>NC_138196.1:31224977-31856496 GCF_964194105.1 Spermophilus citellus
CTATTCTCCATATCTGAGTACGGTGGAAAAAGTGATAATCATGTGGCCGGGCACCCTCCATTAACAAAATGTGCATTGAGTTGCACAGACCCATCACTGGATCCTTGGGATTCCTCCATTACTCACTTCCATTATGTTTCTAATGATGATTCCTTATGGAGCATTGTGTGAGTTACCAATGAAATACCAAAATATATTCATAATAATTTTAGCCTCCCAAACTTTATTGTACTGCATTTCTGTGATAAATTCGTGATTTGCACATAAACTATAGGACATATCCCCTTTACAGTTAATAAATTTTACTATATTGGCTATTAATAGAATGCAGTTGTACAAAGCACACTTCTGGAGAAAAGGGGAAATAAAGTTATAAACAGCAATACATATATTGACACTTAAAAATGAAGGAAACTCTACAAGTTAAGGAATACAAAAATTCTAAACAAAATAACCCCAAGACATTCTGGCATACCTTGTCATTAGAATTGTCAAGGAGATTAAGAACTCACATTGGACTTTTTTTTTTTTTTTTGGTACCAGGGATTGAACCCAGGGGAGCTTAACCACTGAGTCACATTCCCAGGTTAGAGACAGCGTCTGGCTGAGTTGTTAAGTGCCTCACTAAGTTGCTGAGACTGGCTTTGAACCACAATCCTCCTGCCTCAGCCTCCCGAGTTGCTGGGATTACAAGATGTGCCATTGCACCTGGCCCTGACACTGGATTTTGAGGAAATCCAAAATGTTTTGTTTTGGTGTTCCAGTGTTCTAATTCTTCTTCATGGAGTCCTGAGTACATTTTCTGGCACCAAGAGAATGATTAAATATCTTTCACTGTGCAGTTCTCATTGGTATGGTAAAACAAAATGAAGACAGAAACCATTGTTAACTAGCAGTTTACCAAGGGTCTGCCGCAAATGAGGGTCTTCTAGATTCCGGGGACACATCAATGATTGGAAAAGACAATGCCCTCTGCTCCCATAGGGATCACACTTCTAGCAGGAGTAAAGTAGAAAATATGTAGTAAATCTTATAACTAAGTGAGTGAGTGATAGTGAAGGCTAGGAAGTGATAAGTACTCTGGAAAATAAATACAGCAAGATAAAGGACCTTAGGAGAGGTTGCCATTTTAATTATTAAGAGTAATCAGGATGGGCTTTGTTGAGAAAGTAACCTGGAAAACTGAAGGGTGGAGTTGGCAATATAAAAACCTAATAAGAGCATTCCAAACAGACGGGATGCTGAAGCCGAGTGTCTCCAGTGGGGAAAGCCAGTAGGATTCTGGAGAATGCACATGACCAAAGGAGACAGAGACAAGATACACAATGAGAAATCACCCAAGGTGTAAACAGAGCCCATCAACAATGACTCCAGTCGTCTTGGTCTGGCAACTGTGAGAATGAATTTCCCTTTCGCTGAGATGCTGAAGAGTTTAGAAGAGTGTGTTTGGTTGGAGGAGGGCAGCAGGAGTCTGGTTTGGGATATGTGTAGTTTAAGATGTCACTTTATACTTCCCAGTGGAGAGAGGCCAGAGATCAGAGTTATGTTTACACATCTGTAATGTGGGAACTGGATGAACCAGAGATGGTTATAGAGCCTTACACAATGTGTCTGTAGCAAAATTCCTTAGTTGATTCTGTGGATGAAATAGTCTTTGTTGAAGCCAACTGAATTTATGTGCTTTTTAACATGTAAAGCTGTGCACATATTCTGTTGGGCAAACATATCCTTCCAGAAGAGAGGATTGACCTTTACCTCAGAATAAAGTGCTCACAGCCCTTCTGATAGAACAAAATATTACCAAGCAGAAGACAGAGAGGTGATGTTATTCCTTTTATCAGAGCTGAGGCAGCATGGATTAGTATAATGGAAATGACCTCGCACACAGGCGCGCGCGCGCACACACACACACACAAATCTATAAAAATTAAAGCCCCACCTTCTGTGGTGGATTTATATTAGCTTTCCATTCCCCACATAGTTGACACTTGATATATTCATTTGCTTTCTGCATTGTGTACTATTGAACTCAAGAATAAATAAACTCTTCACTAACTATCCTTATTGAATTCAAGTATAAAACAGATTGGAGTCTTTAAAAAAGGATAATATTGAAAATATTAAAAATAATGGATCCCTAAAACTAAAATTCCTTTCAATCCTTTCATTTCACTCATCTGCAATTTCATTGAAAATGGCTGCCTTTCATCTGTACTTCCCAATTGGATTTTGCAATAAATATTCTGGATAGAATTTTATATTCTGTTTTTTTTTAACTTTATAATATGCCAGAGTTTTCTGTTTGGTTTCCTTTTTTATTTACTTTTCAACATCTCACTCCAATGCCCTTTGCTTTCCAACATAACCAGTGTTAACAGCCTGACAATTTAGCCCTGCACACATTTGTGTATTATGTTGAGTGTATACTAAAGAGAGATTTTTTAAAACAAGTCCTGAAAAGTTGCATTTGAAGTGTGAAAGAAGTAGCTAAAGAGCATTTATGTATTTTATGGTCACTTTTAGATCAAACTTTAGGAATTGCTTTGCAGTTAGACTAACTGGCAAACATCTCTCATTCTATATGGATGCAATTATCTTTAAAACCCAGACACTATTCCATGCTAATATGTTACCATGATTTTTGAAAACTGTTTAATTTTACTTTCTCTCCCCACCCCCATTCCCCCACTAACTGTGGAGCACTATGTACTGTGTCTGGTACAGAGTAACCATACATAAGTGCCAGCTGTCAATTATTGACAAATTTGACAAACAAGTGCTAGAGACAGAATTTGAACACATTTCTCCCTGTCTTCTAAGCACTGTCACCCTTATTCTCTCCGCTGTCTGCCCTGAGACCTGGCTTCCTCCTTCTCTCCTCCTCTTCATCCACCCCTTTTCCTTCTTCCTCCTTATCTCCTTAGTTCTATTCTCCTTCCTCCTCCTCCTCTTCCTTCTCCCCTTTCTCTCTTACTTTTCTCATCTTACTCCTCCTCCTTTATTTCAATACATATATCACTTCTTGGGTCCTAAGTCCCACCATTGAATTTGAGACCAAAGTTGTACCTTATGATGGATCTTTACACACACACACACACACACACACACCCCACACACGCACGCACGCATGCATGCACCTGCTGTATTCCATACTAAAATTTGATTTGAAATCAAACTTGAATTTTTCTTTTAAGGTAAGTTCTCTCCTACATTAAAAAAAGCTTCTGTCCCTGTTACCAACATTTCTTTACTCATTTGTGCCTAGAGCTTGGTTGACCTTTTTTAAAACCTTCACTCCCACACACAGCTAATCACAGTAGTATGTGAGTTGGATTATACTTCCAGTATCCCTCAGATACTCTTTCTTATTTATACTCACTTTTTTCATCCTAGTTAAAATATTTATGACTTCAAACCTACTTACATGCTTTTTGTCTTTATCCCATCAAACATATCCCACCATATGCCACGTTAAGCTGTTAGAGCTTGCTTTATATATGCCATTCTCTATCTAAAACAAGCCATAAATGCATGCTTTAATTTATGGAATGATGTCACTGAGGTGTGGCCCTTAAGAAGCAGGAGCCCTTTCTGTAACACTATGTAACTTCTGTCATTTGAGGGGGCTGTAGTCTTTGAACTGTGGTTTTGATGCCTCTATTTGATGGATCTGTACTTCATCTTATGGTAGATGTTTACTTTTTAAGTAATTCAGATTGTGAGCCTGTTTCTTCTAAAACTGAAGTGAAATATGCCTTTCCTTGCTTTTCCTACAAGTTTCTTAATTTTACCTTTTGAAGATCCAGGCTGAGTCTATTCTCTTGAGCCTATTCTCTTAAACATCATAATTTATAATTCCATAAAAGGAAACTGTCATGTCTTCATACTGTTCCTAGATACAATTTCTGGCTTTCGTATTGCTAAAATAACAGCCTTTCTGGTCATTTTGCCATTGTGGTCAGCCAGTTATGGTTACACTGAAAATCCTTTTTAAAGATGAGCCTTAAAATTGAAATACGTTGTCTAAATGAGGGCTGACATAAAAGAATTTATTAATTTGACCAATATTTTTTAAGTGCCTACTTAGCTCTCCATCCAGTAATAGGTCCTGGGCAATAATAACAGAGGAAAGTTAGGAGACCACAAATGCAAACTGGAAGATTTCTAAGAATGAATGCAGTTTCCCAGGTAACTATAATTATCGCTTTCGGTGTATCATTAAAGAGATCCTTCCAGTTTGTTAGTGGCGCTTGATGGATCTTCCATAAAATAGGAGAGATGCTGTGGTTATAGGGAGTTTTGAATCTTACTGCCCAGGCATCCAATTCTCAACTTTGAACAGAACCTTCCTGATTATTGGGAACAAATGTCATTCTGAAAGATTCCTTCTTTCTGAACTTTGAGTGACAACTACTGCCGCAGTCTGGCTGGGCACAATTCAGGAGCCACTTGTCAAAAGAAACTAACTTTATTTTTAGAACTACAAACACCAAACAAAACAGCTCCTCAGGAAAAAACCCTCAGAGCCCAACTGCCACCACCGCCTTCCCACAAGCCTCTCACCCCCACACAACCCTCACCACCTCCCACAATCCTCCTGTTCTTGAGGCCGATTGGCTGGGTCGCGTGGGCGGAGCCAAAGAAGTCCCCCAATGAGCAGCTCCGTGGAGGAGCCAATCAGCTAGATGTTGCTGGGGCCGCTGTGAGCCAATCATCAGCTGGCAGTCTGAAGGGCAGGGAAACAGCCCAATGAATATCACCGCAGAGGAGCCAATCAACTAGATGTTGCTGGGGCCGCTGTGAGCCAATCATCAGCTGGCAGTCTGAAGGGCAGGGAAACAGCCCAATGAACATCACCGCAGAGGAGCCAATCAGCTAGATGTTGCTGGGGCCGCTGTGAGCCAATCATCAGCCGGCAGCTGGAAGTTTGCTGGCAGCTGGAAGTTTGCTGGGGCCCCTTTGGCTGTGGCTCTCAGCAAACTACTACTGTTGCCTACCAGTGGGGGCTAATGTTTATGAATCTGTGTATCTATGTTTCCTCAACATAAAGGATTCAGGGAGGTCTATCTTTGCATGTCCCCAGTCACAGACTGGAAGTATATGTGTGAGAGAACATATAATGATCCTAAAGAACATTCTAGATGAGCTAATCTAATAAGAAGTTTTTTGTTGAGTGGATTTGGCTTGTAAAGGTGGAAACTGATCTAAGAATATAGAGCATTTTAATTTGTTTCACTTCTAAGTAGAATATGGTTCTTCATGCTAGATTCCCTACTAACAGAGTGACTCAAGAATTTATATCCCTCTATTTATCATAATAGATAAGTGTCAAGTCACAAAGGAAACTAAGGGCTTTTATATACCCACTCCCAATCTCTATGGGCCTACAAGGTAATATTGATTTAAAAATACCATTCCCAGGAACAGTGGTTGAATCAGTCTGTTAGCTTGGGATGAGTCTCAAGAACACATAAAAACATTTTAATTATTATTATTTTTTCATTAGGCTGTCACTTAGATTGCTTTTATGACAACAGGAGCCCAGAATATGGTGAATACAGGGCTGCCGAGGTTAAGATTTTAAATAGGAAATCTGTGCTGCATCGAAATGTGGGCCAGCTCGGAGGGAGTCTAGTGAACTGGCCGATCAATTGCCTGCCTCCAGAGACCTGGCTTCAATTTGTAATGTAATCATATCTAGATAATGACCCTTAAGGGAAAGCTGAGTTCCTCTATCACTGCCTGTAATGAATCAAGCATATTTATATTCCATCGGCAGAACGTCAATGTCAAGCTCATTGTCAAGAACCTGTTATGGGGGTAAAGCAAAATAAATAAACCATACAGGAATCCACAACAACCGCAGCCCCCCCTAACCTCTCTATTGCAGAAGAACCAAAGTGTAGGGTTGGCTCTGCTCTCTGCTGGTGCTTCCATGGATGCTGCCCTGTTGGCTCCTCAGTGTGAAACTCAAATCCTGCTTCCTTTCTTTCCTTTCGTAACAATCTGTCAGTAAATTTTACAACTTCTCTTCGAATACATTTGTCGTTCCTGATTTTCTCCATTGACATTATCAGTTCCTTATTCTCGGCACCATTTCATCCTTCCCGTTCCTGCAGTTTCCTGACTGGTCTCCCTAGGCACACGCTGGGACCTTGGAAGGACATTCTTCCTCTTCTGTAAGTCATCTTCTTGGAAGGTGAACTGAGTCAAGTCACTTTCCTACTTAGACCCTTCAGTGCCTCCACGCTGACCTCACACTGAATCACATACCACACCCTGCAGGACCTTGCATAATTTGGCTTTTCCATGCTAATATGACCTCCTCTCAAATCATTCTTCTTCCTTGTATCCTGCTGTAGGTTCTTAGTACCTTTAACCACTCCTGTCTCACTAACCACTATAGTGAGTGCCCTCTCTCTATTGCTCTGGATTTTCTTCCCTTGATTGGGCAGAGCTTTCTCCCTCTTGAAATGTCACCTTTTCAGAGAGGTAGCCTGATTGGCCTACTTAAAATACCCACCCCAAGTCATTCTTTACCTCATTTGTATCTTTCTATCTTGTGTGTTTCCTTCACATCTTTTATTGCATACTATTTTTTTTAATCTGCTGTTCTTTTGGTCTTCCTCCCTTTTGAGAACACATTTGTCCTCATATTAATTACCATGTCAGTCATGTTCATTGTTGTTTTTTGAAGTACTTGCTCTGGTACCTGAGCACCATTGGGTCTCAGTGAATAAATATTTATGGAAGGACATATTGGGCTGTAGAGATTTTCCATGCTCTGTCTGCAGGTGGCACCAGAGAGAAAATTGAATTTAATGATATGCCCCATAAGAAGGCAGGGAATTTTGTTTCTGTCTCAGAATGGATGACAGAATTCTAGTGCATTCTTGGGCAGATGTGCACATCCACCCTGTTTGACCATGGGTTTTCTTATGGACAGTCAGCACCATTATGACACGATTTGGGCAAGTGACCATCTGGTGTTCTTTAAAACTGCTTGACACAAATGTTAGCTTTCCAACAATGGAGCTAAAAATGTATTGAGTGCATTCTGTGTGCAGCCACTATGTTGCATCTTATCTCCTTCCTGACACTCAAGCAACCCCTTGAGGGTGGAGTTGTTAACTATCACCATCCTCAATAAAGGGAGCTTAGGTTTGCATGAGTGGACCATGTGCTCTGTGTTGGTACATCAAGCAGAGCCCAGCATCTACCCAGGCAGAGGAACTCCAGCTCTCCATATCCTAACATTAGTAAGTATATTTCTCTTAAATAGCTTCTTCTTTCAAATTTTCTTATCTTTCTTGAGGCAAGGATGTTGTGAAAGTAATAATCTAAATCACCAGCATAATATCTTAAATAATTTCATTGGTTCCCTCTCCCCTACGACAGGGGGACACAAAGGGTAATAGCAAACACACCTTTGGAAGAACACACAGCTCAGGGAGAAGGGTAGTTAGGGCTTAACAATTAGGGACTAACACCATCTACTCCACCATTTGGTTTCAACTTCTGATACTTATCATTATAATGGTAATAATTGCTCCTATATCCTTGGGGCTAAGCCAGTGTTTTTTTTTTTTTTTTTTTTTTTTTCCTAGAATCTCTTTGGTATAATCTTATGGAGACATGGACAAGATGACTAGTGTATATTTCTCAAATGTGTCAATATTTTCAGAATTTAGAGTGAGTGTTAGGAAAAAATCTTTTGGTTTATCATATTATTCTGTTTTATATACTTTGGCTTTATATGATGATTATCTTATATAATCTCCATAGCATTATTAGGTAGGGTAACTATTACTCTATTATATGGTAGTAAAAACATAGAAGGCTTTATGTTATCTTCTATGCCCCTTTGTTAGTATCCAGTATGCTAACAATCCCTGCTGTTGTACAGTACTGTACAGAGAAATACCTCTAGTCCCCTAAGTAGTATGTACAGTAGGGACTTTGAAAATGACATCAGCTGGGAAGTCAGGCAGCCTTTGCTTATAAGTCTCACCCTCCAACTTTCTCCTAGAAGTGAGCCCCTGAGCATGGTGTTGAATTTACTGAAGTTTAGTTTCCTGATCTATAAAATGGAGATGATCAGAACCTGAGAGTTGGTACAAGGCTCCGATGAAATAACATGTGTAAAGGCCTGGTAGACTTGGGAAGATGATCAAAGATGTTTCCTTGCCAGGGTTCCATTGTTGGCACTGTAAAGAATGAGTGGCATATGACCTGCCCTGGCCCCTCTGTAGTGCTGATGTCTCCTATGCTTCTCTGCAGCTTGGGGACTGCATGGGGAACTAGCTAACTACTTCTCAGTGCTTTAAATGTCACACTGCTTTTTTTTTTTTTTAAGGCAGTAATTTACCTTTGACAGTGACGGATTATTATTCAGCTTTGATTCATAGCAGTGTTGCCATATAAGGAAAGAGTGGCATATCAATGAGGAGAGCTGCTGTTTTAAATATGGGAAATATTTTCAGTAATTTCCTAATTAGCATGAGTAGATATAAAAGCCATTTTCTGGGCTGTGTGAGGAGCACATTCTAATTCCTGTTATGTGTATGTATGGCTAAATGTCTTCTATGATAGCTACCCATCCAGCATAAGCTACCTAGTGGGAACCATCCCCTAAACATGAGACCAAGAGCCCAGAGTGATGACCTTATGTCTAAAGAAGTTCAATTCCCATACCTGTGTTGATTCAGAGGGTCCCAGGGAAGCATTTGAAATCTGTCTGAGCTTTCCCTTCTGATAAATGTGGAAATGATCTTTGATCTTCTCTACTCCATAGGAATCTTAAGAGGATTTGAATTTGGGAAGAAAATGTTTGAACTTAGAGTCAAAGTCTAATAAAAATTATTACTATTATTTAACTTGATTATATTTTAATCCTCATGCCTTACTGGTTTGCTCCCTGAGATCAAAGCCAGTTCTAGTCATAATATCTATGATTTGTCATAAGGGAATCAAGGAAGTGTGATTAAATAATATCTGTCTTTAAAACTAGAAAAAAAAATGCAATGCTAGTATAGACTTGTGTGAATTAAGAATCACTGTTGCCCATGTAAAAATATCACACATTTCTCAATTTAAGCTTAAGGAAGATTCCCTGAGATATTTAGAGAGACTACTCTTAGTAAATAAATTTTAGAAATAGAAGAAGCCTTATTTTGTAATGTATCCTCAGGTTGAGGATTAAGGAAAGCCAGGCTAAGACACGTGGCATGGCTTCCTCTGGGCCGCAGAACCAAGTGATCATGAAGTTGGATTCTTAGTCTTTGAAGCCCCCCCAAAACAGGGCTCTTGGACTATATAGTGGTAGAATCCCAGGTCATAGTACCAAGCCCAGACCCCCATGTGATAACTAAGATTCAGTGGGTGACTTTTTGTCTAGTTATTCTTCTTGGAAGGCAAAGTTCATCCAGTCTTTGCAAACTTGCCATCACTGCCAGTCTCAGTTAGCACTCCACCTGACACATATAACCTACAGAATTGAAATGGTACATGGAGTGATGGTTAGTTTCATGTATTGCTGTGACTGGAAATACATACCCAGATATTTGGTCAAACATTATTTTGAATTTTTTTTTTTTTTTGAGAAGATGATTTTTGGATGAGACTGATGTTTAAATCAGTTGACTTTGAGTAAAGGTTTCCTTCTTTTATATGAACAGACTTCATTCAATTAGTTAAATGGTTTAATAAAATGAACACTAACATGGCCTAAGCCAGAAGGGACTTTTTTCCTATAGACTGCCTTTGGACTTCAATTACACTGGTTCCCACTGTTCCTAGGGTCTCCAGCCTGCCTGTCTTCTGGGGAAAGGTTTTTTTTTTTTCCTTGTTTGTTTGTCTGTCTTTTTAACTGAGTATTTAACTCAGTGGTAGTGGTTAATTTACCACTTGGCTATATCCCCAGCCTTATTTATTTATTTATTTATTTGTTTGTTTATTTATTTATTTTTCGAGACAGGGTCTTGCTAAAGCTGCTAAGGGTATTTCTGAATTGCTGAAGTTGACCTCAAACTTTAGATCCTCCTGCCTGAGCCTCCCAAGTCACTGAGATTACAGGTGAACACCACCATGCCCATGCCCAGCCTGAGAGTTTGGATTTTATTAAACCTCTTCAATAGCATGAGCCAGTTCCTTAAAATTAATCTCTCTCTCTCTCTCTCTCTCTCTCTCTCTCTCTCTCTCCCCCCTCCCTCTCTCTCTTTCTGTCTCTGTCTCTCACATTTCCATGCATATATAAATTGTCTATCTACTCTGTAGAGACCTTGACTCATAATTTTTTTATTAGAAACTGGGTGTGGTGCTTAACAAACACTTAAAAAATGTGAATGTGGTTGAAACTGGGTAATAGGTAGAGGCTGAAAGAGTTTTTATTTACTTCATAGTTAAAGCCTAACTTGCTTTGAAAGACTGATTGTAGAAATATGGACTTTCCAGGTGCTTTTAGTGAGAAATCAGATGGAAATGAGGAACATGTTATTGGACACTGAAATAAAGATGATCTCTGTTATAAAATAGCAAAGACTGCTGAATTGTGTTTTGTGATTCCCTGGAAAGTAGTACTTGTAAGTGATGAACTTGGGTATTTAACTGAGATTTCTGAGTTTAGCGTTGAAGGTATGGCCTTGCTTCATATAGTCAAATGTGAAAGAGAGATATAAGTAGGCATGGTTAAGCAAAAATTAATTAGAACTTGAAGGTTTAGAAAATTCTCAGCGTATTTATGTTGTAAAAATTGAGAAAATGTGTAGTGGAGAACATGTCCGGGGTATGACTTAACGCTCATTTGATCAAGGGATTATGGAACAGTTATTTGTTCAAAGGATTGTAGAAGATGGTTAGGGGTAGAATTCACTGGTAGAGTGTATGTATGAGGCACAGGTTTATTTCTCACGTGTTTATGTACACATACACAAAAAAGGAAAGAAACATCTCTGATGGAAATTACAATTCATCATCCATCTCAGAAGACAGGACAACACAATTATCCAACTGCCAACATGCACTATTCTTTTTTATTTATTTTTTTTAGTTATACATGGACACAATATCTGTATTTTGTTTATTTATTTTCAAGTGGTGCCTTGCATGTGTGAGGCAAACGCTCTGCCACTGAGCCACAACCCCAGCCCAACATGTGCTATTATTTAAGAAAAGGAAATAAATGACCCTGGGCTCACTGCCATCAGAAATCCAGGTGTAGAGGCTGAGCCCTTCCTGTTCCCTCCTCACATTTGCAATGTAAAGCTACCTCTTTGGCTTGAGCAGACCAGGTTACTTTCCAGGTCTGTGAAAACCAGACTGCTTCCCAGAGGTCCAGGGGTGATGCTTCCCAGGACTCCAATGGCCCTGAAAGGCAGGGCTGCAATGGAGAATCAAGCCACAGAATATTATTCTTGAACCTTAAATCTAACAGTTTGCCCAGCTACATCTCAGACTTGCTGTGATCCCATTCCACTTTTCTGTTTTTCCCTCTTGAAAGGGGAATGTCTATCTCATGCCTATTTTGGAAGCAGATAACTTGTCTTGTTTCACAGATACACAGCTGGAGAGGAATTTTGCCTCAGAGTGAATCATACCTCACTTCTCACCCACACTTGAATTAGATGATATTTAGATGAGAGCTGAGGTTTAGAATTGATGCTGGAATTGGTTAAGACTCGTGGGGTTGGGGGTGAGTGCAGTTTGTGTGTGAGAAGAATATGAATTTGGGACCCGGGCAGAGAGTGGAATGTTACAGGCTGGATCGTGTCTCCCCAAAATTCGTATACTGAAGTTCTAATGTAACTGTACTTTGAGGTAGAGCCTTTTAAAAAGGTGGTGAAGTTAAAATGAGCCTATTAGGGTGATCCATGTCTAATCTTCTGGTATAAGAAGTCAAAATTTGGACATACAGAAACTCTAAGAATGGCCAACCACCCAGAAATGGACATATGAAGACACAGTAAGAAGGTGGTCAGGAGGCCTCAGGAAAAATCTAATTTGCTGACACTTTAATCTTTTGACTTCTAGACTCCCAAACTGTGCAAAACCAAAGTGACACAATGTGTGGTATTTTTGTTTTAGCAAGTACTGGTAAACTAATACACTGTGCAGGCTTTTCCGATAATGTCATTGTAGACTGCTCACTTACATGAGTCAGCTGTATTGGTGGGTCCACTTCTGTAAACCTGCTGCATGGGGTTATTGCAAAAGTATTCAAAAATTTATGCTCACTTAGGATAACATTCAATGTTGATTATTTTATATATTTTTTGTTGAAGATGATTTTTTAGTTTCTACACTTAATAAATAATATCCTCTGAAATCACTATTCACATGTAAATAGTGATTCTTTTCAGAAGATATTATTTACATGTGAATAGTAAAGAATAAATTGTAAAGATATTACAGAGTGATTATAATTTATATGTTTTATTCTTAAAATTCATAGGTTTCTAGTTTTTTTTTTATTTAGCAATTTTATTTGCTTTCTTGTGGCAGCCATCACAAACTTAACTACAGAATTGCCTTATTTATTTAGCTTTAGTAAGGATTTTGAAGGCTTATGTAAGAGGAATTTGTACTTTTCTAAAAGTTTACCTTTATATATCAAAACTGAATCAAGCACTTGAATGATCTTGGATGGAAATATCTTTAAGCACATTATGTAATGCCTTAGCTTGGTATGTCAGATGTAGTAGCCATAAGTTAAGTATTTTGAGAGATTCAGAGCCTTCTTATCATGTCATTATCCTACTGGCCTCAGAAAGAGGCAGGACTGTCAGAAGCTACTAGGGGATTAAGTGCCAATTGTGATTTCCCAGTGGACTTCAGATTGTCCTCTATCTTTAATTCTTGGGTATAGTGTTACTTTTTCTTAAAAAAAAATATTTCTTTAATATTTCTGCCTATTTCTTTTTCTTCTCATGCATTCACTAACTTATATCATTCCTGTTCCCCATTACTAACTTTTTTTTTTTTTTAATTTGATTCACTTCTGTGCTTAAGTAATTGAATTGGTTTCAGTCATTTTAGGCAAAATATGTGCAAATAGGATGTGGTTATAGGCTTAACATTTAGCGCATAGATTTGTAGCATTAATATTAGCTATTAAAGGGTGACTAGTGCTTTCCATTTGCTTGCTTACATTCAGATAATTGAGGCTTCAGATTGAAGAGAGTCTTTCTGTAATAGGTGTCATTAAGCAAGGACATCTTTCCAGGCAGAAGTCTTCACCATCTTTGAAGGCTTTTTGAAAGTGAAATATAAATGTTCCCTGTTAGAAGACATGTGGCCTTTTATTTACCACATGTAACTTGAATTTTCTAAAAGAAATTACTGAAGTAGACGGATGTTGACTATTAACAGACAATTAGCATGTGGACTTGTTTCATCATAGGCCTAAAATGATAAATGATGCTGGACTTCAAGAAAAGATGACGTCACTTGATAAAAACCCAATACTAGAACACAACAGCACCATTTCCTGCAATATCTACTGACTTTTAAAAACTAGATTTGTGTGTGTTCATTTATATAACACGAGGAACCCCAAAGTTATTATCCTCGGTACCGAGTAATGTTAACATACTCAACAATGTACTCCAGGAAAGTGGCCACATTTTAGAAGTCACTTCCTTGTGGGAAGAGATGCACAAGTCAAAATACTCCTGCTCTTCTTTAGCTTCCAGATGTGTTCTTTAGGGAATGGCCCTATAGTTCTGAGAGAAACACACATCCTTGGGTTTGATTCCTTACAACAAAGCACACCATGTGCTTCTGGTATTTTTAAAGAGTATTTTATATATTCTACAGATTTTATTTGCCAGAAACTGGCTATACACAGAAATTTATAATGACACGTATATTTCTGTCATTAGCTTATGGAGGAAAATTGAGTAATCAGGTCCCTTCATCCTTAGTTTTCCTTTTGACCCATTTTCTTGCCATCACCCTTATCATCCCCTAGAGAGGACAGTAGTGAGTTTGACTCACTTTCGGTACAGGATTTTGCATCTCAAATAGGTCAAGATGGTCTCAAATATCACACAAGTAAATTCTGTTTATCTTTTGTTGTTTTCCTGAACACTGAACTTTTTTTTTTTAAGCTGTCTTTCTGAGGGTCCAAATGTGAGTCGATGTTTTAGTACTATTATTTCCATAAGCAAAGATGAGCTTCAAGTTTAGTTCCAATGAAGCCCATGGTGATGTTATTATTGTGCCCTCAGAGCTTAGAAATTTCTTTTTGTTTTAACTGTGACAAGGTATAATCCAAAAGAAATGAATTTGTCAGTGGATTATACTGCTTCTTTCAGAGTACTCTGAGGAGTTAAATATACATACAAAGAAAAATATGAAGTTTCACTAGCATTTGCATTTTTCATCAAGAAGAAGTTAGCGTTGACCCTCAGTAATTGAGAACATGGGGTCCCCACGCTGTTGTATTCATGATGACACTTTAAATTTTCTCTTATTCATACTTTAATTTCATTAACAATTAAGATTTGCTTCAGTGAAGCCTGTGACAAAAAACAGTTTGCTGCGTACTTAAGCATCTGTTCCTAGTCCTGCAAACAGGAAGTGTGTTATCATCTCACTGTGAGGAAGTGTCTGGATGTGTGTGTTATGATATGCCCTGTCAGACTGGGTCCTGAAAACCAATTCCTTTAAAACTTGATAGTGTTTCCGTATGTTGTTGGTCCAATATTTTTAATTACTAAATTTGCTTTTCTATTTGACAAGTAATTTAAATGTAGCTTTATATTATTTAAGTCATTCAAAAAAAAATCAAACTCACAAATGATATTAAACCAGAAAGAGTTGTTGGTGTTACAAATATGAAAGACAAATATCTAATATTCAGTAGTTGGGACTTCTCAAAATTTAAACTACTATTGTTTTATTATTACAAAGTTTGGTTGATAGAATCATTTATGATGAATGGTTGATAGAATCATTTATGATAATAGTTACTGGTTGGTTTTTTTTAAATTTTTACTAACTTCATTTTTTATGGAAAAAAAAGAGCCCCTACCTTTCTGGGTTTTCCTAGAATATGTGATGGAAAAAATTATTGAAATTGGTCATTGAATTTTTCTTTTAACCAAATGCATGAAAATGTTTATATAAGTTAATTTGAATTTCAGGTATTTTGCTTTAAAATAATTCTAAGATTTATTCTTTGTTTTTTATCAAAGTTAAAACTGTAATGCAATACAGGCATCATTACTGTACCTTCTTCTATGTTTATAATGAAGCCATCCTAAGTAGGGAATCATGTGGTCAGAATGGAGCCATATTAAATTAGAGAATCAGGTGATCAGAAGGGAGCCATTTTTAAATTTCCTAGCAAGTATTCAGTCACAACTGAAGCCCTTTACCATGCCAGCCCCCAATTTTAAATTAGGCAATAATGTAGATTGTACCCTTGAATCTTTTCTAAATTTCTATCATTTCACTTTAACTAGCTTTCCCTTCCTACACTCTAAATAAATATATAATCTATTTTTTCTATGAGATTATTGACAGTTGGTTTTATAGTTAAATATAAAATTATGCTGTTTCTAAGTGTGCAATTAAATCTTTGTCATCTCTTCAGAACAATTCCTGGGAGTTTAATTCAAAATGTTTCTAAGGAAAATGAAATAGAGTATTCAGTGTGCTATTATTCTCTAATTAACAGCATTCTTTCATTATAATGATTTTCATTGACACATTAGGATTATTTACCGAAGTGACAGGAGTATGATATAATACCTCTTTCCTAGAACTTTTGGTACCTTTACATATCCTGCAATGTTTTTGTTATTTTTCAGAAAATCCTATGAGAATGCCAAGCATTATTATATTCATTTTACGGATAGAAAAATCTATAATCTCTAGAAAGAATTGATTTCCTAAGAATTACTGATAGTGACCATGATGAAAAGCAGTCCTCTCCGTTCAGCTACTTGCTATTCATACCATTTATACACCCACGCAGAATCCTAATTTCTAAAGAATTGAGTCAAGTGCTTGGAATATTTATTTAGATATAATTCTCCAGAATAATTCTGACAGAGCAAAAATTTTTCCCCACCTTAGCATTAAAATTTGTTGACGATAATTTTTGTGGCTTTAGTTCTTCATCCTGCCAAGTATATTTAAATTTTATTTTATAGGAAGGGGCTTTCTTTTGCTTTAATTGTATTTTTAAAAAAAAAAAAAACACTATTTTAACCTTATCCAATGGAAGACTCATGGCTTTGTCATTTTTTCTTCCCAGGATTTCAGATTTCTTTCTCCTTAGTGTGGTCTGTAAGGGCTCTGGGTTTGGAGTGAGAGGATGCTCCTAGGGGAATGGACACACTCCCCTCCAAGGACACTGACCCAGTGAGGGTCTGCGTTGGACCGGAAGCTTGAAAGCTCACCTTGTTTCCAGGTGATGGCTGGAAGCTTCTCTTTAATCACAGAAAAAAAGGGAGAGAGCTCGAGTACTCTGGACTTGCCCAAGGTGCTCTCATACCTCAGAACAGCAGCTCTGGGAGAGCCCTTGCATGTGGAGATAAGAAAACAAGGTCAACCCACTTGAATCTAATGTATGAAATATGATATGTCAAGAGCTTTGTAATGTTGTGAACAACCAATAAAACAAAGAAAATAAAATAAAATTATATATTAAAAAAAAAAAAAAAAAGAACAAGGTCAAAATACCCTTTCCCTAGCAGGATTTTGGAGTTGTGTGAATGTTTCTCTTTGACTGGCAGAAGTTCCTTCTCTTAAACAGGACAAGAGCCATGATTTAGAGACAAGCCTTAAGGGAATTTCTGCCCAATTTAAAAAAAAAGTTAGAAGCAGTCCCTGCCTTTCCAGTGGCTCCTCTCAGAGACTAGCTGACTTTGATTTCGGTTCTGCTTACCTGGGTTCAACAGTGGAAAAGAAGTGAGATTACTTCACAGGGTACACATTGTGTGTGTGTGTGTGTGTGTGTGTGTGTGTGTGTGTATAATATATATATATATATATATATATATATGAAAATTTCATAAATGAAAGAAGAAAATACCCTGTTCTTTTGACTCTCCCATCAGGGAACTAATTTTCCTTGCTTGCTTGCTTCCTTCCTTAATTTTTTTTTCTTTTCTCTTTTTTTCTTCTCCCTGCCTGGGTGTCCAACCTGGGCCTCCCACGTTCTTGGCAAGTGCTCTACCACTGAGCTACATCCCCAGCACAGGGGGAGGATATTCTTATTCATTACTAAGAGGTGTGGATGTTTAAATTTTTTTTTTTATTGGTTGTTCACCACATTACAAAGCTCTTGACAAATCATATTTCAAACATTAGAATCAAGTGGGTTATGAACTCCCATTTTTACCCCAAATACAGATTGCAGAATCACATCGGTTACACATCCACATTTTTACATACTGCCATATTAGTGACTGTTGTATTCTGCTACCTTTCCTATCCTCTGCTATCCCCCCTCCCCTCCCCTCCCATCTTCTCTCTCTACCCCATCTACTGTAATTCATTTCCCTCCATGTTTGTTATCCCATTCCCCTCACAACCTCTTATATGTAATTTTGTATAACAATGAGAGGCTCCCTCCATTTCCATGCAATTTCCCTTTTTTTCTCCCTTTCCCTCCCACCTCATGTCTCTGTTTAATGTTAATCTTTTCTTCCTGTTCTTCCTCCCTGTTCTGTTCTTAGTTGCTCTCATTATATCAAAGAAGACATTTGTTATTTGTTTTTTAGGGATTGGCTAGCTTCATTGAGCATAATCTGCTCTAGTGCCATCCATTTCCCTGCAAATTCCGTGATTTTGTCATTCTTTAGTGCTGCGTAATACTCCATGGTGTATAGATGCCACATTTTTTTTATCCATTCATCTATTGAAGGGCATCTGGGTTGATTCCACAGTCTAGCAATTGTGAATTGTGCTCCTATGAACATCGATGTGGCAGTATCCCTGTAGTGTGCTCTTTTAAGGTCTTCAGGGAATAGTCCGAGAAGGGCAATAGCTGGGTCAAATGGTGGTTCCATTCCCAGCTTTCCCAGGAATCTCCATACTGCTTTCCAAATTGGCCACACCAATTTGCAGACCCACCAGCAGTGTACAAGAGTACCCTTTTCCCCACATCCTCGCCAGCACTCATTGTTGTTTGACTTCATCATGGCTGCCAATCTTACTGGGGTGAGGTGGTATCTTAGGGTGGTTTTGATTTGCATTTCCTTGACTGCTAGAGATGGTGAGCATTTTTTCATGTACTTGTTGATTGATTGTATGTCCTCCTCTGTGAAGTGTTTGTTCATGTCCTTGGCCCATTTGTTGATTGGGTTATTTGTTATCTTATTGTCTAATTTTTTGAGTTCTTTGTATACTCTGGATATTAGGGCTCTATCTGAAGTGTGAGGAGTAAAAATTTGTTCCCATGATGTAGGCTCCCTATTTACCTCTCTTATTGTTTCTCTTGCTGAGAAAAAACTTTTCAGTTTAAGAAAGTCCCATTTGTTGATTCTTGTTATTAACTCTTGTGCTATGGGTGTCCTATTGAGGAATTTGGAGCCCGACCCCACAATCTGTAGATCGGAGCCAACTTTTTCTTCTATCAGACGGAGAGTCTCTGATTTGATATCTAGTTCCTTGATCCACTTTGAGTTGACTTTTGTGCTTGGCGAGAGGAGGGGATTCAGTTTCATTTTGTTGCATATGGATTTCCAGTTTTCCCAGCACCATTTGTTGAAGATGCTATCCTTCCTCCATTGCATGTTTTTAGCCCCTTTATCAAATATAAGATAGTTGTAACTTTGTGGATTAGTCTCTGTGTCCTCTATTCTGTACCATTGGTCCACCCGCCTGTTTTGGTACCAGTACCATGCTGTTTTTGTTACTATTGCTCTGTAATATAGTTTGAAATCTGGTATCGCTATACCACCTGATTCACACTTCCTGCTTAGAATTGTTTTAATGCAATGCCAATCAAAATCCCAGTGGCATTTCTTGTAGAAATAGATAAAGCAATCATGGATGTTTAAATATTGCTCGCAGAAAAGTCATTCTCTAAGAAGTTATTTAAAGTCAGGTTCCAGTCCAGGTGCTGAAGATGTAGAGACTAACAAGAGAACAAAAGGAGGTGCCCCTCCCCATGTATCTCCCACCCCTGACGTGGCAGGAAGGAGGCTCCAGTGTTAACCCAGATCCTCAGAGCTCCACATATATAACTATAAACTCCAGTTCTTTTTCTAAAGGCAAGAATTGTGGTTCCATGAGAGTTGTAACCAACAGGCTGACTTAGCCTGAGGGGTCAGTAATTCCCCACAAAAGATTCTTGGGTGTCCCTTAAAGTTGCAGTAGGACTTGGTGAAGACGGCTGAAGGACCATTGTGCACACAGACAAGTAGCTGAGAGGAAGGAAAGGGAAAATGGGGCCAGGTGGGGCAGTGGACCTGTTCGCTGGGTCTTTTAGTCACTTCAAGGAATGTAGTCTTCCTCTTAGAACTCTACTCCCCTCCAAAAAAAAAATAGTTTTTAAGCAGAAAAGAGGTTTCTGGCAGTAGTGTGGGGAACAGTTTGTGGTAGGTGCTGGAACTGATGGGACAGGCTGTTGGAAAAGCTATTACAGTAGTCAGGGAAAAGAGGATGCTGATTTACATTAAAGAGGATGAAGATGGAGAGAAATGAATAATATGAGAAATACTTTGCAAGTGGAGTTCATGGAACTTAGGAATGAGTTGAAAATGGAGGGTGTGAGGTCAGAGGAAGAGAATAAAACGTGACTCCTAAAGGTGATATTTTACAACAGTTTTGTTGTAATTTGCGTGCTGTAATGTCCTCCATTTTTAAGTGTACAATAAGTTTTAGTCTATTTTTAGAGCTGCACTGCCATCGCCATACGCTAATTTTAGAACGTCGCCAGCTTCCTGAGAAGAAACCAGGAATTCACAGTCGTTGCCCATTTGCATCCTTGGCCCTAGGAAGCGGCTCATCTACAGATTTGCCTTTTCTGGACATTTCATATAAATGGAATCTTCTGTGTTCTTTTTTTGTCTGTCTTCTTTCACCCAGCATAGCATTTAAGGTACATCTGTAGGGGAGAAAAAAAATATATATATATCTTCCTCATTCATTCTCTGTTCATGGCCGAGGCCCCTATAACAAGAGATAGATTAGCAAAAGAGAAGCAGATACATTTACTTAATACAAATCTTACATGACACCCAGCCTTCCTAAGAAAATGAGGAACTGAAGAAAGGTGCAAACTTGTGCATTTTTGTGCTAGTTTTCACGAAGAAGTAAATGACATGGCAAAACAAGCTTGGTCAGAGTACAATCTGGTGGCGATAAATTACTTGAAACAATAAGGCCTCTTTGTTCGGGTTCCTCTCTCGTTTCCATGTCTTCAGAGAGAGCGTAGGATGCTTTCCAATAGGTACAGGTTGGGCTCCTCTCAATGAGGAGTTTCTGATGGTACCTTTCTTACAGAGAGGTAGCACCAGAGAGAGAGAGAGAGAGAGAGAGAGAGAGAGCGAGCAGATAAAGGCAAGGGGCAGAGATGATGACTTAGGTTTTGGACATGTCAAGTCTGAGAAGTCTTTTAGATATCCAGTGGGAATATTTAATGTACACAAGATAATTAAAGCTTGAGCAAGGTAAAATAAATAAGCAAACAGAAGAAAAAAATAATGGTTAAGGCCGGGCCTTGTGGAACTCCACTATTTTAATGCTTGAGGAAAGGATAGCTTTTAAGGAATCTGAGAAGAAATATCCAATGAGATGAGAGGAAAAAAACAGGAGCAACACGAGGAGATTATTTCAAGAGAAAGGGAATTGTTAAATGTGTCGAATGATACAGATATGTCTATCAATCTAGGGACTAACAATTTCCCTTGGCTTCATTATCATGGCAGCCATTAGTGATGTTGGTGCAGATTGTGTGTTGAAAGGAACTGTGTTGGTGAATTCTTCTAGATTAGATAGAGTGGATGACAAAGGAAATAGGGATCACCACTGTGGGCCACTGTTCAGCAAAAGAGAAGTACAAGATACCTGAATGCTGTTCTTAAAAACATGATAATGGATTGAGCATGACTAACTATTGATCAGAAGAATCAGTACAGCGAACCTGGAATGCTGTGCAAAGAAAAGAGAAGGCAAACATAAAGGGAGGATCGTGGAGGAAAAGGATAGAAGGTTCACGTGGAGGAGTAGAAAGATGGGTGCTTCTCAGATTCTCTGGGAAGAAAAGTCATGGCGGGGTGGAAATGTGGGTAGATTTGTTTTTGATGTTAGCCATGTAGATATATCTGCGTAGAAGTGGCTGACCATCTCCTCTGAAGGAGGTTGGCTGGATTGCGCCATCAGACATGAGCAAAGGGCCATGGTGAGTGTGTTGGGGATCCACAGACCTGGCTTCCTTAGTTTCTAAGTCCTGATCACAAACAGATTTGAGTGAAACACACCAGAGTTGGCAAAAATGCTTTTTAAAAATTACCCTGTATATTTTCATTACTTTTGTTCCTTTGGTCCTTCCCTCCTTGGAGCCTGCTCCTTAATTCCTGCTTTAGCAAGGTTTTCAAACATCCTTTCTTGGCAACAGGAACTCAACCAACTTAGCCTAAAGCAGGATGTGAGTAATACTGCAGAGAGCCTGACCACCAGCATCAGCAGTTCACGCCTCCAATTCCTTTAACTTTAATCACGACAATTGATCTGCAAATCAAGTTAAGAGCAGAGCTTGGGGATTGGTTGAGAGAAATCCGCTTTAGTAAATGAAATGTTTCTCTGGCTAAGGATAAACACTACACCACAGGTGCAATTATGACCAGGGCAAGATTCAGTTCTATTTATTACTATCTTCCTGCCAGGTTGCAAGTCTGCACGTTAGCAGACAATTCAGACCTGAGGCCTGATGAGCCTCTACATTAAGTCAATAATTGCACTTGGGAGGAAACCTGGTTTTTAGTTGTCCTTTATGGAAGATTGAATATCAGCCTGGCTATCAGTTAGTTCTCTCTTTTGGAAGTTTCTCTCTTTGATTCATCATAACTTAAGTGACCTAGTGACGGAAACTTGACCACCAAACCAAGGGCGTGTGATTCAATGACTGTGTTGAGTTTGGTTGTAGAGGAAACTTTGCTCTCTGGGGGCTGCAGACTTTTCAACAAATGCTGTGAGTATAGTTTAATTATATCTGTTCTGGCATCATTTACCCAGAGGAAGCATTTTTAGAGGAGCTCATTTAATCTGCCTTTGCAAGTTTTGGTTTTAATGTTGACAAGCTTTTGAGAAGCATAGTTTTCAGGAAGGAAAGGAGCAGAGAGA
The DNA here is from genome assembly GCF_964194105.1 of Spermophilus citellus. Taxonomy (NCBI): domain Eukaryota; kingdom Metazoa; phylum Chordata; class Mammalia; order Rodentia; family Sciuridae; genus Spermophilus; species Spermophilus citellus. The sequence continues at coordinate 31,247,277 of NC_138196.1, forward strand.
AGCTACTGGAGCACTACAGACTGTTTATAAGGCATGTGGAAAAGGCCTGTCTTCCTTCTCAAGCCAGGCACCAAGAACAGGCTACAAGTAACACCCTGCATTGCTTCTTAGCCATTGCTCATTTGCTGGAGCATTGTGGGAAACATACATGCATCACACAGGCTCAAGCACTTAATTTTCTCATGTCTCCAGCCTTGCAGTGTTTCATTAATTCTTATACTCGAAAATCAAAACAAAACATGCAGTACTCTAATTGGATTTTTGTACAAGTAAAAATATCCAATAGGGACTAGGTAAACATCTTGCAACACTCAAACTCAAGACAGCATCAAACAGCAACCAAAACAAATGATCACCATTGCCTTTTGTTTTAATAATTGGTTGCATTTTTGAATGACATTCAGCTATGTATTCTCTTAGTACTAATTAGTTTTCAAGAAAACATGGAAATGTGCCTTCCCCTCTTTTATTGATGGTATTAGACTTAGAAGATGTTAAATGCTTCTATGTCCTTTCAAGCTGAGTATGCATAAAGCAACAGCTGTAGTACGTCCTTGTCTTTGGAAGCCATTCCTGACATCTCCTTCTTTTCTGAATTTTCCCATTATACTTCCCACTGCATATCTTGTTCATGTTACTGTTATGGAAAAATTCTCTAATGATACTAGTTAAAGCACAGTAAGGGAGGCATTATTCAAGAGCCTCTTGATAGACTGAGGGACCCACTGCAGTGGGTCTTGCAATGGGAGAGATTAGGCTCAATTCCAGATATAGCACAGGTAAGTGGGAGTTTGTAGCCAAGGAGCAGTCCACAGGGAGGGGGACTCAGTAGATCAAAAGTAACCATTGGATATAAGGGGGATGCCGGCTAAACCAAGCTAACATGGTTCTTGTTGAGGACAAGTGTGGTCAGACATCACCCCTGGGATGGTGGAGGATGAGGAACCTGACCAGATAAACAGGATGGGAGGATCTGGCAAAACTAACCCAGCAGAGGTTTTTTGCTAAAACAGGATTTTACAAGGAAGTATACAGATGGGCCAGGTTCAGAAGCCTGGCTGAAGTTTGAGCAAAGAATCTTTGGTACTCATCATCACATTTTAGCTCAGTGTGTGCCTACATTGCTTTCTGAGATATGAGCATCTCAAGGCTGTTGAGCATCCTTATACTTAGAGACTTGCATACCGTGACTGTGCAACAAATGAATTGTGATTGATTGCATGCAAGTGTACAAATGAGTGGCTTAAAGTAGAGGATTGGTCTAAATCCACTGTAAAATCCACTGTATATTGTCCACATTCAGAGGGGAGGACATGATGACCAGTATGCTGTTATAAAATTGGTTAAGTGTAAAATCCCAAAGTTTTTTTTAATAGGGGTTCAGAAATTCATAGTAATAAAGTAAATGGGAGTGCAAAGTAGCATTTAGAGTACCTTGACTTAGTGTGTACCATGGACTCCATGATTCAAGTCACTCATCCTGCTTGCTTACCAGCATTTAACAAAGTGCTTGTTATATAATAGTTGCTCAATAAATTCCCCACATCTGAGTAATAAAAGACTTCCTAAACAATCAGACATGAAACTGCTCCGTGGAAAAATTTATGCAGTTCAAGAAATGTTTTTACTGAGACATTCAAAATAAGCCCATCTGTATAGAAAAGCTTAGTGTCAGAAATAAATTCACCTGGGCTGGGGATGTGGCTCAACTGGTAGCGCGCTCGCCTGGCATGCGTGCGGCCCAGGTTCGATCCTCAGCACCACATACCAACAAAGATGCTGTGTCCGCCGAGAACTAAAAAATAAATATTAAAAATAAAATTCTCTTCTCTCTCTCTCTCTCTCTCTCAAAAAAAAAAAAAAAAAAAAAAACAAAGAAATTCACCTAAGAACTCCATCACTTCCAGACACTGCCTGACCCAAGTTAAAAGCAGAAAGAGCCCTCACTGGCAAATCTAGAGTAGGTTCTTTCCCTAGGCTTTGCTTTTGTGACTTTTCCTTTATATTTTTTGTAGGAGAGATCTTAAATGGGAGGAGCTTTCAAATGCAGATCACAAGGGGCAGAGTGGAGGGATCTGCATGCTGTGAGACAGATGGAAATAAGCTGCTCTTTGGGAGAAAGTCTGTCCCATCCCCCAGAGCCAAAGCTTAACTGAGGCTGTCTTGGTGTTTGAAGTCTGTGTGCAAGGGCAGAAGGACACTTGTTGTAAAGTAAACAACTTAGGAAGCCTCCTTAGTCCTGAGTAGTTTTCATCTGTAAATAAAGAAGTAATAAATGTTTAAAATTGTATCTCTTTATCATTCACAATTGAAATAAATGATTCAGATTAAATTACCTAGCTCTTACCATCATTAGAACATATTTAATGAATATAGAATTCCCCTGGGCCTTACAAGCTTCTTGCTCTGGGATTTTTTGCCTATGAGCGAATACTCTTTAGGGCTTTATTGAACGTGTTAACAATAGAATTGTCTGTGTGTTTGAGGGACCGATTCATGTTGATTGAATGTATCTTCCTTGGTTCAGCATTAAACCAGTGTGGGAGAGGTGGTTATTTGAGATAACTTGTATCCCACTTAATGTTTTAAATGTATTTTGTAAATATAGATAGATGAAATATTAACTGATGGGGCTGGGGATGTGGCTCAAGCGGTAGCGCGCTCGCCTGGCATGCGTGCGGCCCGGGTTCGATCCTCAGCACCACATACCAACAAAGATGTTGTGTCCGCCGAGAACTAAAAAATAATAAATATTAAAAAAAAAAGAAATATTAACTGATAATACAAGAGACTGCAGAGGGATGACATATTTTTTTGGAAGCTGGCAAGAGTGACTGTGATCATTTTATGAATGTATTAATCCTCATTGGTGGATAGAAATGCATTAGTCTCCTATAAGCAAACTATAAGCCTGTTTTATGGGAAGTTTTCCTCTCTATTTCTACTGAGTCTTACTGAGGTAAGGTTGCTATGGCACAGCCTATCTGAAACACTCATGGGCTGGATAAGAGGTTTCTGGGTGGGGGTGAATTTAGAGATAAGGGCTGCACCATAAAGTTTATCCTCCTACAAGTTGAAGTCTTTCTTTCTTTCTTTTTTTTTTTTTAATGTAAAAATAATCTGTACTATGCCAACCTAAATAGTGTTACCATGCCTCCATGTAAATGGGACATACTTCAGGGCTGCCATTACCACCACCTGGTTGTGCTAGTTGAGGGTGGAAACTTCATGAGTCTCAGTCATCTTTTTTTTTTTTTTTATTTTTTTTATTGGTTGTTCACAACATTACAAAGCTCTTGACATATCATATTTCATACATTAGATTGAAGTGGGTTATGAACCCCCAATTTTACCCCAAATGCAGATTGCAGAATCACGTTGGTTACACATCCACAATTTTACATAATGCCCTATTAGTAATTGTTGTATTCTGCTACCTTTCCTATCCCCTACTATCCCCCCTCCCCTCCCCTCCCAACTTCTCTCTCTACCCCATCTACTGTAATTCATTTCTCTCCTTGTTTATTTTCCCATTCCCCTCACAACCTCTTATATGTAATTTTGTATAGCAATGAGGGTCTCCCTTCATTTCCATGCAATTTCCCTTTTCTCTCCCTTTCCCTCCCATCTCATGTCTCTGTTTAATGTTACTCTTTTCTCCCTACTCTTCCTCCCTGCTATGTTCATAGTTGCTCTCATTATATCAAAGAAGATATTTGGTATTTGTTTTTAGGGATTGGCTAGCTTCACTAAGCATAATCTGCTCTAGTGCCATCCATTTCCCTGCAAATTCTATGATTTTGTCATTTTTTATTGCTGCATAGTACTCCATTGTGTATAGATGCCACATTTTTTTTATCCATTCATCTATTGAAGGGCATCTGGGTTGGTTCCACAGTCTAGTTATTGTGAATTGTGCTGCTATGAACATCGATGTGGCAGTATCCCTGTAGCATGCTCTTTTAAGGTCTTCAGGGAATAGTCCGAGAAGGGCAATAGCTGGGTCAAATGGTGGTTCCATTCCCAGCTTTCCCAGGAATCTCCAAACTGCTTTCCAAATTGGCCGCATCAATTTGCAGTCCCACCAGCAATGTACAAGTGTACCCTTTTCTCCACATCCTCGCCAGCACTTGTTGTTGTTTGACTTCATAGTGGCTGCCAATCTTACTGGAGTGAGATGGTATCTTAGGGTGGTTTTGATTTGCATTTCTCTGACTGCTAGAGATGGAGAGCATTTTTTCATGTACTTGTTGATTGATTGTATATCCTCCTCTGAGAAGTGTCTGTTCAGGTCCTTGGCCCATTTGTTGATTGGGTTATTTGTTATCTTATTGTCTAATTTTTTGAGTTCTTTGTATACTCTGGATATTAGGGCTCTATCTGAAGTGTGAGGAGTAAAAATTTGTTCCCAGGATGTAGGCTCCCTATTTACCTCTCTTATTGTTTCTTTTGCTGAGAAAAAACTTTTAAGTTTAATTAAGTCCCATTTGTTGATTCTAGTTGTTAACTCTTGTGCTATGGGTGTCCTATTAAGGAATTTGGAGCCCAACCCCACAATATGTAGATCGGAGCCAACTTTTTCTTCTATCAGACGCAGAGTCTCTGATTTGATATCAAGCTCCTTGATCCATTTTGAGTTAACTTTTGTGCATGGCGAGAGAAAGGGATTCAGTTTCATTTTGTTGCATATGGATTTCCAGTTTTCCCAACACCATTTGTTGAAGATGCTATCCTTCCTCCATTGCATGCTTTTAGCCCCTTTATCAAATATAAGATAGTTGTAACTTTGTGGATTAGTCTCTGTGTCCTCTATTCTATACCATTGGTCCACCTGCCTGTTTTGGTACCAGTACCATGCTGTTTTTGTCACTATTGCTCTGTAGTATAGTTTGAAGTCTGGTATCGCTATACCACCTGATTCACACTTCCTGCTTAGAATTGCTTTTGCTATTCTGGGTCTTTTATTTTTCCATATGAATTTCATGATTGCTTTATCTATTTCTACAAGAAATGCCGTTGGGATTTTGATTGGCATTGCATTAAATCTATAGAGAACTTTTGGTAATATCGCCATTTTGATGATGTTAGTTCTGCCTATCCATGAACAGGGTATATTTTTCCATCTTCTAAGATCTTCTTCTACTTCTCTCTTTAGGGTTCTGTAGTTTTCATTGTATAAATCTTTCACCTCTTTTGTTAGGTTGATTCCCAAGTATTTTATTTTTTTTGAGGATATTGTGAATGGAGTGTTTTTCCTCATTTCCATTTCAGAAGTTTTGTCGCTGATATACAGAAATGCCTTTGATTTATGCGTGTTGATTTTATATCCTGCCACTTTGCTGAATTCATTTATTAGTTCTAGTAGTTTCTTTGTAGACCCTTTTGGGTCTTCTAGGTATAGAATCATGTCATCTGCAAATAGTGATAACTTAAGTTCTTCTTTTCCAATTTTCATCTTGATGTTGCACAGCTGATATCCTTCCACACGCAGCGTGTCACATGACAGTCTTGTGTTTTCAAGGCCATGTACTAAGGAAGTGCTTTCCAGTCACCCAGGGAACCCTCAGAGAATTGGTTCTAGGACCTCCATGGACACCAGAATTGGAGGATGCCCAAGTCTCTTATATAAAATGCTGGAATGTTTGCCTCTAACCTGTACACACCCTCCTGCACCCTGGAAATCCTCTCTAGATGATGTATTATACCCAATGTAAACAGTTACACTGTATTGTTTGTGGAATAATGCCAAGTCAAGTCTGTGCATGCTCCCCACAGATGAAATTCTTTTTTCCTGAATGCTTTCAGTCCACAGGACTAGGGATCTGCTGAAGAGCCACCCGTGGATATGCAGGGCTGACTTGGTGTCGATCTTAAATTTCATCCTCACAAAACCTCTGTGAGGCAGACACTGCTGTTTTACCTTTTTGTGCAGATGAGAAAGCTGCCTAAGCTGCTTGCCACTAAATGTGTCCTTAGTCATGAGCATCAGTTTCATTTTGGAATCTGTTAGAAATACAAAATATTATGACGGGGCTTGGTGACTCTTGCTTATCATTCTGGCTACTAGGGAGCCTGAAGCAAGAGAATCCCAAATTTGAGTCCATATTGAGCAATTGAGTAAGACACCGACTCAAAATAAAACTTTAAAAAGAGATGAGGATGTAGCTCAGAGGCAGATTACTTGCCTAGCATGTGTGAGGCCCTGAGTTCCATCCCTAGTACCACACCCCACCCCACCCCACAAAAAAGAAGAAAGAAAAAAATCATCATGCCCCAGGCCAAGTTAAAACAACAACAACAACAAAACTTCATTTCAACAAGATCTCCAGGTGATGTGAGATTTTGCCCAAATTCACACAGCTAATAAATTGACAAAGTCACTGCCATGTCACCCCCGCTTGGGACAGCTAATTGCCCAAGATCACATCGTGGGCAGTTGTCAGAAGGGGGATTTGACCCTGAGTTCAGGACTGTGTACATCTCACTTTCTGTTACGTGTGTATTCTCTCTTGAAGAAATTCAGAGTAATTAGTATCATAAGTTTTTGTTAATTAGAATGGTTAAACACTGTGCTGGAAGTTTGCTTAATAGGAAGGGAGTTAGAATTTTAATTCCCGCTCCTGTCATTGTGCCCTCCCAGCCATCATCAGTACAGAGTATTAAAAGCACCTCCTGGTATCTGGTGTCATCCCAAGAAATAAAAAAGAGGTTGGGACCACAAAACAAACACTAAATACAGCTACCTGCTTCACATGCTGGCTGAGGGCTGGGCCCAGGGCTTATTAGCCTTTAATGCAGTTGATTTAACTTTCAATAAACAAACTATAAAGCCAGAAAGAGGTCTCCCATGCTTTTTATCCTAGACGTGGTTGCCAAATTTGGCTCACCTTAGTTAGCTGGAGGCCTTAAAGAATGGGTAAGAGGTAAAAGAGTGAGGGAGATCTGAGAGTATTGCAGACAGGGAATGTCAAAGAAGTGGTTCACAAGGAGCAGCACCTCCTCCTGGGGCTGATTGAGTGATGATAGACCTGTTGAGAGCTTGTCACTCAGTTCTGGCATTGACAAATCTTGCATCAGCCCTGACCTATTTGCTGTGTGACCTTGGATAGGATCTCTAACCTTTTTGATTTCATCTTGGAATAGGGGAAAATAACAGTACCAGAGCTTTATGAGACTGGTGAAGCATTAATATGTACAGGTACTTAGTCATTGCTTCTCTTGGGTGCTCTATAAGTGTCAGCCATTTGTTTTCAAGCCACTTTGGAAATACCAAGAAGTATTAGATATAAGCACTATAAAACTATCAAGCCAATGATATGCTTGTGAAAGGTGGAGAAGTCACGGGGTAGAAAGTGATGAATGCCACCTAAGAAAGCAAAGGAAGGAAAGAGAAGGTAGGAATTTTTACCCCATACATAAATACCAAGTGAAGGCACACTTAGACTTCATTCAGACTCCCCCCTCTCTCTAATATAATATATATTTTTTTTAAAGAGAGAGAGAAGAGAGAGAATTTTTAATATTTATTTTTTTTAGTTCTCGGCGGACACAACATCTTTGTTGGTATGTGGTGCTGAGGATCGAACCCGGGCCTCACACTTGCCAGGTGGGCGCACTACCGCTTGAGCCACATCCCAGCCCCCAGCCCCTCTATATATTGTTCTGTGCTATTATAATAGAGAGGCTAGATATCTGTTTGTGTCAGAATCATCCTGGCCACAGTTTACAATGCAGAATTTTTGATGTAGGACTCAGACATATAATAAGTCCCTCACACGATGAAGGGTGGTTGTGTGACTGCCCTTCTTCTCTCATGGTGGAATAGGATACACCTTCCCCTCCCACTGCTAAGCTCCTTTGTCTTTGTCCCCAGGTCCTCTCTACAAATGAAGGGACAACTGGGCCAGATACCCACATGCCTCCCAGAGAAAAAAGAGCCATTGTTTAAACTGGGCAGAGAGAGATGGCCATGGCAACCGCTTCAGGAGAACTGGGGTCAAATTACCTGGGAACAATGGTGGAGATGTCAGAAAATTATAAGGGATATTTTCAGAGAAGAGGAAAGTGTATCCTAGTACAATTTAGTGGCCTGATTTGATTCTGTGAGGTTGGCTTGAAGAAACTAAATTACTTCTTCAAAACAATAACTTGAGGATCTGAGGATTGCTGGAGGTATTTGAAGCTTGTACAAAAGAAAAGTGAACAGTGAACATGTACAGCCAAGTAGAAGGGGAACCCAGCTGAGGCCACCTCTGTGGGTGGAGGTGTACATGGTCAAGGTCCCATGGGGGCATGGGTTGAGGTGAGGGTTAGTGTATATAATGAGCTCAAAGACAGATATGGAGAGGGTGAGAGTGAAAAATCACATTGGCTAAGGAGATGCCTGATATTGTAGGAAGCAGGCGGAAAACATTATTAATGTAAAATTATCAGCATTTTTTTTATTCCCTCCACCTTTTTTATTAGAAATCATCAATATGACTTTATTTTAAAATCAAAGCCTATTATCTTGTATAATATATATTATATATATATAAATGGTGTTATCCTAAGAAATAAAAAAGAGATTTCATTTATGTAATGAAAGCAATTTTGCCCAGTGGTTCTCTCCAGAGCTAGACTGCCTTTGCTCAAGTGCCCACTTAGTGGCCCCTCCTGGGTAAATTGAACAGGTGTTTTAACCTCTCTGTGCTACACCCTAATAGGCTTAGAGGTTTGTTGTTATGCTTTCAAGTAAAGATACTAATACGTTTCAAATAATACTTGACATTGAGGCATTTTTGTGTGAACTATAGTGTGATAGCTTTTCGTTACTATAACAAATACCTGAGATAAAAGGTTTATAAAGAGAGAAGGTTTATTTTGGCTCACAGTTTTGGAGGTTTCATCCATGGTCTGTTGATTCCATTGCTTTGGGTCCTAAGGCAAGGCAGTACATTATATTACGGACTGCATGGTAGAGCAAGCTGTCGCTTCATGGCAGCGAGGATGCGAAGAGAGGGAGAAAGGTCACCGCTCTAATGATCTAACTTCCTTCTACTAATCCCCATCTCCTACATTTTTTACCATCTATCAGTACCAGCCCAGGCTTGGAATCATCCATCCAACACAGGGTCCTTTGGGGTATATTAAATATCCAAACTATAGCAGCTGCTTACTGTCATAATTTTCAATTATTATACCTTTTTTCATCTTCAAATAGTGACTAAAAGCCCTCAGATGTGGCCTAGATAATATTTATTATTTGATGGAACATAGGTTATTAATTCAGTAGTTCCATGAGGATATCAAAAACTCAGGTACTTTTGACATTTGTACTCTCTGACCCTAAGGATGTCGAGTATACACTCAGTGTGGCTTTTCTCATGGTAGCAAGATAGGTATAACAGTCCCTCTGTCACATGAAGACACAGGATTGTCCAACAGAAGAAAAGTAAGGCTTTTGAATGCATCTTTTTTGGTCCTAAAATTCTCCAGCATACAGTCATTCACATCCTAATGGTTTAAATTCCCTTCTCTGCCTATTTCTTATAAGGTAATTGAGATTGGAATTCTTCTGATTAGCATACAAAATTGTAAGACATTGTAAAGGAGTGTAGTAGAGAGGGGTTCCTTTCTAAAAGAGGAAAAAGCTAGAAAACAGGAATATCCACTATAGATTTAGGTATAAACCACTCAGCATCAGAGATAAGAATTTTAGGTTCAAAGACTTAAACTGCCTGAGACACACAGAAAACTCATTATTCAGTTTTTGAATTGAAATGTTTCTGATTCTAAAGCTCAGAATCTAAAGACTGTATTTTGCAACGTGATTCACAGACTTATTATTTGCTTTGGGTAGGGTACCTATCTATTTAGGAGTCTAAGAGTACCATTCGCATCATGTTAGGGAATGTGATGGGAAGAGGGAGTCAGAACCAGACATCCGTGGTTTAGCATGGAAAACTGGATTCTAAGCACTGTGCATAGGAAAGAACCTGTGAATCACAAATGGGACAACTTATCACAGTTCTAGAGTTTCAAGTACAAAGTGTCTGCTACTACTCACATCTGGTGTGAGTCTTATGGTATGTGGTATTGTGATGGTGGGAGCAAATGCAAGAGTGAGAGACCACATGTCAAGAAAGGAAGCCAGAGACCAGGAAGAGGGAAAACTTTTCAGGAACAGTCTGTTTTTTCAGGAATTTGCTTCATTATGTTAGCATCAAACTGTTATAAGAGTGGGACCCTAAATTATCCAATCACCTTCCACTGGGCCCCACCTTTTAAAGGTTCCACCACCACTCACTCTCTCTCTCTCTCTCTCTCACACACACACACACACACACACACACACACACACACGACCAGTCCTTCAATATGACCCTTGTGGTATAAACCACAGCCAAACCATAACAGTGTCAGTGACTCCTGGTGGCAAAGGGACTGGAGGCAAGTGACAATACAGTCTAGCAGATGAAGAACTCTTCATGGGATTTAGTTATTGATGGAGGATCCCAGAGTTAAAAAGCAGGGAGAGAAACCTTGCTGTTGCATTAAGTTGCTATGGTTTATTGGAACAGTGCTGGGCCTGATGCCAGATTTCCTGGCTCTGTCCCTCACTGGTGCTACAATGGCAGTCAGGGCACTTAATAATAATGGCAGTCCCAAGGACATAACAAGAAACAAATGGGTTAATATATCTGGGTGTTCTCTGAAAGTCTGAGAGTTCCATTTTGGAACTTTCTGGCATTCTGATCATTTATTACTTCACTATTTGAATTTCAGTGCATTCTTAACACAGTAGCCTTCGAGGGTCTGTTGTTTGTTCTGTTTAAAGTTAATGTTGTTTGGGGGTAATATAGGGAATTATAGTTAATTATAGTCATAGCTAAAACTCCTAGGTATAGGTCAATTAATATTTTTTATTTAATAAAAATATTTTTTGTTTAATATATTTTTAATTATTCTCATCTGTTGAGGGTCTGACATTTTGACATCATGAAAGAACACCTGGAATTTTCCAATGAGCCAGATTGTGTATTCCTTCAGACGCTAGTAAGCAACCAAGACAGGGATCACTAGCACCCAGATACTGCCTTGAGATTTTTTCTTGTAATGCTAACGAGATAAGTCAAGAGTGGGCCCTCCAAAAAGACGAGTTACACATTTTTTGAAGCACCCTTGGGAAGTAGAAAATGGCTTCCAAACTTGGCCTCAAAAAGAGGATTTGAGAGAGGGAAATGGCAGAATGGCAGAAAGCAAATTGAGACAGAATGGCAGGTGGTAACAGAGCAGGGCTGTGCCTCTTGGAATGCCAGCTAAGCACTAAGCCCCTTAATTACACACACTGACGATAAGCTTCAGCAGAGCTCAGAGGAGAGCTTTGGAAAATAAGGATGTAGAGCTCTGTTTGCAGTCTAGAAATGAACTGGAGGGATTTGCAGAATTCTAGCATCTTCAGAAAATGAAATTTAGCATTATGTATGCCTCAGGTTCAATTAACTGAACATATTTTCAAAACAAAATAACAGTTTCAATTCATTAATAATATTAATAGCCAGGGTCTAATTAAAATGGAAAAATATCTTTCTTGATTCTTACTACTTATCTTCAAGGTTGAGATTATCAACTTCATCTGAATAGATAAGGAAGACCTAAAGGCTCTGGGTGGCTAAGAAACTGAAATTGTACACATTGAAGTGTGCCTAGCTACTGAGTCATATTCGTCAACTTTTCGCCACTGTGACAAAATGCCTGAGAAAAACAACTTAAAGGAGGAAATACTTATTTTTGACTCACAGTTTCAGTCCATGGTTGGCCAACTTCATTGTTTTTGAACCTGAGATAAGGCAGAGAATCATGGTGGAAAAGCATGGCAGAACAAAGTTGCTCAGCTCATAGTGGCCAGTAAGCAGAGAGAAAGGGATAGAGAGGAAGGGGTTAGGAATAAGATATAGTACCCAAGGGCATGCCCTAAGGATCACTTCCATCAATTAAGCTCTACCTCCTACAGTTTCCACCACTTTCCTGCAGTCCATCCAGCTATGAATCCCTCAAGGATTAATCATTTGAGGAAGTCAGAGCTCTCATGATCCAATCACTTCCTAAATGCCCCACCTCCCAAAATTGCTGCATTGGAAACCAAGTCTTCAACACATGAGCCCTGAGAACATTCCAGATCCAAACTATAGCACAAATATTCTGTTTACCTCATTTTTCATTATATCAGAAGATACAGATCTGTACTCAGAAATTGTGTATACAAGAGGGACAGAGAGTATAGTGGGATTCTGGCACAAAGGGACTATCAGAACCACAGGAAGAGCACAAATTCTCCACTTCCTGTGCAACTGTCAAAGACAATAGATGTGTCATCGCATCAGAGTAGTAGGGATTAGGGCAAGAAACCTGGCCTTAGCCCTTCAGGGAATATTTGGGGATGTACCAAGGACAAGAAGTGGGAATTGTGGTCTAGAAAAGCATATACACATTTGAGACCTGCAGTCATGAAGGGAACACAAAACAAAGCACAGACGCCTTGTAAAGACTTTAAGCTTGTCTGCCTTGCTAGGAAAACAAGTAATTGTGTTATTGTTGAGATACTGTATCATGGTAAACTCTGGACTTCTCTCATATTCTTCCCCTGCAATGGGTACTATCCTCAAGCTTTCTTACATTGAAGATATAGAAAAACAAGCAAGCTTATGTTTTCTCTATTCTCTACTCATTCTCTACAACATGGAATACTTCTGTGACCATGATGTTGGAATTTTTCCCAAACATCAAGGAATTTGCAGTAGAAACTTCGGTGGACACCAATGGGGTATCTTCTAATTCAATTAAATTCTGACACTACTTGGAGATAGTGTCAGACCCCACAGTCCTACAAGAGTGTCCCAAAGTCGGACACTAGTTGAAAGTCTGGGTGACTTCTACTTCTGACCTATGGGCTGTAAACTGGGGTTCTCACAACTTCCTCCTCAGATTCAATTACATTACTAGGATGGCTCACATAACACGGGGAAACACAAGTACTGGTTCTTCCTAAAGGATGTTGGAAAGGATGTGAATTAGCTCTGATGGTTAGTAATTGATGTGAGGGGTACAGAACTTTCATGCTCTTCTGAGTACCCCATTCTCCCAGTACCTCTATGTGTTCAGTAAACCTAGATGCTACCAGGACTTAGTCCTTTGGGATTTTTGTGTGAGCTTCATTATGATTGATTGTATTTTTGAGCAGTGGTGATCAATTTAATCTCCAGCCCCTTTCCCCTACCCAAAGGTTGGAAGATGGGACTGAAAAGCCCTAACCTTCTCATTGTGTTCTAGGTGACTAGTCCCCACCCCTCAGCCATCCACAGGCTGCAAGCACTGTTCAGTTCTTTAGAAGAGAAATGGCACTGTTCCCTTTGAAGATCTCTACTGTGGGTCTGGGGTTGTGGCTCAGAGGAAAAGCACTCGCGTAGCATGTGTGAGACACTGAGTTTGATCCCCAGCACCACATAAAAATTAAATAAAGGTTTTGTGTCCACCTACAACTAAAGAATAAATATTAAAAAAAATATGTATCTCTATGTGTCCTGACCACAGAGCTCAGGGTCCACTGGGAAGCTCAGTACATGTTAACTGAGTTGCTCAGCATCTTGGCTGGGCCAGATAAGTCACGCTCACAGTCTGTAAAGAGGAGTCAGTTCCTTGTTTTCCTAAAAACTTTTCCCTTTCATTCCCCTGGGTGGAAGTTCCTCGTGATCACCTTGCCTGCTGCCCTATTCTCTTGCCACTGTCAAAGACTTAGCAGGAAAATAATCGATGCCACAAAGATGACATAGATACATCAATGTCTGGTATTTGTCTAATGTCACACCTAAATTATTCATTCACTCCTGACAGGAATGAATGTACAGTAACATTTATTAATTTGATCTTAATTGAGGGAAAGACCAATTATGTAGCAAAGCCTCCATTAGCTGGAATCCAACTAACAAGACCCTCATTTATCAATTTTTTTGGTCATCCCTCATATGTGAAGGATTCATAACTCTTAGGAAAATTAAGCTCCTAGGGACATTCCTTCTCAAAAGTGTTTTCTGAATTCTGTCTTCACATCAATCCCCAAACAGCTCCTGTTTGGTCTTTCCCATCCCTGATACCATGAAGTGCTACAAAAAGCAGTCCCCAAGGCAGAAAACTGAAAATTTATTCTTATGTGTATACAATGAACCTGTTTTGGGCTAACTCTTGGTAACCTAAGGCCAGTGTGCACAACCCTGTAAGTAGTAATAATTCTTTGGGTACGGGGTATTCAAGCAAACATTTTAAGTAGTCGAAGTCTTTTGGGTATTATGCATTGTTTTATTGGTTTTTCTTAGTTATAAGTAATTGAAGCCTTAAGTTTTGTACCTACCCCAGGAAGGAAGTTCCACTTTTATTTCTACATTACCCATAAGAACATAGAGGTTTGGGCAGTGAAGTAGACTGGCTAAAATCTCACCTTAATGAGTGGTAGTAGGAGGGATCTAAGCCCAAGCTGTCCCACTGCAGAGCTCATTCTCTTAGTCATTGCCAGAAACTTTTGAGCTTCTGGTCAATTCTAAGGAAGCTAAATTAGGCTTGAGAGGCAATGAGGTTTGATCATTACCTGGCTTTGGGCAGATGAGAAATATATGAGTAGAATTCAAAACTCTAAAAACTCTAAAGGATGTTGAGATAGATAAATTTTATTCCATTTCTGAAAGATAAATTCAGAATGTGATTCTAAACAGAAAACATAGTCAACCAAAATACTCCACCTTTGAATTTAGTTCCCAGAGGCTATACTGTAGTAAAATACAATAAAAATGTAAGTATAAATGTAAAAGGTAATTTTTCTATTTCATATAGTCATGTGTTATGGCTTAGATGTGATGTCCCCCCAAAAGTCCCATGTAAGACAGTGCAAGAAGTTTAGACGAGGTTGGGTTATAGCTTTAGCCTAATCAGTGAATTATTTGTATCTGTGAGTGGAGTCTCTCTCTCTGCCTCCTGGTTACCATGATGAGAGCTGCTTTACTCCACCACCCTCTCCTGCCATGATATTCAGCCTAATTTCAAGCCCTGAGGAATGGAGCTGGCCTTCTATGGGCTAAAACCTCTGAAGCCATGAGTCCTCAAATAAACTCTTCCTCCTCTCCAGTTTTCTGGTCAGATTCTTTAGTCATAGCAGTGAAAAGGTTGACTAAAACATCATACAAAGAAGGTTAAGGATTATATGATTAAATTAATGGGGATTCTTGGGGTTCATGTGGAGGAGAGATTTCTGAAGTGATAGAAAAAAGTGGTCTTTCAACCAGCTTCAACAGTCCCCCCCCAACTTATTTATATTTTTTATTTGCTTAATGAACTCCTTTTCTTAAAGAGAAAAACAAAGGGTTTCAAAGATATTGTAATGCCTATGTAGTTGGGTATAAAGAGGGCATAAGGTGGTTTCTATATAAAAACATATCTATTAAATTATTACACTACCAAGACCAAGTTGTATATGTGTTTGTGTGGCACGGCACCATGTCTCAATTTATCATGCCTGCCGAAGACCACTACCAAAGACACATACTTACATAGACGGTGGAGAAGAGTGAAAAAGGAGGTCTGTCCCTACACATATTAGACATGGAAGGTGGGATCAGGCATGGTGTGGGTTTTGTTACTTATCTGGGTGAATTCTCACTGGTTCTTAGAAAACTTCACCATTATCCATAAGTAGACTAATTAGATCTACTAAGAATTTAAATTACATTTCTTCCCGTGGATATTATTAAGTAGGAATGTTATGGTCTGACTAAGAAGAATTTCTTGAACTTGGTGAGATTGAAATCTTGAAAGATGAACACTGGCAAATAAATTATATTTGTTTTGTTTCTTTAGGGTGAGGGCTTTCGACCTGATCCCACCCTTTCTCCGCTCCTGTTTTGCAAAATCTGGGAGAGGAATAAGTACTCCTTTTTAGTACCTACTTCAGAATTTCCCTTTATCATTCAAAATATAGATAATTTTTGGGGTTGACTTGAAATGGTTCTTATCATTTTTCAGATCCTTTTCAGGTAGTGCAATGAGAACAACTTTTAAAAATTCATAGTCTGACCAGGCACCTACTAAATGTCAGGGTTGTGACTGTTAGAGTGAGCTCATTAGTGAGCTCACTGCAGAGGAGTCCCTTCCCTTGTGCTGATGTTCTAGAAGAGGAGACCACTACTTACCCACAACATGAGCAATGTGTTTTAGATATAAGTACACAACCTAGGAAGCTGGAATGTGCTGGGTGTAGTCATGCAGTCTCAATGTTTTGAGAAAGGGCTGAGAATGTAGCTCAGAGGAATAAAGTTCTTGGGTCCAATTCTCCAGGATAGGGCTTCTGGAGAGAAGGAGAAAGCTGGCATGTGGGAAGTGCTGTGGAAGAAGAAAAGCTCACAAGGGTAGGCACTGAAGAGGGGCACAGATTATTAACCTGGGCTGTCAGGATAAGCCTCTGGGAACAAACGGCATCCAAGCCAGTGTGAAGAGAGTAAGACTATGGACTCTTTTATCCAGAACCTCAAAGGTTCATCCTCTCAC
Source organism: Spermophilus citellus (assembly GCF_964194105.1). Classification (NCBI taxonomy): domain Eukaryota; kingdom Metazoa; phylum Chordata; class Mammalia; order Rodentia; family Sciuridae; genus Spermophilus; species Spermophilus citellus. Next base: position 31,263,846 of record NC_138196.1, read on the forward strand.
TCAGACTCAAGTTGCCAAGTCCTCACAGGCCCTCCGTGTGTTGTGCCTCCTCTCTTCTCCTTTATTCTCATTCTCTGCTCTTGGCCACTTTCCACTTTCCCACCCCAACCACATGTCCACCTTGCTCCTCTGGTACTCCTGTTGCTCTTTCTTGTGCTTGACATGGCCTTCTTTAAATATCCATCTGCATTCTCACCTCCTCACCTTCTTCATCCTTTACCCTCCTGGACCTCTCTTAATCTATGATAAATTGGAATTCCCCCTCACCCAGCATCCTTATCCCTCTTTCATCTTTTATATTTCTCAATACATTTATTGATCATCATCTACCATGCAATATATTAACTTGTTAAAATATGTGTAGTATTTTATCCCCAAAATGTCAGCTACTTGAAGGGCAGAAATTTTTGTCTCCATTGATTACTGATCATTTCCAACTCGTATCCCAGGGGTTGGCAAAGAGAAGGTACCAAAATTTTGCTAAATGCTACTGATGTGCACATTGTGATTATTTACCTACCAAGTGGGTTCTTGTGAAGTCCATGATAACAGTTTGCTTTTTAAAACTAAATGGTGCGTTAAACTGGGAATTTTGTTTAGGTTTGTTAAGCATCTTTAAGATATTAAAAAAAATACTTCACCAATGCATTTTATAGAAGTCCGACAAAGTACATTGGAATCAATTGGTTATGTCTACACATACAAGCCACATAAGGAAACTGGTGGTAAAAAGGAGGGGAGGAAATCTCCCTAAGAAGGTGGATTTAATTAAGTTTTCAACGTGATATTTCAATAATAGAACCCTGGTTGCCTCCCATTTCCTCAGTGGGATCTATTTGGTATCTCAGCAACGGCAGGAACTTGGACACGCAGAAGCCCCCTACGGGAAAGAATGGTTGAGCAGTGCACGTGTGAGACTGCAGACCCAGATAGCTGGTGTGCAATCTTCTCTCTGTCATTAACTTGCTACAAACCCTTTTAGCCTCCCCATGCCATCACATACCCATCTGCCAGACTCTCATACAGTAAGGCAGTGAGCAAATGAGGGCATTTGAGAGAATCCTTGGGAAAAAACCCATTATCAAGAACGCCACAGTGATCCATCTCTGCATCAGAGAGCAGATGGAAGTCACTGCAACCAGCCAAAAAAAAAAAAAAAAAAAAAAAAAGTCAAAATCCAATGTACGCTTCCAGGCTGCTTGTGTACAGCATCCTAATCGAAGGGACCAATCTTGTGGTTGCTCAGACTGAGGTAATGATAGAAAAATGGTCTTTTGGTCCTTGCATCCTGACCAGAGAGATGCTACTACTCAAGTACAGCTTCCACATTGCATTACGTTGTTTGAATTTAGCATTTCTCTGGCATTTTATGTCCAGAGAATATTTTCTCTTTCCTTAGTGGCAATTCAAACACAAAGAGAAATCAACATTTTAAAATTCAGATAAGCAGGAGTTGGTTTACAGTTAGAGATTTTGAGCACACTGCTTTTGTGTGATAATATTTGAAATTTATTTCCACAAGTTATTGCACATTCATTTCTGGAGTTTTCATTGCAGAAAATTGCCAGAAGGAATGGATTTTGTCTTCTTCAGCTGGCAGAACAATTTTCCACCTGTCGCCCAAATATTTGATGAGAAGGATTATGTTGCCGGCTCTGAAAGTTTATACCGTGGATCCTTCCGAAGTGAGAGGGGCTAATGAAACTACACCCTGATATCAGAGTCCGGCTTGCTAAAGTGTCTATGAAGCTGTCGATGGATTTCTAGTGTTTAGGGCAGTTTCTGAAAGACTAGCTTAAATGACACAAACACACACATGGTTTTGATCCTGAAGTTGCAAAATGATGTCTTTCCTCCTTTATGCTGTAACCGTATTCTTGTATTCAGCAAAACTCTTATGGCCTTGCCAAAGATCTGAATTAATTGCCTGAAGTTATTGTTGTTCATCTTCCTGGTAAATGGAACCCAAAAGAAGCAGCGGTGCATGGGTATAGATGAAATTGTCATTTGATTTGAGGTTCAAGTAATTTACTGTCCCCATTGAGTTTTATATTTCTCCATAGTTTGTTAGGTATATAGCCAACAGATTCAGTATAATCAACAAAAAACAGATTTCAAAAATCCATGCATAATGGCAGTAACCTTTTAAACTGTCAGAATAAATATAAAACTGTTTTTTCCATTGTTTCTTTGAACGCATTATGGACATCATCAGTAATAATAATATTGTTGCTGTCAGAAGCATTTTTGTGAAGCATAGATTTTACTGTGCCATATCAGGATCCTTCGCTTGGCTCTAAGGAAGGGTAAACTCCTTGGGCTGGTGTGGACATTCCTGGTTGCTGAGATCCTCATTTGGCTTTTCTGCTCTTATTTTCTGCTACAAACCAGCCCATCTGAACTGTTGTCCCCTGCGTATTCCATGCAAATGAATTAATCTCCCACTCTGATTAATGCCATTTCTCATACTGCTTATTCATCAAATTTTAACTTTGCCTACTCGTCATGACCTAACTCAGATTATAATCTCCTGAAGAGATCAACTATGAAACAGACACCAGGAAGTGATAATACCTTACTTCTAAACTCAGACCATTTCATTGATATTGTTTATGGAGTTCCCATCAGCGGCATACACATCTGGAATAAGACAGATTCTGTGTTGTGAAGCATTTTGTTATTGTTAATGTGCAAGTAATAGCCTTGCTTCTAACTTAATTGACCATTTTCTCCTGAAAATCTAGTCTGATTGCACCCAGTGTTTGTATTTCCACAGCTCATGACACTGGACTCGTCATTGGTTGGTGGTCCACCAGGAACAGAGTCACACCATTAACTTGAGAGCTTCAGCAGTCTGCTAGAAGCCACTGTGTTGACCCCAGTCTTTCCTAGATAACATCATTAACCAGTGGATGCCAAAAAGGATTCACATGATGGATATGCAAGAAAAGGTTGATAGCAAATTCCTCAACTTTCACCCAGCTCTCTGCTGCCTCTCTCAAAAGCTCCTGTCCTGACCTTCTTCTGCCTCGGCCTCTGGGCTCGCTCTTCCCCTTCTGTCCCAGGACAGGTCCTACAGATGTCTTCATTTTCTTATTTATGTGCTTCTTAAGCATAGATGATCCTTCTTGAGTGAGAGGTATTATACAAGTGAATGAGCAATCCCAGGCTGAACATGCTACATCTTGCTAATTTTACTGAAGTGTTAATTTTACTTGAAAATATGTGACCCTTTGTTGTTGATTTTTGTTGCTATTTAGATATATTGTAAAGCAGTGATGGAAATTTGTCTGAATTTTAAGATGATAGCAGACTGATGTCTTGTGTGTTGCTGTTCTCCTTCCTGGCACCCTTAAGAAATCTGCATTTAATTCTTCTCTGCCAGTAGGTTTATTTTTGTACAAAAACTTAAAAAGCACTGATCTAAGACTGTGATATTATCTTGACTTTCTGTAGTTGATAGATTTTGTTTCCTCTCTTTTCCTTCTGTTATGGTTTTAATCTGGAATGTCCCCAAAGTCTCATGTGTTCAGAGTTGGGAGTTTGGGGGATGTGATTAGATCCTGAGGGCTCTGAACCCATCAGTGGATTAATCCATTGATGGCTGGATGGACTGTTTGGAGGTAGGGCCTAGTTGGAGGAAGTAGGTCACTGAAGGCATGTCCTGGAAGGATTTAGCTTCTCTCTCACCCCTTCCCTTCCCTTTTTCGGCTTCCTGGCTTTCGTGAGCTAAGCAGCTTCCCCTGCCACACCTTTCCACCATGATGTTCTGCCTCCCCTCAGACCCAGAGAAGAGAAGCTGGCCAACCAGGAACTGAGACCTCTGAATGGAGACCCACAATGAATCTTTCCTGTTCTTTTGTTATCATGTACTTGGGTCAGAGCAACAAAAAGCTGACTAGCATGCTTCCCTTTCTAAGATGTCCCCTTTACTCCTCTTGCCCCCAAACCAAATATACCTCCCCATCTTTAAAAATATGCCTCTCTGTTGCTTCTCTAACCAAGGCAGCTGGAAGGATTTATCTGCGGGCTCTTCATTCACAGATTCAACCAAGTGCAGGATTGTGCTAAATGTATACAGACATTTTTTTTATTTGTCATTATTCCCTTCATAATATAGTATAACAACTGTACAAAACATTTACATTGAATGTTTTATAAATAGAGATGATTTAATATATGGGAGGAGGCACATAGACTATATGCAAATACTCTACCATTTTATATAAGAGACTTGAGCATCTGTGGATTTTGATATTTTCATGGATCCTAGAACCAGTCCTACAGACAGCTGTGTGGAGTCTCTAGACTATCATGAAATCTTGTTTGAAGAATTCGGGAACCAGATACATGGGTAGAAAAAGGTTGAAAAAGTAGAAATCGATTCTTCTTGCTTGTGGGATGACAGTTCTGAAATAAAGCAAATCTTAACCTGGGGGGAAACTGAAAATAGGCAATATAGTTGTCATTGTTCCCTTTGCTTTTAAAGAGAGGGATGAAGGATTCGCTGTGGACACCTGATTAGGACAGTATCATTTACTTGTTAGTGTGTAGATGTGTGTTGTTCCAGAGCTGCAAGAGATTTGAGGGAGAGGCCACCATCCTCTTGATTTGGGTGTAAAAAAGTAGGGCACAATGGTCTTACAGAGCAGTTGGGCGTGAGTACAGTTTTTAGAATTTCACAGAGCATAATGCCAAGTTCACATTTCTTATGAGGCATTTATTTGATTTGTCCTGAAACATTTGAAATTCAGGAGGATTATATTGGCAATGATGGATATCTTAGTTTTTTAATACTGCTATAACAAAATGCCTTACACTAGGTGACTTAGAAACTATAAGGCTGGGGCTGGGGCTGGGGCTGTAGCTCAGTGGTTGAGCACTTGCCTGGCACACTGAGTTCAACCCTCAGCACCACATAAAAATAAATAACAATAAAGCAAAGGTATTGTGTCCATCTACAACTTTAAAAAAAATGAAAAATATGTGAACTTATAAAAAAAACCCTTCTGTACTCTGATAAATTCAAGATCAAAGTACCACCAGATGTGAGGTCTGATGGATGACTGTTTTCTAACTGTAACCTCTGATTGAGGAAGGGGGCAAGTCATCTGTCTGGTGCCTCCTTTATAAGGGCTCTGATCTCATCCAGGAGTGGTTTCCAGTTATCACCTAATGGGGTCTCAAAGGCTCTGTCTTCTAACTCCATCACCCTGGGGCTAGGGTTTCAACATATGCACTTTAGGGAGACATGAAGACTCAGTCATAACCATGAATTAATCAAAGGCTTTGGTTATTTGTTTTCTGGTTTTTCTTTTTTTTAATACGGAAAAAGAAAAATGTCCCCACCTTTTACCATGACTATTATTAATTCCTATGTAAGTATTAAGTAGCATTATTTTCCATATTGGTTTTATGTCTTTTCCACAAGAGATATAAGCAGTATCGATAATATTGGAGTATTTTTTCTTTCCATCTTCCTTCCTTTTCTCATTTTCCCAAAATAACTCCTCTTAGTAATTTAATACCTATTTTATTTTATATTTTAGCATATGTTTATGTAATTGTGAGTAATATACATCACATTGCTTTATGACATGACTGATTTATAAACATTTACAGAAATAGAGTCACATGGAATACATTGGTCTGCAACTTTAAATTTTTTCGCACAACATAGATTGAGACTCATTCTATGATTGTACAAGATAGTCAATGGTTCTTTCTTACTGCAGTAGTCAATGAATTATTGATTTATTACTTCTATTAGTGAAAACAGACACATTGATTTTAATGTTTCTTCAGAAAACATCTAGAATATTGTTATGCATGCTTTCTTTGACTCGTATCCTAGTAGAAATTTCTACAAGTGTTCAATTATTTAAAAGTATTGGAGAGAATTATTATTTAACAAAAGTTGTTTGGTAGAAAGAGACCTTTAAAACAAGAACTCCTAAGGAAGACATGGGCAAGGAATTCAGTGTCTTTGATGTGGACTTTTCAGCCCATGATCAGGACTAAATTGAAGTCATCTTAGAAATCGTTTCGTTCTTTGAAAAAATACCAGGCTAGTTGTCTACAAATCACTTTGGATACATATATATGTATCTCAGAACATTAGAGTGGGGGAAATTTTAAACAACTTTTGACTTAAAATCAATTATAAATGTAGTGCCACAGAACAGCTCTTGCTCTCTCTTGAAGTGCTGAAAATCAGCTGCTTACCTCTACTGTTAACCTCTTCTCGTCCAAATATACTGATTTGAAGGTTTCTTCCTGTAGCCTCAGTGGTGAGTCTAGTCTCTCTAAACCTTTCTTCTAGAGTTTCTTTCATATATATATATCATATATATATATATATATGATATATATATGAATGTATGTGAATATATGTGTAATGTATATACATATAATCAAAAATATGTGTGTATATGTATATACACTTATAATTAAGACTTTTCAGACTTATTCCTATCTTATTTTTTAGACCTTAAAGCATATATTTATTTAAGATTTTACGATTTTAAATATATATAGTTATATTTGTGTATATTTAAAAACTTCTAAGAGCCTTCCTTACAAATACCGACAGCATTACCTCACATTTCTTGAATAACATTTTCTGCATTTATTTTTACACAGTATGAATATATCTGTTCCTTTGTTAAGGAAATATATACTGATTTGTGTCCTTTCTGCTCAGGAGTCCTCATACATCCATAATGTGCCCACATGTACACAAACATTAGTACTAGGTGGCTAGATTGTATTTAGCACGTGGCCCAGTAGTTTGGCTGCTTCTGCCTATGGATATGTTGTACAAAGGCAGATTTTGCTATCTGTGTAAGCATTTTTTTTTAGTGGATCCTAGGGGGAGGGGTATAATGAAGTATACCAGAGGACATGTAAAGAATGTTCATTGTGGAATTTTTTCCAATTTCAAAACAGAACAAAAAGTAAACAACCCAGAAGTCCATTGACAGCCTATGTGAATAAATCATGATATATTCACACAGTAGAACACGACTCTGAAAATGCATGAACTCCAGCCATGACTGTTGGTAAGGATGAATTTTAAAAACAATGTTGAGTTCAAAAAAGCAATCAGAAGAGTATGAACGGCCAATAAACATATGAATAGATGTTCAACATCATTAGCCAATAGGGAAATACAAATCAAAACTGTAATGAGTTCCCACACACTAGTATGGCTATAATAAAAAAGACAGATAATAACAAGTGTTAGTGAATACGTAGAGAAATCCGAACCCTCATATATTTCTGATGGTAATGTAAAAGGATGTTACCACCCAGGAGGAGGCTGGCCATTCTTCAAAGTTAAATACACAGTTACTGTATGACCCACCATTACTCTTAGGTTACATACCCAAGGGTAATGATAACACATGCTCATAAAAACCATGTTCATGAATATTCACAGGAGCATCATACATAATAGTGAAAATGTCCCAAATGTCCATTAACTGATGAATGACTAACCAAAAGCATATTCACACGATGGAATGTTGTGTAACAATATGGGGAATAAAATACCAAGACATGCAGTTATGGGGATATACTTAAAAATACTGTGCTAAGTGAAAGGAGACAGATGAAAGGAGACACTTATACACAATTTCATTATGAGGAGAGCCCAAAATAGCAAATAATAGAAACAGAAAGTGGGTTAATAGTTTCTAGGAGCTGGAGTAGAGTGGAAGTAATCCTGGTATTGGGTTCAGGATTTCTTTTACGGTAATAAAAAGTATTCTAAACTTAGATTGTGGTGATATTTGCACAACTCTATGAACATACTGAGTTGTACAGTATAATTTGGGAAATTTTAATGCATGTGAATTATCTATCGAAATGCAAAATTCAGAGGCATGCATGTATGCTGCTACAGTTTTTATAAGGTTCATGAGCAGTCAGAAGCTATCAGCTCAAAAGTCTGTTGTCTTGGATTGTGTGTTCTTATGGTAAAACCATAAACATAAAGGAGGGATTCTCCCAAAGTAGAAAAATCTCCACCGTATAGAGATATTTGCTACCCTTGAGATTGAGACAGGGTGGAGGTCTCAAAGAGTATTGCAGATTAATGGTGCTGGGAGTGTCCTTTTTTCTTGGATTGAGTGGTGTGTTTATTTTATGACAGTGCTTCATTTCTAATGTTTACAATACATGTATTGCTTTAATCAATGGTTGCTACTAAAAGTCCTGTATGCATCAAATACTTTCTAATTACTGTTTGAATGCAGCCTTCTGTACCTTTTGGAGGAGATGGTGCATTTATATCAATAGAATAGTTTGTGTTCCTACTAGTCCTCTTCATTTAGAGAGACCTGTAGGGAGAGACAAAGGCAATGTCATGAAGAGATGTCCCTTGATTGAGCAGTGCCTGAATGAGTCTTTGGCAGTATGTGTCTGTATTAGAATATGAAGAGAATGCAATTTTATTTTCTAAAACTAAGGATTTTTTAATTCCTTCTTTGAGACAGAAGAGGCAGAGAAGAAATGGATAAGGAAGGGTCTCCCCCAAATGACCAAACTATATCATGTTGGAGAAAACAAATTTTTTTATGAAAATGGATATCTGTTATCTAACTTATGTTTTCCTACAATGTAAAATGCCTTTCAGCTTTGAGGACTATGGATTAAGTCAGATCTTCAACAAAGACTGTATATAATTGTTGGGCCATCTAAACTTTTTTTTAAGAAAATCATGAAAAAGAATATTCTCTTGGACTGGTTGATCTATGACAGAAGAGGAATGGAACAGATGAAGGGGGAATTAAAAAGGTAAACTAATGAGGGGAAGCAGGAGCTAAGAAAATACTCAGCCTTCCAATCTTCAACTCTAAACTCCCTGTTGAGATTACCAGCTGTTTGCTCATCCCAGCCCTATGACTTACATCCTCCAGGGATGCTGTGTTGGTGGGAATTCCTTGGAATCCTATTTGAATCATAAAAGGTACTTTGCCCCTGGGTTGCAATATTGTCCCATTACAGACATCCCCATTTAATTCTTTTCTGTTTCTATATGCCCATTTTTCAAAATTGTAAAAGTTACAGGATATTTTAAGCAACTCCTCTAAGGGCGTTATTGGATCATGTAAATTGGATCTCATCAGCATCTTAATGAACAAACTCTCTTTATCCCAGCCTTAATCAAAATGTTTTTTAAGAAAATTAGAGCACTGATCAGCTATCAGGCTCTGTGTGCGTCCCTCAGATATTAAACCTAAGATCCTTTGAGAAACAGAACACAGGATTGATTGCACATCCAAAATCTTAGAAGTCATGACTCTGTGCTTCCCCACACTGTACCCAACTCCCCCCATTCATCCTATCGTCCTCCTAGAACATCTACTATTTCAAAAAGTAACATTTACAAATGTTCAGTTTGCTCTGAGAGCATTTTTGAAGTAAATTCTGTAACAATGCATTAGATAACTGATGTTGTACTTGGATGCCTAAAGTCTGATTTTAGAAACTACTTCTCTAATCAGTTGTATGCCCACTTGGTGGTAATCTGATCCAAACTCCATTCTCCTAGTCTTTGATGAGTTCTCATGTGGAACTGAATCTAAATTCTGTCAAAGATTGATGTTTCCCTTGCCCTTTCTCTGATCAGTGGCACCCTCACGGAACTCCAAGAGCTTGTGAAGATGACTACAATGAGCTTGTGATTTCAACCAGTTCCTGAAATGCCTTGGGATATTTTTACCTTGTGAGCTGTTTAAGCAGAGAAGAAGTTTCATCTAGAATGAAAGAAATCATTTGAGGCAACTTTGGGTTTAAATGTAATTTTTTTTTCACTTGAAGCTTGGATTTATATGGTAGAAAGAACTCTATTAGAAGATGTGTTTCTAGCTGTCCAAATTCAACTCTGCTATAGACTACCTGAGGAAAGGTACACAAATTACTTAGAGTCTATGATTAGTACTTTTCTTATATTGGTTGGTCTCTGTAGTCTCTTCTCTTAATATGCAGTGCTTCCAGAAATTAGACTGAAATACTCAGCTCTGTTCTGCCTTTTCCATTACAAACGCACCCCAAATGTCCACCTGAACCCTTTTCCTTCAGCAATTTTTTTTTTTCAAACACAGCAAAATATTGACTTGTACCCTTGCTCTGATTACTTGCTTGGATAATCCTGATGAGTAATATTTATTAACTCACGATTATCTTTGATATCTACCAACTTAATTAAGTGTATTAAGTAATTCTGTACAATTCTTTTTCCTTCAACTGCTTTGGTGAGTTAAGAACTATTTTTACTTGGAATTGCAATGGTACTGTTTCATTGGTTTACTGGAACATTAATTCACAATTTAAAAAAAGTAGATATGGAAAGACATTGTTGTATAAGTAGATCATTTTCAAGAAATGAAAGATTTGATTATAAGGAGGTCACATGGATAAAATGCAATCACACTTTCAAAACAACTTAAATTCCTTTTGGAACCTCTGAAATTAGGAATGTATTCTTTCAACTCTTTTTTTGTTGTTGTTGTTTTAATTGGGCAGAAAAGCGATGTGTTGCTTCAAAGGTATTTAGTTAGAGTAAAATCCAGTTCAGCTATTTAAAAAGAATATCTTCTTTCCTCTCTCTGCCCTGGAGCGTTCATAAAGAGTCTACAAATATGGTCTGTTATTTTGTGGGTTTCCCAAATATAACTGGCATAATTATCTTCATATTTGGCTCATTAAGCATTACATGTTCCTGTGAGTCACTGCTGCATGACAATGGCCCAGCAGTGGAACAGCTCCCTGAGAAAAAGGAAAAATGCACCAATCTGTCTTCATACTTTTACTGTTAAGTCTGTCATTGTCAGTTGAGAAAGCTGCTTTGATGTATGATTAATCTGACTAAAGTGTGGCGTGTTCCAGTCTCTACTAGAAAACTAGTAATCTGCATTTGCTACAGGCCCAGACCTTCCCAACCCAGGGTCCATATTTATCTTGAAGGTTTGTGTTGTTCCCTGCAGTCATTCTTCAGAAAGTAGCTCCCTGATTCTTTGGATACTTCAGTTGTAATAAGAGCAGAGACGACCTCATCAATCTCACCTGGTTCCCCTTACCACAGACACTGGCTCAAAAGAACTTAGCACCTTGGAAGTCAAATGGATTCCTTAATGGGTGGATGACTCTGCCAGAGCTATGTTTGTTTATAACTGTTTTATCTGGGATTAGTGGGGGCAAAGGACTACATTCTTAGGGTACAGTGGAAAATGAGTAAGTTACTTTTTATATTATTTATATTCTCATCTGTACAGAATTATATCCAAGAATTTTAAGTATTGATGATACCGCTGGTTGTTGGTGAGGAGTCCTGTTTCCCCACCTGTTTAAATTTGAACATTAGAGAAGCATGCCGAGGTATATAAAGCAGGGTTTATTTAAAAAGGGGTAACAGACTTTTCCCGTGAGGGAGAAGGGGGTCATAGCTGGTATCCTGGTATCCTAAGAAGAGAGGTGTTCTGCTCTTTTTATATGATCGAGGCTTCCTTTGTTCTCCTGCCTTTTCCCCCTTATCTTTCTGCTTCCTGCCTCTGTGACTAGACTCAGGAATGCTTAGTGGGAGGGCCAAAAGGTGAGAAACAGGTGGGCTGAAGGGGGAAGGGCAGGATGGAGTAGCCAAGGACACATTAACAACCTTATAGCTTCCTGTAGGGAGGGGCAATTACTGCAAAGAGTTACCTTGGCAGAGGTGGGAGCAGGCACACTTTCTTGATTAGGGTGGAGGAAGGGCTCTGTAGGAATTAACATTTCAGTCCCTCAGGGGACAGTCTCCAACTTCCCAGGTTCACTCAAAATAGGCCTCCTTGGTCCAACCTGACTCGATTTACCTATCTATACTGTCTGTCTAATTCTGGCTTCATTCCGAGATGAAAGATTTTCCCCATATGGGATTTTCCCTATATGGAACAAAAAAAAAAAAAAATGCAAAACAAAACTCTTTCTACTTTTTTGCCATCTAGGAAAAGAGGATTAACCAGGAGGGAGAAATGTTTATCTCATATATACTCTTCCTGTAAATATTCAGATACCCTTTCCCATTTCCCAGTCACTGCTGATACATCTGATCTTAGATGGGCCTCTAGGACTCCCAGGCACACTGTCTGTGAATCAGTGTGTATGTGACTGAGGCTCTGAACTCTGCATGCCTTCACTTCTGTTTTCATTTTACAGGGAGTTCATCCTGTAGTACACTGTCACCTAGAAAAAGGATTTTTTTTTAAAGAAATTGGGGACATTTATAAATTGCACTGTGATACATTGAATATTAAAAATTGTTGGCAATCTCTTTGTTTATATTTGCTTCTGAATTCCTACTTCTTGTCTTGTCAGTGGCATGACCAGCAGATGAAGAATCCCTTGTATATGATAATCCTTATACTCCAGAGTTTCTTGGGGTGGGGGGGTGGACAACGGACTTCCCTTAGTCAGTTCCTGCTGCTACACAAAATTACCATAGACTGGGTGACTTAAACAACAGAAATTTATCATTCCCACTTCTAGAGTCTGGAAAGTCCAAGATCAAGTGTCACAAGATTGGTGGCTGCTGAGTCCCTCTTCCTGGTTTGCAGTGGCCATCTTCTCCTTGAGTCCTCGCATGGTAGAGCAGAGAGGCATAGGAAGCTCTCCTGAATTTTTCAATAAAGACACTAATTTCATTCTTGAAATTTCCACCCTCATGACCTGATTACCTTCCAAACATCCACTTCCTGACATCCTATTGGGCATTAGGCTTCTAACATATATGAATTTTGGTGGGATACATTTAGTTGATCATAATGCGTAATCATGTTTACTGTGACTTCTGGAAACAGCGAGATGTTTTTATATTTTTACATATATTATCATTTGTCCAATGGGAAAAAATTCTAAGTCTCAGTTTGCCTTTGCGGTTATCCATTTCAGAAATTGTGTTATAAGGATAAAATGATAATGCATCTGATATCTAGGATTTTTTCCAGTAAGGAACCTACCATATCTTTGTCAGCTTTCTCTGATGCTGTTGTGCCCATGTCTATGTCATGCTGTTAACTTTAAACCCTGTCTAAACGCTGATTCTTAAAGTCTTGACAATATATTGTCTTTATACTTGGGCATCAAATGTGCTTTGTTCCTAATTTGTCATAATGATATAAATTCAACCCCTGATATGAAGACCAACTTCATTGGTCTTCAGTTGAAAAGACCTTGGGCCAATGGCTCTATCATCACTTAAAGATCATTACAAATATATGCTTACACATTCACATAAATCCATACATGAAATATATCCAGTCCCATGTTTAAGAGACCAGAAAATATGTTCATCTTGAAACTTTGCAATGTCATTGTTTCTCTAATCTAATATTTGGAATTGTTGTAGAAACTATATTTGACCAGAAGAGCACTGGAGTCAAAATTATTTTAATCAATATTTGGGCCACTGTGTGTGGGGGGGGGACTTCTGAGAGAAGGAGAAAAAAATTAATAGTGTAATGACACTAGCATTCATTACTGTCTCTCCTACTTGCCTAATGTGAAAAGTTTAGTCCTCTGTGGACTCCCCACATATTTGCTCTGCAGGTCACCTTAGATGTTAGGGAGTGTTTCATTCCTCCTAGGGCTCATTGACCTATTGAATTGATGATTTAATAACTTCCTTTAAAGTACCAACTAATGTTGGTTTTCTCTTTTAATTTCAAAAACTGTTCAGTAGTAAGACAGGTCATTACCGATCTCCCAACCTAGTCCTTGGGTTTCACCAAAATTAAGTGCTTGCTATAAGTCGTAGATTCATGCATGCTATCCACCTGTTGATGATAAATAGCAGACTGTAATTAACTAGCCACATGCACATGGTTATCTGATTCACATTTATTTGTATGTGAAGGTAGGGGGCTGAGATGGCTAAATAATTAAATCACACAGTGATGTTAAGCTTACTCTATTAGAGCGATCATTTCCTTTTCCTCCCATTCTTCTTGCCAGCAGATCAGGATTCATCCCAGGGCTATTAAGCTGATTAGGTAATACTAAGATATTCAAGTATGCTTTTTTTTTTGTTTTTACTTACTTTCTTTTTTTCTATTGTTTTTTTGTTTGTTTGTTTGTTTTTGTGCTCTTTTCTTAGAGTCACTTTTCAAGGTACAACTCAGGTCTTTAAATGATATACATAAAGCTCTTTACCATACACTATGTAGCAAAGGCAAGCAGCTTTTAATCTTCTAAGCTCACCTGGATCCCCAAATTGGTTACTGGATTATTCGCTCAGATATTTCTTTGTAAGGAAAAAGTATGTAAAATATCCAGGCATTTCCTAGAGTGTTGCTGAGTAGACTGGGCTCTTACTCTGCAGTTTCTCTCTCATACCCTGCTCCCCACAAAATAATCAACATGATAGAATTCTACCTCTCTATTTCATGCTTCACCATCCATGCATGTCTTAACTTTAATAATTAACAACAATGCCTTTTATAGATTGAGTACCTTTAGTATCATCGTTTAGTACATTTAATATCATCATTCATTTGCAGCTGTCTGCTTGAATGTACACAAAAGCCTTGTACTCCTAAATTATCCTCTCTCCATCTGGAAGAAGGCTAATGTAGGTTAGATATCTTCCTTCATAGCCAATTAGCAAGAGAGCCTGGATTTGAATCTAGCTCCATCTAACTATGAAGCCCATGTTTGTTCCCTTTTTATCAAGGCTGTCTCTTGATAAAAAGACCTCAAGTGGAACAATATTTTGTGCTTCCAATGCTGCTCAGTATAAATCTGTTTCTGACAGTGTCTAGCATCTTCTCTAAGGAGGATAAAGAAATTAAGTCCCTCTCTATTGTACAGGTTCCACATCCCAATCAGATAACTGTCAAATCAAATCAGGACACAGCTTCAATTGCTGGACACTAGTGCCATGTGGTCTATCGTCAGTCTTTACTAAATACCACATCCCAGCAGGCTCAACTAAATCTGTGTATTAGGAAAAATAACAAAGGAATTAAGGGATTTCACATAGGCATCAAAACTTCATCCGTATATCAACATTTTATATGATTTTCAGAAGAAGGATTTTGTTGCACAAAGAAGGTCACCTCATTAAGAAATGCAAGACAAATCCTGTTCCTTTCGCTTTTCTTTATGAATCTTCCATGTAAAATATTTATTTAAAAAGAAAACAGATACATATTCTTCCCTGCATAAAACCATCTTTTGTCTAAAGAAAACCATTCTGTTCAGAATTGAGTTGCATTTGAAATAGTGAAACTGATGTCTTGAATGCTGTAATTAAATTAATGAATTGGAAGACATACTATAAAAAGCCAAATGCTACTGCTGTCATTTAAGCCCTTGATCTTAAGACAATGGAATCTATACATTTCAGTTATGATTTATTTCTTTTTATATATTATAGAGCTGCATTTTCCTTAAAACCCTGTAAATATAACATTTCAATGATAAGAAAAAAAAAAAACTGTGAATAAGCAATGGAAATGAAGGTAAATGAAAATAGTTGATACACATTTTAATATTTAATGTTGGCTAGTAATCGAGAAGTATCTATTAAACAATTAATACTCCTTTAATGCACCAATTAAAATATATCCCAAAAAGATTATGTTTAAAGCTGGTGAGTATAAGGAAAACTGATAAATCCCTATGATACTAGTGCCTGTGAATTTGCGTACTCCTTTTGGAAATAAATTTAGCAGTGTGTCCTTTGCTTTCAGTATATCTTATTTCGGATATCATGGTCACAAAGTTTCAACACAGTTTCATTTATTTACTTATTTTTGATTTTTAAAGTTTATTCAAGGAACTTTTATTGAGTCTCAGAGCTGTTTAGCCACTGGGGATATAAATAATGAACAAAATTCTCACATCTGTTGCTTTCATGGAACCTACAGTCTAGAAGAAGGTGCATTGATATACATTAATAATTAAACAGTAGTACAAAGTAATGGAAGGGCAAAGAGGAATGTAACCAACATGGAATTTTTGAGGTTCAGGTAGGGCTTCACATAAAAAAACATCAGATTAGCAGAACCTTGAAGATGTGAATGGGCTATCAGGAAAAGAGGGGAAAATTTATCTATGGGTAAAAGGGAAAGCATGTGTGCAGACAACAGGTAAAGAGTGCTGAGATCTCTGAAAGCTTTAAGAGGCAGTCCTTAAAGCTATCAGGTGGTGAAGTGATAAGCCATGAAGCTAACTAGAGCTATAAGGAGGAACCTGATCATAGAAGACATGGTCAGTCATCTTAAAAAATGGGGAAATTACCAGAAGGATAGAAGCATTTTAACTCAGCAGGATGTTTTTGAATTGTATTTTGAAAAATTCATGCTAAATTGCAATATATAGAAGGAAGCAAAAGGAGACAAGAAAGAATTATGGCCAAAGAAAATTAGGAACAGTGGTAGTATTTGAGAAGAATGATGGTGACCAAGAGAGGCATAGAAATGTGTTAGTCAGCCTTCCATTGCTGTGACTGACATAACCAAGAAAACAACTTAGAGGAGAAAAAGTTCATTTGGGGGCTCAAAAGTTTCAGAGGTCTTAGTCCACGGTCAGTGGGCTCCATAGTTTTTGGACTGATGTCAGGCAGAACATCAAGGTGGAAGGAAGGGCATGGTAAAGGAAAACTGCTGAGCTCATGGTAAGCAGGAAACAGTGAGCAGGGAGGAGCCAGGGAGAAGATATAGTCCCTAAGGGCATGCCACCAGCAGCCCACTTCCTGCAGCCATGCCCCACCTGCCTTACAGTCACCACACAGCAATCTGCTCAAATTTAACCCATTAATGGATTAATCTTCTGATTAGGTTATAGTACTCATAGTTGTATCATTTCACCTCTGAACATTCCTGCATTGCCTAACACACGAGTCTCTGAGGGGATAACCCATATCAAAATCATAACAATAGGAATAAGAATGAAGAGCAGACATAGAGTTTGAAAGAATATTTAGGAGACAGTCAATATGATTTAATTTAAAAAATTGAATGGAGAGGTGGAACGGTGGAGAAGTAGATGATACCCAGGTTCTAGAGTCATTCTTGGATTTATAGAACCTAGCCAAAGCATGAGTCTGTGAGAAGGTAGGCAGTAAGTTCTTCAGGCATATTGACGGTATTTGGGATGTTTTGGTGAATATGCCAGGAGACAATTTAATGTATGGATTTGAAGCTCTGGAGAGAGATTGAAAAGAGGTAATAAACTTGCACATAATCAAAGGATAGATCATAAGTGGAGAATTGTATCAATGAAAGCTAAAATTTGGGTATAGCTAAGTGCTATAGGGAAATAATAAAATCATTGACATAGCTATTCTTAGACAACCATAAAGTTTTAGTTTTATGAGACGTTAATACTAGCATGTCAAAATAAGAATAGATGCCAAATGTATATGTACCAGTATACACAGGTCAAAATATTAAGTCTACATAGGAAAAAGATACTGGAATGCAATATAGCAAATTATTAGTAGCATTGTTTGGGGGGAACTTGTAGACAATGGGTAACAATTTTAATACATATTTTATTTTTGTGTAATTTAGTTTCTTATAAGTTATAGTGTTCGAAATACTTAAATAGATCATAAAATGTTAGTGAATATATTTTTAGTTGTATTGGTTTTATTAAAATGTTGTGCAAGTTCCAAGTCCCTCATAAAAGGTAATTTATAAGATTATTTTCCAGGTAAAATTTCTCAATAACATAAAATTTAGTTGTAAATTTAATATTTTATGTATCACCAAAACAAAGCAGTACTGTAGAATGGGGAAAATACTGTTCAAAATGTCAGGACATAGGTTTTTGCCCTGAATCTGCACCTCAGTGCTCTTTCCAAGTTGCACAAGCTCCAAGGGCCTGGATAACTTTTACAATAAGAGAGTTCCAGATTTTATCTCAGGTGACCTCCCACTCTATTCTGCCTGTGTCCATCTCATATCCAAAAATTTCTTTCTCGCCCTGTTTAGTCAGTTCAGCCTGTATTTAAATTTTGTGAAAAGGTCAATCTCAGTTTTTAAAATGTGACCTGACAGCTAATGGAAGAATATTTATTTTAAAGGGAATTTTATGTTTGTTTCTTATATTTCTGTTTTCCCCCTTTTGTTTCTTCTTTTTGTCATAAAATGATTGAAAGCCTCTGCTGTATTAGTGTGCAGAACATAAAACACAAAGCTCTTCCCGAAAGGTAATTTTCCAAGAATGAAAAATAAGAGAATGGTGTTTGATTATTTGGTTTTCTGTCATTCAGTGTTGCATTAAAGCAACCATTTTTCCATAACTATGAATGGCCTCCCTCTTGAAAACTGTCAGTTACAAATGAAAAGTGATAACACTTTGAAAGCAAAGCCTTTCCCAATTTCCAGTAGGTTTTCAGATGAACTTGAACGCTAGTTAATGGTCCCCATTGACACACAAATGTATCCATTGTTGGGGGAGAGATTGAACAATTTATAAACTTCATCCCATACACTCCTATCAGCAAAATAACTTTTTTTTTAAATTTTAAAATGAATATTTTTATAAATATTTGATTTAATTACTTTCTATTTTTTTTTTCTGTAGGGCATATTTGTTATTTGCCTTTTCCCTCATTCACAGATTTTAAGACTTCACTGTTAGCATTTTGTCTTTGTTCCGTAGCTATTTTTAGTTTGTAGGCTCCTAAGGAAAATTAACTTTGTCTTAGTCATGTTTCTATCCTCAGTACCTAGAATACTATCTAATCTTAGTAGCCACATACGTATGTCTATTAAAAATATATATTATAGCTGGGTGCAGTGGCACATTCCTCTAATCCCAGTAATTCGGGAGTCTGAGGCAGAAGGATCAATTATATATATATATATATATATATATATATATATATTATAATAAATATATATATAATTATATATATACTGAATATTTTAAGGTAAATTTTGATAATTTGGGGAATAATGAGTGTGCTCTTGTAAGCTCTGCTGAATTTTGGAGTTATTTGTTTCTAGAATTAATAATGGCCCTTATAGTTTCTTTGAATGTGTTGTAAGCATTGCTTACCGTCTTACAGTCTTTCATCCTGCAGAATTTAAGATCTGCTCACTGAAATAATGTCCTTGGCTGACAATATATAAAATCAGCACAGGTAAGGTAAACTATGAAAATTCAGTGATATAAAACACTTCCATTTTTATTAGGGGTAGGAAAGAAGGCAAAATGGTTTCCTAATCAAAAAGGAAAAAATAAATAAATAGAAAGAAAGAAAGAAAGAAAGAAAGAAAGAAAGAAAGAAAGAAAGAAAGAAAGAGAAAGAAAGAAAGAAAGAAAGAAAGAAAAACATTTATTGGGGCCTAGAGTAAGAGTTTGTTTCATAAATTATATTAACAATTTGGTATGTAAACTTCAGGCTGTTGTTCTGCATTAAATAGGTACAATGCATCCCTTATCTAATTAAATAACCATATGGAGACAAGTCACATTTACATATAAAATAGAGAACCCAGCCCTCATGTGATGTCTTTTAGATTATGTAACTTACTTTCTTGGGTGTGGCTTTCTCCTCTGACTTTCATATTGCCATGGATCAGTATGCTCATAGATCAAGAATGGAATTTAAAGAGCTAAGTAAGGTGCTTTACTTCATTTAAATATTTCTGAGAGAGGGGCCCTTGGATATTATGAAATCTCCTATGTTTAATTACTACTTGCCTAAGAAAGCCAATAGTTTTGGGATCTGGCAAACAGGAAATCCAGTGTGTTTTATTACTCTGCTTTGCAGGATAGCCACATGTGTAGTGTATTGCATAACCATTTGCTACATATATACTAGTTAAGTGCTTTTCTGCTTGTTTTCAGAGTTCTTAACCTAAAAGAATTTTACTGACTTTCCTATAGGTACTAAGTAGTAAAAAAAAAAAAATGTTGTAAATAATAGTTCATATCACAGGGACACTGAGAAGAATATGATAATAGTAAGCACAAAATTGAAATGTAAGTCTTAAGAAGTTTGGGAATTGAAATCATAGGGATTCGAATTATAAGTCTTTTCTCCTATTTATGCTATAGTTTATGATGAAAGTGGTAGTAATGGTAGCGCATGATATTTATGTAGCATTTAATTATTGACTACATTTGTTAAATATCTCTATTTAATATCACAAAATACTAGTAAATTTTAATCATCTATTTTTATGGGTAAGAAAAACTGCCAAATGCAAGGTCACAATAAACTAGACTTGGTCTGGGGATTTGATTCTAAAGTTCTTCTGTGTCACCAGATTGAGTGTTTGCATTATTTTGTGGTTGCTGATTGCAATTTGAAACAAATATCATTATGGTAAAAATACAAGCATACTCTAAAAACAGGAGATTTTTTTTTTTTTTAAAAGTGCATTTAAATGTTACGGCCTCTCAAGAAAAAAATAAAAGTATAACTTAGAATTATTCAAAACCTGTTGAAGCTCAACTTCACTCATCATATCACCCCATGGGTAGTAGTCCAGGCTGTCATGGATCCTGATTTGGGGTGACTGTGACATGCAGCGTGCACATTTTCATTACTAATTTAATACATCAAGTTGTCAATATCCACAGCTTTTTTGTGGTTAAAAGGGATGGAATGACAATACCTCTGTCCCCTCCCTTTCTTCTTGCAGAGGTATACTGTCTTCTGTTAATAGTCCTGTGTTTTAGTTGAAGGTGTGTTTGTTCAATATTCCTGCTTAAAAAGGCATATGGATTTCCAAACGATACGTAGAAAAATCTTCATTATTTTCTTCTCAAACAATGACTCTTCTTTGACTTCTTCTATTTTTTATTAAACTCAGGACCTTAAGCATGTGAAGCAAGCAGTCTACCACTGAGCTATACTCCATTCCCTGAATTTATTTATAACTTTGGTGAGGATGCCTCTTAATTTGAGTAGAGTTGGTTGAGTACTTGTTCTTTTGAAATATTTATTTTTCAAAATCTTCTCTGGAATGTGTCCATAACAGCCATCCTGGCCTGTCTTCATAGGCTAACTGACAGGGTAACTACATGATCTTTAAGACAAATGTCATATTTAATGGAAATGGTGAGATGCCACGCAGATAATGTGTCCTTTTATTTCATCTTTTTGGCTTTATGAACTGCAAGCAGACACTCACTAAATCACAGTAGCAGGCTTGCAGTTTTTATCACCTGAACTGAAATGGAATTGTGAGCTGGTTAGTCAGATCCCTGTATTCAAATTCTGAGTCCACCCTTTACTGGCTATATGGCCTTAGACTAGACATACAATCCAAGCATTTCCTCAAGTGCAAAATAGGATATTTGCAGTACTGGCCTGGGAGTGTATTGAATCCAGGTAGAGGGATATTGCGTGACCTGTACCAATCAGTAAGTGGCAGTTTTTACTTTTATTTCCTGCTGGCTGAGTTTTCACATTCCTTAGCTTACCAAAACTCTTTTCTTGTGTGCTGTTGGCATTGGCATTTATAAAACGAAGCTTAGAGTTCTGGCTTTTTGTTTTCAAGGAGAAAGATCCAGCTGCATCCATGGGGAATATCTTTTGCCACAAGTAACAGAAAAATCTTGACAATCAGACGTTTTAAGCAAATAGGGATTTGTTAAAAGCCATCCACTAATACCTGGGATGGGTGTCTCCTGGTGTTGCTTCTGGCTCTCAGCCATGTCACTGTGGAACTTCCCACAGTCAGGGACTGGATTGTTCCTTCTGTACTTTTCCTCATAATCTTCCTTAGTTAAGGAACATGGGGAGAAGGACAGTACCGCCCACACCTTTAATCAGGGAAATAAGAGCTTTTATGCAAGTGTCTGTTTTATGACTCAGTGGCTAGATGAGTGACACTTTACCATGCCCACCCCCAAGGATGTCACCTGAGTCCTGACTTTTCCAGCCTCTTCTGTAGAAGTGATGTGGAAGAACGCAGTTGGATGGCCTTTGTCACTAGCATTTGTCATACAAGATCTTAAAACTTTTCTCTGAATTATAAAGTAATGGTAAATGTATTAAGATGACAGTTTTCCTGAAAGCAGAAAAGTATTCTTGCAGTCTCCTACAGAAGTATTTATGAAAGTAAATGACCTTCCCCCACGTCGACTCCTTTCTGATCGACACACTCTGAGAGCAAATTCAAGCCTCTAAAATGGTTCCCACTTCAGCTTCTATTCCTCTGTTTTCTTCCCTTCTCTTTCCTTAAAGAATCCCCTAAGAATTTCCTGAAGAATTCAGTTCCAAACCATTAGGTAGGGCTGAGCATTGATGGGCATGGATGGGTGAGCCAGAGGAAGGTGTCCTGGTCCTATGGGGTCAGGAAGGAGTATCCTGGAGAGGCTGCTTGCAGAGGGATCCAGACTCCTGGCTGCCAGGAATCCAACCTCAGGCAGGGTGTTGCTGCCCCATGATTAGCCTGGTGAGTGGGGAGAAGGGACCTTCCCTGGATAGACAGCATTAGATAAATATCACTCCAACACTTCACCATGCAAAGCAAACCCAGGAAAAATAGCTTGTGCACCTTTTCCACTTACTTCCTTTATTTGTTGGAAGGATGCAGTTAAATGATGATACATATAAAAATGTATATGTGTATGTACAATCTCTCACCTTCCCCTGCATTCTAATAAATCATTTTCCTTTGTTTCTTGTTTTCATGGATCCTAGCCTTTGAGGTATGCATGGTTTTGACATTGCTTCAGTAATGATTAAGATAAAATGTTCCATTCTATTATTTTTTTCTTTCTCTCCTCTGAACATTAAGATTGATTGACTCTTAAGGAAGGTCCTTGGGCAGTCAGGACACTTACCCTCAGACTTCTTCATTCCTCTCTCCTGCATACTTTATCTAAAAGGCATTAAGAAAATGGCAAGAGGGTAAACTAATTGTTTTTAGATCTATGTTTTGTGAGTTGATAGTTAAAACGTGATTTATTATGTAATCTACTGCCTATGTTTTTTTGACATTTTTATTTATATTGGATAAATGTGCTCTTGTTATTAACTTAGAGCTATGACCCCTTTCTCATCCCCCTCCCTTTTCAGATTGTTACTTTTCAGACACATTCCTATGCATTCCTACCTGTTAAGCAAAAATGCATCTATCAAAATGTATGTCTGCTCACTCAGGCTAGCTCTCTAGGTTTGGATATGCTGGGTATGCTTTATCAGGTGACCCTTTAATGCAACAATGAATTATTTTGGCCATAGCTCAAGCCCCTGGTGGGTGTGTGAGCATTTGATGCCCATATAAAATCTTTTAATACCTTTGTCATTTCCTCTAATGCATGGGTTTACAAAATCCTGCAGGGACTTGGTATTTATTGAAGGTGGAAATTGGCATGAGCATCAGTAGTAAAATAAATTAATAGATATTTTACAAAGTCCATTGTAAATAGATTTAATGTATTAAAACACCCCCTCATAATTCTATGATGAAATCGCTCTTACTCCCTATGACCTATACCCATTTTATTTTCTGAGTGACTTTATTGTAATTTCATAAAATAAACGCTTTGTCCTTAGCTTTGAGAGTACTTGCTTTATAATGATTTTTTGATACTTCCAATTGCTTACACATGAGTTATTTTTTCCATTGCAAATGGAAGGCTTATAGTCCCTTAAGCTCTTTTGTTATTTGAGGTTGTTGTTTTCCCCTTAACATGTATTTAATAAGGAGAAAATCTTGTTTGGGACAATCAAGCTATTATTATGTTTAATTCATTGCCGTAGCAAATCTTGCTTGTGTGTTCCCTGTGGTAAGAAGACTTGTTTTTAAAACTCAGTGTCTTTTATTTTCTTCATTATATAAAATACCTGTTAAAGTCCCTGCTCTCCCTGTTTCTTAGTAATTGAGAATTTTTCCTAAATGTTCTTAAAGTAGAACATTACCCCTAAAATTAATGAATTACCTTTGACAATGCTTTCTAATTTAAGTTGTTGACTTAAATATAAATAATAAGACATTCCATCCCAAATGTAATTGATGGCATGCAGAAAGCCAAGCCGGGTCACAGGCTCTCTCCTGGGAGTTGGATCTGGTGGGTGTAATTGTTTTTCAAGTAGTTCACTGGGTGACTTTTCTCATTATAGGTTTGAATACTGGTTTGGTCTGAAGGCCTATCCAACAGCTTAGTTGACCTTGGTATTGAAATCTTTGCTTTCTTTACTCTTCTAGTGGGAAGGCTTTTGAAAGCCACAGGATACCTGTCCTGGCTGTCTCCTCGATGCTCACCACTCACACATCTGTATCCCTGATCTTGTGGTGTTTCCCAGGATTTAAGTCCTTGCTGAATATAGAGAAGAGGCAGGAAGCAAAATCTTGGCTCTAGCTTTTTCCTTTTAATAATGCTTCATCACTTCCCTGAGGTTAAGGGAGAGCCTTATCTGTGCCTTCCCTTTGACCAGATGTTATCATAGCTGCTAACTACATGGTCAGAGCTATTTCACTGCTGTGTTTTAATTCTCAGCCTTGATTAGTGCAATTCCTAGTGTGTCATGG
Source organism: Spermophilus citellus (assembly GCF_964194105.1). Taxonomy (NCBI): domain Eukaryota; kingdom Metazoa; phylum Chordata; class Mammalia; order Rodentia; family Sciuridae; genus Spermophilus; species Spermophilus citellus. The sequence continues at coordinate 31,288,331 of NC_138196.1, forward strand.
TGAAGTGCTGGGGGCAGAGAGTGGGCCGAAGGCAAAGAGAATGAACCCACATTCATTTTGAAGAGATAGTTAGTTGGTGAGTTATCTAAGGTAGGATGCCAGATAATCCAGTTTCATAGGTTTAAAAAAAATGGGGAACAGTTTTGAATTTGGGGAGCTATCTTCTGACTGAGTACCTTCCACCATGATCACCCCTGTTCACTCAGATGTGGGAGGACAATATCAATTCTCCTCATTTTTTTTTTTTTAAGATTTTGAGGCAGTTTGCTGTCTTCGTTGACTCTTCTGAGATGATGACTTGCCAAAGTGAACTTGAGATCAGACCAACCCCACAAATATTTATCCCACAACACTCAGATTCAAAACTCAAGTTTTAGGGTTCTCATATTCATTATTTTCATTTGTCCAACAGACTCAAGGTCTGTACACCCAAAGATACTATATTATGCTAGCTGAGCTTCTAGAAGATTTTCATCTATGCCAGTCTCTCAGGCATATCATACTAACATGATGAGTTTTCCAGCCTATGTTCCTAAAGATGGTGTGAGTTCAGTATTTTGTTCTCATTTATGGACTTTCAATTTAAGCTGTGTTCTGATGTTCTCTTCAATTTCATAGGAACCGACAACGGTGAAGTTCTTCCTGATTCCATCCCATCAGCTCCAGGGACACTGCCTCATTTCATAGAGGAACCAGATGATGCTTACATCATCAAAAGTAACCCTATTGCACTCAGGTGCAAAGCAAGGCCAGCCATGCAGATATTCTTCAAGTGCAATGGCGAGTGGGTCCATCAAAATGAGCACGTCTCTGAGGAGAGCCTGGATGAGAGTTCAGGTAAGAGTGCAGAGCAGTCTGCTGACTCCATGACAGCTCCCCACCTCCCCCCGACTGTGTTATGTATGGGAAAGACTAGAAACCACCTGCCATCCTGTATTTAAATGAGTTTACATTAACATTATCCCAGACATTGAAGATGTAGTTGATTCCACAGCTCCTTTGATAGCTATTCTAATATGCTGCAGAGGCATTTTTCTTGGTCTGTATAGCTTTCAGCATTTAACACTGGATGGAAGTTAATATTCTCTTTGGAAATCATTCTTCTTGGAATATTAACTTCAGTTGCTGTTTTCATTTTCTGAATTCTAAATATTTTGAGACAAATATTAAATCTTTCATCAAACACATTTTAAGTACCATTATTTTAATTTCTTTTAATACTTCCTCCTATATATTATTCTTGTGTACTTTATTCTCCACAGTTGGTGGCTTTGGAGTACTCTTGAAGATTTTTTGATTACTGTGTATTGATGGATCCCAAATTAGATCACTGTATTCTAGCAGGATCTCTTACATGAAAGACTTTCAGAACCATCTTTATTAATAGTTTGTTTGAGTGATAAATAATGATGATGGAATTATGATTACACTGGTTTATGTTTATTGAGTAGTCACAATATACTAGGCCTTATCTAAGCATTTGGTGGGCATTACTCAGTCCTTATTGCAGCCTGTTAGGCTAATGCAATTATTACCTTCTTATATACAGAGAAACCAGGATTTACGTAAATTAAGTGCTTGTGCTATATCTTAGTGTAATATCATTTGACTAAAACCTTTCAAATTCATATTTTTTATAACTTAATATGTAGCAGAAATAATATATGCTTTTGCACCTTGGTTCTTCAAAATAGATAGTCTAGTCACACCGTAGATTATTGATTTTATTAGTTCTATTTGGCCAACCCACTAGATGTTAGACTTTGAATAAGTCAGAAATCCTTAGTATAATTAGAAAGCCTCAGGTGAGCTCAATGTAGTAACAACATACCAATAAGTTCCAATGTATGAGTCTAGGCCTTTCAGAGTATTCAAAGAGGGTCAAGATGTAGCTCCTGTAGGTGTACTTTATCACTATGAAAAGAGTAAAGCAAATAAATGTCTGAATAGAGGTATGTGGTTCTGCAGAGGATTAAAAGAAAAGATCACATCTAACCAGAAATGTTAGGAAGGGTGTTGTGAAAGTGCATTTGAAAGTGACATTGATGAATGAGGTATCCAAATAGGCATAACTGGTGCTACACTGTGTGGTGGGGAGAAGAGTTCCAGTGGTGTGAAGGCCATAAACATTAACTAATGAGAGGAAACTGAGTGTGTGTTCAGCAAGAAATTGGGTTTGGTTGAAATATAAAATTAATGTAGGAGAATAGCAGCTGACAGCTAGAAAATTTAGTTTAATTAATAGCATGGAAGGCCTCCAATGCCAGAGTGAGGAGTTCTTTATTTAATTTTATGGACGTGCTAGTGGTGGCAGAGATTGATGGTATTGTTTTGTGAGAGTATAATGGGTGGAGCTGTGCTTCAAAGGCTGAATTTGGCAGAAGTGTCTGGAATGGTAAGAAGGGGAGGAAGTTAGACACAGATAGCTCAGGTGAGAAGAAAGAAGATCTGTTTCTAGAATAATGGTAAGAAGTAGATATCTGTTTGATAGAGGACTATTTAATAACATAGAATGTTACAGCTGACCAAATGAATAAAGACAGTGGAGGAATAAAATTTAACATATTACTAGAATGGTAGTGCAATTAATAGGAATAATTACATCAGCAAGAAAAAAAAATCTGAGATCATTGTTTGGACTATCTGAGTTTCAAATGCTTATGGAATCTCAAGTAGAGATAACAGTTGTAGAAATTGGCAGGCTTCAGAGCAGACAGAAGAATGCATTTGGTAATCATCAATATAGAACGAAGCCAGGGAGATGAGGAGCTGTTACAAGAGAAAGGCTGATATGAAAAGGAAAAGCAACTAGACACAGTTCTTCATGAGCAAGGGAGAGGAACATCTGCATCCAGTGAAGAAGGAACTCAAGGTAGGCTGAGTTCCAGAGCAAGGAAAAACAATTCAAAATCATATTTAGGTTATAGTCTGTCTCTGCCTAGAAGTCAGTTAAGGAAAGGGTAGAGAACTAGACATTTTATACTTATTTATATACACACAGAGTGCAAATCATTATACAGTTTTGAGCTAATTTGGGATTGCAGTAGAAATGCAAATGTTTGAAGATAAAAGCCCTATCACAATCCCCCCATTCATTTCCAGGTTGGAACTAGAGTTGTATGAGGAATTTAAAAAGGTACCTGTCTTAGAGCTATTGTTCTTCAGACCCCAGCTTGATTAAAATCTTGGAATCCAACTCTGAGAATTACAAGAGATCCTAGTGATAATCTAGCAGTCCTATTTTATACATTAAAAATTCTGTGACCCACAAGGTACAACTAGTTCTTGGTGTAGCTGTGTCTAGAAGCCACAGTTGCTTATGTTGACTTCAGGTACATTTTTTGACACTACAAACCACTTTTTCCTACAGATTCGTCTGTTGTTCTTCCTGATCAAAACACCCACAAGTACTTTTCCTCATGTAAATTTGGATTTCTGTACATGATCCATCATGAATCTGTTTAGGGTTTCAGTCTTCCAAGGGTGTAGCGCTGCATGTATTCATTGGGATATCTTTATTCCTGTTTCTGCCATCTCTGTAAGGGCCAGTTCCTTATTCTGTGTCATGTTTCTGGCACTGTTAGATAAAAATTATTCCATTCAAAGGTGTAGAGACATTTCCAGGATTGCAGGAGCAGTTTTCTTCTTGAAAAGATTTGACATAATCAAAGAAAAAGAAGAAAACCAATTGAGTCTTAGGGTCAGACAGGTTTCTGACTTCAGGCTCCAAAGTTGGGATCTAGGATGCACCTGGATGATTAAACTTGTTTGTGGGAGAAGTTGAGTTGGAAACAATAGTAGTCTCACCCTCACCGATTGAACTTAGCTTGAAAAATTGACAGGAGGACTCTGAAACTTGGGATAGCATAACAAAGGGAACAGAATCAACTACATAAAGAGTAGTCTACCCAACAATGGGAGAATATGAAAGGTTGATGTATCTTATACTCATTTAGCCCAGCCGGAAAAGACACACATACCACTGGCTCCAAGGGGCCCTATGATTGATTCTCAAATGTCTGTCCTAGATTTTGCCTAATCATGAACTCAAAATAGCAAATCCCATTGGGTAAACTGCTCTAAATGAAAGGAAGAACATTGAAAAACTATCATCCATATTTTTTATACCATTGCTAGAAAATCTTATTATATCATTCTCATTTCAAGGCCTCTGGATAAGTATTGCAAGCCGATTTAACAGTACACCCTCTTGTAACTTCACAACATGCTGTTTTGTTATTATTTCTCCCTTTTAATTCCCATAGCATTGCTAGGCAACTCCATGTCTTGCAGAGAGCATTGTTGCTTACATTCTCTACTTCCAAGTAAAAATCTCCCCTTCTCTATTTCTTTTTTTTGTTGTTGTTGTTATTTTTTAAGGCCAATAAAAGTTACATATTTCAAAGGAACTGGGCAGAACAAAAATTCATAAATGACAATCAGAAGAGATTATATACCAGTTTTTTAAATGCTGTTGAAAAAGATTTTAAATTTTAACAGTTACCTTTTGAAAAGAATTTAATAAGCACACCCTTTTCTTCCAAGTCATTTTGATTGAATCAATAAGAAAGAAATGTCTCTCCCTAAACAGTTTTCTTCTGTGTAGTTAATGAAAATCGCTGTCTACTGCACACTGCAATTATGTTTCCTAAGCTCTGTATTAATAGTGGAATAGTGGAAACAGGAGCAAGATAAGTGGAGATATTTTACCCCAAACCAATACATAAGTGCAATTAAGGTTGGAAACAAAATGGCCTCAGGTATTGAAAAATAGATGCATTACCTCCCTTGGGTTCTCCAGTGTGGAGCTGGAGAATAGTGCTTGACTACCTTTACAGACTTAATGGCTTTTGATTGGATCTGTAAAATAATTCCTGCTAGTCCAGGACTGAATGACACTAAGAAGCCAAGGACAGCAGGACCACATTTGGCCAGAGAAAAGTATTTTCTCTATATATATTTTAAGTCCTGTTGGAAGTAACTCCTTACATATCTTGGACAACATATTCTCCATTTCTGAAATATAAGGGACTTGTGATATAGTTTTTTTTTTTTTTTTTTTTTAACTGACACGCTTGCTTTCTTCACAGATCTAATGGGAAATGCATGGGACCTGGGAGGGTTTGGCGTAGACACAGAATCTTTTGTATTTCCAAATTGGAAGCAATAAGTCCTTTCAGTTGTTAAAGGCTGCAAACTGCCTTTGGTCTTTTTGGTAATTTGGCCCCGTCATCTAACAGTTCAAATAAGAAGAAAAAGAATTGTGCGTTTTCATGCAATTTAGCTTGGAAAACCCTGAGCTAGAGTTCTTTCCTGCAAAAAGTACAATTTATTTGACATGAGTTACTGTGTTTGCACAGACATGGCTATACCTCTTAGTAATGTACACTTTCAGTTCTCTGCAGAAGCCAAGGGATCCTCTTTCATTTGTTCTGCCTCATTTCATTTGGAAATATGGGAAGTCTTCTTTCCTAGGTTTTGCTTCTGTTAACATCTGGAAGCTTAGAATTTAGAGGTAATCCCAACCCAGGAACCATGCCCCTGTGGAAAGGGTGGTGTATTCAGTAACATGGAAATCAAGAGCTTTAATATAACAGGCAGACACACACATGTTCATATACAACAACAGCAAATGACAAAAGAAAGCAACAAAAAACAACAAGAAGCCAAACCTATCTTGACAATCAAGATTATATTGCCTGTGGGAAGCTTGAGTTATCAATAAGCTAAACCAGTTCTTTATTGTTCAATAAAAATAAGAGTTCCCTTAACAATGCTTCATGCTTTTATCTTATTTTATCTCAGAGGTATCCAACTCTAATGAGTGAAATAATGTGTATTTCAACCTGTTATGGGAAAAGTCTCAACTCTGGTAAACTAATTTTTTTTTTCTTTTCAAAAAATATCGTTTCAGGGACTCTATTGTGTGTGATTTCCTTTTTAAACAACTGGATCCTCTCTCTGGGGATAAAAGGTTAATGGATTGTGTTGAGAAAAGAGAAAAGAATGGAAATAAAAATGTATTAAATCTTTAAAGTTAGCATCCCAGAACTTTGCTGTGCTGGTGATGAGGATTTGAATATAGTATCTTCCAGAAAACCATTAATTTGAAGTTGCCTTCAGTGATTCACAAATCACCAAGGCATATTTGGGAAGCATATATTTTAGACCATAGAACATAGAGAGAATCAATCTCTCAAGTGTTCCATTGACAGTTTGTGGGTTTAAAACTCACTTTTATAGAAACTTCCTCTCTCTCCACCCTGAGTTTCATCTTGTTCATCACTCTGCCTCTCAGAGAAGACTGACAAATTCTTAAAAGGTTTGCAGCTAAATATTATGAATCCCTCCATACCCTGTGGCAGAGTACGAAAGCCATGCCTCTCGGGTCTAATTTAACCTTTCTTACAACAACATCAAAAAAATCTGGAGACCACTTACTCTCATTCCATCTTAGCTGTAACTGGAAGCAGCTCGTCAGTTTTATAACAATTCCCAATATTGAACAGAGATTTGTTCCAAATCCTAAATTCTTGAGTAATGTTTTTGGATTTTCTTGTGTTCTTTTCTGTTCCTACAACACCAGGTGTATATTTAGGTGTCTGAAGTAGGAATTATGAAGCTGTGAAACAAAATGAAGCAAAAACCCTGAAGATTGCCTAGTGCTTCAGAGCATGGGTATTAGTGTTAGATGGTGACATGAAATATAGCTCTCTATTTAGGCATTTTTTACAAGTATATCACTTAACTTCCTTTTACCTCAGTTTCTCCATGTGTAAAATGTATCTGTCCTCACTATTATGTTTACATAATACCCATTCAAGGTTAGCCTTCAAAATGATAAGTCTGCTATTTTGTTTTTGGAACGAGGCAAGTGGCTATTGATGATGATTCAGAAGACAAATCTTTCATCATTGTACACTTTCACAATTCCAAAAAGATAAAGAAGGCCAACATTATTAACAGCTAACTGGCCTTCGCTTTATTGTTGTCTATGATTTGTCCATTCAGTGTGCAATCAGTCTTGATGCCATTCCCGAAGCCCATGGTATCTGTGCGTGACCCACACTGTATGGTACCTGCACTGACCTCAGGCCATGACCTGCCTAGAAGAAGGTGATTTCAGTGACTACAGGAATGCAAAGCCACTGTCTAGGCCACACGGTTGGAAAGTATGACCATTATGACCATGTCTCCTATGTTGTCCTCTGACACAGAAGTGACTGACTCTCTGGATGCTGTCCTCTAAATGCTACTCCCATGTCCACTTTTCCCTCTGAAGTTCTGCTTCTTGCTGTCATCAGACAACAATATCCAGCTAATTTGCTTCCCTCTGCCAGACATCTCTGAGCTGATTAATTCTAATCTCTGGTGTGGAAGAAAAGAGAACGCTTGGGTGTATTCTTCGTTTCTGTACTTAAGTCTGAACTTGTGGTGCTTCTGAAGACTACGTGAAGTGCTTATTATCCTGGGGAAACTAAAGAGTATTCATTAAGCATAGTGCACATGCACATTCAAAGGATGACTTTTTTTGTCAGAATACATTTTGATCTTGTTGCTAGGATGAAGAAGCAAAAGACATTTAGCCCTAATTAATCATCTGCCAGAAAAATGAAATATAGTTCTACCTTTTAATTATCTATATTTAATTTACTATTTTCAGTAGCGTGTTGGCCCAAAGACATCTAAACTCCCTCAAGATAGGGAGTGCACTTCCATGATAATTCTTTCCAGAGTTTTGAAGTTTCAGGTATTTGTGATACTCATGTGTCCTTACCAGAATCAAGAGCCCCCAGAGACTTGCCCTAGATACCAAGCTACATATTGATGACTTCAGAGCCCTCAAATCTTAGGCAGAATGGAACCCAACCAAGAAGCTTTTTCTTACCCACAGAGAGCTTAGGAGCTGCCTTGGTGTGATCCTGTGGCCCTCTTTGTGCTTTCTGCAGTGTTGTTCCACATGGTTGGGGAGTGTTGAAGTGTCCTCTCATTTAGTCTAGATGCTCCTTGAGGTCAGGAATCTTAACCACTTAGCACAGGAGTAGGCACAAATGAGGCATTCAATGCATATTTTTTTTCCAAACAAATATGTGTCACAAAATTTGTAACACCTTTGACGCTATCTTATGTAATGGGAACTGGAGCAAAATTACAATCATAAAACCATAAATAATAGTAGCACACATTTTAGGATGAAATAAGCTAAGGTACATGGCAGTATTAATCGAAGTAAAGGGTCATACAAATATTATAATGACAATATGTGATTATTCAAAATATGGAGAAGCTTCTCATTGTTCAAGCATGTTTTCTGGGCTCTATTCCTGGACTCCTAAGAGATAAGTGGAAAACAATACCTTATATGAATGGTGGACTCAACTTCTTCCAGCCAAATGAGCTGTTTTCTGTTCACTCAGGAAGCAGTACAAGGAGGGACCACCTCAGCCAAATCTGGGCAGCAGAGGGGCTGAGATACTAAGGATTAATAGTCCAGAAGCAAAGCCTCTTAAACACTACAGTCTGATGTTTTTTCACAGGGAGTTTGATTTTTTTCTTTTCCTCAAGAACTGAGCAAGTCCCTGTGTTACTGATGATACAGCACAGAAATGATTCTTTGGAGCTTGGTCCACAAAAAATTGGATAACTATTCTTTTGGTTAAGTTTCCAGTTATGAAACATTACAATGCAGAAAGTGAGGCACAGAGCACGTGAAACACTGAGCTAAAAACGCCTAGGAAAGCAGGCCCAGAGATGGAGGTGATAAAACAATTCAACTAAAACCTACATTGCCAGTCTCCTGCTGTTTCCAGTGGCTTGAGGTATGAAAAACCTCTGAGAGAAGAAAGGAACTCTCCCTTCCTTCTCGAATGTATTTATTCAGTTTAGTAAGCTGAGCATCCTACTACAGAAAACCTCCAAATGGTTGAAGAACATAAAGCTGTGAGGGGAGGTAAACATCTGAGAACCGTGTCAAATCCCTCCCCAAGTGCCCATCGCCAGGTGTATCTGAGAACTGGTTGGCAACAATAACCACCGTAGGATGTTACTGATGGGCTTTGTGGAAGTGTGATAATGAGCTGTAGATAAGAGGTGTGGGGACAGCTGTTAGTAGACACCAGGCTGGGGTGGGCATGGTACTGAATGTTAAATACAATTCCAGAATTTTTTATTAGCAACAGAACAAGTTCAGATTTTACACGGAGACTATGTCGCCCTTTTATTAAATGTTAACCAGGAAAAAAATAATATTTTAATTTTCTTCCCTCTCCATTTCTTTTCTCCTGACTTTTGCATTTCTCTCTTTTGAACAGTGACCCATCTACCTTCAATTAGTTGGAAAATTCTCTAACTTTTGAGTCTCCCAACAGGATTAGACCTGCTAAGAGTAACTAGTGTTTTCTATCTGATAAATAAGGGGATTACAGCAATAACTGCTGTCAGCATTTTTCTCATTTAAACAAATAAAGCTGACAAATGATGAAGTTCTGTGCTGCTCTGTTATGTTTAGTACATGCAGAGCAATTATTCATCGGCTGCCAACATTAGTCTATCTACAACTAAACCATCCAACAGCGTAGAAAGCTTATTAGCATATCAGTACCATAGTCATATTTTTATATTCTGTAAGACTCTACTCCATAACAAAAGCTGATGGGTATAATTTGCACAATAATTTAAAGGGTTGGACTTTTCCATGCTTATTAAAGTTATGCAAGTTATCGGGTACAATGCAACTCTTATTTATGAGATGCCATCTTTTATTTGCTTGGAATTTTTGTGCCGCTATAGCATTTCCTAGAACAAGTTAGCTGCCATCTATGGAGGTGGAGAAGTAGATGACTGTCTCTGCTTGCAGCAAGGGAGGATAAACTTCAGTGGAGTGGGGGAGAGGACGGGGGAGTGCTTTCTTTAAATAGAGGTGGTTTTCTTAGCTGTTTCTCCTGTGTGGTTATGGACATATACAAAGGTACCTATGTGTACGTACATATACACTCATATACATATGAAAGTGTTTGTAATAAAGGAAACGAGAATTTAAGAATGAATGTACCGTTTTCAAAAAAAAATGTCAACTTATTCTAATAGTTCTTGTGTTATGTTAATGAAAACTATGATACAAAATATTCATAATTTTCCAAGTGTTCTAAAAGGGACAGTGACAAAACTAAAGACCTCATGTTAGAAGAAGGCCTAATTCAGACAGATGATATACTTTTTATAGGATGGTCATGTTGCTTGCAGCCTACCATCTTGATGCTACTTATAGCAAAATATATACCAAGCTTGAGAGCAGTTGTTTTATTCATTTTGTTTTCTGATCCCATAGGGAACTCTCTGAGCTATGTTGAGGTGGTATATTTGTTTTCATTTCCAACTTAGAGGAAATTGGTAGCTTAAATATAAGATGGAAAATGAAAAAAAAAAAAAGGAGGGTTCTTCATTAGTTTGAGCACATTTCTGTCCTTTCAAGATTATAGCACACTTCTTTGGGTAGACCCTGCTTCCCAAAGTGTTGATATATTCTGTCTCAAAGGTCTCCCTGTCCTGCAGATGTGGCCAAGTGTCCTTGCCCTCCACTTTCTTTTTTCTTTCTTTCTTTCTTTCTTTTTTTTTTTTTAAGTGCTAGATACTGAGCCCATGGCTTTGTGCATGCTAGGCAAGCATTTTAATACTGAGCTACACCCCCAGCTCTTTGAGTGCAAGGAAATAAAAAAGCAGCAGCAACAACAATAACAACATCACCTCCAAAGGTTCTTTCCTCCTTTTCAGTGGAGGAAATGGCTTTCAAAACTGTCATATCCCTGACGAGGAAAGTGCAGTACTTGTGCACTTTCCATTTCAAAGAGGGAAAATGAGAATTATCAAGTGGCCATCAGGATGAGTTTCTGTGTGTGGGTACCTCCTACAAATATAGAAAGTTTACCTCAAATCGCACAGGGTGATTTACGTGGCCATAACTGTCTCTAATCACACACTATGAATAGCATATTATTGGTTGGATGGAAAGGCTTTTTCCCCCCGCCTGACTAATCCATTCTTGTTCTTTAATACCCAAGACAAGATCATGTTCCACCTCTTCCACTGGGAGTCCTTGGCTAATTTTGATCATACTGATGCTTCTGGCCCCTGCATTCTTTGTGACACTTAAAGAGAAAGTATAGGCGATATATTTGACAGCTTTTTGTCACTACTTCAAAACAGCTGAGATAAACACCTTAGAGAAGGCAAGTTTTATTTTGGCTCACAGTTCCAGAGTTTTCAGTCCATGGTTGACTGACTGCATTTTCCTGAGGGGATACAGAACATCAGAGTGCAAGGGTGTGTCCCAGGAAAGCTGCTCAGCTTATGCCAGCCAGGAAACGGGGGGGGGGGGGGGGGGGGGGGGGGGGGGGCGCTCACGGACAAGATATTCTTCCAGAGCACACCTCCCTTGCTACCCCCCACTCCTCTCCTGTGACCTACTTCCTCAACTCAGTCCCACCTTTTACAGTTTCCACTACCTCCTAATTATGTCATCAAATTATCAACACATCAGTGGCTTACTCCATTGATGAGGTTAGGGCCCTCATAATCCAATCATTTTCCAAGAGCTCCATTCCCAACTTTGCTGCACTGGGGACCACGCCTTCAACACATGAGCCTTTGGGTAACATTTCAGATCCAAACCATAATAGCTACTTAACCTTCTTAGGCCATTCTGTTCCATAATGCCATGTGGAACACCTATAAAACCTTAAATTGAGCAATGCATATGCCACTTATGTTCACAATTAATATGTTTGAAACAGTTCATGTTTTTAAAGGTATATTTGCTTAAGAAAACTAATAGGTAAATGAGTAAAACATTTGAAAAATGTATTTTCATCCATATGAAACAAATATATATGATATATAAATTAAAACACCTATGTCAATTTCATGGACATAGTCACAGAATGGAAAACTTGGAAATTAGTGGGTTAATCTTTCTTTAAATATTTCATGTGTTAGTCTTATTTCCGTAATTAAGAAGAAGTATTTAAAATATAGATATAGCATTGAATTGTGTAGAGCCACCTGAACATAGGGCCAGTCCAGTGGAAGGCAGAAGCAGGGTTAAACACCAGGTCCTCCAGTTACAAGCTGTGAGTGTGGACAGAGGACTCTGCCTAAGTCATATTGCTCTCATCTGCTGCATGGGTCCACAGTGGCATTCACTGGCTCTGTGTTATGGAAATGTAAGTGAGAGGTTTCAACTGAGCAGGACACTGGGCACATACACAGAGTGTAGTAAGCCTGGCTACTCTTCTCCCATGCTGCCCATCCTAGAGCCAGGCACAGGAACAGTGAGTCTCTTCTCGACAGAAAGGACACATTCACTGTAAAGTAAGCTACCTTGTTGGTGATGAAGAGGAATGTCCTCTTTCATCCTTGGTGATCAATGAAGGTGACCATTCTTCCCAAAGAAAGGAAGGCTGATAGTCCTTAGTCAAAGTTATGGAAGATGCTTCACTCCCCAGTTAGAAATATACCAAGCAAATTTTCTTTTTTCTTTTTTTTTTTTAAAGAGAGAGAGAGAGAGAATTTTTTTTTTTAATATTTATTTTTTAGTTCTTGGCGGACACAACATCTTTGTTGGTATGTGGTGCTGAGGATCGAACCCGGGCCGCACGCACACCAGGCGAGCGTGCTACCGCTTGAGCCACATCCCCAGCCCCCCAAGCAAATTTTCTAACTATTTGAATTAGAAAGCAAAATCATAAAAATCCCATTAAAAGGTTAAGGTCTTAATAGCTCTTCCCAGTTAGTAGATGTAGCCATAGATATGCCCCTTCATATCATTGAGATGAGGGTTTTCCTGGGTTCTCCTTTCAGTGACATAAGACATACTTCACCTTTTCTGGTTTGCGTTTCTGCCTAACCTTTCTTTGGATCCCATTGGTTCAGTTGTCCTGAGCTTCTGAAGCCAGTGTTCTGGCCCTTCCTTGAACTCCCTTCCCGTTCACCTCATCCTGCACATGTTTTTATTCTCTTTCTTCTAAAGCCACACTGTTACAGTAGCACACCCAACTGTCAAACCCTGGGGCATGGTGTTTAGAGGAACCTGAAACTGTTGTGTCTGAGATTGGTATGTTGCGACCTCTTTAGATTCTATAATTCTAGCAATTAACTTTGGTGCTCTGTTCTTCATGGTAGATTTTATACCATGAAAGACAAAGACAAAGCACTAAGTCAAGGTACTATGAAAACTACTGCATTATACTGGAGCCACATTGATAATACTTTACACTTGTGCTTATAGCCTACTCAGCTGGTGGAATTTAATTAGCAGTAATATATTATTGTCAAAGTAATTAAAACCTTGCCTTGATTAAAAACAGAATTGTTTAATTAAAAAGGAAAGGTTTGGCTAACCTTAACTTTCCATTTGAGGAACACAGTAGCCTCAGCTGATAGTCTCTCTCTCTCTCTCCCATCAGGATTGAAGGTCCGGGAGGTGTTCATCAATGTCACCAGGCAGCAGGTGGAGGACTTCCACGGGCCAGAGGACTACTGGTGCCAGTGTGTGGCATGGAGCCACCTGGGTACCTCCAAGAGCAGGAAGGCCTCTGTGCGCATAGCCTGTAAGTATATTCTGTTTGACCTTGTCCTGTAGGAACAGGGACAGGAGTTAAATAGAGCTCAGAGGACTTTGGAGATATTACATGCTTCTACAGAATATAAATTAGAGGACACAAGAACCCATTGGAACTGTCTTTATCTCTTCTAAATTTGCTGTTTTAAATTTGTATTTTAAATGTTTGATTATTTCTTCCAGAGGACAATCAGCAAATCAGTTTGTCTAAGACATTCTGCCTCAATCCTCAGAATGCAGGTGTCTCAACAATGCCAGGAAAATCTCTTCCTGAGAGAAACCCACACAAATGGATTCTGCTGCTTGCCATCAATGACAGAGTTCAGAGGGCACTGATGGGAAAAGTTGAGCAATGACTGTTTACTGGGCTTTCCAGCAAATCTGCAAAGATAAGACATTAAAGACATTAAGGGATTTTTATAGCCTACTGTTAAATCTCTTCTCTCTGAATCTTAAAACATGGAAATGGGTCTTGAAACTGCATTTATTTGACCCAAGTAGGTCTAAAAAAAAAAGCAAAGAAAGAAAGAAAAATGCACACTTGAAAAATAATACATAAGAAAGAAAGAAAAATGCTTTCCAGGAGAGTCCAAGATTTCTTTGTCATATTTCAGCATCAGTGTTTTTATAATCTAAAAAAAAAGATTTATAAATATGCAATCTTCTTTTCTCCTTCTTTAAAATGTCTTCAACCCACCCAGTCCCATTATCCTACCTCTTTGGATCCCCATAAACCAACACTGTTTGCCCAGTAATAGAAAAGCCCTTTCAGAAAGAAACTGGGCGGTGGAGGACAGAGATGATCCTTGTTTTATTCAAATGCTGTCTTTTGAGAGTACTATAAAGAATACAGGACAAGAGGGATTTATCTGAGAATTCAAGGAATTCTTCATAACAGATGTTGATGGTTTAGAGATTAAGAAGAGGAGTGGATTGCTATTTGCAGAGACATTTACATGTCCTGAGAAATGAAAGCTTCCTCTTAAAAATAGGCATCACCTTCATTGTGCTGACAATTTAGAAGGTCTCTCCTGGATGTTGCCTGGGCCACAGAGGAAAACTTTATTTTTTTTAATTTTATTTTCTCAGGGGAAAACTTTATTTTTGTTTACAAAAGGAAGAGAGGTCACCTCCTAATCTGCTTTCTAAGTGAGAACCATGGGGAATACTTTTCCTATAGTTATTTAGTTACTTGACTTTAGCCAACCAATATTTTATGGCTTTAAAGTAACAGGTCAGCTGAGAGAAGGCCTATGTTTGCATTTACTTTCCCATAACAAGTCCAAGTCTGAGCTCCCCCAACATGGTCTCAGTCAGGACAGCCAAGGCATTCAGTTTTAATCAGGCCGAAGCAGATACTCACTGGGCTCTCTCCAAACAGAGGAGGTGAAGCAGCTTGAGGGGTTTCAACAGAGGCTTCCTCAGTTTCTTTATTCTTAGCCTTAATTTTTCTTTCCTTTTTTTTTTTTATTATTTTGCTTCTCTGAAGCCCACGTGACCTGTCACCTATTCTTTGAACTACTATAAATAGCCTGGTCGGTCTGCCTCTGGTCTCTTCTTCCTTTGTACTTTCTCCCTTAGTTCTTGATTGCCACAGTTTGCTAAAAACTGCCAGGAGTTTTCTCAGGGGAAAACTTTATTTTTGCTTACAAAGATTGGCAGAGAATGGTTCAGCCTACCTCTTTTTCCTATGACTTTGTATATACTGTACTTTGTCCTTACAAACCCAGTGTTCTGCATGTGGCTTTCAACTGGCTGACATGTGACTTCCCTCCTGGGGTCTCTGGTTTCACATGGGTGTTTACATGATGTCAAGGAGCTGACTTGAGTCCTGTTGGTTTCCATTGGCAGCTTTGCTGCTTTTTTGTTCTGTGGTGATCCACACTTTATTTCACCCTACTGTATCTTTAGTGTCTTCATTCATGAATGTGTGTCTACTTCATAGTCATTGCAAGAGTCAAAGGTGTCGGTAATTATAAAGTGTTTAAAACTGTGCCTAGCAGAGAGCTAGCACTCATTCTCATTGGGGCTATTTTTATGACATGTCTGATTCTCCATAGAATCAACATCTTTCACCTGAAACTGTGTGAATCCTTGCTATAATTGAATGAAAATTTAATGCCTTCATACTTTTTCTTCAGATTATGTATATTTTAAAAAATCCATTCTAGATCAGCTCTTGGTATTCCACTCTTCCAGGCATGGTAGAATCAAAGAATGCTAAGGATGGAAAATGCATTTTTTATTCTGTCACTTTCCACATTTTTAGAGTTGTGAAATACTTTCATGACAAGATTTTGCAGATCTCTCCAATGATTAAAAAAAATCATTTTGCCATTCTTGTATATAATATACACATATGTGTATGATAGAGGTGTAAATTTTAAGTAAAATATTTATCAGAATTTTATTAAAACCTATATTGTGCTTTAACTTAATGTATTCTCAAATAACCTTTGCAAAATGTTTTTAATTTCTTCATATGTAGCAAGTGAGAGGTTTTTTAATTTATTTAAAATTATTTATGCAAGTCAAGACACGATTTGTCATTAAATATTGCATTTGACTTGGGGACCCATGTACATTAAAATGTAAATTGAAATTTAACTAGAGTAATGGCATCAAAAGTTGGGAGGGGGGACCTGCCTTCAGGACCTTACTTGAAATTTTTTTTCTTTGCTTACAGGAAAAAAACATCCACTTTAAAAAAGCATGATTTTTATGTTTTATTAGCATAAGAGAGAAGATTTCTAGCATTTATTTGTAAGCATTTCCAGAAAATAGCACACTGTATATGTGGGTAGTTTTTACTCCCAGTAATGAAAAGCTGACTTGGATATAATTGTCACTATGTTTCTTCATATTAAATTGTGGTTTTTTAAAAAATTCTACAGACAACTTAATATGCTAAATAAGGATTTTGATAGATGAATGTAGCTTTTGAATCTGGTGACAGTTATCTTGAGGGGACTTTTCAAAATTAGTCTCATTTTTATATTACTCATTAAATTATTCTTGCTCAACATTAGAACTCCTTATGCTTCCTGCATTTAACCAATGATCCATTAAGAATTTAACAATTTGAAAATTGCAGTGGGCAAAACCTCCATGGCAACTGGTACATTCAGCTGAAGGATGTGTTGACATGAGTGTCTTGACAGGATCACGTTTGTGAATTTATGAAAACACCAGGAAGCTTACTGGATGGTGTCCCTCAGAAATGATTTCATTTTAAAGAGAAGCTGTACAAACAAAATTACTTATTTGTATGACTCATTTATTCATTAAAATGGACACCCCTGGGGTACTAGTTAAATACAGAGTCCTGGCTTCCACCTCAGACCTTTTGGATCAAACTCTAGAGGAAGGGCCAGGAAAGCTGTTTGTATTCAGTTACCCAGGTGATTCTGTGATCAGCTGTCTCTGGAATGTCTGGGCTAGACGCAGTTTTTCTCAAACTATAACATGCATACAAATCTACTGGGTTCCTTAAACAAAAACAAAAACAAAAACAAAAAAAACTGCTGATGATTCAGTTAAAATAACTCAGGAGGGGCTGGGGTTGTGGTTCAGCAGTAGAGTGCTTACCTAGTGTGTGCGAGGCCCTGGGTTTGATCCTCAGCACCACATAAAAATAAATAAATAAAACAAAGGTATTATGTCCAACTACAACTAAAAAATAAATATTAAAAAAAATAACTCAAGAGGTCTACTCTAAGGTCAGCAATATTTGTATTTCTAATGAACTCTTTGGTTAGAGGTGTTGCTGGTTGGTCCATGCACCATACTTTGAGTAACAACACCCCAGAATACCTCTAAGAAGCACTATTTGGGAAATGTTGATTTAACCCATTTATCATCATATTATATGTGTTTGTCATTTGACATGTTTCAAAAAATTAGGTGACCTGTCCAGAGGGGTCACCTAGCTAATGGCAGACATGGCACCTCATCTGTCCTTGCACCATACCCCCCTTGAGTGCTTTTGCTACTGAGCCATGTGGATTTTTTTCTGTTAAATGGGAGTTTGAGAACCATAGTATAAAAAAGTTCATATGCTTTTAAGTGTTTTTTTTTTTTTTTCAAGGAAAGCATTGATTGCTTTCTTATTTTAAGAGTCAACTGCATTCTTCCTCATGGTCAAATTCTAATGTGTGTATAAACACTTTGTTTTAGGAGCCAAAGTGCCTGCCATTTTAACTTTTTTACTTAATTATTCCACCCTATATCATAAAGAGGTTGTGGTCCCATCCAACTGCCCTGGGCTGGGATTAGCTTGAGGCCCAGTTTCAAAAATGGTTTTATAAAAAGGTAAAAATAAATAAATAATGCCAACCCACATTTACCCCCACAGAGCTGGCAGAAGTCTGTCTCCAGGGAACGACTCCCTCCCATGGGTCCACTCCCCTTTGTCTGGTTCAGCTGAGCTGGAGGTAGACAGGCATCCTATGGCATCTGCTACTTCTGCTGCTGGGTGCTTGTCAAAAACAGGAATTTTCAGTTATTCGTAGTTGTTTATTTTCATGGATGAACATTTGGCGGCTTAGCCCTTTCTTTTACCCCGCCCCCTTTTTTTCTTTTTCCTCTCTTCTTTATCTGCTTATAAAATGTTCTGTGTGAATCATAAACCCTTGGATAATCCAACCCTTCTTGACACTGGGCTTTTTATTTATTTTTTCTCTACTGTGGAAGTTGGGACTGGAAGGAGGCTTTGTGTCTTACAGTCAAGCCAGTTATAGCAAGTTGGCCACTTGCAAGAAAACACAGCAGGAAACCACTACTTTGTTGATTAAAAAAACTATAAAATTTGATACATGCTGAATAAAATTTAAATATGCTTCTTATTTGAGATACTCCTAAAATATCCATGCAGTTGTGCCAAGAATGAATGAAGAAATTAGAAGAGAGTCTCATTTAAAAGCTTTGAAACTCCCTACTTTTACAGGCCCATAGTAAAAGCAGGATTATTTTCATTTGCTTGTTTTTGGGGTAGAGTCTTTGAAAATGTAGAAAGAAAGGCATCTGATAAAGCTTTGCTTTTAGATCTCAGGTTCATGGACTTGGTAACAAATTTTATCTGCTAAGAACTGCCAGTGGTCCACTCCTCCATCCTGAAAATTAAATATAAAAACGAACAAATATAGGTACATCTGTCTGGCATTCAGACTCCTCTCCTATGACATCTTTACCTGTGTGCTGTGTGCCACCTGGGTAGCACAGCAGAATTGTTTAGATTCTGGAATGTGGGGCTTGCTTTGCCCTTCCTTGCTTTACCAATATTTTTTCCTCCCTGGAACATGTCCACAATCCCATCTCTCACCCATCTCTTCCTCCCTAATTCCTATATCCAGTGGCCCCTGACTTGCTACTTCTTCATAAAACACATGTGAACAAATAAACTCTTAACCCTATTGACCTTAGCAACCTCAGATAGAAATTAAGCCATTGGAAAGTTTCCTCTCCAGCATTGCCAGGTTCAAAATTCTATAAGTTGTAATTGTCCATCTCTGAGTTCTCATAGCATTTATTTAGTACTTCTCCTGTGATGCTTAATAATCATAGTTATTTCAAAGTTATTTATGGACTTATTTCTCTCACTAAATTATAAACTGCTTCAAGATTCAACCCATTATTTCCCTCATTCTCTTGACTCCTAATGCAGAGCCTTGAATATTGTCTCTGAATTATGAATGTATGTTTGGTTGGAAAGCAATCCCACCTATGCAGATTACGACTCCATGAAAAGATAGTTGTTAGCTGTACATCATGATTATGCCATGATGCTTGCATAGCACCTGTCTTCTTAGCAAATCCAAAGTTCCTGTGGACATGTGGGAATCATCTTTGTCCTCCTTAATTTGTGCACTACTCCTGATACTCAGTAGTGCAGTAAAGAAGAGATCAAAAAGGAAAATGGAAGTAATGAAGCATTAGAACTGCTCAGTGGTGACGTGTGGTATACAGTTCTGAGAGAGCTGTGGGCTGCAAACCCTACTATTGTTACTCTATTCATCTTTGTTCAGAACTTGAAATGCTTTCTCATGTTGTAGAAACTACTGTTAAAACCTGTTATCAGCATTTGGTATAAATCACACAAAAACCCGAAACCCTGTTTTCCCTTCCCATGCAAGAAGTCAAGAGACAATGCTATACTACTCTGCCAAAGTAAGGTCAATCCTTTCCTGTAGAATGAAGTTAGTTTATGGAAATGTTATTGAAAGATATGAGACTCCTGGCTTCTGGATAGTGTTGTACATTGTCTAAGAGTATCTAGTCAAAGAAGGGAATGAGTACTGAAAGACAGCTCTCACTCTGCTAACCTAGTTGCACACCTTGGAATGTGATTCATCCCCCTGAATGAAGGGGCTAATTTTTCCTGGAAAATAGGAGCTTATTTCTAGCCAACATGGGTGTTTATTGGTTTCTAGTTTACATATATAGATGTGAAATCTGCTTGAGGTAATAGAACAGGGTAAATAATTTGTAGGTTCTAGTGCAAAATGAAAATGCGAGGTCCGTTGTTTAAAAAGTAAGAGTTTTGAGCCATCAGCAACAAGGAATGAAATCAAGCACGGAGCCCCAAGCAACTGCATGAGACACACACCTGTGAAGCTGGCTCTGAGAAATCACCTAATACATGTAATAGTTATCTATACAGGAAATAATTGGCCTAGAAAACGTAGGAAAACATTCAGATTCTCTCATGCAAATCCAGGGACAGGTTTATTCTATGTTACTTCAAACCCAGAGGCAGGATGGTAGAAGCCAAGTATTAAGGTGGCCTGTTTGGGGTAAAACTCACAAGTAGACATATCCAGTTATGGAGTGTTCTTCCTGTGGCTACAGCTCCCTGTACATAGATAAGCAAGGGAGGTATGATTGGTTGTGATAATGGACAAGGAATTACTTCATTAGATATGTAAGTGAAGTGTGACCTATTAGGATTTTTTAAAAATTTTGATATAACATCAGACTTTTGGAAAAGTTGCAATATAATACAAAGAATTTCCTTAAACCCTTCTGAGAATCTTCCGATGTTAACATCTTACCACACTGCTTTAGTGTAATCATTATTTTTGTGTTTATTGGTATAGTCATGCCCCCCTTAATGATGGAATATGTTCCAAAAAATACATTGTTAGGCAATTTTGACACTGTGCATATATCTAAGTCTACATGAGTCACTCAGTGTGGCCTCTTGATGCACTTATAGGACATGGTAAACCCCAGATGTATGAGGCTGCTGCTGTCCTGAGCTGGCATGCTGTTCTATATTAAACTTTAATAATTAGAAGTATATAATAATCATAAATGTTGTAGTATGGTAGATACATAAATCAAAAAGTACATAGTAATTTGTTATCATCAAATATCATGTACTATATGTCATAAATGCACTATTCATTCACATGACTGGCAGAGCAGTAGGTTTGTTTATCCCAGCATCACCACAAACACCTGAGTAATGCTTTCAGCCATGAGGTTACAACAGCTATGATATCATCAGACAATAGGAATTTTTACAGCTCCTTTATAATTATATCAAATGTGTACAAATTCCATTGTTGATAAAAATATACAGCACATGACAGTATATTTATATGCAATGATTATGTGGGACCATTTTCCTTCATTGTTTTAGTTGTAGATATGATGGCTGCCTCCTCCTAAAAGTGATACTGGATTTTTTTTTTTTTTACACCAGGTACATTTTTCAACATAACCATGATATAATTATCAAGGAGTTAATATGGGGCTGGGGATGTGGCTCAAGTGGTAGCGCGCTCGTCTGACATGCATGCGGCCCGGGTTGGATCCTCAGCACCACATACAAACAACGATGTTGTGTCCGCTGATAACTAAAAAATAAATATTAAAAGATTCTCTCTCTCTCTCTCTCTCCCTCTATCACTCTCTCTTTAAAAAAAAAAAGGAGTTAATATGGATGCAGTTCTATTACATAATCTAAGGGCTTCATTTATGTTTTACCAGTTGTCCAGAAATATCTTTATTTCTTTTTACTTGTATAAAAGAGATTATTATGTATGTTGCAAGTAATCAATCTGTAATATACAAACAAAAGTTCTTACGGATATATTAGAGTATATACATTAACAATACACACATTTAAAGACATTATATGCATTTTACATATATACACACATACACACACACAAATATATAAAACTTTATGTGTATATAGCAGAGAACAAAGGTCATATTTGAGAACATGTAAAACATTGAAAGGAATCCAAATAATTTTAATAAGTGAGCATTCTACAGAGTGTCATAAATCTAAAATATAAAGAAAGTAAAATTTTCCTAGAAGCTAAAAATAATAAAATAGCCTAACTTATATATACTAAAACAGAGAAGGAAATATAAAAATTTTTAAACTAAGTTACAATAAAATGACTACACACCAGATTCTTGAGTCCAATTCAGTGCATAGAGGCAACTTCATACATGAAAAATACATTTATCAGAAAGTAAAAAAGAATGAAAACAAATCAACTTTGTGCTCAATTGAAAGATCCATAAAAAGAGAAAATGATTTTTTTAAAATTTATTCTTTTTAGATATACATGACAGTAGAGTATATTTGATACAAAAAAAGGGAAATAAAGGGAACAGAGGTTGTTATAGGAGTAGGAATGCCGCAGTCCGGCTGGGCAAAATAACCGGGTGGTGACAAGCAACTTGAAGATTGAAGCGGGAACTGCTTTATTGCGGAGGAACTCAAGGGGAACTGAGAGGGAACTCAAGGTAGTGGGCACCCAGGGTAGCAGGCACCGCTTTATTGCGGAACAGCAGAGGTATATATACCTAACTGATTACACACACCTTGACTCAATTAGCATCATCTAGATACAGCAGTCAGCCAATAAGGAATCCTCACCATCTCAATGGCTCAGTGGTGTTGCTTCAAAAACCACTCTTCCTGGCAAACTGCCAGGTACCATCTTGACTTGATTTGTGGTCCCCAACATAGGAAAGACAGTGTAATGAATGGGACATAACCTTCCTATGTTCATGTATGAGTACATGATCAGTGAAACTCCACATCATGTACAACCACAGGAACGGGATTTCAATTAGAATAAGTTATATTCCATATATGTATAATACGTCATAAATGTTTTTTAATTACAAACAGAATCTTAGCTCATATGCTACAATCAGCAGCTACCTTAATCCAGATAATTCCTCATTCTTCTTTTATCTTTTGTGACATTGATTTTGAAGAGCAAAGGTCTGTTATTTGGTATAATGTCCCTCAATTTAAATGTAAAAGAAACTGCAGCCTTTAGAAGGGGCTTCCTCAAGCAATTTCAACATCAAAATAATTTACAAAGAAGGATTGTAACTCATTAAATAAGAACTCACGCTGATCTTTGCAAAAAGTGAACACATGGATGTAAACAGAGGAGAGGGAGAGCTCTTCCTTACTGTAAGATATAGATGTATCCTAATATTGATTCAGACAAATAGTATTATGGAGTGTAAAACTAACTGATGGAAGTTTCAGGAGTAGCTAGACTTTGACTTAATATCAAACTATTCATGAAATACTTCCTAATAATGTACTAGTAAATTTGTAGTTGAAAATCCTGTCATATACCACCTTTATCACATAATCAGTCAATATCACTGGCAGTAAGAGTAAGACAAAGCCATAATATGTCTTTTGATGGGACAAACTGGGAAGACTACATCAATTCAATGTTATTCCATCTAAAAGTATGTAATCTGTTGATTCCCAAGTATTTTATTTTTTTTAGGCTATTGTAAATGGGGGTGGTTCTCCTAGTTTCTCTTTCAGAGGATTTGATACTGATGTATAGAAATGACTTTGATTTATGAGTGTTGATTTTTATATCCTACTAGTTTGCTGAATTCATTTATTAGTTCTAGATATTTTCTGGTGGAATTGTTTGGATCCTCTAGGTATAGAATCATGTCATTGGCAAATAGTGATGTTTTAGTTCTTCTTTACCTATCCATATTCCTTTAATTTCTTTCATTTGTCGAATTGCTCTGGCTAGAGTGTCAAAAACTATATTATATAGAAATGGTGAAATAGGACATCCCTGTCTTATTCCAGTTTTTAGAGGGAATGCTTTCAGTTTTTCTCTGTTTAGAATGATGTTGGCCTTGGGCTTAGCATAGATGGCTTTTAGAATGTATTTAGCCAATACTGTGGGCAAGCTACATTAAGGTACATTTTATGCAATGGTCATTTAAAAAAAAATTAGTTGTTGATGGACCTTCATTTATTTATATGCGATGCTGAGAATCAAACCCAGTACCTCACATATGAGAGTCAAGTGCTCTACCACTGAGCCACAACCCCCAGCCCAGTAATGGTCATTCTTAACTACTGATTTTCACAAAAATGCTTTCTGCATTTGGGACACTGTTGTGGCATCCTGAAGGTGTAAGATGCCAAAAATAGACAATGCACATCTTTCAGAAGCCCTCAGTTTCCAAGGAGGATTGGATCTAGGACCCCATGCCATGAATACCAGAATCCAGAAATGCTCAAGTCTCTTACCTAAAATACCAAAGTATTTCCATATAACCTGTGCATATCTTCCTGTATCCTTAAAGTCATCTATAGATTGCTTGTAATATTAATACTCACTAAGTATCCCATATCTAAAATGCTTCAGACTCAATTTTAGAATCTTTCAGACTTCAGAATATTTGACTAGATATAACCAGTTGAGCGTGCCTAGTACAAGTATCAAAAATCAAAAATGCTCCAAAATCCCCAAATTTTTGAGTATCCGATTTAGGGACATTTTTTATTTGGGATTAGGATGTTCAATTTATACAATGTAAATGGTGTGTAAATTGTCATTATACTGTATTGGTTAGAGAATAATGACAAGAAAATATCTGCATATGTTTGGCGTAGAAAACATTTTTAAAAATATTTTCAGTCTGAGGTTGGTTGGATGATATAGCCTACAGATATTGGGTGTTGAATATATTCCCCTTTAGGTCAGTAAAAATAAACATGAATTGGGTATGGAGTAGAAAGCAACATTTGGATGAATTTTGAAGATGCAACTTGAAATTTCAAAGTTGCTTTGTGCATGCCACATCTTTTTACAATCCACCCGCAGATGGCCTGGGGATATGAATTTTTCTCCTCTGCCAGTAAGAGTTCTTCAACAGTAAGTGTGAGAAGCACTAAACTATAAGAAACTGTGGAAGGCTGGGGATGTAGCTCAGTGGCAGAGTGCTTGTCCAGCATGCATGAGGCCCTGGGTTGAATTCCCAGCAACAAAAGAAAGAAACTGTGGTCTATGAATAGAGTAGAACGATTTGTACAAAATTCATATGAACTCTGCTATTTTTGCTTAACGTGTGCATCTGAGAAAAACAACCTTAAAGATGAGGACAACTAAGGCAGAAGTATATAAGTTTACAATATAGTTTGCTGTGGATGTGAAAAAGAAAATTTCCCCAAGTAATATTCCTTCATTATATTCATTGCCAGCTATTATTGTACCTAGAAGAATTTGCAGAACCATACCCACCACTTCTGTAGTGAATCACAGCTTAATTCAATCTTTCTTTCTTACGGTTGAATTTTACCTTAATGTTCCTGAAAAATAGCATTTATGTTATTAAAACAAAACAAAACAAACTTCAGTAACAGTTTATCAGGAAGATTATGTAGATTTTAATTCAATTCTGACTTTTTCTATTAAGGAAAATTTCTGACAGATAATAACAACAGCTGATAAACAACAAAATCCAGAGACTCACTTTTGTAATCTTCGAGGACTCTGATTTTCTTAGGTAGGGTTTACATCCCCTTACCACAGGAACAATCTGCTGATCCTAGAGGCCCAAGATACACTTCATGAGTTAATAATCTGAGGTAATGTCTGAGGAAGGAGGAGGATTGACAATTTTAAAAAATATGCAATTCAGGTTAAAAAGGACCTTGTGTGAGAGTACAGAAGGATGGAAGTACCTGGCCCAGGTGGGTTTGAGCTGCACATACAGGTTGGGTATGCCTTTCTGAAATGCCTGGAACCAGGAGAGTTTCAAATGGTGCTATATATTATATTTAATTTGGGAATATTTACATAGACTTTACTCACTGAGCATCCCTAATCTGAGCATCTAAACTTCACAGTGCTCCAAACTTTGAATCTTCTTGAGCACCATGTGTCGGCATTAGAGATGCTTGGTTCAGGCTTACAGCAAGTAAAATATAAAATGGCAGAAGATACTGATACTAGATAATAGTAGAACATTCAGATTATGGAAGTGTTTGGATTCCCCGCTGAAAGTTGAGATTAATTCAGGATGTTATTTGGGTGACTAAGATGTCTTTCAGGACAGTGGTGGTATCATCCTGTTTTCAAAATCCCCAACCCTTCCATTCACTGTGGTCAGAGGGATTTAAAGGGAGCTTGGTAACCACCTGTGGTTGCTGCTGGCATCTGGACTTTTGCAGGCGTAGGTAAATTTGAGGTTCCGGGAAGGTAAAATTAACAAAGAGTTTTCAGCTACTTAAACATGGAGCTAAGGGGATGAAAGGGAAGAGTTTTAGAGCTCTTCCAGCATTTTGGACTTTCTAGGTTTCTGATGTAAGTGACTGAATTGATAGTGATTCCATTAAGTGAAATTATGAACACAAGAAACTAGCTTGTAAAACCAGATACTGACTTCAGTTTTGATCATATTATGTGAAAATATTCATGGCCCATGGGATATTCAATGGACTGTCTTCACCATGCATTTGTATTGATGAACCTGAAACTGAGGCATAAGAGACCAGTATCAAAAAAAAAAAAAAATTTGAGAATCATGGGCAAATACGTGATAGTTAGGATAGGTTTCTAACAAGAAGATAGGAGAAGCAAATTTCATCAAAAATACCTAAGATTTTTTTTTTTCATACTGTACCTTCTCTGCCCATACTGCACCAGCTCTCAATCTGCAGGTGAGGAAAGAAAGAACAATAGGTCATGAGAGAAATTCTGTAATTGTTTAAGGAGTGAAAAGGAGAGGACCCAGGAAGGAGATGGACCAAAACAAAAGTGGAAGAAGCATTAGGAGATCCAACAAAGGAATGGAGGTCCTTATGAAGAAATAAACGGTATCAAAAGTTACAAAAGAATTGAGAAATGTCATTAGTTTTGACTACACAAAGGCCTCCATGCACCTGGTAATGTAAGAGGTGCCATGAGATTCCATACAAAAGAAAGTGAGGAGCCTATGGACAAGTCTTTCCAAAAGTTCAGTTCAACTAAAAAAGAGAGGAGCTGGAATAATATTTGTAGGTAAGCATTTCAGGTCTACATGGCAATTTGATGCAATCCTGAAGATTAGGTGGGCTCATAGTTTAAACCTTTGTAGAGAAGGAAAAGGATTGACAAAAGAGTGAAGAAAAGTCAAAGAGCTGGATTGGAGTTCTGGGCTCAGCTGACTAGCTGTGTACTCTAACAGCAATTCCTGAAAGCCGTTCTCTGAGGACTACATGGTAACTTTCTTTTTAAAAGTAAGATTACTAGGACTCAAGACATTTGGAATTACACAATCTGGGAGCAGGGCCCAGGAATACTTTCATAACTTTGCTGTCTTTTATTTCTTCCTCCTTCCGACTAATCATGGTCAAAATCCCTGTGCCTGTTCCTTCTCTTCCCACCTCTAAATATTGTCATGTTGTAGGTCTCTATCTTGGAGCCTCTTCCCTCCTAAGGCTACAGATTCTTCATGGTTTCAATACTATGCAGATGACAAATACTCTCAGACTTAATGTTGTACCTCTTCTCTCAACTTCTTTGTCTACTGCCTGGGTGACCCGTCTACTTGGACAGTAGGCATTCCAAACTTAACATGTCCCAAAAGGAACTCATTGTGGGTGAAATCCCCACCAACACTGTTGGAAAGCTGTGTTGATTCCCCCAGTCTTTCCTCTTTCAGTAGTGATCTGAGAGGGGACCTTAATGAGACTGCCTGTCAATCTTGACTTCTTTCTTCTCTTCAGTCACATCCCACCCAGCAACAAGTCTGGCCAGATCTTCCTTCAAAATGTATACTGGCTCTGACCTCTTCACCTGGTATAAGCAATTACTGTTTCTCAACTGTGAGAGCCCCTTCCCTGCCCCTGTTCTTGCAGCCTACAAATCCATTCTCCACCCAGCAGCCGGGAATGATTATGTTGTTAAAAAATGCAAATGAGATTGTGCCCTTTCCATAGCTCGACTTCTCCTAATGGTTTTGTAAACTCCTTGCTCCTGACTCCAGCACAAATTCAGCAGCCGCCCCCTCATTTTCCCCTAAACCAGGATGCTTCCTACTGCTATTGCAGTCCCAGTGACTTCTGTTCTTCCTCAAATTCCTATGGCTGTTCCTGTTTCATGGCCTTTTATTTTTCTCTTTGCCTGAAAAGCACCCCACAGATCAAGTGGTTGTCTCTTTCTTGCTGGCTCCAATTCCATTGCATTGTTCGGTCTCCTTATAAGATTTCATATAAAACAGGAATTTGGATTAAAAAAAAATGGATAACTTCAGGGATCTTTTGGATCCTATTCTGGCTAGATTGGTTTAGGATAAAGGAAGGTGTAGTTACCTTCATCCCAGTCAGTGGTGTGGTGGCTGGAGGCAGGAGGTACTGGGTATTTGGTGGCACATTCCAATACTTATGTGCTCATGATGGTGGTAGCTGCATCTCGTCCTGGTTGACCTTCTTGGTCTCAGGGAGACCTGGGGTGAGGGAAAAATCAAACAACTAACAATGCAGTTAAAATATCTTTTTCTTGCCTCTGGGTTGGCTTTTTCCTTCTCTGTCTCTTTCCTCTCCCTTCTCCCCCTTCCATCCTCCTGAAGTAACAGTATTGAATTATAACGAGGTGGTGAGCATTGAAAGCTTGAGGTTATTTTTAGGTCATTTCTTTTTAAACTCATTGCTAGTTCATAGCCCTCTAATTTCCTGTGGAGGGCTGCGAGGTCACTCAGAAAAATCAAGGATGATTCTTCACGTCTCTGCTGTTCTTAAAAGTTGGCTCCATTGACCGTGTTCATCAGGATGCTGAGCTGCAAGCCAACTGCTTGTAGAAGATGTGAGAATAAAGCAACATCCAGACAGGGAACCCTGACAGTGGGAAGATGAACAGTATAACTTTTCCATATACTGCTTGGGAACTTAGCAGCCTAGTGCAGTTAATGGTTCTTGGCACTGTACTTTTTGTCTTTTCTTTTTTCTTTCAAAAACACTTTGATTCAATGGCTGTTTCTGCCTTCACCTAAGACTCAATTTTTCCATTAGCACTACAAGAGCAAAAGTACTCGCAGACATATGGAATGCAGAATTTATGTATATTTTGTCCCTATTGCATTCTATAAAATGTGATGAACAGATACAAAAAAAAAATGTGTCCTCAATATGTTTAATGCCTTAAAAACAAGGGATCAGAGAACTGCTGTATTTTTACCTAATGAGCTTTGAAGATTGTTGAGATTTACTATTGAGGATTGTCAAAGATTGTTAAGATCTGCTCCTTAGGTCAAACTTCACCTGTCCTTTATGTATTGACCCAGCCAAATCAATACAGTCACTAGGTGGAAAGTACCTCTTATGGAACTTGGAGGCAAAGCAAACAGAAACCCTTCTGTAGGCATGATCTTCTCATGCAGGATTCCCACCCGTAGTCCCTTGCTGAGGGAAGTGGCACCGAGTGGCTTCTTAGGCGTAGGTGGTTATGTTGTAAACCACGCATACATGCTGTCTTGTCTGTCTTGTCCATTGGATCAAGAATGGACACCTGGGCAGGCTAGCTGCATGAGCTGACTCTGTATGAGAGATCACTCCAGTATTAAAGTGATCCGATACTTGTCACTTCTTTCTTGTCTGAGGATAACCTGATCCAGAAAGAAAAATCAAGAGTGGGTAGTGAAAAGAGAAGGTGAAAGGCACACAAAAAACAAGCAGACAGCAATGGTCCTGAGAAGCCAGAGGCCCTGGTGAGCTGCCAGCCATGGATAAGTTGGATTCATTAAGACAGAGTGAGAGGAATAGGGGTGCAAAATAAGAGTACGTGTGCTAAGAGGACTGTGAAATCATCCAGGTATTGGAATTATACCTGATCTCTCTAGCCCCTTGTTTGACTGTGTTATAGCCTCTTTAAGACTTAGTGTATGGTGACTCTGATTCTTTGATTGAAGTCAGGTCTTGTGATCTTTCTTGTTTTCCTATCAATCCTAGACTGGTAATTAAGATTTTTGTCTTCCCGATTTTCAGTAAACTCTCAATTTCTTGGTGGAATCTGAATGAATCTTTGTTGTTGTCCTTTTAAACAAAAGAGGCCAAGCACAATGGAATTCATTGTGTTGGGAGCAGCTCAATTAAGAACAGGTTAAGTTGGTTCTCAAGGCACTTTTGGAAAGCTGCAGCTGTCTCTGCCCCACTACTGCTGGTAAAACTGGAGCTACTCCCTCGGCAACACCACCACTAATAGACCTGTGCTCCTTGTGAACAGGGCAATGATACACAGTGCTAGTTATCAAATGTGTTATCGATAATAGTAATTTACCAGCAGAGGGATTGCAGAGCACAGGGGACCTCACAAAGCCCTGAAGTCATTTTATGGTCCTGGAAACAGCCTTCAAAAGCTTCTGCATGACAGGACCCCTTGCATCAGCCAAATGCTTTGATGTCCCCGTAAGCAGAGACAGCTCATTGCCTGGCCCGCTGGGGGGAAGAAACCTGGAGAGTCAGTCCCATGGTGATTCACCTCTGGCCAGATGGGTCCCTTCTTCACTATTGCTGCAGGGTTTACATAGCAAGGGTTATGATTGTAATATTCACGGACTCTAGAAAAGAAAGGGTATCATTTCTGTGTTCTTGGAATATAGGAATTTCTATGTGGAATTTTGTTTTCAAGTCAGCTGTCTCTCAAGGAGATGTGGTTGAAATCAGAACTGGAAGATCCAAGGTAAAAATGCTTGATGAAAGTTAGGAGCAGCCTGATATTAGAGTGGATCTTGTACTCAAGAAACATGCAATATCTATAGATTCAAGCAGAGGGCTTTTAGCCAGGCTGGCAAGAGAAACATACACAATGTGCCAAATGCAGAACACCATCAAAAGGAGTGAGGAATTTTCCTGACAGGAAGCCTTCGACAAGTTTCTCCTGGGAACTGGAGCCAGTAGCTAACTTCTCAGGCCGTAACTGTTTATGGCTGGAGGAGTGAGGCAGAACCAAATGAAGGCACCGGGCCTTGACTTCCATTTTGCTGGTGGACATCTGTTATGCATTTGAACCAGCCCTTTTATTACAAAAAATGATCTGTATTTGGCCAAGTTACAAATCCTTTTTATGTATGACAAATGTGGCTTATTGTTCCTTCAGAAAAATATGGTGGGAAAGATGCAAAGCTGGTTTCAATATCTGTATAGTTGGACAACTAATGGAACATGGTACCATCCTCCCACGGTCTTAACAAATGGCTCTGACCATGACTATTAAAAAAAATGTCTATGATTTTTCACTGGCTGATTTGGTTTGAATGAGTAAATTATTTTTATTTCATTGCATTAACTGCCAGAACATTGAATGAGCCGATAACTCCCTGGTGTTGCCGAGCTGCGAAGAACTATTATTCGGAATTGAATTTTTATTGATTTTCTTGTGCTACAATGACTTTTCTAACATAGTAGCATGAAAGGAAAATGAGAAAAAGGCCAAATAGGGCATGGGGTGAGGAAGGGGAGCCGGTTTCTTCCTGTGGCCCAGCATCAGGTGCCCTACTTATTGGTGGGGACTGCTGACTCTGGAAGATGCTCTTGCTGATTATGATGTACAGGTTAGCCACGTACCTGGCTCCTACTCCCCTTTCTCATCTTCTCTACTGCTTTGTTACTTGTCACTTGGGGCCTTGTTGGCATTCTGCTGTAGAACTATGGAGGGTGACAAAGTGAAGAAGGAGCAGAAGTAGATAGCATAATGCACCAAATTGGTCAGTGCCAAAGATGGTGCATAGCATTCACACACACACACACACACACACACACACACACACAGTGTCTATTGCATTTATGTATGCATGCTTTTCTTTTTCTAGCCATCTTAACAGAAATCTAGTAACATATTAGTCCATAAATAATTATTCATGAGTTGGAGTGGGAATTTATATCTGCTCAATCCTTTATTCAAGGAGTACTTATGAAGTGACTACTGTATACCTGTCCAGTTACCACAGGTATGACAACAAATAAAACTGATGAAAGGTTTTGCCCTCATGTCCCAGGACTAAGATGTAATTAGAGAAGAATATTTTAGAATTCACTGTTCCCTAAAGTTTAAAGGATATGTTTATTTTTGTTTTCTTCTTTGATATACCTGGTAGAGGTAAAACTTGACACAATAAAGTGAAACAAAATCTACTTCTCCCCTGACTTCTGATACAGTTTGGTTTAGTACATAGGTTCTTGACATCTCATAAAGTAGAGGGATTATTTTGGGGGGACTTTTTTTTGTGGTTGCAAAAGTAATCCATGTTGATAGCAGAAATTTTGAAAGAGGCAGAAACAAATGAAGTTGGCAATTAATATATCCGTAATTGTCCCACAACATAAAGTAGAGGGATTATTTTGGGGGGACTTTTTTTTGTGGTTGCAAAAGTAATCCATGTTGATAGCAGAAATTTTGAAAGAGGCAGAAACAAATGAAGTTGGCAATTAATATATCCGTAATTGTCCCACAACAAAACTTTGAAATGTTAAACACTTCTTTTCAAGGTTTTTCCTATTACACATATAGTAATTTTCAATTTTCAGATGGGAGAGTTTTCTATTTTTAAACCACATTTTAAAATACTCAGGTTTTATGCAGGTTGATTCATTTCCTTCATGGAGAATAATGTGAAAGCTATTGTTTTACTTCTTCCCATAGACCATGTGTCTGTCCATGATTCAGAGTGAGATCAGAGGGTGGAAATATATTTATGCTCCACCCTCTCAATATATATAAATAGAAGACAAGTCTAATATAGGAATGTCCTTATGTGATGTAGCTTACGGAAAGAGAGGTGGCCAGGCAAGCATTTTGTAGAGTTGGAAGAAAGAAATAAGAGAGCATTTTTGAAGAAAAAAAATAGGAGTGGGGGTTATGCTTCAAGCCAGCATAAATCTAAAACTACAGATGAGGACTTGGGTGTATTCCATAGGTGTGTGAGTTGCTCTGCCTCAACTTGGCTGTTTCTCTGATAAACTTTCTTGCCATTTCTAGATTAAGTCTCACTGTGCTGTACCTGTAAGGAACTTACTACCACTTTCTCATCACTCATCCTCGTACCGCTTAATTATTCGTCTTGTGTCTGTTCTTGCTGTTTGAGCATATATTGTGTAAGGGCTGGGATGGCATGTGTCATGTTCAATAACGTGTCTCCACTACTGTGTGTCACAGTGTCTGGTTCATGATCAAAAGTGTGAATGAATGAAGGAGATTGTTGCACATTTACTGAGTCCCTGAAGGCATGTAACAAGAAGGACGGCCACCAAAATAAGTATGTAATGCATCTGTACCTATTTAATAGAGAAGTTGATGTACTGATAACAGTATAGTTACTACATTTGGAAAATGATTTTTACCTACCAACATATCTCTCTATATTAGTCACACACACACACGATAGAAATAATTAATGCCCATTATTTAACATTTTATTGAATATTAATCTACAATCTTCAGTAGTTTGAGCTTATCATTTTAAATGTCTATATAGTATTCTATTTTATGAATACACCAAATATAGGAAGTTAACCATTCCTTTATTGTTAAATATTTAGATTGCAGCATTTGTTCACTAAATGATAATTTGAACAGTAACACCATGCAAACATTTTTTTCTGTGTGGTTCTCTAATCATTTTCCTAGAAAACTATAGAAGTGGAATTATTGAATCATATAAATGAACCCTGTTAAATAATAGTTTAATTGAGGTATCCACATACCATGTAATTCACTTCTAGGATCCTTTAAATAATAGCCTTATTGAAATATTCATATACCATGAAATTCACTTATTAATGTACAGAATTCAGTAGTTTTTAGGATATGCATAAAGTTTTGCAATCCTATAGTCCTTTTTAAAATATTTTCAAAACCTGAAAGAAAAGGATTCACTATCATCTTTCACCTTCATTTAATTTCAGCTCAAGCAACGACAAAACCATTTTTTGGCTATTTGGAATTATGTATAGTGGAAATTTCATATAAGTTGAAAATAAAATACATAGTCTTTCTGAATGGTTTATTTCACTTAATGTTGTTTTTAAGATTTATTTATAATTTATTGCAAAATAATATTCCATGGATATTGTAGGACATGCATGTTATTTATCCATTCATCAGATAATGCCCCCATCAATGAACTTTTGTAGTAATTTTGGTACATTTAACAACTTCATATGCACCTGTTTTCATTTTTAGCAGTGTCTTGACATAATTCAATTTTCCATACTATTTTTAATGCTGGTGACTGTGATTAAAAAAACAAAAATCAAAACAAACAAAAAAAAAACTGGGGCTGTGGTTTGGCTCAGTGGCAGAACACTTGCTTAGCATGTGTGAGGCACTGAGTTCGATTCTCAGCACCACATATAAATAAAACGTAAAGGTACATCAACAACTAAAAAATATTTTTAAAAACAAGCAAACATGTAGCCTGTTTAAAAGAAGAAAGAGATTCATCAACACTTTTAAAATTGACATTTCTTAAATAATTTGGGCTACACGCCCTTTTAGATATCTGTATCCAGTTGTGTCTGGCTATTTTACTTTATGACATTTATGATTTTTTTTTGCTTCCTACAGACTTTTTATATATCAACACTGTTAATATTCAGCCCAGAATTTTGGCCTATGATGTTTTTAGATAATTTTTTTTAATTTTGACAAAACAATACCTACCAATCATTTCCTTAATGGTTTGTACTTCAATTTTAAGTTTATATTACCATCTTGTTAAGATCCAGTAGATATTTTATTTTATTATTGATGTGGCTTCATGTAAAAATATTTCTTTTATGGGATCTATTTTGGTATAAATAAAACATACATCTAATTTTATTTTTATTCGTAAACGTAATTAGTCATCTTAATACCTTTCCCCGCTTAATTTCAGTCACTTTTATCATAACACCAAATCATTTTTTTATTTGAATATCTCTGTAAAATGCTCTAGTTCATAATTAATTTGTGTCTGATTTATGACAAACCACTCCATTACTCCATTTTAATTATCACAGCTCTATAATAGAATTTAGTAATATATGTGATCTTTATTAAGCCCTGTTACACAAGCAGTGCTCTTAGAAGAACGTAAGTATGTTAGTGGATTTATTCTCCTTACATTACAGATGAGGAAACTGAGGCAAAGGGAGATTAAAGATAATTAAGAGTCAAGGTGCTAAGGGGAATGAAGGGAAGGGACAGTAGAATGAATCAGATGTAACTCCCCGATGTTTGTATGTGAATACATGACCAGTGTAACTCCGCATCATGTACAACCACAAAAATGGGAAGTTGTACTCCATGTGTTTATCATATGCCAAAATACATTCTACTGCCATGTATATCTAAAACAAACAAATAAAAAATAAAATAATAAATACAAATATTAAATATATTTGCATATCAAAGTCTTATGCTTCACATTAAAAATCTGACTCAGAAAAAGAAAAGTGTTGAGGTTCTAATGAGTGGCATTCTCAGAATTCAAACAGATAAATAGACTCTAGTGCCTAACCACCTTCCTCAGTTGCTCATGAGGTCTGGGACATCTGATACAGCAGTTTAATTCCACATTATTACTTATTACACATGTTTATGAGGTATTGTACATTTCTATTTCCAGATTTGTTGGATTTTTATTAAATATATTTCTAAAGTATTTATATTTAAAACTTTTAAATGGTATTGCCTGCTGCCAAGTAAAAAACTTTAAAACTACAACTTCTAAATACTCAATCTCTTACTTTGACTTGTTTTCTGATAGATTATTGGAGAAGGTAATGTTTCGTTTTTAGAAAGGATATATAAGAGGGATCATAATTTCTTGGCCCTATGTTGTCTCTGACACTATATTTTTATTATTTTACTCATGAATTATAACATGTTTAGAAATAGAAAATTAATGCCTAAGCTTATTTTCTAAAACCAGAACAAGGAATGTGATGAATTGAAATCTGATATATAGTGATACAAGGAAATCATGGCATATCCTGGTTTTTACTACATTATTAATTACTTTTTTACTTATTTGTTGAAAAAAATACTTGTGAAATTATTACTTTCACAATTGTATTAATTTATTAAAATTCAAAGTGTCAACTAGGGATATATGTAAGTATTTTTTTTCTTTTAAATGCTATTTTTTTCTTTGTATCCTATGATCTCTTCTGGAAACACAAGTCCTTTTCCAGCTCAGAGAATTATTATCATTATTAAATTGAATTTTTCTCAGCTTGTTGTGCCGTTTTAAAAATCCCTATTATGCATAATACTGTACGGCTCTATCTGCACATTATCTTTGTCATTTATTTCATCCTTTTTCTGGCAATGTCATTAACACTTTATCAGCTCCTCTTGCCTCATGTATTTCTCATGTATTTATTGTGTATTTATTCTCTGTATCAGATTTTGCAAGAGAAACTAAAAATAAAGGGAAGAGCTTCTCACACATAGAACTCACCTTCACAGAACTGATGATCTAACACAATAACAAGGAAACAGATATGGAGCAAGTCATTATAAGTGCCTTGCTAGAGGACATTTCTTAGACTACATTGAGTTGCTTCCTGACACAATGAATGCCAGTCTCTACTCCTGCTGACCTATGATTTCTGGATCTGGGGCTGGGACTCCTGTGCTAGATTCTGGCTCCCATTAAAGTTCTACCAAAAAGGCAGCAGCAGAGGCTGTACATGAGGAAGAGGGAGAAAGAACATGTGCTGTTCATTTTCTCTCCCTGTCAGCATCACCTCAGCAGAGTTTCTTCATCCTGGAAGTGCAAGTTGCTTCTTGATTCCAGCTGGTTTTTACAAAACTCTCTGAGAGCCAGCTGCCTTGTGCTCCTTAGAGATGCTAGCAGCAGGCTTTGGATGCAGCAAGCTTTGGGTGTGAGTCTCCACTCCTCAGTTCCTCTACCCAAGTCCCTGAGCACCAGCTGCCCAGTGTCCTCTTCATGGGTGTTTGGATGCCCTTTAAGCTTCAGAGTTTAATATCTCTGGCTTTTTCTATGTGTCCTCCCATCCCCATCCCCCCAACGGGATCTGCTTCCTGATATTCTCCCTTTCCTTGCTGGTCCTCCAGTTTCTTGTGTCCATAATTTCTGTTAAAACAACTAGTGTCCTTTCTGTTTTACTGGATGAATCCTAACTGACAGACCTGGCTTCTATTCCATTGGTTCTGTGTTTTGCAAAGCTATACACACATTGTGTCTATATGTTACTTATGTTATATGTAAACAGAAATGCATAAATCCCTAACCTAAATATGTGTGTTTGTGTCTGTTTCTAATTCAGCAGTTATGTTTCTTTTCTTCATATTGGCAGTTTATTGATCTCAGATATTATCCCTCTCATAATTCCCCGCTCTTGCTTCTCAGTTGCTGTTGCCTTTTAACTTTAAAGAAATTGAATTAGAAATTGTCCAAAAAAAAAATGAGTCTGTCTTCTTGTCTTCTTAGAGGAAGATATTTAATTTCAATTTTATGATGTCTTCTCTATTTTGTAGTGTAGTTCTTTTTCACATAGCTAGGAATGTTTTCTCTACTATTAGAAAATACACAGACTCCTGTCTGAGTCTTTCAAGCCTTGGAAGGAACATAGGTGATAACAGTGTTTAGAATGCCTATTCAGAAACTAATTAGGTTGAGGGACCTGTGGTGACAATCATGGGTAGAGCTGGAAGCATTTGCCCATGTCCAAAAGTTGATTTTCCCAAGTTTTAGTTTTGGCATAATTAGTACCTAGCTAGAGTTTGCCTCTAGGTTGACCCTTCTTAGCATTCAGGTGTTGGTCCTCCTCAGGAGCCAGTGACACCACACAAGGATCAGGTGTAGGCAGCGATTGTTGAGTTTCTCACCCAATGTGATGCCCAGTGCCTGATCAGCTGCCCATCATCACTTATGAGATTAATCCTCTATCATATCTTCAGGCATATATGACATCCCTCCTGTTCTATAACCCTCCTTCATTGCCTTCAGTCTGTAATCTTTTTATCTGCACATTGGAAAGTAAGCATGTGCTTCCCTGTTGGAAATCTTTTCTTCGCATGAGTTTGAATATCCCTGCGATAGCATAGCAGGTTGGCTTGGTCCTTTTTTCCGAGTGATCCTTCCTGCATGAGATCTACCAGAAATTCCTCCAAGCGCCTCCTTTATAGGTATTCCCTTTCCTGGGTCCCAGTGTCAATTCAGGGTTTTCCCCTTTTTATATGCATATTTAATTATCTGTCTCCTGGGAATGGGAAAGATAAATGGCTTGTTTTCTTTTCACCCACCAATGTAGTTAGTGTGGAGAAAACCAGAAACTAAGCATTTATTACACTTTCTGTTTCTATTGTGCAAAGAAACAAAACAGAATTAGACAATAAATAGAAATTTCCACTATTAGTTTTATATACTTCACCTGGTTGATACAGATTATTTTTCAAAACTTCAACCATCATTTTAGCAGCACTGAATGAAAACACAGCGACCAAAACAAGAAGAAAAAAAGTGAAAACAAAACATCGCTCTCACATACACACACACACACACACACACACACACAAAACATCACTCTCTCTCACACACACACCCCCCCCACAAATCCTTCCATTAGCAAACAGATATCTCAGGTATTACAATCTCTCTCTCTCTCTCTCTCTCTCTCTCTCTCTCTCTCTCTCTCTCTCTCACACACACACACACACACACACCCCACAAATCCTTCCATTAGCAAACAGATATCTCAGGTGTTACAATCTCTCTCTCTCTCTCTCTCCCTGATAGATTTGATATAGTTCTGATAAGTGTCCAGGTCCTATGGAGAAGAGAGTTTTGACTGAGATATCCCTCATTGGACAGCAGAGGAGGATCAGTGGTCAAATCCTACCTGCAGAAGTGCAGGATTTCCAGTTCTTAGGGTTACTCACAGTACCGTCAGTCAGGTTTTGTTGTGAGTTACAGGAATTCTTCACACTTGGAGTCAGAAGTCCTGGATCATAATGGGCTGAGGAAATTAGCTACAGAATTTGGATACAAGCTGGCTCTGCAACTCAGGGGACAACAGAGAAATGTGAGGATGGATCTTGTCACCTGGTTGCAATTTGAGTCCTTTTGAGATCTTTTGCCATCAATATGCTCATGAAGTCCTCTGAATATATGGCCCTGCTACTGACTAAAGACATTAGTTGCCTCTGGGAGGAAAACCATTAAGAGTAAAACTCAGAGGAAAGTGAATCTGCGGATTGCGGTGCTTGTTATTCATTGAGTGTTTTTGACTTGCTAAAAGCGAGTTTAATGTATTTATACAATTTATAAAGATGTAACTGATTCTGGAGCTCTGCTCCTTAAAGGGAACATATTTCATGTTATTGTAAGCACTGAAGAAAATTAAATCAATAAATCCACAGCCCGTAATTTGAGATACTCAATTTGAAGAAAAATATATTGTCAGGGAGGGAGGGGGAAATCTTTTTACCCGAGGAAGACTTGTAAACAACCTGTCTTAGCTCCACTGTCCCATGCATTCAGGTGACAGCAGGAATTACCTTTATATGGGAAGATGATGAGTGTGTTAGCGTGACACCTTCCAGGAAGCAAAGGCCAACTCCCTACCTTTTTTAATGAAGCATATGCTCAAGGAGAGAGCAATGCAAATGAAGCTGTCTCTGGCTGAGCTGTCCCTGTGTGTTCTTTTCCTTTAGGAGGCTTTGCTGGTTGACAGTCAGACTGGGTGTCAGGAAGCTTAGTGGATTTTTTTTTTTTCTCCCTGGCATTGATGCTCTTTGTGACCACTGGCAAGCCAATTAACCTCTTCAAGCGTCACCCTTCCCTGTGTAAAAGGTTAATAGTGCAGCTTGTTTGCAAAGTGCCTCAAGCCCTCCGTGAAGGGCACTACCCAAATACCCAGCATTGCTATTTGACTGAAGGGTATTGTATTTTTTAATTATACATTTGGTTGGATAGGTTATAGATTTTGTTGTGGCTGAATGTTGCCCCTTCTCCCTGGTTACAAATAAAACAACTAATAGGTGATCTCACTCTATTACCATCTTCCTGAGCCCCCTCGAGGTTTATGGGAATGGCAGAGGTTATAGATTAATAACGCATTCTTTAGTTAATAAAAAACATCATGTGCATCTCAACTGTATAATGGCTGTGGATGGCAATTTATTAGGCCAAGCGTCTCATCAGATGCTAAGCAGATAATGCTGGCAAAGATTCATGAAATGCTGAGGTTCTCTTTTCCCTGTCCCCCAGTAATTTTATTTATCCTTCACATGGATAGAGAACATTAGGAGCAGTTTTATTAAGGTGTTTTTCCAAAGTGTTTCTCAGTATTTAGAAACTATGCTCTTGTTCTGGAACACCTGGACAAGTGACTTGTTTCTGGGCATCTAAGATATGACATTGAACTCAATGATTCATGTAGTTAGAACAAGTGTGAATAGTATCAGCCTAGAGAAAATCATCATATTTCTCATACTTCTTCGCAGATTTACGGAAAAACTTTGAACAAGATCCACAAGGAAGAGAGGTTCCCATTGAAGGCATGATAGTGCTGCACTGCCGTCCGCCGGAGGGCGTCCCTGCTGCCGAGGTAAGAGGGGCTCTCAGAACCAGGCTGTTCCTAGGAGGGACACCAGAGACTTGTGTGACCATAATAAGTGCAGTAGTAGAGTCTGTGTCTGGTATTCTTCCTGCCTGAACCCAGTTGCAGGAGATGATTAAGAAACTGAAGAGAGGAAGATAGAGAAACAAGTGGTAGTCTCCCATCCAATCTCTTATTGATATAAAGTTCTTGCTAGGCAGTGTGGGAAGCATCTCATGTGCAATCTTGCCCCCAGTACCTTCAGTGGATGCAGGTATTATCCTGTGTCCCCAGCCAGGGCACCCTCATCTGCACATCAGCTTATGGATTATATTTGATCTTCCGACAGGCAAAACCATGTGAAAAGTGCAAAGGGGAGGTGATAATCCCCTAGTCTTGTGTCTCACTGCGGGGGCTGCTCCATCATCACTTGTTCATAGAACAAGAACCCATATGAGCACTTTTTACATTGCAACACTATACTGGCGTTAGGGACATAAAATGTGATGAAGTCACAGGTCTCTGATCTGGTGTCCTTCCTTCACAGTGAGGCATCTGGAATCCACTGTTTTTTTACTCCTGGCATGTTTTCTAGAACTTCTTCTATATTGTTAAAATACATTGGTGACAAAAAAATACACTATGAGAGCAGTGAAGGCTTTCTAAATCTTTTAGCCACTACTGAATGATGTTCTCATAGACTAGTAATCTCATTATTGTTGGGGGAGGGGACGAAGAAGCAAAGCATGCTTTGTAGAAATTACATAATTTACAAACATTGGCTTGAGTTTAGCAGTAAATGGTCCAGTTGCAATTCTTCTGTGTGAAACTAAAAAGCTGTGTCTGGAGCTATAGTTTAGTCACTGAGAAGTAGATATATTTAAAAATCAAAACAAAACAGGCTTTGTCTTTAGCTAAAATAGCTATGGGATGTTGCAATTGGGAAGACAAAGGAAAGAGGGAATGAAACACACACACACTTGCACATTTAGACAGAAATCATGCTGGGTGGACACTATTCAAAACTCAAATGGTTCATAGAAATGAAGTAAACGGACTTGAAAATTAAAGTGCACGCGCCATGTGTGGTATGAAATGATTAGAAAGGAAAATGCTTATTTTTAGGTTTTTATTTAATGTGGAGCAAAAAGATATTGATCTTCTTTTACTGCCTTTTTATGCCTATAAAGAGTGAGCCCTGTTTTCCTAGGCAGGGTGTTATTCTGCAGGTAAATATTTCCAACTGTTTTAGGATATACCCCCTGCTCTTGGGAGTCGACTTATCAGTACGTCTGCACTGTCACTGCCCGTCTCTCAAATTCTCAATTTATAAGTGGTTCTTGCACAGTAATGTACAGCTACTGTCACACCTCCTACGTAGACAGTCCCCTGGTCCACTCACGTTTCCTTCTAATTCTGTGCTGGGTCGCCATCGTTGACTTCACAGCCATAGAGAAGGATGAGAGAGGAGGAAGCTAATGTTTTTTTTTTTTTTTTATTAGCAATTTGCTTATGGGAACCCTGTATACTCTAGATGTCTAGAATTGATTTTTATAGCTGGAGGAAAGCTTAGATATTTACCTGGTTCTACCTTTGCATTTAAGGGACTGGAAAACTGATGTTCGGATCAATGACCTACTAAAGGTCTTGCAACTACTTAAAGAACTCTGTTTCTTTGTCTTGAATTCTCCAAAGGTATTTTAGCCACTCATAGAAAAAGTTGGTTTGGGTACCTTATAAAAGACCCCACAGCCTGGCTTGCTGTGATCTTACCTTCTGCTGCTCTGCACCTGAGTCACTACAGCCACACTGGGCTCTCAGTCTGCTTCAGGTGTGATGTGTCTCAGAAGGATGTAACCAAATGTGCAGGTCTCTGGGCTTGCTTGGTGAGGCCTCTCTTGGACCCTGTTGAAAACGGCACTTCCTACTCCACAACCTCTACTCCTGAGCCCTTTTCCTTGCTTTGTATTTTCTTTTTATCACTTATCACAAACATACTGTATTTACATTGCTGATTTTCTGTCTTCCCCACTGGAATTTAATTTCCACAAGGGGAATTTTTGTTTCTTTTGTTCATCTCTACAATTCCAGAACATAAAACACTGCCTCTCCAGACTTTTATCAAAAGGATAAAAGATAACAAGTGCTGGCGAGGATTTGGAGAAGAGAGAAGTTTTGCACACTGTTGGTGGGAATGCAAATTAGTATAGGCATTATGGAAAACAGTGTGGAGATTCCTCAAAATTTAAAAAATAGCAATACCACTAACAGGTGTATAACCTAAGGAAATTAAATATGTGTATTCTTATGTTCCTTGCAACGTTATTCACAACAGCCAAGGCAGGGAATCACCCTAG
This sequence comes from Spermophilus citellus, assembly GCF_964194105.1. Classification (NCBI taxonomy): domain Eukaryota; kingdom Metazoa; phylum Chordata; class Mammalia; order Rodentia; family Sciuridae; genus Spermophilus; species Spermophilus citellus. The sequence goes on from NC_138196.1 coordinate 31,331,136, forward strand.
GTTTTCAATGACAGATGGATGAAGAAAGCAATAGTGTGTACGTGTCGGAATACTGTTTAACCTTAGAAAAGGATGAAATTCTTTCATTTGTGACAACATCTATGAACTAGGACATTATATAAGTGAAACAATGACAAATGCCACGTGATGTAATTTATGTGTGCAATCTGGAGAGTTAACATCAGAGAAGCAAAAAGTAGAATACCGGGATAAGGTCTAAGGACACAAAATTTTAGTTATAAGAAATAAGTTCAAGAGATCTGTTGCACAACATAGTGACTGTAGTTAATATCAATAATCATGTGCTTGAAAATTGATAGAGTACCTTTTAAGTGTTCTTTCCACAAGAAAGGATAAGTGTGTGAAGCAATGCATATATTAATTAGCTCAATTTTGCCATTCCACAGTTTTACATATTTAAAAACCTGTTGTACACAATAAATATATATAATTATCAGTTAAAAGAGAAATTAAATTTTAAAAATGTGAAAGTACTTCTAACATTGAGATGCTCTATGAATAATTTTTTTGTAAGCTGCAATCAGTTTATACTGCTGCAACAAAATAGCATAAACTGAGTATCTTGTCAACAACAGAAATTCTTTTTTTTTTTCTCACATTTCTGCAGGCTGCAAATCCAAGGTCAAGAAGCCTGCAGATTCAGTGTCTAGTGGCCCATTTTCTGGTCATAGACAGCTATCTTCTACCATAACCTCTCATGGCAGAAGGTACAAACACTTTGGAGTCTCTCTAATAGGAACACCAATAATAATAATAATAATAATAGTAGTAGTAGTAGTAGTAGTAGTAATGACCCAGAGGTGCCACCTCCAACCATTACACTGGGGATTTGGTTTCAATGTATGAATTCTCAGGAGAAATAAATATTCAGTCTATGGCATAGCCCATAAAAAATTTATAAGAAAACACAAATCACTCAATAGAAAATGGACACAAAAGACAGTTGTTTAGAAAATAAAATGTAAATGACCAGAAAATAAGTAAAATCAAAATATTCAACATCACTCACAATTACTAATGTGCAAATTAAACCAATAATGTATCACTTTTCATCTACCAGATAAACATCTTGAAATTCAACAATGGTTATTGTTGACAAGCACATGAAGAAGTAGGTAATCATTCTTATATATATTGAATAGATATTTACCAAGTTCTGTTCTTAAACACTAATGATAAAACTTCAAATTCAGGCAATTTTTCAGGAGAATCTTTTAATTTATAAATACCTAATAATATTTAAAGTTCACACATATCAATAATATTTTTTGATTGTGAATGAAAACTAGTTTTCCAAATTTGTTGATGAGTAATTGAAGTTGTACTAGGATTAGCCCATTATAAAAATTGTGAAATTTACTAATTTCTGATATTATTATTTTTTATTTGTTTTTCTCTCATTACTGGATAAAAGCCAGTGAGGAGAACTTTTCCCACCTGCTCTTTGAAGACATAAATTTTAAAAAGGAAGGAGTAGAGGATGTATAGTATGGTAAAGTAATACCCAACAGCAAAAACATTCCTTGGCCAAAAATGCATCCATGTGAATGGATAAAGAAAATATAGTGTGTATATACAGAATATTACTCAACCATAAAAAGGATGACGTTATGACTTTTGTTGGTAAATGGATGGGTCTGGAGAATATTATGTTAAGTGAAATAAGACAATCCTAGAAACCCAAAAGTCAAATGTTCTCTTTGATATGGTTGCTCGCATATAACAAGAGGGGCAGAGAATAGAAGTTTATTGGATTAGACAAAAAGTGGTGAAGGGAAAGGAGTGGGATGAGAATAGGAAAGACGGTAGAATGAATCAGGCCTCACTTTCTATGTTTATATGTAAATAATGACTACTGAAACTCTACATCAGGTCAAGAATGGGATCCTAATTGAATACATTATACTCTATGTCTGTATAATATGTCAAAATACACTCTGTCATGTATATCTAAAAAACAAAAAATTTTAAAAACAAAAATGCATCCATGAAAGTGAATGTGAATGCAGGTATGTCACTCCAACCCAAAAATGCACACATGTGCAGATACATTGAAGTGTCCTCCAAAACAGTGTATCAGTTCCTGAGTAGTGAGAACTTTAAGTCCATTTAGGACTGTGGCAGGTGGAGGCATTCCTGTGAATAATGGAAGAGCCTCTGGGAAATAAACAGCAGCTCTCTGTTCAACTGCTTAGAAGCATCCAAAGCTCAGAAGCAGCTTTGTTCACATTCCTCCTTTTTCCTTGCCCAACATTCTGTCCGTCAAAGCAGATGAGTTCCATCCATTGGCTCAGTCCATTTTCTTCCTTCATTTGCTTCTGATGGTGGCTTTTAGGAGTAACTGTGAGAAACAAAGCAGGATAATCCAATATCTGTGAAAAAACATTAGGGAGAGTTAATTAACAAGGAGAGAACTCAATACAGCCATATCAGGAAGAAAGCGAATTTTCTGGTATCTATTTTCTGACACATTGACAAACCAGGTACTCATTTCCTAAATTTATTTCCTAGGGATACTGTAACAAATTACCATTAACTGGGATTCTTATAAACCATAGGAATTTATGTTTCACCATTCTGGAGCTTAAATGTCTTAAACCAAGGTGTCGTTGGCTTCCTTCCTTCTGGGGGCCTTGAAAGAGAATCTGCTCCATGCTTCTTTCCTACCTTCTGGTGGTTGTTGGCAATCCTTGACTTCCCTTGGCTTGTAATCACATCACTCCAGCCTCTACCTCCTCCTGCACACGTCATTCTCCTCTCTCAATTTATGCATGTCTGACTTTTCTCCTTCTTAATATGATACCAGCTATGGGGTATAGTTTGCACCATTCCAATATGGCCTCATCTTAATATTCTGGTTCACCAACATCTGCAAAGACCCAATTTCCAAATAAAGCCTCATTTACAGGTTCATGTATACATGAATTTGGGGGAGTAGGGTATCATCTTAGCCCTGTACAATTCTTATTCTACCTTTTATATCATATCACATTGTATTTTAACACTCTATACGTTTTTAGGAAGAAATTACAGGGGTTGGGGTTGGAGTTCAGCGGTAGAGTGCTTGCCTAACACATGTGAGGCCCTCAGTTGGATCCTCAGCATCACATAAAAACAAATAAATAAAATAAAGGTATTGAGTCCAACTACGACTAAAAAATTAAAAAAAAAAAAGAAATTACAGAGCTTGGACAGCTAAAATTAAATAGACATCTAATTCAAGAAATAGGTGGGTCTAAGGAGGGTTTAAAGCAAATTCTAAACTAAGTCAGGGGACAAACTTAGTTTTCCCCTACATGGTGGGTTAAGTAGACCATTATAAGGCTCTAAGAGACATTCACAGCATCATCTTAATGTAGGAAAGTAGCCCATTTCCAAACACTTGAGTTGTTTTGGAATTCCACTTCTTTATGAGGTGGATTCTATCTGTATCTGTGTGCAAATATTTAACAGTACTTTTGCTTACAACAGTAGCCTGTGCAGTAAGTTATTACCTTCACCACTTGTGTTTTTTTGTTGAAGGAAAGACAGAATGAGAGAAGAAAACTAAAAGAAGGCAGAGATGGAGAAGGATAATAAAATCTTCACATGGTTACACAACTGGAGTCGCTCCTCAGAGTAGAGATGTCTGCCAGTGCCTGTTGTGTGGTCTTCAGGTCACTGAAAATTTATCATTCTGCTGGGTGACTTCACAGTGGCAGGAGGGCCCTGTAGTTGATGACTTTCCAGTATGGCATTCACTGGGGACTGTGTTTGGAAATGGTCAGTCAAGTATTTGCCACTGTGAAATATTGTCAGCTATCTACCCTCTGCAGGCCACATTTCATCCCCTTTACACCATCACTTGGTTCCCTTCTCCTCCTGAGAGGGTCATGGTGTTATCACTGGAAGGAAATGTGCATTTAAAACCAAAGCTATCAGCTGGCTTTGTCCCTCAGTGCAATAGGCAGTCTCCCACTTCACATATTAAAAGTCACCTTGTAGACAAGTCCTAATCTTATTTTACAACATATATATATAATTACCATCTCCCAGAAAGATATCCTTGGCAACCAAACCATATATATGTCCAAAAAAATAGTTTGCATAATAAGAAAATAAAGCTGCCATTTATGGAATGTCCTTACATGCCAGCCATTATGGTAAGTGGTTTCTCTGTGTTATTTTACTTAATTTTCAGAATGCTATGAGATGTTGGAAAGCTATTGGGATTTCCAAATCTGTCTTATGAGAACTTGTATAAACTCTCAGATCACCTTGCCTAAGCTCTCCGACTACCAGGTGTCTTGGATCTTGGCGTTAAACCAACTTAACTTAAAAGTTCAGATTTTTTTTTTTCTTTCTTTAATTGACTGGGGGTTTGGGGTTTTGTTTTGTTTTCGTTTTTTAATGAGACTGGATTTATTAGTTTGTTGATCCAAGCCTTTTAGAAGCTCATGAACCCCTAGGTCAACTGATAGCATACCTGCCTGTTGTTGATGCCCAATTCCATCCATAGAAGTTATAGATTTGCATTATATTCTATGGGTCCTGTTTTGAATAAAAGGGAACCTGAGAATAAAGCTAAGAACAGAGGACAGGCTTGGGAGTTGATTTCTGGGACAGGCTGGATGTCTTTGGAGTCTTCTCTCCTTCCAAGGACAAGGAGACTGGATTTGATGTTCTTCTATGAAGCAGGAGGGAATCAGATGCTCTAAGTTACATATAGGAGGCCATGTTGGAGAAGAAAAAGGAACATATAAAAGAGAAGTAAGAGGACAAAGAGTAATATCTTCCCTCATTCCAAATTTTCCTTTTTGGCCATGGCCCTGACAGATCACTTTGTCAGGAAGGTCCAGGTTTACTCTGATGAGTTCAGAGTGCGTCGGTACCATGGAGTTATTTCTCCAGTATCTATCAGAAGGATGTGGACCTTGTAGGAGCAGAACCAGTGTCTGTCACTGTAACATGATGTGGTAAAGCTTTGGAGTCACACAGACTCAGTCTCCCACCCAGACAAGGATTTCCTAAAGCTGTTACCTATGGCAACCTACCAGCAACCCTAAACTTTAGTTTCCTCATCTGAAAATGGGAGACATATTCCTTGTAGGATTCCTCTGAGTCAAAGAGGAAAAAAAAATCATTAAAAATATGACGAACAACCTAGTTTCTAACACCAAATAAATGGTGCACATTGCTGATTTCTGTTGTTCTTTGATTTTAAAGCTTCATGAAGCTTTCAATCTCCCAGAAAGAGGCAAGGCCCTGTTATGATTGGAGAACCAGAGAAAAAAAATGTGAAGTCTTGTAATATCTAACATGTTTACAGCCCTAAGAAGAAGGAGGAAGCTGCTACAACCCCCTCCCTCCAGACTGCCTTGAGCTCTAGCCCTCCCCTCTAGTCTTGTCTTACCTACTTCAAAGAGCAGAAACACCCCGATAGCTTCCCGCTTTTATCTTTTGTAATTTATCACATGGAAGAATTAGTTATTGACATATGCTGGTGACTCTTACTTACCACCATTGAAGTGTCTTATGAATATTATTGTTACAGAACACTTAAGGAAAATGTGATATGAACCTCAAAGTTGTCACCAGACTTATTACACTCTGGTTTGGGTGAAATAATAGGTCATACATATTTTTTTTTGAAAAATACCTGAAATGCAGATTGACGATAACCCAAGGCCTTCTGAAATCCCAAGAGCTTGTCCTCACAGGTGGAATGTGCTAGAACATAGTCTCTGCTGCTGCATTTAACCTTAGCCTTGGGCCGTTCTAAGTAAAGGTAGCAAGTTTAGTGTTTGACAATTGTTGTTTAGCTAAAACCAATTTGCTCTTTTCAAAACAATTCATTATCCCACACTGCACTTTTTTATACTCCCCAATTAAATGGAAAATCTATCTTTCATAAAAGTTAGAAATTATGTCCAATGAAAATCCGACATTTTAATGGTTTTCCACAGATTAAAATTGTAGAGTTCTCAATAAACCCTGATTTACTGATGTTGGCTATAAAATGGTTATTGCTGTTAATAAAGCCTGTAAATCTTAACAGGTTATATTTGCCTTGGACAATAAAACTTGCCATAAAGGCTTAGTGTCTAAGGCTAATTCTGCTCACATCAAGGTAAACAGCCTGCTTGAAATAATTCAATGTCTTTGAGAATTAAGGCCCTAGAGCTAAACAGTGGACAGATTCTTGCCTTGAGCCATTGCATGCCAGTCACTATCCTTGTTTTTAACCTCACCAAGGAGTCACACTGTTGCTGGAATTAGAAAACTCAAGGTCAGGGGCCTTAGTTGATGCAGTGTGGCTAAGGAGAAGGTTCTCTTCTTTCTTCACAGCACAAAGTCATTTTTGTCAATAACTGATCATTAGAAACAGAATGAAAGAATATATTTTCTGGATGATAAAGTGTGGCAAAGTCAAACAAGAATTTGAAACCAAGTTATGGGGTGATGAGGTGAGGGTCAGTGTCTAGAGAAAGAGATTGTTGTTCTTGTTTCCCATCTGTATGCCCATCTGGAAATCAAGGGTATTTTAAGAAGCCCCCCTTAATACAGTCAGACATTTATCACTGTTCCTAACATTTGAGGTCTCACTTTAAGTCTCACATATCTAAGATCAAAGCTAGAAAGAAAACCAAAGTGACTTATCTAGTCATCTCTGCAGTCAGATCTTTGCACTCATGTGTTCCCATACCAGATGGGAGGAGTACTTGAGCAAATGGGTAGGTGTTCATGTGGAGATCTTCCTATGGATAGGACAGTCTTAATCTTGAAGGCACCCAGCTCTTTGGGCACCCCCCAAAATGGTCCTCTCTCCCATCTTCTGGTTGTGACCTTCTGGTTGTGCCTTTACCCTGCTTGAGTGTTGCCAAGTGCACATTTTCCCATGGTGTGATTGGACATTGTTTCTGACTACTTAGGAGCCTAGTATGGCTCTTGGACCTTCTGAAGGTTCTAGGCAATACTTCATATGGATGTAGATATGTGTGTGTGTTTTTTCAGTATGGGGGATTGAACCCAAGGATGCTCTACTCCTGAGCCTAGACATGTTGCTGTTGTTGAAACAGGATCCACGTGGCTAAAACTGGCCTTGAACTAGTCATCATCTAGGCTCAGCCTCCTGAGTTGCTGGGAACACAGGTCAGCACCACCACACCCAGCACTACTACCATTCTTTGATGAAGTCCTTCCCCACATAAAAGCAGTTTGTTCTCACTGAAGGACCCTGACCATTTTAGCACACATGCCATGCCTTACTTTTAGAATGCCTTGAGGAGTATCTAAAAGTGGTCTTTGGAACAAAGCAAGTCACCATGAGCTAAAGGCTATTTATAAGATATTAATCTCTCTTCCTTTGTCTATAAAATAAAGGCGGGGGGGGGGGGGGAGAAGGCCTCCAAAGTCTCTTTCATCTCTCATTATGCCTGATGCATAAGCAAGAGAACCCACATACTGTCTCTGACTTGACCGTTGTTTTAATAATTCTGCCTAGACTGGTACTTTGCAGTTTTCAAGTCCGAAGCACTTTGCCCTTCTCCCTCATGAGGGTATTCTTAATGAAAGGTTCATTTGTTTCCAGTGTGCTCATTGGCGTAAAACCCAGGAGGGAATCTTATGACGCTGGGCTGTTTAATACAAGAACCACTAGACTATTGTGTTTAACCTCAATCAAACAGACTATGAAATGAGGATTTTATTTAAAAAATAGGACTCTTAATAATTCACTAGAGAAATGTTAAGTGAGGTGCCCAAGTTCTGAAGCCGTGGGCCTCAGGTATAAATAATTAATCTAATTTGGTGCAGCCAAAGCAGAGAGAATGTCTAATAGTTCAGATAAGCTTTGCTTTGAGGAGACTGACAATGAGGACCTTGGCAGAAAACCACATTTGATTAGAATGTATAATATTGTAATAGAAACCTAATGGACTCTAAAGAAGAGGGAATGTTGAATTGGTTAAATACTAGTAATTAAGTGCCAGCAAATTGCTTCTCTGAAAACATTCCTGGAAAAAAAATGCTATCATAGGGAGAGATGAGGAAATGAGGTTAATATAAGTTATTTAAAAAGTGAATGTCTGCAGCCCCATACCCTCATCATTAATACGGGTCCTTAAGCGAATCTTATTAGTAGACTGACTTGTGCCACATCCTGAGCTGGGAAGCTCTCTTTCCTTAAGAGGAAGAGAAGGAGAGAGGACCACTGAAGCCTGCTGACTTGCATCTGCTTTCCTTTTCCTCTTGTTCCGGATTCCTGGAATACCTGAAGCACTGAAGTTAGAATCACAGCTTTTCAAGCCAAGGGGAGAAAGTAAGGTGAGATTAGGAACTTGCCTGGTGCTGGTGGGCTGGTCTTTGCCTTCCACTTCCTTTTGCTCAGGGAGGGAGCCTTCTCTCTGTCCAAGTACCACCTCTGACAGTGTTAGGGGCCACGCTGTGCCTGTGTCCTCCTCATGTCTCCTCGCTTGCAAGATCCTTGTCTTCTTCTGTCTGTGTTTTATACAGTCTTGTGGGATCTACTCTAACCCACCTAGACTCAATTTTTCTCTCCATCCCAATCTCTCAGAAATACCTCATTTAACTGGTGAGGACTGCTCTGGAGACAGCATTTTCTTCTTTCCTTTAAAAGTTTTTTTTTTTTTTTAGCATATTTCCTTGATTATCTTTTTCTGATTTTTATATTTAATTTTTCATGATTTGGTATAATATTTCCTGCAGGTAATTCCCTTCAGGATGGGAAATGCAAATTATCCTTCTCAGTGTCCCCTCCCATCCCAGTAGATAACACAATGCACCTGCCAAAAAAAAAAAAAGTAGCTCTCTGGGAAGCATATGTGGTTAAGTGGATGAATATTTACACAACTGCTGGGAATACATAGTAATAAACTTTTAAATTTGAATATCATTTCATAACTCAAAGATTTTTACATGTATTGAGTCATTTGATCCTTAAAGCTACCTTTCACAAGTAGGCATAAATAGCAATATCTCTGTTTTATAGAATCATTTATTTAATATGTACGGGCTTAATATCCCTTATCCAAAATGCTTATATCCAGGAGTGCTTTAGATTTTTTAAATTTGGGAAGATTTGCATATACATAATGAGATATCTATCTGGGGGATGGAACCCAAGTCTAAACAGGAAATTCATTTATGTTCCAGATAGAATTTGTATACTATATCTTGAAGGAACTTTTATACAATAATTTTGATAATTTTTTGCATGGATTTTCTACTTGGAGTGTCATGTCAGTACTCAAAAAAATTGTAAAAGAGCATTTCTGATTGTGGATAGTTGGACTAAGAATGTTTTAACCTAAATGTTCATTGAGAAACTACTATTTACTGTTTATTGCTTGCTTCCTGTGCACCAGGCACTGTTCATTGAATCCTCCCAACAACTCTCTCAGATAGGGAGTTGCCAGTTTAATAAACGAGGAAACGTAGATGGGGAAAGGGTAAGCAGTTTACTTAGAGACACAGTTATGGAGGGAATGAGCCAATATTTGAATCCAGACAGCCTGACTTCAGAGAGTGTTCTCTTAAATTCTGACAAAGCCCCTTCATGTGTCAGATACTGCATTCTAAGTGTCAGCTGGGATAGCATGTCTGTCCTTAGCTAGATCACCATCTTATTTCAGAGATACACAGCTAAGCACATTAAGCTATAATAACAGCCTATATTTGCCTACCCTTATCATGCAGGATATGTTCTAACAACCCCAGTAACAACCTGAAACTACAGATAGTACCAAAATGGTTTATTTCCTAGGTATTTACCTATGATAAAGATGAACTTTTAAATTAGGCACAGTAAGAGATTAACAATAATAGTTAAATAGAACAATTACAACAATGTGCTATATGAAAGTTATGCAGTTATCGTCTCTCTTTCTCATACTATTCAACCATAGATAATTTTTTCTTATTAAATAGAAACTATTCATCTTTTCACTTAAAGTAAGCACATTATGGCTTTTCTTCAGTATATCCAAATTGCTGCCATCGCTATTCTTGTAGTTTGAGACTATTATTAAGTAAGTAAGGGTCACTTGAACACAAATACTGCTATACCACCACAGTCAATCTGATAACTCAGCTGGTTACTGAGTGACTAATGTGTAGGTAGTATATATAGCGTGGATCCACTGGAAAAGGTATGATTTACCTACCAGGTGGGATAAGGCAGAAATTTTCAAGGTCTAATCAGAAACGTACACAGTTTAAAACTTAGGAATTATTTATTTCTGGCTTTTCTATTTAGTATTTTTATACCACAATTAATTGTGAGTAATTAAAATTATGGAAAGTGAAACCCCAGGTTTGTGTGTGTATGCATGTGTGCCTAATGCTTTTCCTCCATTTATCTGGGCTGGGAGTATAGCTCAATGAAAGAGGACTTGCCTAACATGCAGGAGGTCTTGGGTTTCATTCCCACCACCCCTTCCCCCACAACACACATAACATTCCTTCTTTTTGCTGCTTATGTCTGTGATCCAGGTCTGAGTCTTATTCCTCCCCAGTTGCAATCAATCTCTGTAATTTGATGGCATTGGAATGTACACTGCGTTCAGATTCTAGAGATAGTGTGGCAGGACTGCTTAGTGCCAGGGATCATGTTGAGCAGGCTTTGATGGGATGGAGAAACACTGTTGACAGAATCTCTGTTTATCCTCCTCTCTCTCCTTTCCAATTATTTTTCCTCATAGAAAATTACATCCTTTATCCTGTAACATTTTTCAAAAATATAAAATTTGCATTTTGTACTTAAGGTTTCTCAAATTCAGAGAAGCCACAAATGGATCAAGAGGGAAGGTGATTTGGAGGAAAAATCAGGAGGCCAGCAATCAATCAATAGTAAAAAAAAAAAAAAATATTCTTAAAAACCTACCCATAAGGAAAGGAAACGTATGGTTTCTAAATTAACATAATGAAGGCATAGAGCTATTTCTCCGTCCTATGCCTTCTTAAACAGTTTAGAGCAATAAACAGTCTTTATATCTTGAATTATGCAGAAGTAAAAGCAGCCTGGGAGGCCTCCGCACACAGAGCTGCAGATCTGTAACTCAGCTGTAATGTTCCATGGGTGTGAATCAAGAACTCCATCCTAATCCTGCTGAGACAGCATGGATTTTAATGTTTCTAGGAAGCACACCACACGCCATCCTGGTTTGCCTAGCAAATGCAGTCTGCCTTTGTTTTTCAGGCAGAGCTTATCAAAATGGAAATAAACCACAACCACAACCACTCCAGCAACAGCATCTCCTGGTAATCCCTTGCCTTGATCCCCAAATGCTGATTGCTCTTTGCAGTCCAGTTGGGAAGAAGTGACACCTTCTGATAATGCCTTTTGTGTTGAGTTACTTAATGATAGGTGACTATAAGGCACACTGACCCCATGGACAATTTTTCACATAACTGCTAGTACAATAGAGCATGCCTGTTTTTCCTTCATGGGTGGTCTAGAGACCTGCAGAATAAGCACCTGCCTACAGGTGCTATTGAGATACACCCAGCTGATCTTATTGCAGTTTAGCTTCGGTACCAGAATCTGTGCCCACTGAAGGAATTCTACATGGCCTCTTTCATTGCACTTGCTACTCTCATGCTTCTCTCCTCTGTCAAATCTTAAAGAGCTGCTGTGATCTTCCCTGGAAGCCACCTAAGATTCAGTGCAGTAAGTACATCAAGTGAAAGAGTGACTCACTGAAAGTCCCAGAGCTTTGGTCTGTGCAAATTGCAGGGGCTTCCACCCCACAGATTACAGGCACACCACCCCAGCTTAGCAGCTGCGCAGCTCAACATCGCACATAACTCAGATTCACTTGGTTTTATCAGTTAAGCTTCCAAGAAAAACATCCAACATTCAAAGCTGAACAGCTGATAATCCCCTGCTGTGGTGAATTTTGATTTAAATATAACTGAGTCTCTCTTGGCTTTGGCTTAACTGAATTGGAACTGTTCTTTTAATTGTTGATTCAGTATTGGCTTACATATCTGGCTGTCAATCCTCCCAACAGATTCTCTCTATAGATGTATTTATTAATCATGCACAACATTCCTGATCCTCTGGGGGCTGTCAGCACTGGCCCTTGCTGTTTACAAGTGACAGCATAAAACTTGATTTCTGTGTGCAAGAAATATCAGGCTGATGATGCACATGCTGGATCCATAGTTTCATTGAAGGTCACCTTTTCAGGACATCTCTGGTGTCCACTGTGAGGAAGCAAAACACCACTAAAGTCTGGCTGGAGCAGTCACCTCCAGTTTGCCAATTATACGTGGGGCTAGGTGGTTAGTTTAATCTTCCCTTTCAATGTTATCACCTCTGTGCTGTGTGAAATGCCAGGGCTACAAAATCTGGGTGTTTTTAGAAGAAGTAGATTATGACATGGGAATGGACACTTATACCTTTGGGTGGAAAAGTTTTTCTCTTTTGGGGAACTCAGTTTCAATTTTTAAATAACCCGCTCAAATAATAAACAGCAAGAATTGGTGCCAGAGAGGAATAATGGTAATGACAGATAAAGACAAAGAATAACAGAGTAGGGAGAAAAGTCTTCAAAGTAGAGAGGGAAGCTGACGAAGCTGGACTTGTTGATTGGTCATTTCAGTCAGTCTGGCAATCCACCAAAATGACAGAATCCTCCTTAATGATCATCACTGTTAGTTACCACATGGTGAGGACCAGGCACTTGCCTTTGTGTCATCCTATGGCATCCTCTCTGCCAGGTTAGGTACTGTCACCATTTTTCATGTTAGAGCCTGGGACAATTGAGGCTGAGGTTAAAAAACTTCTAAAAAGATCCTGAAAAGATTTATAGGAGGTTTAATTCTGTTTGATTTCCAAGCCCAATTCTTGACACTGCCTGACACTGACTGTGGTTACTTACTCCAGACCATGAAGTTGGTAATTGAAGAGAGATTCAAGCAAGGAGCAAGGACATATCTGATTCCATTATCTGGTCCTTTCTGTTTTATCAACCACCTGCGCTTTGATGTTGTACCCCGTATCAGAGCATGCTTCAAATATAATTCATGGTCAGTATATTGCTTGATCTACTTCAGTTTTAATCTCTTATTATTACAGATTTCAATTTTCTTAATAAATAACTGTCTTACTTCAAAACATACAGTAATAAATGAGAGATGGTCTTTAGTCCTGATAAGTTAACGCATCTAATAAAGAAAATAAATATGTAAAGAAGTGTCTACCAGGGAGTGCACCACCTGTAATAATAACAACAATATAAGAGAAAGGACGTGATTCTTTCTGTTGTCCAGGTGGGCAGCCAGGACTTCACAGACTATCATTCCAACAGGTTTTGAAGGACAAATAAGAGATCATTGTGTGAAGGCTTAGGAGGTGAGACCAGCATGGTCAAAGCATTGCAGGTAGGAAGTAGCACACTCGGCCAGGCAGTACTATTAATTTTGTCTGCTTCATTTTGAGAAAATCTGAAGAACAAGTGGGAGAATTACTGGAGACAAGACTTTCAGGAATAGACAGGGGCCAGATCATAGAGGATCTTATCTGTCATCCTAAAAAACTTGAATTTTGCATTCATAAGTGATGGGAAGCTACTAAAAAATTTGCATCGAGGAAGTGATAGCTAGATTTATTTGTCTGTCTGTTTCATGTACATAGAATTTTTTATTTCAATGACCTTAGAGTTAGAATACAGGTAGAAAGGCAGTAGGAAGTTTTAAATAAGTATGTATGTCTCTGTACCACTGTGAGAACTCACATATTAGAAAACCATTTACTTGTAAATAATTTCCAAGTTTTCACACAGGTCTCAAGAATGATAATAAAATTAAATATCTGAAGTGTGAGGAGTAAAGATTTGTTCCCATGATGTAGGCTCCCTATTTACCTCTCTTATTGTTTCTTTTGCTGAGAAAAAACTTTTTAGTTTGAGCAAGTCCCATTTGTTGATTCTAGATATTAATTCTTTTGTGCTATGGGTGTCCTATTGAGGAATTTGGAGCCCGACCCCACAGTATGTAGGTCATAGCCAACTTTTTCTTCTATCAGATGCCTTGTCTCTGGTTTGATATCAAGCTCCTTGATCCATTTTGAGTTAACTTTTGTGCATGGTGAGAGAAAGGGATTCAGTTTCATTTTGTTGCATATGGATTTCCAGTTTTCCCAGCACCATTTGTTGAAGATGGTATCCTTCCTCCATTGCATGCTTTTAGCCCCTTTATCAAATATAAGAAAGTTGTAGCTTTGTGGGTTGGTTTCTGTGTCCTCTATTCTGTACCATTGGTCCACCCACCTGTTTTGGTACCAATACCATGCTGTTTTTGTTACTATTGCTCTGTAGTATAGTTTGAAGTCTGGTATCGCTATACCACCTGATTCACACTTCCTGCTTAGCATTGTTTTTGCTATTCTGGGTCTTTTATTTTTTCCATATGAATTTCATGATTGCTTTCTCTATTTCTACAAGAAATGCCATTGGGATTTTGATTGGCATTGCATTAAACCTATAGAGAACTTTTGGTAATATCGCCATTTTGATGATGTTAGTTCTGCCTATCCATGAACAGGGTATATTTTTCCATCTTCTAAGATCTTCTTCAATTTCTCTCTTTAGGGTTCTGTAGTTTTCATTGTATAAGTCTTTCACCTCTTTTGTTAGGTTGATTCCCAAGTATTTTATTATTTTTGAGGATATTGTGAATGGAGTGGTTGTCCTCATTTCCATTTCAGAGGGTTTGTTGCTGATATACAGGAATGCCTTTGATTTATGCGTGTTGATTTTATATCCTGCCACTTTGCTGAATTCATTTATTAGCTCTAATAGTTTCTTTGTAGACCCTTTTGGGTCTGCTAGGTATAGAATCATGTCATCTGCAAATAGTGATAATTTAAGTTCTTCTTTTCCTCCTCACACTTCAGATAGAGCCCTAATATCCAGAGTATATAAAGAACTCAAAAAATTAGACAATAAGATAACAAATAACCCAATCAACAAATGGGCCAAGGACCTAAACAGACACTTCTCAGAGGAGGACATACAATCAATCAACAAGTACATGAAAAAATGCTCACCATCTCTAGCAGTCAGAGAAATGCAAATTAAAACCACCCTGATATCATCTCACTCCAGTAAGATTGGCAGCCATTATGAAGTCAAACAACAACAAGTGCTGGCGAGGATGTGGGGAAAAGGGTACACTTGTACATTGTTGGTGGGACTGCAAATTGGTGCAACCAATTTGGAAAGCAGTATGGAGATTTCTTGGAAAGCTGGGAATGGAACCACCATTTGATCCAGCTATTCCCCTTCTGGGTCTATTCCCTAAAGACCTAAAAATAGCATGCTACAGGGACACTGCCACATCGATGTTCATAGCAGCACAATTTACAATAGCAAGACTGTGGAAGCAACCTAGATGCCCTTCAATAGACGAATGGATAAAAAAAAAATGTGGCATTTATACACAATGGAGTATTACTCTGCATTAAAAAATGACAAAATTATAGAATCTGGAGGGAAATGGATGGCATTAGAGCAGATTATGCTAAGTGAAGCTAGCCAATCCCTAAAAAACAAATGCCAAATGTCTTCTTTGATATAAGGAGAATAACTAAGAACAGAGTAGGGAAGAAGAGCATGAGAAGATGACTAACATTAAACAGGGATGAGAGGTGGGAGGGACAGGGAGAGAGAAGGGAAATTGCTTGGAAATGGAAGGAGACCCTTAGGGTTATACAAAATTACATACAAGAGGAAGTGAGGGGAAAGGGAAAAATAATACAAGGGGGAGAAATGAATTACAGTAGAGGGGGTAGAGAGAGAAGAGGGGAGGGGAGGGGAGGGGAGGGGGGATAGTAGAGGATAGGAAAGGCAGCAGAATACAACAGACATGAGTATGTCAATATGTAAATCAATGTAAGTGTAACTGATATGACTCTGCAATCTGTATAGGGCGTAAAAATGGGAGTTCAGAACCCACTTGAATCAAAGTGTGAAATATGATATATCAAGAACTATGTAATGTTTTGAACAACCAATAAAAAAAATAAAAAATAAAAAAAAATAAAAAAAAGAAATGGGAAAAAAAATTAAATAACCAGAGGCCTGTATCCAATATCTTCTTTGAAAAGGACTATGCAAAAATGCTGTGACCAACCTCCCAGCCTCCCTAGCTCCAGCAAGTACATCTGTCTTTCCCTGTACTCCTGTTATGTCTGCTGTGCAGATGAAAGGTCATGTAGACAGTGTAGACGCTTCATGACCCAGTCCTAGCCCTGCCACCACCGTGCCTCTGAGCATGACTTCTCCACTTTACTCTGCCTATTCCCTGATGCAGAACAAAAGGAGCAGCTGATGAGAGGGGCCCAGGATCTTTATGTCATTAGATGCCCCTGCACTGGCCCTTTACCTCTGTACTCAACATGGAATCCCAGAATGATCTGACAAAGCCTTTGAAGGTTCCCTTTCCCTCTTCTGTACTTGCTCCGTGTACTCCTTGAAACACACAGAGTTCCTCCCATTTATCAGTGACTTTGATCCCATCAGGGGCCTGTGGGAAACTGGCTTCTAGGGCTGCATCAAGTTGTCAGGTTATTTCACTGACAGCCTGCGCTCAGGGCCGACAAAGGACAGTGGATGGTTGTCCTTATTGTTTCCAAGCGCAGGACCCTTTCATCCCAGAGGGAGTGGATAGCCTTACCTAAGTGGTTGGGTATCACAGTCATAGAAGGAGCTTTTGTGCTTACCCCAGTCACCTCTGTGACTCCGTGTGAAGTGAGTTTCTGCTCACATCAGACCTTTACCCCACCATCTCACTTAGCCCTTGTGTTTGCTTTCATCCTGTGAGCATGTGTTCATTTAGGTTGAGTCAGTGGAGTCTCTGGCACTTACCTCCTGCCATTAAGCACTGGGTCTGTTATTTTTTTCATTGGCCTGTGCTAAACTGTGAAATTTAGCTCTAATTAACTTTCATACCTGGGCCTATGCATGCTCTTATTATTAGGATTCCATTCTTCAGGTTCCTGTTTTTTTTTTTGTTGTTGTTGTTTTTTTAAGGGAGAGTGAGAGAGGGGATTGAGAGAGAGAGAGAGAGAGAGAGAGAGAGAGAGAGAGAGAGAGAGAGAGAATTTTTAATATTTTTTTTTTAGTTTTCGGCGGACACAACATCTTTTTTGGTATGTGGTGCTGAGGATCGAACCCGGGCCGCACGCATGCCAGGCGAGCGCTACCGCTTGAGCCACATCCCCAGCCCCAGTTTCCTGGTTTTTATTGTCTCCCTGACAGTCAAAAGCAGTGTGGATTCCTGAGGCAATTAAAGACAGCTTGTATCAAAGATAATCTTCCTCTTTCTGCCACTGGTCAATCAACATTTGTCACTGACTCAGGTTTGCAGGAGCGTAAGATGGGACAAGGATTGCCAGCCTCAATACCATGTGGACATTTGGGGTTAGGTACTCCTTTGCTGTGGGGGGCTGTCCTGTTCAAGGTAAGGTATTTGTGCCATCCTTGGCTTCTATCTGTTAGATGCTATTGGCCCGTCCCATACCCTCCCCAGTGATAGTCAAACTTATGTGCAGATTGAGATCCTGACATAGACTCTTGTTCTCAGGAAGTTGGGAGTCTCATCAAGATGCTGAACACTGTGCCTAACACAGGGATTGCCTTAGAGCAGGTGTTCACATTTTGTTGAATCAAGCCCATCATCAACGAGTAGTTGTTAGCCACATGCCCACTTGCCTGTGAACACTATAAAGACATGGTATCAGCTGAGCGCACAGTGGCACACACCTGTAATCTCAGTGGCTCTGGAGGCTGATACAAGAGGATCACAAGTTCAAAGCCAGCCTCAGAAAAACTGAGGTGCTAAGCAACTCAGTGAGACCCTGTCTCTAAATAAAATAGAAAATGTGACTCAGTGGTCATATGTCCCTGAGTTCAATCCCCAGAGTACCACACCCCCAAAAAGAAGACATGCCTATGGGAGCCCATAGGCTTTAGCAGAATACCTGGCATTGAGAAAAATATATGTTAAAGGAATGGGTAAATGAAAACATGGGGCAGAGAACTCAAATAGAAATGAGGATGTTAGGTTTGCTGATTATTCAAAGACTTCTGTGGATTGGGTGGGCAGGAGCTAGACTGCGGGGAATGATATAGATCTACGGATGAGACGAGTAAAGAAGAAATTGCGCTGTGTTGAGAAGGTATAAGTTTCATTCCCCAGACCATGGTCATTGTCTGCACTTGGCCTCTACTCCCCAGGTGGCCCAGTGTCTTCGCATTAAATTGAAAAGCAGAACTCCGCATGGTACAGCTATAGACTATAACTGTAACCCTGTCTTTTAAACTGGTGGGTCAAAATGCTCTTGAACAATATGCTTATAATGTGATTCACACCAGACCACTCCCCTGCCGAGGAAGTTACCTTAAAGTAGAGGACCTACTTTGAGAGTCTCAAAGGTAGACGGTGGGGACTACAGCATATTCTGGAGCACATGCTTCAAACTTCACCCAGGTGTTGCCTTACAAGCCTAAGATAAACAGACATAGCCAATGGCTCTGCTTGTCAAGACTGTGATGTGACATAATAAAGGAAGGAGACCTGGGTTTCAAATCCCTTCTGTGACCTAAGAACTAGTAAAGTAAAAAGCCCTTAAACAGAGATATTTAAAAAGACAGGAGCCACAAAAGACTATTTGATGAGGTCTCCTTAAACCCCTAGAGTGGCATTATTTATCACAAACATGTCTAAGAGCATGGATCTTGGATCTTCAACCAGGTGCTGTGACATGCACCTCATCCTCGCTGCTTAGGAGGCTGAGGTACAAAGATCACTTGAGCCAGTGGTATGAGACCAGCCTGAGCAATACAGCAAGATGCTGTAGCCAAAAGAAAAAAGAAGAAGAAGAAGAAGAGGGGAATGGATCTTGCAATTGAAAGTCAGGCCATAAGTCAAACAGATGAGGTACAATTTAAGCTCCTGCTTTTATTAGCTGTGTGATCTTGGGCTAAGGCTGAAACTGTTCTGAACTTGAGTCTTCAAATGAAAAATGGGATAAGGATGCCCCAAAAGGATGTGGGAAAGGATAGTTGAAATGAGATGGATGTCTTTGTAACACTTTCCTTAGTTCTTAGCACACCAAATGTTTGCAGTGTCAGATAATAGAGCCCATTAAGGTTCTCTTCTTTCTCTGGAGCAGGCAGGGGTGGGACTGAGGCAGGGCCTCATGCATGCTAGGCAAGTACTCTACCCCTGAGCTGTACGCCGCCCCACGCTTTCTCTGGCTTTCACTGTTTGTCCACAGCTCCCCCGGGAATAGCTCTGCCTCCATGCTCTTCTCGATGGCACTGTGTTGTTGAAGTCTGCATCCCTTATTCCTCTTCCTCACCTCATTGGGTCCAACGTCATACCTGCCTCACTTAACCTGTAATAGCTCATCATATTCCAGTCAGGGCTAATGCCTTCTTTACCAGCGATCATGATCTCTCCCTGTTTGGGGCATGTAGCCACTGTTGGAGTCATGTTTTCTCAGTGACAAATCCATTTACTTTCAAAGTAAAACAATGAAGGATGTGAACAACTTGATTTTGTCATTGGAAATGCTCTGTACTAGTTAAGGTGGAAGATCTAGGATCAATATGACTAATGGACCCCAGGTCCAGGGATAGAGTCAGCAAAAAGGATAAATTATCACTTTCCCCGTGCTTCTCGGATGATAATTTCTTCTCCCTGTCTGACCCGATAGCCATCCTTGTGTTCCCGCAGCGGCTGTCAGACCAATCGCCAGCAGAGCTGGGAAGTGCTTGGTCAATACATCCAGTGTGTCGAGCTCTGAGTCATTTTTATGTTTGTTTGTTCTCCTTATTACTTTCTTTGGATGAGTAAAATCTCTATTACTTTGGGCTCAGGAACAGAGAATGTGCTATGAACACCCGAGGCGTACATTTTATTTTATTTTTATTATTTTTTGTGATGACTTCATTATTCCCTTATGCCAGAGTTTTTGCCAAAATTGTTTTGCTCCCTTCCTTTTTTTTTTTTCTTCAGCATCCTCTTCTTTGGCTTCTCCATTTATTTGTTCCAGCTCTGCAGAAGTAAGCTTATGCTATTGCTTGGCATTTCTCCTTCAATGTAGTGAATGGCTCCCAGATTTCTGGATTTCACAAACCAGTAAAATTACTTCCCTTTCTCTTCTTCCTAAAAGAAGGGACTATTGAAGTGTGGCCACCTTTTTTTTTTTCAGGAAAGGAACAATGAGATATAAAAATAACCACCTTTCATAAATATTATTTCATTTAAATATAATGGTGTATTAAGAATTGTAATGCAAAAATAATAAAGAAAAAAGAAAAAAATAGGACATTAATAACAACTTAGAGTCTCAGAATTACAAATTTAATTTTTTTAAATTCAGCTTCATAATAAATTCATTGTCTCATTTTTCCACAAAACTAAAACTGTCATAGCAGATGTTGCAAATGAATGATGCAGGACATCAGATTTAAAGATCTATCATTTTCACTCGCACAACACTAGTGGAATAGAGATAAGAATAGTGTTGTCTGGCATCTATACTAGAAGTAGCAATCTCTTTAGTTCTTTAATCAGTTCCTATGCATAATTCTAATTTTCAGAAAAAGCTTTCCTCACACTTGGATCATGTGTTTGCAATGAAATCAGTACTGCCAAGAGGAAAGATTGTTTTACATTTCCCTTAAAAGCTACAGTAGTAAATAAACCTTTCAAGTATATGTAGTCATCCAGTTGAACGTGGAAGAAGTCCATTAAAATGCCAAAACCTGTGTTAAAAATTAGTGCTTCATGGGTGAAGATGATTGGTCTTTACCATTGATGTTGTTCTACTCAGGAGGCTGAGGCAGGAGGATCACAAGTTGAAGGCCAGTCTCAGTAACTTATACCCTTAGCAACTTAGTGAGACCCTGTCTTATCTCAAAATTTAAAAAAGAATAAAAAGGGCTAGGGATGTAGCTCAGTGGTAAAACACCCCTGGGTTCAATCGCCCAAAATACCAAATAATTTGATGTTGCTTATCATTCATTCACAACATCCATGGCCCCTGATGATCATTATAGATTTATATTTAACATAGACATTCATGCTAAAAAGCCCTCAGCTTTGGAATCAACAGACAGGAATCCAAACCCTACCTCTGGCACTCATTGGCTCTGTGATCTTGGACAGGTTCCTCCCTCCAAGCTGATTTCCTCATTTACAGAACTTACAGTGACAATACCATCCACTCTCTGGAGTCTTCAAAGATTTCAGTGAAAGCAGGTATATGACTCCCTGGAACACTGCATGACACAGCCTCATTGGCTAAAAACCCTTTCCTTACTCCCTTTCATTTAACTGTAACTATATTTTTAATGGAAAATCGAAACAAACATCTCAAAATCATTCAGTCTCTCTCTAAATTAAAATATAGCTATGGTTTTTCCCTCTTCACAGGCCCCTGTGTGGAGTCACGCTCCACCCATGTAATTGACTATATATACTTCCTTGTTAATTTATTCTTTAAAATAGGGCTTTTTTGATACAGGGATGTTAATTATTATTTATCACCCCTTAATCATTGTCACTACTCCATGCTTATTCTGAATGCGTGGGCATACTCACGTGTATATGTGTTTGAAGCCAGTATCCCACGAACCTCCACGGTATCAGCCAGGCTTTTATCTGTTTTCCAATATCACCATTTCATTTTGGTCCCTGACAGGGCATTCTATTGTGATGAGCTGTACAGCTGCTTTACTGACAAACATAAACTTGGCTTGATTTTTGAGTGTTCTGCAGAGGTTGGTACAGCATTATAAAATATCTTTAAAACTCTATCACTTGAAAAAAATGTTAGAAATGTGCCTTATAGGTACTCTTTTATCAAATGTTTAACACAGGGTTTGGCACTTTAATGGGCTCCCCTCGATGTTCTGGTGGGTATCTACATAAACTCTGATGGTTTATTTACTACTGTAGCTTTTAATGGAAATGTAAAATAATTTCTCTTCTGGGCAGTACTGATTTCATTGCAAACACATCAACAAAATGTGAAATTCACATAAAACGCAAAGTTGCAAGTATCACTGAAGCCGGGAGAGTCATTGCTGCATATTTTAGATGGGCTAGTGTATTTATGGTTCTTGTACACATACTGTAAAATGTAATGTGGCAGGATTGCTATATTGTAATAAAACAATGTGCTGCTTGCCGGAGAAAAAAAAGGGGCTGGTGAATTACTGCAGTCATTGTACCTTGTTGCCCGTTATTGAAAATGGAGTATGATTATTAAATGCGTGCAGTGTGCATTTTACACACTTAGTTATAGATCTTGGTTTTTATGTGTGCCTGGAATATCAATATTTGCTTTACTTTTAAGGAACATTAGTTACAAATACAATAAGTGTGTTTCATTTTTCATTTAAGACACACCAACTTCGAGTCAGAGTTTGCAATATATGTCTCAATGATTATTGATCTAAAAACCCTGCTGAGAGTAAGCAAGACTGGTTTTGCAATAAGCAAACACGGGTGTCGTTGCTGCTCTCTGAAACCCGTGAAACTGGAGGGAGTAGCAATAAATAAGAGTTTAATTAAATTGCTCCTTGGCAGATAGCAGGGCTGTCTTTCAGCAGTGGTTTAGAACCTGTGGCCTCTTTTTTTCCTCTTGATGTATGTGTAGCATTCTCATTAATGCTAATGGGAATTGTACGAAGTAAAGGGGCAGCTGACCTCATGTTCCATTGTGTCTGCAAAATACCACACGGATTTTTCTCCTTGGGACAACTCAGATTATTATTATTTTTTTAATGCAAAGAAAGGAAGAAATCTTACTGTCTAAGGAAGTGTCAGTGTATAAACTCTACACTCTCAATGTGTCTCACAAATGCTAAAGTAATAATCGTGGTATCTTAAAAACCCTTAAAATATCCACCTATGTTTTGTATAGGACTTAGTTTCAAATTGTAATTATAACCAAAAGATTAAAATATAGCCTCCCCTTGGAATTTAACTCTCTGATTAGCCGAATGCATATATGTGATTACGGTGCTTGGCAAACCATGGAAACCATGCTCCTAGGCTAGAAATGAATGAAAGTGATTAATTAGATTCCGTAAGGTGTTGCGTTTATAGCAGGGCACATGTAGCCTTCAGCTCATTTGGGTTCAAAGCCGTCTGCAGGATACGAGTGCTTGAAAATGATTAAAGCTGAGCTAGCGGGGCTGGGGATGTGGCTCAAGCGGTGGCGCGCTCGGGTTCGATCCTCAGCACCACATACCAACAAAGATGTTGTGTCCGCCAAGAACTAAAAAATAAATACTAAAAATTCTCTCTCTCTCTCTCTCACTCTCTCTCCTCTCTCATTCTCTCTTTAAAAAAAAAAAAAAAAAAAGCTGAGCTAGCAAGGTACAGTTTCCACTTGCTGTGTTGCAGTTACTTTCCCTGGAGCACAGGCTGGGAATATGCATTATCCAGCCATCCTTAGTGTTCTAGCAAAAGATCTCTCAGGATTCCTTTGTATGAGTTCAAACATTATCTGGATAATATTGCCAGTCAAACACCTACGTACACATGTACTGCCCAAATCTGTATATGCAACTGCCTTGCTGATATGTGGTTTCTTATGCTTTCTCTCAGACATCCAACTAGTTGGTATTGGAACTATATCTACTTAGTGAAAAATCTGTGATGCCACCATCATTGTAGGAATACTTACTGCCCCCAAGAGGAACTGTTTATCTAACACTCAATATTCATGAAGTAGTATGTGCTAACTCTTTGACCATCAAAACTGATTCCAAGTCAGGCATGGTGGCTCACACCAATAATCCCAGCAGCTCCAGGGATGAGGCAGGAGGATTGCAAGTTCAAAGCCAGCATCAGCCATTTAGCAAGAGCAATTTAGCAAGACCCTGTCTCAAAATTTAAAAATGATAATAATAATAATAACAAAAAGAGCTGAGGATATGGCTTAGTGCCCTTGAGTTCTATCCCTGGTACCCTCCCTACACACACACACACAAAAATCTGATTCCACCAACACTGGCCTGTTAGGAAAGGGTTAAGAAGCAACAGCTTCATTAATCTCACTGAAGTTAACACAGATGTGAACAGCAACATATTTGTGGATTTTAAAAATTAGACCAGGGAAGAGGAGGAAAACCTTTCTATGGGTTCCACCATCTGAGCCTCCTCTTCCCCGCTCCTTCTTATCAGCTTTATACGCACTCCCTAGAGTAAAGCCCAGTGACCTTTAAGGAAGAATTACAAGTTCTGAACAGTAATGTTCAAACAAAAATCACCTGGCTTAATTAACCTCGTAATTTCTTCCCTAATTTGTTTGATTCATCATCTGGTAGGGGGCTGCAGATTCTTAGCACGGTCAAGGCATCATTGTTGTATTAATTTGTCACTGTTCCCTTCATAGCAGCCATGCAGTCTTTCATCCTGGTAAATAATTTATAGCATGTGGGTCTTCTTCTGTCTGAGAATGCAGACAGCTTTACTTAGCAAAATTCAGCCCTTTTGTTTCTGTGGCAAATGACCCAGGATTTTCAAATATTCATCAGTACAGAAAATTCTAAATACCATTCTCCAGTTTAAAGGACCATCAGTACTTTATTAAAAAAAAAAAAAAACTAAAACTTTTATATTTATGCTTTTCTTTTACATTTTTTCCAACAAAGGTGTGCATTGGTTTGCATGTGACAGATAATGACATGCTTCATAGACTTTAAGATGATGTCAATTGTAAGAACATTATTTTATATATGACTTTATAAAATCCTCCTTTTAATTTTAAGATGTCATCCACTTTTTAAAAAATATGTTTTCAAAGATGTTAATGGGAAAAATGGACATGTATACTTTAGAATCAGAGACTATATGTGGTTTTTACACTTTTTATTTCTACTATTTTCCTTAGTATGGAGACATAAAACTTTACAACTCAGCAAGCAAATGACTTTTAAAAAGTATTCTGAAATTAATGTTTTTCGATATGATTGGGTAATCAATTAGTAGGCAGCAGATAATCCTAGATAAGTTTTATAGATTCTGCAAGAAGGAAGGGGATGAAGGAAAAGCTTGATATCAAAGACACTGTGAGGAGCTGGCTTTAAAGCCTGTCATGGTATGAGACATGCTCAATGATATAGCAATTGGAGATTTCTAGAGTAGCCACTTGGAAAATATTTGTGTGGCCAGCTTTTTCATCTCCCCCCCACTTTTAAAAACTATTCATTTATAATCCTTTCTTGCATGACAACCTCTTTTTTATATTACCATGAAAAATATTCATGGATATTTACATGTGATAAAGACCTTACTTTGGTCATTTATTTTTCTGAACCTTAATTGATTAATCCATGAGATAAATTCAGTAAATTGCTTCACAGGAAACAGATGAACTCTGGGATATTTATGCTGACCTCTATCTAGTTTTTATAGGAAATGTGATTATGATAGTAGAATTAGTTGGCAAAGGTTATATTTCAACAACTTGGACCACATATAAACACTCTTTTATCCATTGAAACACATTGTTTTTTCCTGCCTCCTTTGTATGACCAGTCCATATTATCAGGTACTATTAGGCACTCATTTAGATTCTGAGCAGTCTGATCTGAGAAATTAAGGCTTACAACTCAGGAGGCAGAGGCATGAGGATCACAAGTTTGAGGCCTACCTCAGCAACTTAGCATAGGAAAAATCTCTTCTAGGAGGCTGCAAACTTCCTTCTTAGTTTAAGCTGGACTTGCAAGGGCATCATGTGGGGGGCTCCAAGGCTTCAAGATAAGACAATGATGTCTCTGGGCACAGAGATCATCACTGGGGAATAAAAGCAGATTCTGTGGTTGGTGGGTCTGTGGCCTCCACTTTGTAAAAACACAGAGTGTTTGAGGTGGAAGGAAGTAGTTTGGTCTGCTTGCTCCATTTATGGGGGGTGAAATGAATTCCAGAGACACCAAATGATTTGCCCAACGTCACACAGCTCAACACAGCTCTTCTGACTCCTTTCTGTTGCACCATGCGCTGCTGGGCAGCTTCACTGTCCATTGTGAGAAAGTTGTTGTCTCACATCCTTAGGTGTCAAACCCCATTTGTCTTTGTCACTTCAGCACATGTACAGACAAGGGGAATTAGAGTTCATTGAAGCAGAAAAAGGCCTAAGATGTTCACTCCTGCAGTAAGTAGTCTGAACAGGGCACATGAATAAGCATCTTAATCTAATCTTGCATATAGCTCTATGCAATACGCATTGCCTATCCTGAACTCAGTTTCTTCACCTGTCGTATGAGGACATTTACCATGATAATCCTTAAGCCTGATAAATGATTATGTATAGGAATTTCTGACAGGTGTTTACAGAGCTTTGTCATCTGCATCGCACACGTCTTGCCCTTTTTTTCCAAAGCCTGTTTTAACCTTACTTTGACCTACTTATTTTGTTATTTAGTATGATTTTATATTTGCCAGGAAAGTAAATCCACTGTATCATTTATCCAAAACCCAGACGACAAGATGAATTTCTAACTGGGGTCCGCATAGGCATTCGCACTCTGCATGTGTCTTGTGTTCCCAGCTATCCATCAGGCTCCCAGTAAAAGCTTTGCCATTCTTCCCCTTCTCAAGCACAAAAATCTGCTGCATTCCCACAGAGCAATCAGAGTCTCCTTGCGCTTAAGACCAACCAGCTATAGCTGAACTGTGAACATCTGCATATATGACATGAAGCCAGTGTCAAATTTATGACCCTGCTGTGATTGGATCTGCATTCATGTGGGGGCACAGGAGTCTCTTTCCCTATCTGGGTGAAATTCAGGCTCCTTTTCCATTCATGCTTCTACGTTTTAAGATAGGATTCAGGAAATCTTGCAGTATTTGGAAAATGCTTCTCTTTAACAAGGGATTGATTCCCTCCATAACCTGGAACTAAAAGATGAGCTACTCCCATTATATTCATTACATGGGATAGAAATCTGCTTTATAACTACAACGATCACCATGGCTATGAAGGCTAAGGAAGGGGACCTAGGATTCCTGAAGCTTCAGGCTCATTTGTCATCAAGTCTATTTGATTGCCTCCTGGTCCAAGTCATCTCTTCTCTAAAGGAATAAAAGAGTCTTGCTCTATTCAGAGGTAAAGGGGGGAAATGAGACTCTGCTCTGAAGATCAATCCCTGAAGCCAGGACTCATTCCTCTTTTCTGTCCATCACAGGACAGTGTACCTAGTCAATCCAAGGTCAGTCATTGACCTTGCTCTTGTTACCCAGACCCTCAGCAGCTTTGAACTTTTCTCAGCTGTTTTCACCTTGTAGGCCCAAGCAAGCATTCTGGGTTGACTCAAGAAACACATGTGGTCCAGCGTCCTCAGTCAACCATCTCTGACAGTGGTTTAGCTACTGACTGTGGTTTCTTTGGAGGCCCTTTCTTAATTCAAACTACCCTTGACATCCCACTTTTCTACAAATAGCCTTTCCATGTGTTATCACCTCTTTTAGGCTCAAACTTCAATAGCAGCTCCCTCCTTACAGAAGAGAAGTTGGTTGTTGGGTAGAAGGTTATAGTTCCAGTAATCTAGATCCCAGGTATCTTCATGTCCCTCAGTATTTGTGGGGAATTTGTTCTAGAACTTCCCTAAGGATACCAAAATCTGAGGATGCACCAGCCCCTTGTATGTGATGGTGGGATATTTTCATAGAACCTATGCACATCCTCCTATAAAATTTAAATCATCTCTGGATCACTCAGAATACAGTATAAATGCCATGTAAATACCTGTTATACTATATTGTTTGGGGACATGTGAAATACAGATGCAGTTTTATTTTTAAGAGTTTCAATCCATGATTGACTCTGTGGATGTCGAACCCACAGATAGAGGGCCGACCCCAGTTCTCTCCATATCAGTATACTTGGAGTCACTTCCATAGGCTCTCTGCCTGCTTCCAGCAGAGCCACAGACAATGGAGCCCTCAGGTATACTCAGTGCTTCTTGAAATCCTGTGCTTGCTTAGGTTATGAGTTGTGACTACAGCTTCACAGTGTTTAAGTCAGTCAGTAAGAAGCTTATTCTCCTGTGCTTCTTAACTTGCTGCCCTGTTAAAACTCAAAACACTCCCTGGGAGGAGTTCCTTCATGTCCAATTGTTTCCTGATTTGCAACAATCTTTTCTACACCAGAGCCAATAATTTTAGAGCCATATATACCTTCCAGTCTAATATCAAAGCAATTTCTTTCAGCCTCTTTTTGTTCCCTGAGATGAAAAATCCTTTTCTGCTTGGATCTTTTATTATAAGGTATACTTATAATGTCTGACCAAAATGACTAGACCTGTAGTTCCCAGGGTCAAATACAAACTTCCAGTCCCATGGAGGCTCAGAGCAATAGCTCTAGTCAGGGGATGTGGTGTTACAGAGCCCAAGTTACACAGGAGGTAGAAATAGTCAAAGATAGTAAAACCCAGAAAGGTCATGTGAAAGGTAGAAGTTAGGCAAGAAGCCAAAATCACTACCCAGTGGCTTGACCAAATATGTCATGCATTAGAATTTATACAAAAGAACACAAGTCTTATAGTCAAAAAAGAACTGGCATTTGATTTTAACTCTGCCACTCACTGACCTATGTGATTTTAAGGTTTGTGAATCTCAGTCCAGATAATGTCTATCTCTCTAAGGGGCTGTTAAAATTTAAAATGAGGATTCTTTGGAAAACACTTTATAAAATCCTAAGTGCAATGGAATTGATGGCTATTCTGTGATGTGCTCTTAAACATTTTTCTAGAATCGCATAGAATTCACCCTCAGTCAAGGCAAGTGAGCATGGCACATTTTCCCAGATGCTCAAGAAGCTTGCACATTTTTAGTTCTGTTAAAGTGTAAACTAAGCAAGTCAAGACATAAAGGAGCAGCAAAGGTTACAGAACAGAGATGTGGGGCCCAGCACGTCTACCTGTGGGAGTGCTCAAAGGAGAAAGATCTGCATGGCAAGGCATACTGGCTGAGCAGACAGCTCTGGTTAGAGCTCTGCAAATTCATTTCCTGGGCCTATGGTGACCTGACTGGATCTATTTGATAGAATTAAGAACATTTAGAAGTACACTGAGTTCCAAGGCTCAGAGAAACAGACAAGTTACTTCATTTTGAGAAATTATAAATACAGCTATGGGGGAAAATAACCAGATCATGTGATGGCATCTACTGATTTTGAGGTGCTTTTTGAGCAGTTGTAAAGTAAATAGGGAAACAATTTTTATGGTTGTTTTTCTCCCTCTGGGTTTTTCCACAAAGTTATATAAATCAAATAGTAACTACTTAACTACTTAGAAAAATCCACTATTTCTCTCTCTCTCTCTCTCTCTCTCTCTCTCTCTCTCTATATATATATATATATATATATATATATATATATATATATATATATATACACACACACACACACACACGTATATACACACACATATATATTAATACACACACAATGGAAGAATGCATATTATATATATATATTTTTTTCTTTTGACCCCATAATATGAATTGCATTTTGGGGAGACTCTGTTCCCCATTCTCTTTCTCTCATGTTCATCTCCTCCACAATTTCTGTGTCTCACTTTGAACCCCTTTGGGGTTTGGCACTACTTCTGTAGAATTATATGTCTGACATTTTTTCCCAGCCTATCCATAGATGACAAAATCTTTTGACTTTGAAAGGGATGCACGTTTCCTCTTAACCCAGCAAGTGTTTGTCTTCTTTTCTTGTCACTCACCCAAGGTCTCTTTCCTACCCAGGAAACCAGTTCCAGCACGGAGGCAGTTCAGCTCTTAATAAGAAGTTGAGCAGAAGTTATAATAACTCATTGCCTCGCCTGCTTGGAAAACATGATAATGCTCCTTAGTTGTAAGAAATCATTTTAACAACACTGACTGGTGGCAGTTCATTGATGGAGGCTATGTGACACCTGCTATAAATAGCACATGATGCATGTAGTAAACGGTTCTTCTGTGTGGCATTTATTTATTTGTAATTTATATCCTGCCTGCTTGCACAAAAGGATCTGAGCTGGCTAACAATAGAAGACACATATACAATAAGGTTGTAATGTATGTAGAAATTGAGGACCAAAAATCATATGGAAAGGAGAAAGGGGAAGAGTTATGTTTGCAGTTTGTCCCTCCTTATCAAGGCAATGAAAGCAGATTATGTTGTAGCCTCCCTCCTGTAGGCTCACTGAGGTGTGCTCAAGAGGAGACGCACAATTCATCCCTCACAGAAATCAAATAAGGAAAATGATGGTGGAAACAGGGAAGGAAACAATATTTAGAAAGAAGAAATCTTGGAAGATCTTTTTTTTTTTTTTTTTTTTTGGCAGAAGGGAGGTATAGAAGGAAGGTCACAGAATAAGCAAAACCCAGAGTGATCACATTATCCTAATCATTTAGAGTTCTGATTACCTATTGCCCAATTCTATAATACACTTGTCTGGGATTATGCAGGAGCTATTGATTTGTTCTACTCTCATTTGTGTAAATCAATTTCATAGAGAGGAAGAAAATAAAAAACAAACAGAGTCTAGCAGTGGGTTTGATACCTACCAGTTGTTTTTAGTAACTGAGCTTGTGTTACAAAGGAGATGGTGAGGGATGTAAAATCAGACAAGTAAAGGAAACCTTCTTTAAATTTGGGTCAGGTTGTCTCGACCCCAGCACAAATGACAAATGGGACCCAATAATTCCTTCGATCATGGGACTGTCTTGGGAGTTGTAGGATGTTTAGCAGCATCCCTGTCCCCTCTGCCACTTGATGCTTCTTGAACAGTTTCTACAGACACTGACACATGATCCCCCTAAACTGGAGGCATCACCATTGATTGAGGTAGAGTTTGAGAACTTACTTATACACTGACTGCCTCAGTGCAGCGCACACCACAGAATGTGACCTGGTGAGTTCAGTCCCAGTGAGGGAGTCCATCTGCCAAGGAAAATGCCTGATGGTGTGTTCTCCCATCAGATATCAGCAACATGTCCTTCCCTCCTGTTCTCGTGAGGACTTTGTACCTTGCCCATTTTTTGGACAATCTGGCTTTATTCCTGCTACGTCAATAGATGTGAGTGGCCCAGGTAGCATTCAGAATGACCCTAGCAATATTGCTCTTTAACAGTGGCAAAATCAAAAGTCAGCTGTACAGACTGTGTTCCCTAGTGAGACCAGGGCTTCATGCCTTCCTAAAGTCTGCTCTTGTAGGTGTTCTGAATTCTGCTGAAGAACTCTAATAAAACCTTGCTAATTCTCCCAGTAAGGCAGACCTGAATACTTGAAGATAGAAACATAGAAAATAGAGTTTCAATCTGATCATGTCAGAGCACATAGTGATATTAATTGCTATGAGTTTTCCAAGTAGAAGTCCAATCACTGATTTCCTAAAGGGGTTCTAATCATTATTTCACATTATTTACAGGTCCAATTCATAAACAAGTTTGTAAACATGAGGGGATTTACATCTTTTGTCCTTTTCTATGGTCACATTGCTTGTGATTGGATTATATGCATGCTGTAGCTCAACCAGGATCAGTTATCACAGCATTCAAAAATAATATTCTGTTTTTAGTGTCCATGGAAGCTATGTTTTCCAGGTGTGCACAGGATAAATTATATATAGTTCTACTTTCTTTGCCATTTAAAATCCCCAAAGTACTTGTGGAATCGCCCCTTTCTCTTTATCAGGCATCTGTTAAATTAATAATGAGCCTGTTTTAGGGTGGACTTGGGCAATGGAATTTTCATTTTCACAGGTCTCTAATTCGTCTGGGGATCTGATCCTCTGGGTTAGACAGTATTATGTTAAACCTTGTTGATAAAATAAACACATGGTGAAATTTTCCTAACAGGAGAATTTAGCCCACTCTGTTGGTGTTGGTGTCTCTTGGTGCTAATTGGAATTTTTTCACAAAGGGGAGAAATGGTGTGTGTTCCTGCTCCATTTCCAGGAGAGGGCTTCTTCCTGCTTGCCTGGTAATGAGTATGCTTTCAAGAGATACTCAGCCTCTGGTATTATTCAGGAGCTGCTTTTTGAACTGTGAGTTTCACTGACCTTGCTTTATAGTCCCCATGCAGCAGCCAAGGGACAACAGGAAAGACCAGGTCAGCCTCTTGTGCTTCTGATTCCAGACTTGCTCTCACTCTCAGCCCTGGCACAGGGCAGACATCTCTCTGAGAGAATATTCCCTATGTCTTGAGAAGGACAGGAAACAAAAAAATGGAAAACCCTGTGGCATAGTCTCTTAAAAAATCTTTTTATCATGTATTTTACTTCAAGAGCTACATGTGTACCAATTAAAGGCTTTTTCACATTTTTTGCATCTTTAAGAAAAGACAATTATTTGTAATTATTTGTTTGCTTAATTCACAGCAGCAAGAGAAGACATTTCACCTACATTTTCTGCACACACTTTTTTTTTGAGAACAAACACTTGTCTCATAGTAATTAAAATCACAATGCATAGTAGCTTAAAGACTACACTTTAAGAAGGATGATAATGAGAACCAACTAAAATTGGTGCAGTGTATACATGTGAGACATGTTTAGGTCCAGAAGTCATTCCCTGAAAAAAAATTCATGCCTGTAACACATCTTGCACTTAACAGAGATTCCAGCTTGACTAAATGAATGACAACTTGAAGAATGGGCTATACCATTTACATCTCATTTTTATTATTTTTTAATGTATGCTTGTCTTCTAATAAGGGAAGAAATAAAATTTAATTTAATTTATCCTAAGACTGGCCTCATTTACAGTATTAAGGAAACTAAGATGAATGGTTATTAAGTAATGTTGAGACTTAGTTAAAGCTTTAGCAAAGGCAATCAAAGGCAGATCAGTAATATGACTTTGGTTCCTTTCATTTTTTTTTTAACTAACAATTGCTAAGTTTCTTGTAGGCCTGTTTCAGACATGCTACAGAAACCATGGTAAATATATCTTTTCCACTTTGAATTGTATGCTGAAAGCAAACCTGGACTGTAAGGGATAATAAAACATTTTCATTCATTACTGGATATAATAGAAGAGAGAAATGAATGGAATTCCAGGAACCATGGGAATGAGCCCCTGTGTCCTGGCTGAGCAAAAGCCTATACAGCAAGCCTGGAGAGCAGGCAGCCTTGATAGGAACTGAGGTGTGGGGGCATCCAGAAGGGCTGTCTCAAAGAGGATGTGGAATTCAGTTTCATTTTGTTGCATATGGATTTCCAGTTTTCCCAGCACCATTTGTTGAAGATGCTATCCTTCCTCCATTGCATGCTTTTAGCCGCTTTATCAAATATAAGAAAGTTGTAGTTTTGTGAGTTGGTTTCTGTGTCCTCTATTCTGTACCATTGGTCCACCCGCCTGTTTTGGTACCAATACCATGCTGTTTTTGTTACTATTGCTCTGTAGTATAGTTTGAAGTCTGGTATTGCTATACCACCTGATTCACACTTCCTGCTTAGCATTATTTTTGCTATTCTGGGTCTTTTATTTTTCCATATGAATTTCATGATTGCTTTCTCTATTTCTACAAGAAATGCCATTGGAATTTTGATTGGCATTGCATTAAACCTATAGAGAACTTTTGGTAATATCGCCATTTTGATGATGTTAGTTCTGCCTATCCATGAACAGGGTATATTTTTCCATCTTCTAAGATCTTCTTCAATTTCTCTCTTTAGGGTTCTGTAGTTTTCATTGTATAAGTCTTTTACCTCTTTTGTTAGGTTGATTCCCAAGTATTTTATTATTTTTGAGGATATTGTGAATGGAGTGGTTGTCCTCATTTCCATTTCAGAGGGTTTGTCGCTGATATACAGGAATGCCTTTGATTTATGCGTGTTGATTTTATATCCTGCCACTTTGTTGAATTCATTTATTAGCTCTAATAGTTTCTTTGTAGACCCTTTTGGGTCTGCTAGGTATAGAATCATGTCATCTGCAAATAGTGATAATTTAAGTTCTTCTTTTCCTATTTTTATGCCTTTAATTTCTTTTATCTGTCTAATTGCTCTGGCCAGTGTTTCGAGAACTATGTTGAACAGAAAGTTAACTCAAAATGGATCAAGGAGCTTGATATCAAACCAGAGACAAGGCATCTGATAGAAGAAAAAGTTGGCTACGACCTACACACTGTGGGGTCGGGCTCCAAATTCCTCAATAGGACACCCATAGCACAAGAATTAATATCTAGAATCAACAAATGGGACTTGCTCAAACTAAAAAGTTTTTTCTCAGCAAAAGAAACAATAAGAGAGGTAAATAGGGAGCCTACATCATGGGAACAAATCTTTACTCCTCACACTTCAGATAGAGCCCTAATATCCAGAGTATATAAAGAACTCAAAAAATTAGACAATAAGATAACAAATAACCCAATCAACAAATGGGCCAAGGACCTGAACAGACACTTCTCA
Organism: Spermophilus citellus; assembly: GCF_964194105.1. Lineage (NCBI taxonomy): Eukaryota > Metazoa > Chordata > Mammalia > Rodentia > Sciuridae > Spermophilus > Spermophilus citellus. The sequence continues at coordinate 31,365,596 of NC_138196.1, forward strand.
GAGGAGGACATACAATCAATCAACAAGTACATGAAAAAATGCTCACCATCGCTAGCAGTCAGAGAAATGCAAATCAAAACCACCCTAAGATATCATCTCACTCCAGTAAGATTGACAGCCATTATGAAGTCAAACAACAACAAGTGCTGGCGAGGATGTGGGGAAAAGGGTACACTTGTAAATTGTTGGTGGGACTGCAAATTGGTGCAACCAATTTGGAAAGCAGTATGGAGATTTCTTGGAAAGCTGGGAATGGAACCACCATTTGATCCAGCTATTCCCCTTCTCGGACTATTCCCTAAAGACCTAAAAACAGCATGCTACAGGGACACTGCTACATCGATGTTCATAGCAGTACAATTCACAATAGCAAGACTGTGGAAGCAACCTAGATGCCCTTCAATAGACGAATGGATAAAAAAAAAATGTGGCATTTATACACAATGGAGTATTACTCTGCATTTAAAAAATGACAAAATTATAGAATTTGGAGGGAAATGGATGGCATTAGAGCAGATTATGCTAAGTGAAGCTAGCCAATCCCTAAAAATCAAATGCCAAATGTCTTCTTTGATATAAGGAGAGTAACTAAGAACAGAGTAGGGAAGAAGAGCATGAGAAGATGACTAACATTAAACAGGGATGGGAGGTGGGAGGGACAGGGAGAGAGAAGGGAAATTGCTTGGAAATGGAAGGAGACCCTTAGGGTTATACAAAATTACATACAAGAGGAAGTGAGGGGAAAGGGAAAAATAATACAAGGGGGAGAAATGAATTACAGTAGAGGGGGTAGAGAGAGAAGAGGGGAGGGGAGGGGAGGGGAGGGGGGATAGTAGAGGATAGGAAAGGCAGCAGAATACAACAGACATGAGTATGTCAATATGTAAATCAGTGGAAGTGTAACAGATGTGACTCTGCAATCTGTATACGGGGTAAAAATGGGAGTTCATAACCCACTTGAATCAAAGTGTGAAATATGATATATCAAGAACTATGTAATGTTTTGAACAACCAAAAAAAAAAAAAAAAGAGGATGTGGAACAGGTAGGTCACCTCACATATTTGTTCATACTGAGAGGTTCACTGTTCTTTTGGAGATTTGGTAGAAAAATTGCTTTACTAAAAAAATTAATGCAATCATTAATTATAGGAAAATAAAAAGTGGTCAAGAAAGGAAGGTAATCATAAGAAAATTAGTAATTTAAATGCAAATAATGCTAAATCATCATAACACTATAAATCTTGAGTATTAATTTAATCATATTTATAATATATTTATTCTATTTGTAGGATGGCAATAGGGAAATGTGTTAGTGAGGAGTGGTGTATTACTGATTATTCATATTTACTATGAGAAATAGATAATTACTAAAACCCCAAATTCAATTAGTAGTCTTAAAATCATTACTTTAAAATATTAATATAAATTCTGGAAGATAAAACCCCAAAGCAGGAAGGAGTGAGGGAAGGGAACTATCTTTTCATTACAATTCATATAAAATCTTCTGACTTTTTAAATTATGTAATGGACAAGGTTCTTTTAATTCATTTGAAGAATATTTAAAATATCTCCTATGGGTCTTCATAAAATTTTTAAAAATCAAAGACAGTGAAAGGAGTGGTTTCTATTGATTGTCAAAGGCCAGTTTTTTTTAACACTAATTCTTATTTTATATGTAACAAGGTTCAACTTAAGCTAGGCCAAATATTTACCTCTTCCTAAAGTTCCTCAGTTACACAAAATAGACGGCCTTGGATTTTTCACATCCCGATTCAATTATAATTTTTCCATTCACCATTGTGGAGTGAATGTGCACAGCCCTGTAGGAATCCATGTACCCAAAAGAATGTAAGTTGAAATTAGCATGTGGTCAAGCCTTCTTTCTGTTTCCAGATGTGCTGTTTCATGGACTTAAACTGAGAGTCTGGAATTTGATCTTTAGGGCATGACATAACACTCTAATGACTGGCTATGTGTTAGGAATCATGAGCATCTCCCGCTCTCACAGACCTGCTTTGAGAGAGATCACCTGGAAGGGTATTGCAGTTGAAGGTTAAAGTAAAATATCTGTCCTGATTCCAAATAATTATCTTCCAAAACCCTAAAAATCTCTGAAAACTCAGATGTTTTTTAAACTCATAATGTTAACATTCATGTCTTTTGAATTCTGATATGTTTAATATTTCCTACTTAATATACCATAAAGTTAAAATTATGTCCAAGTATATCTATATGAGCAAAAGGAGTATTTTCTGGCAAACAGATTATTTTAGAAAAATAAATTCCTGTTACTTTTTTTTACTCCCTTAAACATAAGTCTTTGTCCCTCTCTTTTCTCTTCACTCCTCTTCTTCCTCTTTAATTCCCCCTCCTCATCTCATTTCTTAAATGTAACTTTTACTCCCTCAAGCATGTCCTTTCTCTTGGATTCTCTCCATTTATAAGTTAGCTTTTTTGGGAAAAGAAATTAGATTCAATTTGGGCCCAGTGAAAGCCTAGAACTGTAATTTAGTTAATAGAGACATATATTCACAAAATATAGGTTAGGGTTTAGAAAGTTTTCTAAAGAGACAAGTTATCTCCCACTTCTGGAAGTTTTATATGTATATGGATATGATTGATGACAGAATTTTTTTCTGTATTAATATGCATCTCCTTATGTGATACAAAGGCAAATCTATTAAGCAATATCTTTTAGCTGCCAAAAGCTTCTAATCATTCAGTTTCTTTTCAGTTTTAAACTAAAAGAATTGTGGCTATACTACATATCTAAATGCCAACCAGGAAAAAAATACTACATAATTGAGGAGTCAGAGGTCACTGGAATGGAAGGCATGATCAGATCTTTGTAACTATTTTGGTCGATGGCCTGCAGGGACATAATTATCTAGTGAGAACACATATGGCCTTGATTTAAAAAGCAATGTTAGCCTTCATTAGAGATTGATTCATATTCCACAATTTTTAATATTTGATGACAGCCATCAAATATGAGTATGATATCCATCAGTCATAAAAAATGAAATGATTCCCATTCTGCATCATTTCATGGATGGAAATAAAGGCAAGGAGATGCTGGGATGCAAATTCACAGAGCCTTTGAAAAAATACTATTTAAAGGAGTCTTGGGAAAATTGGAGTGCAGGCCCTCTAACTAGATTCGCCTTGAAAATAACATTCATTTCAAACATCTGGGCATGCTGATCTCATCTCCAAGAGTCATTTTAATAATTTTGTAATGTAAATATATGGGGCTGGTACAGTTTCATAGGGACCATGTTTTACCAGATTCCTGCCTATGAGCATATGGTAGTAGTAACAGCTCACAACTAAATACTCTGGAAATTGCACACTCTTAAGAAGTTCTCAAGAACTAGGAGCTAGAACGCCTCTGTATGATGCCCCTGGTGGTCATTTTGCATTTTCAGAATGAGACTTAAATACTTTTCACATGCTCACCAACCTCAGAGCTCACTTCTCTGGGCAAGACTCTGGCCCAATTCCTACAGTTTATTTTACACTTGCTGATCAATAAAAATGGCAAATCCTAAAGCAGTGTTCTCACATTAATATGAAAAGAATTAACAGAGTACTGTGCTTCTCACCTCCTTCCAAAGCAGTTAAATTAGCCACTTTATCTGTGGGACCTGGATGTTAATGAAAGCCATGGCTTGATCCCAGGTCCCCAGTCCAAGAGAGCTATCTTACTTTTTTTAAAAAAACTATTCCCTTTGCGTTTCTCATATTTTACTTATAGTATATTTGGAGTCATTATTCTTGAGTTTATCAAGGATCTTATTACAGAAGTAGTAGAAACAATATAAGGGAATATATTTTTGGAGATTTTCCTGACTTCTCTCTTGACCAAGTATGGGCATTTGAACACACCATAGTTTCCATTCAGATTTAGATGCAGCCTTTAACTAGTAGATTTATATCTTCCTGATAAACCAAAGGGTACTGATTAATAGAGCCTTCTGAACCCCTGGTAAGTTAGAGTCAGTTCAGAGTACTTGTCAAATTAATCGGGAGAGGAAATATATCAACAGCTTGCTTTCCTAGCTGGGTTCCTGGCTAATCTTAAGGCATTTGCTAAATTTAATTAGTACATACTCCAAAGATTACTGGGAAGTCCTGTTTTTTGGCAGGTACAGATGAAATTTTAATGAGACATTAAGACCTATAAGACATTTTAATGATGCACTAAGCACAATGAAGATAACATTTTTTTTTGCGATAATTACAAAATGCTTTCCCACATCTTTAGTTACAAGGAATTATTTTCCCCCTACTTCCTACCCTTCTCAAATCCGGCAGGTAGGAATCCTTATTGAACAATGCTAATATCCACTGAGGAGCTCAATTTCTCAGCTTTAGAAACAGTGGAAAAAGACATACTTGACAAAAAGGTCAGAATAGCTTGTGTTCATCTTATTTGTTTTCTTTTTTTTTTAACTTTTTTTTTAGTTATACGTGGACACAATATCTTTATTTTTGTTTATTTTTATGTGGTACTGAGATTCAAACCCAGTGCCTCACATGTTTGAGGCAAGTACTCTGCCACAGAGCTATGACCCCAGCCCCTGTTATTTCGTATCTCAAGGAGAAATGGGAGTGTTGAGTCTCTGTGACTCAGGATTTCTCAGCTTCTGTACTACTGACATCTGGGGCCAGATAAGTGTTCACTGAGGGAGGCTGACCTTTGCACTGTAGATTTTAGTAGCATTCCTGGCCTATACCTATTAGGTGCCACTAGCAATATCTTCTGATTTTGACACACAAAAATGTCTCCAGGGATTTCCAGCGTCTCCTGGAAGGCAGAATCATCCTGTCCTCACCTCTGCCCCTCCATTGGGCAGCTCACCTTTGTTTCAAAAGTACTACACTTGAGATTTACAAGTCAGATTGCTCCTTCCAAGACTTCAAAATCACCTAGTGACCTCTAAGTGTTCCCAAGTCTCTTAGAAATCTAATGGCTCTAGAAAGAGAATGGAGCAGAGCCTGACATCCATAGGGGTTGCTTTATGGTCCACAAGACAGTTGTGTTTGCAGAAAATTGTAGTGGAAATATGATAAAGAACCAAGCCCTCATCTTCATCAGGCCAATGATCTGAGACCATCATCATTTCATAAACTCAAATGAAGCCCCTCATTTCCCTCAGAATACCTACAGGAAGTAAGACTGAGAAAAATAAAGCTGCACGAGGTATTGAGCTCTCTACCATGTTTCTCACCAGCGTAATGTTTCACTCCTGCCCCTCAGCGTCACTATGCACATTTCAAATGCATCTCTAAGATTATACATTACAGCATATCACGAACACTTGAAATTGCTACCAAATTGTTCAAAATTCAGGCTCTGCTCAGTTGAAATTAGGGCTTTTAGAGTTGGAGCTTTTGATCTCCTGAGCTTTTTGAGTGAGGAAGGATAGAAAGGATTGAGATATAATTAGTCAACAGAGAAATGGAAAAACAGGAATTCCCCTTGGGCACTGGCAGCTAAGCCTATGGGCATGCCTGCAGCATTCTAAAGAACACCCTGGTTTCTCGTTAACACAGCTGATGTCATTGATCCATCAGTGGGGGACCGAGAAGTTTGTCTTCACTATAGCTATGTTGATTTCTGCAGACTCAATATATTCCCTCTTCCTCTAGGCTCCTGGATATTCATATGCCCTTGAGAATTCATCCTTAGGACAGAAAACCTGTCATCACACCCAGTTCCCGAGTCCACAGTCTAACACCACTTTGATCAGTTTTAAAGATCCCTGGGCTAATCACATCAGACTGAGAACAACTGAGCACTAAGACTGTTAACGTTCTCACCCTCTTGCACGACATCCACTTTTCCCAAGCCTACAACATCCTAATCCATAAAGAGCATTTGGGTGGATACTGCCAGAATATGTAACATCTCCCTCCTCTATACAGAAGTTCTCTACCCTCTTGGAGGGTTGCAATTCATCCCATTTGCACCCAGTTTCAAAGAAGATCACGTGAAGTCACTGAAATGGTGAGATGTCTTAGGACTGGAGTGTCCCACTGATATAGACCCATACCAAGCAGTGGGACTTGGAGCAGCTTGTTGGTCACTGGTGGGATTTCAGGATCGGTTCACTTCAGCACAGCTGATGTAAATGTAACAATACCTAGAGAACCTAAACAGAGCTCTTTTGTTTCTCCTTGCCACCCATCTGATTTGAGCAGTCTAAGCATCCAGGTAATCAGAATGGCTTTAGGGCTGGGGAGATGCAATAACTCCTAGATGTGTTTAATGCCTCTTTGAGAGTACACACACACACACACACACACACACACACACACGCACACTATAACCTGTCCATCTGCATATCTCTTCTTTCTCATGGGTCTGATTGTGCTGTCTTAATTTAAATAGGTGTCTTTTTCAGATACTTTGGAGCCTAAAACTAGATGTCCCAAATCTAGATGCACAGGGGACTTTCCTCTGTATGGATGACAGACCCCTTGTTTGGCCTGTAATTTGCTGTTTTTGAGGAAGCTGAAGCAGTAGTCTGGTCTCCCTAATTAATCAATTATCAAGCCCATTGGGTGTGCTTGTGTTCTGTTAGGAAGATGCATGCATGCTGCCTGGTTTGCAGTTTTAGCCTCCAGATGACCCTTTAACAAGTAATGAAAAAAACTAGAGAAAAAAAATGCATGCAAATCGTAAGATTCTTGGAACCCACTGCAGCATGTCTCTACCAAAATAATTACTTTCAAGTGAATTCTCACTTGTTTCTAATACTTCTGCTTTTCTTTACAGCATATGTAATCTAAGTAAAGTGTTTTCCCTGGTAGAAAATTGGAGCCTTGCTTCCTGGCAGTTATTACTGCCATATAAGGGTCTTTGAACTAGAACACTCTCAAGTAGATAGGGAAGTGCTTCAGAGAATCCAAAATGTCAAGGCAAAGGAATCACATTATTATGTTGGTGTTTTTGTTCTCTTTTCTGCCCTCTCAAGCTCTTGCTGTTTAAGGTCAAGATGCATGAGATGTGCACATCAAAATATGATAAGACCTGGGCAATGAACCTTTGTCTTGAGCCCCGTGGTCCTTGATAAGAACGATAGCTGTATTTTCTTTTTTAGCAGAATTCACACACATGCACCTACATGATTCTTGAGTCACGATGACCCTTGACTAATGATGGGACTACTTCCTGATAAATCCATTATAAATTGGAAAGATCATAAATTGGAAATGGATTTAAATCACCTAAACTACCAAACATATAGCTTAGCCTAGCCTACTTTACACATTCTGAGAACACTTACATCAGTCTACACATGGGCAAAATCATGTAACTCAAAGTTTATTCCATGATGAAACATTTATTGTCTTGTGCAGGTTATTGAATGCAGAACACTATAGAGTCCAGTACATGTCAGTTATCCTTGAAAAACGGGAACATTGGTAATTATTATTTGTTCTTTATTGTCCACATTTTGTCATGATCATGTGGCTAACTGGGAGCAATGGCTGGCTACTAATTCCTAGAACCACAAGAAAGGATCCTGCATACTGCTGCCAAGAGAAAGAGTGAAATTCAAAATGTGAAGTATGATTTTTATTGAAAGCATACAGCTCTATATAAAAAAAAATCAAAACATCATATACTGTACCATTATAAGTTGAGGACCATATATATTCACACTCCATTACTCAAAAGATTATGCATTATGCATTCCCTAAATAAACCAATACTTATGTCTCTTGAGTTCTGCAGACACTATTGACTCAGGAAATTATGTAAATAGCACAAAATGCTGAAAAAAATAAGACTAGAGCATTATCAATTAATATAAATACAGGGCACTGAATTATAATTTTGTAAAGTAACACTTTCAGAACAGTTATTATGTACCAGGCATTACACTAGGTTTGAGGAAAGTAGGAAAAGTATAATCTCTGCTTTATATTAGCATGTTTTAAGTGAAAACTGAAGTTGAGAAACAGAACTTACCTTTTCAGGTAGGAGAAATCAAAGGGAAACATATTACCCTTTTTCTTTAGGGTTAGAACATGCCTTACAAAAGCGGTAACATGTCAGAAGCAATCTGAATCAAAAGACTATGAAGTTGGGCTCCAGGGGTACATGGGAAAGCAGTCATGAACCAATTTAAATCAGTTCACCTTGCCTATCTATGTGTGTTCCTGGTGTCATCTTAAGTTTGGACATCATTTCCACTGCCTCGCTTCAACCCTGTCCTGAGGTACATGTTGAATATCCCTTATCCAAATGGTTGCAAGCAGGTTTGTTTCAGATTTAAGCTTTTAGGATTTGGGGACATCTGCACAGACTACCAGTTAAGCATCTTTACTCTGAAAATCTTTACTCTGTGAAATGTTCCAAAATCTGAAACTTTTTGAGCATGGGCACTCAGGATGGCTTGGATTTTGGATATGCAAATCAGTGATGCTCAACCTGTCCTCAGGATTAAAAAACCATGAGCTTCTATGTCAGGGTTGATATTTGTCAGTAATGTTCCAGGGGAAAATCTAAATGACAGGTCCATGGTTCATAAGGCTAATATGTTCCTATGGACATGTACCTCTGCCTATGCTCCAGATAGGGCCAAGTGTGTTCATCTAAATGAATTTGTGTATCTATAATAAAAGAGTGTATAGATGCTGAAATTACAACAGCGGTTATCCTTGAAAGATGGGAACATTGGTAATTAATTATTTGTTCTTTATTGTCCACATTTTTTACAATACACATATTATCAGTGAGAAAGAGCATTGTTAATTTTAAAAGACTAATTCTGACTTTATAAATATATTTAGCATAACAATATGAATGTGTATTTGCTTAGGTGAAAATGGAATATTGCCATTGGTGTACTGTATTTTTCTAGCAAAACAGACCCAGTGCTTGCTTGCCTGTAGTTAGTATTCACCCAACCATACCACCTAAATGTAACACATTTGTTAACCAATAATTGTATTTCTTCAAACACAGATGCAGCATTGAGTTCAAACACTTATTCCCAGTGCAAATAAGAGGATGATTCATTAGCAGATCTTAATGATGTTTCTATCTGTTTGACTCCACCTGCATCTTATAAATAAGCAAGCAAAAAGTGTACCATAGTAACTATTTATCAAAAGAAAAAAGTCTTGTATCACAGCCTTCCTGGTTAGCTGTAACTCTAAACAAAATCACATATAGGCTCGGTTACTTTTATACACTATGCAGAAATATTCAAGAAGCTGCTGTAATCAAGAATAAGACCATGCAAGCCAGCAGCAGAAAACAATTTATTTCTTCAAGCCCATGGTACATTTATCAAGATGTTTTGTTACCATTAAAAACCTGATCTTGAGCTTGTGCATGTGTGTGTGCATGCACATATCGTGCATAGTGAGCTTGTGTACTATTATGTCTTTAGTAAACTTCAACATTATGCAAGTATTACATGTATTTATTAATTATATTCAATGTTTATAATGCTTAATCTTCATATCAAGGGATAGAGCTATGTGAGGAGAAGTTTATTGGTTTATATCATTAGTTTTCTACAGTTATTGCCTCGATTCCAATCTTTGAAAGGAGTGCTGTAGACACAAATTCTATCTTAGTACTTTATATAAAAATACAATCACCCATAGTCTTATCTATAATTTCCTTTGCATAACTGTATCTATTGGCAAAGTGAAGGCACTTCCTGGATAATTATAAATGAAGACAAACCAGAAATAAGTATGGACAATGGTTTTGAACGTCTTTTATCTTTTGATCTAGATTAGAGAAATCCACTGGCAAGGCATTGTAGAAAACAAGCCCGAGTATTTCTCTACATCTTTATTTTCCCAAGTTAGCAAAATAGAGCACTATTCAAGAGACAACTCAGGTAATTTGCTGCTCTCATTCTCACAGACTGTTTTCAAGGGATTCAGAGTTTCAGCAATAGTCAGGTCAGTTATTTCTTACTAGTAAATAATTGAAGTCAACTCATCTCTATATATCAAAGTGTATCATATATACCTACTGGATAATCTAGAGTCCTTCTGCAAACAGTGAATCATAGTCCAGCATCAACAAAGAATGAGTGGGTGTTCCAATTAAAACAGGAAAAGAAAATAGTCCTTCTTTCCAGAACGTGGTCTTTCATTACCCATTTTAACTCATCTAAATCATTACATAATTATGTGGCTTATGTCTAAAGTCTGGACCCCGTTCTTTGCAATAATATCAGTGTTATAATTGTTAGCATCATTAACAACTGGGACAGAGGTACTGCTCTCACAGTATGCTCACAGGCCTGAATGCTTGAAGACATTAAATATCCTCAGGTCCCTTTACAGTCAGTAGTGAGAAAGGTTGCAGAGAATAAGGGGTCAAGTGGTAATTCTTGGCAATATTCGAGTTGGGGTCTGATAATGTAGTCATGTCATTGACAAATGCACTTTATTATGTTTTGGTATGATGTTGTACAGAGGAAGTCTATTGGACAAGGTAAATGCTCACTCTACAATGCAGAGATTATAATCTGAAATACATAACACTGATTTAGGCATCTATAAAAAGTACAAGCAACCATATAGGATCTAGCAAGGCAATACAATGTCAAGAACAAAAGTAATCAGAGGAGACAATATTGTGGTTTTGCAGCTTATTGAGATTTAACTTGTCTTTGAGTTTATATTCTTACAGAAAGGAAGAAGTGAAAGAATCTTGTCACATTTCCATAATCACATTTGTAAATAAGATTTTCAGACTTGTTGGATGAGGACATTTCTAATATGGGGGGAATTTTTCAAAATAATATATAAAGGAATTATTATGCGGAACAGGCAAGGGAAGCTGTAAACCTTCAACTCAGACCATGAAGGCTGAGGTTAAGAAAAGCAAGCATTTAACCCATGTCTGAAATATAGTTTCAAAGCACCAGGAATGTGGAGTGGATAGTGGCATGCATCTTATGGGCATCTCACCCCTTCTGTTCTTATTTCTTCCTCTCTGAGGCAATATCAACTTACTGTGTCAGGAGCCTCCATTTTCCCTGATAAAGCAGTTTCTGATATGATAGATTGTACCAAGTGGACGTATTTTACTCTTCTTTAATAATCACTACCCTGGATTACAAAGTGGAAACACTGTAGAGGAGAACTGCCATCCTTTTGATGGAGCACTAGGCCAGTAGAGACCTCCAGGAAGCCAAGAAACTGGAATTTGTATTGCTGCTGGTGATGAGCGTTTTGCAGATGACAATGATTAGTAATGAGAATCAGATAGCTTGTTAAGAAACAGGCATATTTTATCTGTCCCTTTAAATACCTTCAAAGTTGTGTATTCTCAGTGGCCTGACAGGTGTTTGGCTCGGTGGTCATGTGCCAGGCTCTCCCACAGAATGGTCCTTATGTATCTATCAAAGATGCTGGGATTTCATGTGTTTGACACACACACCCTATTCTGGTATGTGATACCACTGAGTCAGTGGGGTTTGCAGGAGATGGCCTTAGGTGACAGGTAAAGACAGGCAGCATTTCCTTCTCCTCCATCTGAATACAGCTCTCCCTTGGTATCTGCCCCGATCCCCCACCCAGGATAACAAAATCCAAGTCCCTGATATAAAAAGGGTGTTAGTTTTTGCATAAAACCTGCACATTTCTTCCCTTATACTTTAAATCTAAATGCTGCATAAATAGTTGTTATACTGTATTGTTTAGTGACAAGAAATAAAGGTCTATGTGTTCTGTACAGATGCAAAGTTCTTAGAGTGACTGTACCTTACAACAGTTGATTATGTATTTTGTGAAGAAGCACTGAAGAGTTTGAAAGCTCCCAACATAAAGAAATGGTAATTGTTAAAGAAGACAGAAATACTGATTACCCTAATTTGGTCATCACATATTGTATATATTTATCAAATTATCACCATCTAGCCCCTAAACACAATAATTATGTGTCATGAAATTTTTTTTAAAACTAGTTTTCAAAGAGACATGGAAAATAAATAAACAAACCTAATCCGTCAAAAAACATGAAAAGAATTAAGGAAACACCAGGTTTTGATTTGCAATTAGTGGTAAATTAGCTTGTTGAACTAACATTCTCTCAGATTACAATGATAAAATCTGGATAAAATGTTGTATATAGTTAGACAGAGATGCACATCTGTGTATAATACACAAATATATGTCCACAAGAACTGGATGCAGGTTTCACCTGTACCCACTGACTGGAGAGTGTAGGAGAGATTTAGCCTTTTTCAAAAAATATCATTCTTCAAAGGCACCCAGTTGAATCCCGTCTCAAATTATCATTATGATTTCTAGTACACAACTTTAAATTCAAAAGAAGTATGGAGCAACAAGAAAACATATTCAATACACAAGACAAAAAGCAGACAGTAGAAACAGTCCCTCAAATGCTCAAAATGTTGTAATCAGCAGACAAGGTATCAAAAACTGCCTACATTTTTTTTCAACTATTTTTATTCTATGGTTCGTTAAACCATGGAAGTTCACAGGTATAGAGGGCCAACTGTATAATCTGGAGCAATATGTGTGGGGCATTTTCCTTGAAAACAGTACATGAGAACAGGAAAGTTGTGTGTAAACATGAGAAAACAAAAAAGAAGGAAAGTGTAGCTGGAGGGAATCTGAGTTCAAAGCTGGACATCAGGGCTGGGGTTGTGGCTCAGTGGTAGAGAGCTTGCCTAGCAGGCGTGAGGCACTGGATTTGATTCTCAGTACCACAAATAAATAAATGAATAAAATAAAGGCATATATATATATATAAAAAAGCTGGGCATCAGAGGTGAAAGGGGACGGGGAAGGTGGATGCAGTAAATAGAAATTGAAGAGGTGCATGTGGTTGAGAGAGCAGAGCTGGGAGCAGGATTGAAGAGGCTGAGATCAGATAGCTGACAAAATCACAAATTTGGAATATGTATCAGGTTATGCTTTAATTTTTTCAAATAGGAAGTACAAAAGAGTATACATAGCTTCTATTTTCAGCTTTAAGAGAAAAGAAAAAAAGAAAACTTCACCAGTTAAGGAAATAAAACCCTGCTGTATGACGCCCTCACCCTTAGCCCCTCTCTCTCCCACTACAGATCAACTCCATTTGGAAACTTGAGCTGATTGTTTCTATACTCCTGTACCCCTTTGCTACATATGATGTATCCCTAAACAATATGCTATTTATTTTTGAGTGGCTTGAAGTTTTAGATTAATGAGATGGTACTCCCCTATGTCTTGTGTATTTCATGCAACTGGATATGTATGTATGAGATGCAACCAAGCTGATGTGTGTAATTCTGATTCATTCATGTTCCCAATTGTATGGTTTTTGCTATATGACTGTATCAAAGAGTATGTAGCCTTTATTCTACTTGAGAACCTTCGATGTATGTCTAGTCTATAGACCTATGCAGACAATGCTGCCCTCTCCATCCTTACCCTTGTTACCTGGTACAGATGATCAGGGGTGGCTCTAGGGAACACACAGAAGAATATACTAGATAAGAGTTTCAACACCCATCTTGACCTTGCAATGCCAAATGCACTTTAAAACTGGTAATAAGGAAAGCACCCTCTCCTTCGTACTAACTGATCCATGGCCTCCCCTGCTCAGCAACACTTCAAACTACTTTCAAATGTTTAACTTCTGACCAGGGAAAAGGGAGGTAAAATGACATTTTATGAATGTTTCGTATTCTTGCATTTAAAAAGTCAACTAGTTCAAGGAAGCTTGCTACAAAAATTAAATTATACATTATTTCTCAGAGGCAACTACTTAGAATTATTGTTAACAACAACACAAAATGAGGGTGGGGGCATTTCCATCTGTGCTTCAATAGCTGCATCTTGATTTCTCAAACTGAGTCATTCCTTAGTGTGGCTCTCATAGAAAATGAGAATTTACTGTCTCATTCCTTGGGCCTTCAATACAACATGCAAATTTCCCAGCCCCCCATCTCTAAATAGTTATCTTGCATTGTTGTTTTGATATTGGGAATTTAACCTGGAGGCACTCACATTCTACTATTTAGCTATATCCCCAGCCTTACTAAATTGCCCAGGATGGCCTCAAACTTGTCACCTCTCCTGCCTCAGCCTTCCAAGTAGCTGGAAGTACAGGCGTAAACTACCACACCCATTATGTTGTACTCTTGCTAGATCATTATATGATTTTTACATTAGCATAACAATATAAAGGTTATTCACAGATGAGCAGGTGTAGCATGATTCCTTTTATTACGTTATATTTTATTTTACCTGGAGAGTTGTAGATTTTGTTTTTCTAAGTTCTGTTTTCTGTGTTTAGTTTTGGTTTGTCCTAGTCACCCATTCAATCCCTAAAAAATTTGTCAGATATGAAAATGTTCCCTTTATACATTCAAGTATGTTAGGTGTTAAGTGTTCAGTGCAGGTTGTCATCTTAAATCCATCCTTTATTATTCTCATGTGCTTTTTCTGGACTGATTTCTCTCTAGAGTAGTCTGTATTCTTGGGAATTCTCATGACCCTAACATGAATTTCTTCTCTAAATGTCTTCTTGGTTTTTTTTTTTTTTTTTTTTGGTGTTCTTTATTTTCACTCTATTTCCTTTTGTTTATCTATTTGGGAACGATAGAACTTCTTGATTTGGAGGATTGGTGTCATTACTCATTAAAAATTTTCAGCTGTTATTTTTTCCAGTGTTACTGCTCCGATAGTTATATATTTTTATTAGAATTAAGATTAGATATATACTAACCAATGCCTCTCAAATTTTATGCTACAAAGCAATCAGCCAGTGGACTCCTTATAGCACAAATTCATATATTCTCTTCAGTTGTTGTATACTAAGAAATATGAAGCCTATGCTATTGATTTGTAGACCATGTTTGGACTAAACTGTATTAGGTCTTCTCACTCTACCTTCTCCTGCCTCTTAGCATTCATTCATGTATGCCATCTTTTTTTTCTTTCAGTGCTACTTTGGGTGTAACTTCTTGATATTTGTGTGTTCACAGACTTTTCAATTATATCAAATTTTATATTTGAGTTTTACTCTTTTGTGTTTTGAATTAGATACTCTTCATTTCTATAAGTTCTGCTTTAGTCTTTACTGGCCAATTTTAATGTGTTATGCTTACATACATTCTTTACTTAAATATGTTGAAAGTATATAGTGTTCTGTACCTGTTAATTATAATGTCATCAGTCTTTGTTAATGTGATATTTGTTCCTTTTTCCTATAAATACTTATTCAAAGCACCTATTTCTTTAAATATTTGGTAAATTCATATATATATATATTTTTTTTTGATGGACTTTAATTTCATTTGTTTATATGTGGTGCTGAGAATTGAACCCAGTGACTCCACATGGTAGGCAAGCACTCTTACCACTGAGCCACAACCCCAGCCCCAATAAATTTATTTTAATATTGAGCTTCATGTTTATTGAAATTCATTTGCAAAAATCTTTACAACCTAAGCTTAGAATCAATTTTGCTGGAGAAACTGCTTTGTAAATTGTTTCTGCTAGGTACTTAGGGGTACTTAGGGGCACTACTCATTCCCTGGAATTTTACCTATTATATGAACTCTAACTTTACTTTTTAGAGGATGAACTTCAGGTGAGGTACTTTTGAGAGACTTTTATTTTCTCTGTTCTACTTTATATCAACTCCAAGAAAAAGTAGGCTTTCCAAAGTCATTTTTTAGCCCATCTTCTGTGAGTTATTGTCCTTTGTTGGTACCTGCTTGGTGCAGGGGTCTCTTGTATGATCTCCCCCTCTGCTTGTCCCCTGTTCTGTGTCCATGACACACTGCTCTGAGGATTGGACAGCATCCCAGTGGAAAATCCTGCTCACTGATCCAGATAACTCCTTGAGATGACAGGCCTCTAATTATTAGTTTTAATTTATCACCAGCCTAGCCACATTAAAAGTTTTAGAGGTTTATCTGGGGTTTTTAGTTTTAGTACAAAAGTAAAAAGATTTTTCTGTACACCTAATCTGCTTTTATTTCCAAAATCATTTCGGTGCATTTCTGGTGAGGCGGAACATCATGGCGGGGAGTGTGTGGTGGGAAAACTTAACTCATAGGGACAGGGGAGAAGAGAGAGGGCCAGAGGACAGGGACAGAGTCATGATCCTGTGACCTACTTCCTCCAACTAGGCCCCAACTCCTAGAGTGTCTGTCATCTCCCAGTACTTGCCATCAGCTATGGACCAAGTTTTCAACATATGAGCCTTTGAGGGACATTCCAGATCCAAACATAACACTTCTCACCTTAGCTTTCTCAAATCAAAACCAAGAGGACTCAGCTAGAGGAATCATAAGTTCCTTCCATCTCTGTAACTTGATGGTAATAAAAATGATGCCCAAGACCTACTTTTGAAGGCAGAAGTTAGATTAAGCAACTGGATGTAGTAGGACATTCAGCAAAATTGAGTGACCATGTGTAATATACTTGTTCATGAAATTCAACTATTCAAGCTTTCATTTTCCTAATAAAAAGTAATAATCATAATACAAAACTTTCTTCCAACCTGTGTCAGAGAGGATTTTTTTTAGTGTTTATGGCATTACAAATTGTTTCACATTAATTCTAAAAATATTCAAGCCATCATTCTCTCTATCATTGTTTTTCAGTCTTCTAGTCTTAGTCAATCATCACATGGATGTTTGCCCAAAATATTGTCATCTTCTCTTATTGTGCCGAAATTCTCCTAGTTATATAAGTATTCATATCCATTGGCTTCTCAATTGGTGGATGTTTTAGTTAGCTTTTCATCACTGTGAACAAAATACTGACAAGAAGAACTCAGAAGAGGAAAATTTTATTTGAGGTTCACGGTTTCAGAAGTATCAGTCTATAGATAGCCAACTCCATTGCTCTGTGCCCAGGATAAGGCAGCACATCTTGGGGTAAGGACCAGTGGAGGAAAGTTGCTCAGCTCATGGTGGTATCAGGAAGTGAAGAGAGAAGGAGAGAGAGGAAGAGGAAGGGGCTGCAGGAAAAGCCACCCTTCCAGGGAACATCCCCAGTGACCCATCTCCTTTGCCCATGCCCTGCCTGCCTACAGTAACCACATAGTCACTGCATTCAAACTAGACTGGACTAATTAGGTTGCAGCTCTCATAATCTAATCATTTACTTCTGAATCTGCCTACATTAACATGAGCTTTTGGGGGACACCTTATATACAAACCATAATATTTTACCCCGGGTCCCCCAAAACTCATGTCTGTATCAAAATGCAAAATGATTTTAGTTCATCAATCTAAGTTTCATAGTCGTAACCATTTCAGCATTACCCAAAAGTCCAACTTTAGTCTTCTCTGAGACCCAAGGAAAAATCTTAGCTGTGAGCCCCTGTAAAATATCAAAAGCAAATAATGTATATCCAGTAGAGAGTGACACAGAGTAAACATTTCTATTCCGAAAGGGAGAAATGGGGCATAGAAAGTAGGGATGGGGCCAAAGCAAGACTGAAACCTCGCTGGGAAAGCAGGTTTCCAAACTCCACCTATTATGCCACATTCAGCATCTATGGGACACGGCATCATAATGTGACCTCCAAAGGGCTTGTATAGCTCCACCACTGGGACCTCTCTCTTGGCCTGGCTTTCTCGACAGCCAGCATTCTCAGCAGAAAGTCCATGTTACTGGCATCTCTTAATTTCTCAAAGCCTCCACTCTAGCTTTATCTTCAGCTTCACAGCTCCATGCAGTGTCCTCTCAAGAGCAGCCTGCAGGGACTTCAACCCATAGCTTTGGCTAGTCTCCCAGACCTTTCTTTGAAATCACAGTGGAAGTCTCCATGACACCATAACTGCAGCATCCTGCATTCTTGCTGAACACTATGTAGATGGTGCCAAGGTCTGTTGCTAGCTCACCCAATACCTGGCCTGCTGGAATCTGGGCTGCAGTGGCCTCTGAATGCCTTCATGGTTCAGCACCATGAAACAACTTCCTAGGCCCCCTGGTGTGACTAGGACACCCCCATGATCTCTTTCCAAAGGAATTTTCTCTTCTCTATACCCTTGAGCCTGTAGTTGGTGTAGTCTTACAAATTCCTGAGATGCTATCCAGGAATCTTTACTATTGTCTCCATGCAAAGTGTTTAATATCTATAAGGCTGTAATTTCGTCAACAAGCCCCTCTTCCTTGGCCCCAGGTTTACATATACTTTTTTGGACAAACTGCAGGTTTTTAAGATCCTTTAGCTCTGTTTTCTCCTCCCAATTCTCATAGTAAATCTGGCTAAAAGCTTCCAGGAGTATCTAAGCCCCTGCCTTAATGCTCTCCTGACTTAAATTTTTTTCCTCCACCAGATTAATTAGTCCATCACTTTTAAATTCACATGAATTCTCAGAATGTGGGGAAAATGTAGCCAGGTTCATTGCAAGAATGTGAGTGGCCTCTAGTCCATTTCCCAGTAGGGTGTTACTTCCCTCTGAAACCTCATGAGCACCGTCTGCATTCTGTCCACTTTCTGGTCTTCTGAGCTCCCGCCAGATTCACCCAGTAAGCTCGGCTTGCAACACTCTAAAGCTTTTCCAGCTTGCGTATTAAACTTTTCCAAATTCTTCCTACCAGCCAACTCCAAGGGTTAGCCACCCCCCTACTCCTGGTACCAACTTCTATTGTAGTTAGCTTTTTATCACTGTGACTGGAATACCTGACAAGAAAAACTTAAGAGAAGAAAATTTTTATTTTGGGTTTATGTTTTTAGAGATCTCAGTCCATAGACAGTTAACTCTGTTGCTCTGGACCAAGATGGGGTGGTACATCATGAAGAAAGGGCCCAATAGATGTGAACTGCTCAGTTTAAAGAGTGTCAGGAAGGAGAAAGGGTGTGTGCGAGTGTGTGTGTGTGTGTGTGTGTGTGTGAGAGAGAGAGAGAGAGAAAAGAGAGAGGGGCCATTGAACACTGAAAGATCAACCATTCTGGGGTACACCTCCAGTGATCCATCTCCCCCAGTCATGCCCCAACTGCCTACATTCAAATTAGGATGGACTTAAGAGGTTACAGGTCTCATAATATACTTATGAATAATTCTGTATTAACAAAAGCTTTGGGGGGATATCTTATACCCAAATCATAACAGTGACATTGGGCAAATACCCATTTCTTTTAATTGGTATCTAAGGAGTCATACATAGAGATAAGAGGCTTTATAACTAAGGCATTTTGTATTTTCATTGCTCTATGAGAGTGACATTGAGCATTGCTGCATTTATGCATAAGGAAAAGCAATATGGTAATCATTTTAATAGTGAATGTTTTCTGATAAACCTAGGTAACCATTAGAGTTCCCCAGAGTTAGATGTCATTCTTTTAAAGAATTTTCAACTCAGTTGAGAGGACAGAATTTATGTAAGAGTATTTAATAACAGAAGAGAGAAGATACTAAGTCTCAGATTTATGGTATACATAATAAGTGTTTAAAAATGTTGAGAAGGAAGGTAAAATAGTCAGACACAAATAAATTATTAGGAGGGCAGTCCTTTTAGACAGTGTGGTACATGGAAGAGAAATAACTATACCAACAGTCAAATAATAATAAAATTGTTTAATGTGCATGCTTTTGTCTAGAATTCACCAATTTGACTAGATGTAAATTTATATTCTAAAGTGGAATAGTATAAACCTAGGCCAAACTTTGGTCATAAATTTATATAAAACACTGTGTGAGTTTGCATCGGGTAATTCTCAGCTTAGGTTCTACTGATATTAAACCATTTTGTGTTCACCAAAAAGAACATGTTAGTTTTCAGTTTTGCTTATGTGATTCAAGCATCATCCATCCTGCTCCAGAGTCACCTTCTCTTTCTTTATTTGAGAACATGGAATCTGGCTCACATCCATGCCTGAGCCATCTGCCTCTCAGCTGATTGGCGGTGCCATGTGCTTCTCTCCATTCCCTTCTCCAGCACAGACTATGGTTTGTTTGCTTTGCTCCTGACCTATTGGAACTGCTATAGTGCACAGAATCTCAGTTGGGGGGCGGGGGGGCGTAGGTAGCAGGACCTCTTCATTCTATTGCCTTCAACTTTATTCCTACCGAATACAAACAGACAATGCTTTAAGTATATCAAGTTTTACTGAGAAGTTGACACTTTATAAAAAGAGTGATCCAGCATACAAAGCAAAAATTTACTATTTTGGATCAAACATGATATCCCCCGTTATTCTAGGGAAAAGCATTAAGAGTTGAACACTTCCCAAGTTCTCCCTCTGAATGTGCACCACTTCCTGTCTTTCCTGTTTTTCCTTTGTTCTCTTCCTCCCTGTCCTCTGATCAGACTACAGGATCAGCCATTTTCTCTAAACCTCCATAGTGCCAACCTTAATCCTTTTGTTGAGGCTGTACTCTCACTGTAGGGTGTGATCCTAATCAGGACTCATTCTCTCTCTCCTTATTTTTGCAGTCCCAGAAACATAAGCACCAACAGCAGAACATACATTATTGTAGAGCACACCCAGAGAAGCTTTGGTAGCACATTTGTGAGTGGAATTTGATGCTGTAGTTTTTCAGTCTTTATAAAAACATTAAGTGCACATATATATTCTCATTCTTTCTATCTTCCAACAATTATTTTGTTTCTGTATTTTTGTTTGTTTGTTTCATTTTTGTTCTTTAGATAGAATCTTGCTATGTAATTCAGTATGTAAGTCTCAAACTACTGGGTTTAACCAATCTTCCTGCCTCCCTAGTAGCTGGGACTACAGACACACTGCCTTGCTTGGCTTTCCAGCAGTTTTTCAAGTAATATACACATATGTACACAGATCCCTTGCAAAATAAGTATTATTAATTTTCTGACACAGTTTTCTGGAACCATATTCATCACTTTTTCATGAATACACACACACACACACACACACACACACACACACATATATATATATATATATATATATATTTTTTTTTTTTTAAATAATAAAACCATTTACTCTTTGTGGACCATTTTCATCTACACCAGGACCTGGCTGAAAATTTGAAATTGCTGGTCAATTCTTCTTGTTATTGTTTTTGCTTATTTGTTTTTTACCCATGGGCCAGATCAGATTCTTAGGGACAATGTGTATTTACACTAATCTCCATTTTCACAGAGGGTAATATGAAGATTTAGCATCCCTGTGGCCAAAAAGTTTGAGGGGCTAAGTTCTAGTTTTAACTCTTGAGCATTGCCAGGACTTTGCCTGACATGGTATTGTGACTGAATATCTGCAGATCATCTACAAATTTGAAATCTAGAGGAGGAAATTTTTAATCTTTAAGGAATTATTGGATCAACCAGGCACACAATTATAACTTCCTAAGTAAAATGAAAATTTAAATGAAGCTTAACAAAGTTAGGCAGCCAGAGGGAAAGGTTTTAAAGAAATTGCTCTATAACTCCCTTCCACCAAAAGCATGACTGTATCCATGTTATGCTAGAAGGCATCACATGTGAGCTCATATTACATGTGAACTAACAAGTGCATTTTAATATCTTTCTTATTTGTAATAGAACTCATATCTTCTTTGGTTAGTTTCATTTCTCTTTGGATTTAAAGCATTTATTATATGGCTTCAATAGATCAACAATCCTTGAAGGGTCAAAATGTTATAAAAGAGAAATCCCATCTTTGTCTATAAAAGGAAAGTTTTAAATTAAAAACGTTAAGTAGAAAAAGGTTATGTCAGCAAATAGGTTATTTTTATATCTATTTATTATAGATATGCCAACATGTACATAACAATGTTTAGAGAAGCTCTTTATTTGGATTGAAATTATAGTCTCCTCCCTCCCACACAATGTATTGCACCATCTTTAAAGCCAGAGAATATGTCTGCTACTCCTTCACATTCTGTTTAACACTGGACAAAATACAAGACATGTTTTAGGTACTGCATAAATGGATATATTGATAGCCCATGAGCACCCAGATGTTGGATGATGTTATACAGGGAAAAAGTAGCTGATATGATTAGATGGGGAAAAGTTAGGTGGTATTTTGGAATGATTCATGAGTGACATATTTTTAAATGTCTGATTACATATAAAACTGGAAGTCAGCATGATAGTCCTTGTGGCAATAGTACTAGATAAATCAACAATGAGGATAAGGCGTGGAATGGCAAGGAATAATGTTATACTGTGCATTTTATTATCACACTTGGTTGCTGTTTTTTTCCTGCTTGGGCCTTAGGAATAGAAGTAGAGGCTGATTTATGAGTTGAGAGTCAGTGCAGAGTGTCAGATTTCTATAATGAGATTATATATTAAATCTAATGAAGGGAAAACATGCTTACCCAAACCAAATGACAGCACTATGATTAAACGACTCAAGATCCCTCGATGGATTTGTTTAGACAATACAGCAGGTAAAGTGACCTCCTCTTTGCTTAGGTTTGTGATCAATTCCATGAAATGAAGATTTATGTCTTTTATTATTCTGATGACACAACAATATGATCACAGAATCAAACTTGAACAAGATGGAACTCGTAACCAAGTGATATGGTATGAAAACCATGGAGGTTTGTTTAGATTAATCATGTGTGTTATATTTTATGGTAGCTTCTGTCCTACAGCAACTCAGTTATGCTCCTCCGTTTATTTTTTAACTTGAAATTTCATGTTGCAAGCATGTGTCTTGCACACACACCCACATGCATACGCAGCAGCAGAGGCATGAGCTCATGCTGCATCTGGAAAGTGACAGCGTCTCAAATGGGTTGTGCCCCATAGCATGTTCAATGAGAATGGCATCTAAATGGCATCTCCATATGGCTGAGGTCATTGCAGAAGCTATGGAGATTGCATGTGGAAGAGTGTGGGTAGTAACCAAAGTTTTCCAGGGTAAATAGTTAAAAGGCTTGATATATGTGACTTATGAGTAGCCCCACTTCCCCCAGTCAACAGCACCCATTCTCAGAGAGGAAAGAGACTTACAGTTGGATTAGCTTTGCAGAAGAGAACTGCATGAATAAAGAAAACCATATGTAGGTACTTTTTAAAGATTTTATAAACCAAAACTTCACTTAGTCTTCATTTTCTCATTTTTACCTGAAATTCCACTGTTGAAGAGTCCCTCCTTACATTAAATCTTTTTTTCCCAATTAAAATGCAAATATCCAGCATCACTTTCATACACATACACTTAAAGTAATTATTGTCAGATCTTTTCACTGTTGGAAGAACATGATAGAAATGGAATGATTAAGGAGCCTGAGAAGGGTGAAAAGGTATGATGATGAATCTTAAAGAGAAGGTTTTATCTATCATGGTTTTACCTGGAACTGGCCCGATAATGGAGACAACAAAAGTGATTTTTCCAGTAGCTTCTTGCACTCACTTTTGGTTGCTTCGCTGCTGTTTTCTTCTTTAATATTCATGTATTTGAGGTCTGTGATCTGTAACCGAGACTTCATGATATTTAGCATTACCCCATGCAGATACTTTTAAGAGCATCTCCATTAAAGATCGTTTTCTCCTGGAGCATTCTGTGCTCTCCAGTGGTGTTTATCACCCAAGCATTTAGTAGTGATCCCTGTAATGTATGCAGAACTGAAGATCCTCCTTCATCACTCTGATTCTGCTGGGAGTTGGTTTGTGTTGTAATACAAGGGAAATGGGAAGGAAGGGAGCCAGAAGGGAGCCAGGTTGCACATGTATGGTAATCCATCTAGATGAAATCATGCCATGAGACTAGTCAGCTAGGGAGGAGGTGTGAGAATAAATGGAACCCTCCCCTTGGGACTATCTATTTATAGCAAACTCTAGCTGACAACAGCCAACCCCCAGTGGCCCACTCTGCTGGCTTCTAATTTTTCTTTCTCCATTATCTGGGCTTAGAGCAAACCTCCATTCCCACCCCACTCCCACAAGTCTCTAGGCCTAAAGTGAGTATTTAGGAGTTCTAATCACTAGGTGATGGTCCTAGGTAAATAGGAACAACAGCAACATGGCTAGTAAATTCCTCTGCCATTCCTTTTAGCCTAAATACTGCAAGGCACAGTGCTGTCTGTCCCTCAAACAAGAGTCACCTCAAACAAGAAATGTTTATGAGATTCATTGGTGTAGAGAAAGACTACTAGGACATAGGAGATACATTGTTCATTTCTTATGGTTGAAGTGATGAGACCTTCTTTTGTGAGAATAGAGAATATCCAGGATGACTTTGAATCCATGTTTTGGATTAGGCAAGTTGATGTTGATGTCTTAGTTGCTTCTGGTTTCATTTAGGTTGGTATTCTTAAGAGGGACTTAGAGAGGAAGGGGACCCATGTTAGTAGAGTTTGAAGGAAAGAAATCATAGAAAAAGAGAAATCCATTGTTTTTACATTTACCTATGCAATGATTAGCTTTCTTTCCTGACCTTCTACCATTTAGACTTACTACTCAGGTTTCCTTAGCCCTCTCTTCTAGATTGATCCATCTGTCAAATGATCCCATACAGAACAGGGGACATCTGAAGAGCCCTGGATCAATCTGCACAATTCATCAGCTTTCATGTCAGCCCAGAGGCCAGCTGAAATCCAATTACCTGTCCCTGGCTCACAACATTTCACCAGTTTCCTACAACTACCCTCAGTCATGGGTGAAGTACAGATTACTTAATAATTGAAATAAAATATATGTAGTTAGTTATTTTCTAATTTTCTCACCATACAGATTGCTTGTCTAGGGATCCTTAATGGACCCCATCAATGAATCGTGAGACTATCCTGACCAAGCTGGTATATTCCACTGATTTCCTGTTTCATGGTACCACTCTGGCCCCTCCAGATCCTGTGGCTGTGGACATAGCGTCATTTTGCCGATATCATTTTCTCATAGGAAAAAAGATAATGGGTTGAAAAACACATTTTCTGCTGCCAAAGCTGATTACGCTTATGAGCATGTATCAATTCCAGCATTTTCCCTGTATGAAGCAAACACATTGGAAGTATGTGTCTTCACATCTCTTGTGTTTAATAGAATCAAAAGGGAACAAAACAAAAGCTTTTGAAAAAACTGTGCACAGTCTTTTAGACTGATTTAAGGGAAATCTGGTTCTATAATAAGATGCGGTCTGGCAGCCCATCTGTAGTTAGACTTACAAACTAGACTGGAATAGTACAGGCAGGCCTGTGCTTTATTGAAGTTGCAGTAGTTCATAAAGCAGGTGATGCCCTCTGGTGATATTGCATTACTGCCAAGGTTGATAGGGATTGCAATGTGTGGATGAGAAAGTGAGCAACAACTCTCACTCTGTGATTTGTGTAAAAAATATGAGCTTGAAGAGACGAGTCTTTGTTTAAAGCAAAATCAACATTTGCAGGGGAAGGGAAAGGGTCACAGAGCTCCAGGATCCGAAAGGGAAGAGAAAGCTGCAGGACCCAGAGCAGGAAATACCAAGTCCTCCCTTGGTAAATTTATCACACCCCTGCTAATATTTTTATGTAAGCAAATGTAGGCTGTAAATGAACAGCTCTAAAATGGGAAAGAAGTCACAAACTGTCAATCTGCAGTTGCAAGTTTGCAGCAGATGCAAGGCTTTTTCCATGCATTTCCTTTAGGGCATCATGAAAGAGAGTTGCTTATTACTGGCCAGTGTGAGCAGATGCACCAATGAGGGATGGACTGTAGGAGCTACTGATACATGACAGATACATTGCTCAAACTGAAGGAATAGGGATGGCAAGTCCCTAGTCTTTGGGCAGCCAAAGCCAGGTAGAAAATGATTATCCAATCTTTTTAGCACTTCCCGGCCAAGCATCCTTTCTGTCCTTATTCCAATTTGTTGAACCTTAAAAATAGACCCAGTGAGCTAACATTCCTTCTGCTCTCAGGCACCAGGCAGGGCTATCCCATTGATTACAGTGGCGTTGTGGCACAGTGGATGATTATAGCCTTTTGTCCTAAAGGTAATGTGAATATTCATAACAAAATAAAAAATCTATAGGAAGATAAGAAAGGTACCTTGGAACCTTGTTTGCAAGTCTGACACACTGGGGTGCTGGTCATGGTATTGTTGATCAGAGGGGTGTGCAGTGGTCACAGTGTGGATGTTTAAGTGCTGGAGAGAGAAACTAAGAGAGAGAGAGAGAGACGGAAGGAGAGAATGTTTTACAATATAGGAGAAAGAATTTGATGATAATTATCCCCCAAATGATGCCCTCATTTCTATCCCAAGTACCATGTACTTCATAAAATGATTAAAAGCAACATGGAGAGGCTGTTTATTTTGATGTGCCCTTTTTGCATCAGAAAATGCAGATGAAAGGTGGTGGGTTTGAAAATACAAAGTAAAAAAGCCTCTTACAAATTTTAATATTTAACAAAAGCATGGCTTATAAACTGAAAAGAATAGGATATAAACAAATGAGTTGTGACCGCCAGCCAGATGTTGACCTTTTTTTTTTTTTTCAATATTAAGCAGGTACAGTTTTATCTTGCATCCAGAGATGATTGATTGCTCTTGTGCAGGAGTGCTGACGTTCTGGATGGGATGCTTGTGATGTTTGTGTACTCCACTTATTGACCACAATGGAAAATCAGATCTCCCTAAAGGACAAAATAGCCTCATCCTAACTCAAGAACTACAAAGTTATTATGTAGTTTGACCTATAAAATCATCACCACCCACCCGAAGCTCACAAACAAGCACTGTTGTCACTGTTGTCATTGATGATTCCCCTCCTGGTGTAAAGTGTGCTTTTTTCTCAAACCAGAGACATTGTTGGCTGCACCTTGCTTGAGTGTCTGTTTTAGGTTGGGTGAGTCCACTCATCTAAGTCAATGGTCAATTCTTTGAAATGATCCCCCCCTGCTTCAACAAGAACATGTATACAAAAGGCATTTGACCTTGAAAATCTGGATCCCCTTTTTAAATCATTTTTTGTATTTTTAATTTTGATTTTTTATACATGACATCAGAATGCATTACAATTTATTCACACAATTTTTCATGTTTCTGGTTGTACACAAAGTAGAGTCACATCCTTTGTGTCTTCATACATGTACCTAGGATAATGATGACTATCGCATTCCACCGTCTTTCCTACCCCCATGCCTCCTCCCTTTCCCTCTCTCCCCTTTTCCCCTTCGCCCTATCTAGAGTTCATTTAATCCTCCCATACACCCCCTCCCCCATAGCATATTATAGATCAGCATCCTTAAACCAGAGAAATCATTTGGCATTTGGTTTTTTGGGATTAACTAATTTCACTTAGGATTATATTCTCCAGCTCCATCCATCTACTTGCAAATGCCATAATTTTATTCTCTTTTATTGCTGAGTAATATTCCATTGTGTATATATGCCACATTTTTTTTATCCATTCATCTACTGAAGGATATCTAGGTTGGTTCCACAGTTTAGCTGTTGTGAATTGTGCTGCTATAAACATTGATGTGGCTGTCTCCCTGTAGTATGCTGTTTGAAGTCCTTTGGGTCTAGACCAAGGAGTAGGATAGCTGGGTGAAATGGTGGGTCCATTCCCAGTTTTCCAAGGATTCTCCATACTGCTTTCCATATTGGTTGCATGAATTTGCAGTCCCACCAGCAATGTATGAGTGTCCCTTTTTCCCCACTTCCTTGCCAACACTTATTGTTATTTGTCTTCATAATAGCTGCCATTCTGACTGGAGTGAGATGAAGTCTTAGAGTAGTTTTGATTTGCACTTCTCTAATTGCTAGTGATGATGAACATTTTTTTCATATATTTGTTGATTGATTGTATATCCTCTTCTGAGAAGTGTCTGTTCAGTTCCTTGGTCCATTTATTGATTGGGTTATTTGTTGTTGTTGTTGGGGTTGTTTTTTTTTTTTTTTTTGGTGTTTAGATTTTTGAGTTCTTTATATATTCTAGAGATTACTGCTGTGTCTGATGTGTGTGTGGTAAGAATTTGTTCCCAATTAGTAGACTCTCTATTAACTTCACTGATTGTTTCTTTTGCTGAGAAGAAACTCTTTAGTTTGAATCCATCCCATTTATTGATTCTTAATCTTAATTCTTATGCTATAGAAGTCTTATTAAGGAAGTTGGGGTCTAATCCAACTTGAGGGAGATTTGGGCCTACTTTTTCTTCTAATAAATGTAGTGTCGCTGGTTCAATTTCTAGGTCCTTGATCCACTTTGAGTTGAGTTTTGCGCATAGTGAGAGATAGAGGTTTAATTTCATTTTGTTGTATATGGATTTCCAATTTTCCCAGCACCAGTTGTTGAAGAGACTATCTTTTCTTCAATGTATATTTTGGCACCTTTGTCAATTATAAAATATTTGTCCTCTATTCTGTACCATTAGTCTACAAGTCTATTTTGGTGCCAATACCATGTAATTTTGTTACCATTACTCTGTATATACTTTAAGGTCTGGTATTGCTTTAGCTATTCAGGGTATTAAAAGAGTATTTTTCCAGATGAATTTCATGACTGCTTTTTCTATTTCTATGAAGAATGTCATTGGAATTTTGATTGGAATTGCATTAAATCTGTATAGTGCTTTTGGTAGTATGGTCATTTTGACAATATTAATTCTGCGTATCCAAGAACAAAGTAGATTTTTTTCATTTTCTAAGGTCTTCTTTAATTTCTTTATTTGGCATTCTGTAGTTTTTGTTGTAGAGGTTTTTCACCTCTTTTGTTAGGTTGATTCCCAAGTATTTCATTTTTTTTAATGCTATTATAAATGGGGTAGTTTTCCTTGTTTCTCTTTTAGAGGATTTGTCACTGATATACAGAAATACCTTTGAGTTATGGGTGTTGATTTTGTATCCTGCTACTTTGCTGAATTAATTTACTAGTTCTAAAAGTTTTCTGGTGGAATGTTTTGGGTCTTCTAGGTATAGAATCATATCATCAGCAAATCACCAATTCTATTTAACATAGTTCGTTTTTTTTTTCAGAGAGAGAGAATTTATTTATTTATTTATTTTAGTTTTCGGCGGACACAACATCTTTGTATGTGGTGCTCAGGATCGAACCCGGGCTGCACGCATGCCAGGCGAGCGCGCTACCGCTTGAGCCACATCCCCAGCACCTTAACATAGTTCTTGAAACACTGGCCAGAGCAATTAGACAGGGTCTTTCCCTAATCCTTTGGTCATGTTTAATTATATCACTAGTTAGCAACTGTGTTATACATTTTAGACATTCTATTATCTATTTTCTATCTTAATCACATGGTGCTAGTCATATCACTATTATTTTTCTCTTTATAGAAGGAATGACTTTTAATCTGGCCTTTTCAATCCCTAGTGTCTCTGTCACCATCCACTTTGTCAGAATGATGTCTTTTTTTTTTTGATTGTTCAAAACATTACAGAGCTCATGATATATCATCTTTCATACATTTGACTCAATTGGGTTTTGAACTCCCATTTTTACCCCAAATACAAATTGCAGAATCACATTGGTTACACACTCACATTTTTACATAATGGCATATTAGTGACTGTTGTATTCTGCTACCATTCCTATCCCCTACTATCCCCCCTCCCCTCCCCTCCCCTCCCATCTTCCCTCTTTACCTCCTCTGCTGTTGTTCGATTCTCTCCCCTTATTTTTTCCCTCCCCCTTGCCCCTCACAACCTCTTAAATTTTGTGTATCATTGAAGGTCTCCTACCATTTCCATATGCTTTCCCTTCTCTCTCCCTTTCTCTCCCCCCATTCGTCTTTGTTTACTGTTAGTCTTTCCCTCATGCTCTTCCTTCCTGTTCTGTTCTTAGTTGCTCTCTTTATATCAAAGAAGACATTTGGCATTTGTTTTTTAGGGATTGGCTAGCTTCACTTAGCATAATCTGCTCTATTGCCATCCATTTCCCTGCAAATTCTATGATTTTGTCATTTCTTAGTGCTGCATAATACTCCATTGTGTATAGATGCCACATTTTTTTAATCCATTCATCTATTGAAGGGCATCTAGGTTGGTTCCACAGTCTAGCTATTGTGAATTGTGCCGCTATAATCATTGATGTGGCAGTATCCCTATAGTATGCTCTTTTAAGGTCCTCAGGGAATAGTCCCTGAAGGGCGATAGCTGGGTCAAATGGTGGATACATTCCCAGCTTTCCCAGGAATCTCCATACTGCTTTCCAAATTGGCCTCACCAATTTGCAGTCCCACCAGCAGTGTACAACTGTACCCTTTTCCCCATATCCTCACCAACACTTATTGTTGTTTGACTTCATAATGGCTGCCAATCTTAGTGGAGTGAGATGGTATCTTAGGGTAGTTTTGATTTGCATTTCTCTGATTGCTAGAGATGGTGAGCATTTTTTCATGTACTTGTTGATTGATTGTATGTCCTCCTCTGAGAAGTGTCTGTTCAGGTCCTTGGCCCATTTGTCGATTGGGTTATTTGTTATCTTATTGTCTAATTTTTTGAGTTCTTTGTATACTCTGGATATTAGGGCTCTATCTGAGGTGTGAGGGGTAAAAATTTTTTCCCAGGATGTAGGCTCCCTATTTACCTCTCTCATTGTTTCTCTTGCTGAGAAAAAACTTTTTAGTTTAAGTAAGTCCCATTTGTTTATTCTTGTTATTAACTCTTGAGCTATGGGCGTCCTATTAAGGAATTTGGAGCCCGACCCCACAATATGTAGATCGTAGCCAACTTTTTCTTCTATCAGATGCACCGTCTCTGATTTGATATCGAGCTCCTTGATCCATTTTGAGTTAACTTTTGTGCATGGCGAGAGAAAGGGATTCAGTTTCATTTTGTTGCATATGGATTTCCAATTTTCCCAGCACCATTTGTTGAAGATGCTATCCTTCCTCCTTTGCATGTTTTTAGCCCCTTTATCAAATATAAGATAGTTGTAACTTTGTGGATTAGTCTCTGTGTCCTCTATTCTGTACCATTGGTCCACCCGCCTGTTTTGGTACCAGTACCATGCTGTTTTTGTTACTATTGCTTTGTAGTACAGTTTGAACTCTGGTATCACTATACCTCCAAGATTCACACTTCCTGCTTAGAATTGCTTTTGCTATTCTGGGTCTTTTGATTTTCCATATGAATTTCATGATTGCTTTCTCTATTTCTACAAGAAATGCCATTGGGATTTTAATTGGCATCACATTAAACCTGTAGAGAACTTTGGGTAATATCGCCATTTTGATGATGTTAGTTCTGCCTATCCATGAACAGGGTACATTTTTCCATCTTCTGAGATCTTCTTCTATCTCTCTCTTTAGGGTTCTGTAGTTTTAATTGTATAAATCTTTCACCTCTTTTATTAGGTTGATTCCCAAGTATCTTATTTTCTTTGCGGATATTGTGAATGGAGTGGTTTTCCTTATTTCCATTTCAGAGGTTTTGTTGCTGATATACATGAATGCCTTTGATTTATGTGTGTTGATTTTATATCCTGCCACTTTGCTGAATTCAATTCATTTATTAACTCTAGCAGCTTCTTTGTAGACCCTTTTGGGTCTGTTAAATATATTATCATGTCATCCGCAAATAGCGATAATATAATTTCTTCTTTTCCTATTTTTATGCCTTTAATTTCTTTTGTCTGTCTAATTGCTCTGGCTAGTACTTTGAGAACTAAATTGAATAGAAGTGGTGATCGAGGGCATCACTGTCTTGTTCCAGATTTTAGAGG
The DNA here is from genome assembly GCF_964194105.1 of Spermophilus citellus. NCBI lineage: Eukaryota > Metazoa > Chordata > Mammalia > Rodentia > Sciuridae > Spermophilus > Spermophilus citellus. The sequence continues at coordinate 31,397,162 of NC_138196.1, forward strand.
GAATGCCTTCAGTTTTTCTCCATTTAGGATGATGCTAGCCTGAGGCTTAGCATACATAGCTTTTACAATGTTGAGGTAAGTTCCTGTTATCCCTAGTTTTTCTAATGTTTTGAACATAAAGGGATGCTGTACTTTGTCAAATGCTTTTTCTGCATCTATCGAGATGATCATATGGTTCTTGTCTTTAAGTCTATTGATGTGGTGAATAGCATTTATTGATTTCCGTATATTGAACCAGCCTTGCATTCCAGGGATGAATCCTACTTGATCATGGTGCACAAGTTTTTTGATATGCTTTTGTATTCGATTCGCCAGAATTTTATTGAGAATTTTTGCATCCAAGTTCATTAGAGATATTGGTCTGTAGTTTTCTTTCTTTTAAGTGTCTTTGTCTGGTTTCGGGATCAGAGTGATGTTGGCCTCATAGAATGAATTTGGAAGAGCTCCTTCTTTTTCTATTTCTTGAAATAGCTTGAAAAGTATTGGTATTAATTCTTCTTTGAAGGTTTTGTAGAACTCCGCTGTATACCCATCCGGTCCAGGACTTTTCTTGGTTGGTAGTCTTTTGATGGCTTCTTCTATTTCTTCCTTTGTTATTGGTCTGTTTAAATTGTGTGAGTCTTCCTGTCTCAATCTGGGCAGATCATATGACTTAAGAAATTTATAGATATCTTCACTATCTTCTATTTTATTGGAATATAGTGTTTCAAAATACTTTCTAATTATCTTCTGTATTTCTGTAGTGTCTGTTGTGATATTGCCTTTTTCATCCCGTATGTTAGTAATTTGAGTTCTCTCTCTTCTTCTTTCCATTAGCATGGCTAAGGGCCTGTCTATCTTATTTATTTTTTCAAAGAACCAACTTTTAGTTTTATCAATTTTTTCAGTGGTTTTTTTTTGTTTCAATTTCATTGATTTCTGCTCTAATTTTAATTATTTCTTGTCTTCTACTACATTTGCTGTTGTTTTGCTCTTCCTTTTCTAGGTTTTTGAGGTGTAGTGTGAGTTCATTTATTTGTTGGTTTTTTCTTCTTTGAGGAAAGAACTCCCAAGAAATGAATTTCCCTCTTTGATTGTGTCCCACAGATTCTGATATGTTGTGTGTGTATTTTCATTTGTCTCTAACAATTTTTTTATCTCCTCCTTTATGTCTTCTGTAACCCATTGATCATTCAGTAACATATTGTTCATTTTCCATGTGATGTAGGATTTTTCCTTCCTTCTTTTATCATTGATTTCCAATTTCACTCCATTATGATCTGATATGGTGCAAGGTATTATCTCCACGCCTTTATATTTACTAACAGTTGCCTTATGGCATAATATATGGTCTATCTTTGAGTAGGATCCATGTGCTGCTGAGAAGAACGTGTATCCACTTGATGATGGTTGATATATTCTATATATGTCGGTTAAGTCTAGGTTATTGATTGTGCTGTTGAGTTCTATAGTTTCTTTATTCAGTTTTTGTCTAGAGGATCTGTCTAATGGCGAGATCAGTGTGTTGAAGTCACCCATAATTATTGTGTTGTGGTCTATTTGACTCTTGAACTTGAGGAGAGTTTGTTTTATGAACATTGCAGCTCCATTGTTTGGTGCATACAAATTGATAATTGTTATGTCTTGTTGGTGCATGGTTCCTTTTAACAGTATATAGTGTCCTTCTTTATCCTTTTTGATTAACTTAGGTTTGAAGTTGATTTTATTCGATATGAGTATGGCCACTCCTGCTTGCTTCCGAGGGCCATGTGAGTGATATGATTTTTCCCAACCTTTTACCTTCAGCCTGTGTATGTCTTTTCCTATCATATGAGTTTCCTGAAGGCAGCATATTGTTGGATTTGTTGTTTTGATCCAGGTTACTAGCCTATGTCTCTTGATTGGTGAGTTTAGGCCATTAACATTTAAGGTTACAATTGAGATATGATTTGTACTTCCAGTCATGTTCGTTTATTTATTTATTTTAGTTTGGCTAGTTTTACTTTTTGGTTATTTTCCTCCCCCTTTACTGAGATACCTCCTGCTGTTAGTTTTGGGCACTATTTTTCAATTCCTCTTCTTGTAGTATTTTGCTCAAAATGCTTTGCAGTGCTGGTTTTCTTGCTGCGAATTCTTTTAGCTTTTGTTTATCGTGAAAGATTTTAATTTCATTGTCAAATCTGAAGCTTAATTTTGCTGGATACAGTATTCTTGGTTGGAATCCATTATTTTTTAGCGTTTGAAATACATTGTTCCAGGATCTTCTCACTTTCAAAGTCTGTGATGGGAAATCAGTCATTAACCTAATTGGTTTACCCCTGAATGTAATCTGCCTCCTTTCTCTCGTAGCTTTTAATATTCTCTCCTTGTTCTGTACGTTGGCTATTTTCATAATTATATGTCTTGGAGTTGGTCTATTATGGTTTTGAATGTTTGGGGTCCTGTAGGCTTCCAGGATTTTGCAGTCCATTCCATCTTTTATCTCTGGGAAGTTTTCTAGAATTATTTCATTTAATAGGTTGTGCATTCCTTTGGTTTGAATCTCTATGCCTTCTTCTATCCCGATGACTCTCAAATTTGGTTTTTTTATGACATCCCATATCTCTTGAATGGATTGCTCGTGGGATTTAAGCATCTTTTCTGTGTTGACTATATTCTTTTCAAGTTGATAAACCTTGTCTTCATTATCTGATGTTCTGACTTCTACTTAGTCAAGTCTATTTGTAATATTCTCGTTTCAGTTTTTAATTTGGTTTATAGTTTCCTGCAATTTTAGGATTATTGTTTGATTTTTTTTAAGATCTCTATCTCCTGGTAGAGCTCGTTCTTTGCCATTTGAATTTGTTTGTTTAATTCATTTTCAAAATATACTTTTATTTCTTGGACTTGCTGTCTCATGTCTTCTCTAATATTCCTTTCCGTCTGAGTTAGGTATGCCTTGAGTTCTTTCCCTATCCCTGTTTCTGCAGTTTCTATGTCCTCCTGTAGAATTACGTTGTCCTGCATTGTTTGTACTCCTTTTTTCCCTTGTTTTCTCGTGATGTTCAAGTTACTTTCCAGCTCTATTTGATTGCCGTGTTTCTGCTCTCTTCTATAGATTTGTTTTGGTTCTGTATTACTCTGTTGATTCTTCTTTGTGTTGTTAAACTATGCCTGCTAACGTGGATTCCGCTGGGAAGGAATTCCGACGGCCGAGCTCCAGTGACGTCACTTCTCTGCTATGACGGGCCCCAGGCTCCTTGCCGGGGTGTCCTAATGGGGGGGGTGTGACTGGACTGTCTCTGGTTGGTTTCAGCTCCCGGTCGTGGCAGGCAGGCGGTCACCAGCCGCCCAGTAGCGCAGGCAACGGGCCGGTGATCGGTCGCCGGTGGGGGGGTGGACTCAATCCGTCCAGTCGCGCTGGCAGCGGGCCAGCTGTCGCCGTTGGGCAGTGATCTCTAGCCACCCAGTCGCGCGGTCGGTAGCCGGTGGGCGGGCGTTCTCCGGCCGCCCAGTCACGAGGGCCTGGCCTCTAGTCCCCTAGTTTCTCCTGTTAGTCTTGGTTTCTCCTGCTAGACCGGATTTCCCCTGAGTGATGCCTCTCGGCAGTTCAAACTGTACTCTGGGCCTGCCATTTGTTGGGTGTGGAGGGTGTCTATTGGGAACCCCGGCACTCTATTGTTTTGTTTCTGTTGTGGGGGATAGAACTGTACCGCTTCCTTCCCCCTCTGAAATCCCGTACTCAGCCCGGGGGTCAGTGCGGGCTCAGCCTGCGGGATTTCACAGAATCGCAGCCACTTTTCTCCCTGCTTGCTAATTAACCGCTCCTCTGTGGCGCCCCGCTGTCTGTAGCCGTGGGACAGGCCGCACGAATCAGTCAGCCCGGATCTCCGGTGCACAGTTGGCTCCAGAATGATGTCTTAAGGGGAGCTCCATTGGTCACTCCTTGGGTGACATATTTCCCTGGCTCCTTGTTGCCTTCAGGGTGGTTCAGACTCTTTGAGTAGAATGCAGGGCCCACCAATGGCTATTGTTCTGTCCTCCTCTCTTTGAGCTATTGACATTGCATCCAAAGTGAAGCCCTCTGAGAATGTGGGTTCCTGGAGCCTGCTACCTCATTAATAACTTACACTTCTACACAGGAATTTGGGCCCAGTTTCAGTCTCAACTTCCTAAGAGGTCCATGATGTAGGGGAGAGAGGATGCCATTTTTCTCAATTTATGGAGAAAGAAGAGAGTGCAGATTCCATTGTAACTCAATAGGCCACTACTAGGCAGAATCAACTCTCAGTGACCTCTATGTAAATTGTACGATTTGTGAATTATTGGTGGAGAATGTAATGTATTCCTTTATGCTCTAGTACATTAATGTTTTTCACTATATTAAGTTGATTCTTTATGAACCATATACTCATTTAACATATGCACATGTACATTTATTTTTCATTAAATGAATAAATGTTTAATTCTAAAGTTTATTGTGCTTTACTTTTTTTGTGTGACAATTTTGATCATGGTTTTCCTGTGTTAAGTGGGTTATTGGGGACTGAGTCAACTCTCCAACAGCCCTGAGGTAAATCTATAATCATCATCTCATCCAAACAATTGTTCACAGTGGAGAGAGAGTTGTATGGGAATTTTATTTTTTTATAAATGTATGCTTCTAAAGAAATAAGCATTACAGAAAGGTGGATTTTTTAAAGCAAATAAACTGTTAATTATATATATATATATATAGGCAACAGTGAAGTCATATAACACAGAAGGATAGGAGTGGGGAGAATTGTAGAATAATCTGTGCATTTCATGGGAAACAAGTATCTCCCCTAGTGATATTAATGTAATATTGTAAACTCATTTCAGTACCAAAATTTAAATTAAAAAGGAAGGAGGGGGCTGTGGAGTAGAGGCTGTTGAGAAATCTCATTTTCAGCAAGTTAAAAAAAAAAAAGAAAAAATCACGAAGGCAATTTAGTTTATTTTTTAAACATTCCCTATAGTGTTGTGAAGCTCAAACAGCAGCTCTGAGATAGTTCATAAACAACCAGAATGCAAAGAGGAGGAGGGTAAACTGGATGGAAACAAATAGGAAACTGTCCAATTTAATTGACCAGGCTGATTAAAATGAGAAACGTAAACATGGTCCCCAATGAGAAAATGTTGGATATGCAAAGTCACATCTTTTTAGATTCCTGTTGGAATGTTTGTAACCCATGAAACTGCCTGTGTTATTTAAATAATGAAAACAAAAATGAAAAGCTTAATATTGTTGATGAAATGGCATGGTCACCTGAAGCCCATATGACTTGTAAAGTAGTGTAATAATTTCCCTGCACAATGTAGAGCCTATATAGTTCTGACCCAGTGGCTCATTGTGCCATCTACCCTGTGTAAGACTATGTAAAACTCAAGGAGTTGTCTGAAATAGCCAGGTAAGCATCGCTATGAAGATGAAATGAGAAGGGGGACCATCAGCCTGCTAGCTCTCTAGAAATGAATGGTTTTCTACTTAATGTATTAGTTTATAGAAGAGAAAGATAAGTCATTTAAGGTAATTGTTTTACTTTTTAGAGATCAGGAGTAAAAGTATACTTTTTTTTTTTTCAAACTTGGGACTGTATATTCTTTGCTTAATGAAAATGGCTTTTCCCCCTGCTTATAAACATAAATTGTAGAAAATAGGATAGGCCAGATGATGATAGAGTAACAACCTGGAAATCTCAGCGCCCGACAGCAACAAGTATCAATTTCTCTTTCCTGCTATGTGGTTGTCATTTATCAACTAGGTGCTTGGCTTACCAAAAGCAGCTGGAGCAGTTATTCCACCCAAATCTGTGAGGTCTCATGGCAGAGGAGAAAGAAGTGAAGTCTGGAAGAGTGTAATGCAAGAAATAAATACTCTGTCCTAGTACTAAGAAGTCCCTGACAGTTCATTGGTGAGAATTAATCATATAACACTACCTATGTACAAAGGGACATGGAAGTGCAATCAGACCTTTAAAACAGAGAGCCAGAAATATTTGGTGAATCACTCATATGTAAATTACAGTAATCTACCAGTGTATTGGGGGAAAATTTCAAATATTTAGTAAGCTTCCTTCCAGATGCTTTTGTTTGAACATAGAGGTTGTAAACAGAGATTTATACTTGCTTTTTGCCCCTAAGTGTTGGCTAAAGGAGCTCTTTCCCATTCTCTTAAAATAAAAATGTATCATTCTCTTTGGTGGTTGCATTAGGTTTCATACCATAATTTATTTGATCAATCAGCAAATTAGGCTTTTACAGTTACTTCACTACTATAAGCAAAGTTGTGATGAACATTTTAGCCCATATCTGGGGGTTTTTACGATGATTATTCTACTTAAAACCAGTGGAATTTTACATGACATTATATAAATATTTTTAGTTCTTGTAAAAATTGCAAGGTATTCTACATGCGGAATGTACTAACTTAATCTTACCACTTCAAGTGAATGAAAACTTCTATTTCTTTATGCCTTTGCCAACTCTAAATAGATTCAGTATTTTCCATTTTAATAGGCAGTAGTAATATCTCATTTTAATTTTCATTGTGGGTGGGGTTGAGGGACTTTTCCTAAGTTAGTTTTCCATAATCCACTCTAGTACCTTGATCATTTTTCTTTGGAATGTTGATCCCTCATTGATTTCAGGGTGTTCTTTGTATGTTAAGAACTAGTCTTGATAGTTGAGTCATTTCACGCTGGTACTGCATGTTGACCAGCATCTATTAAGTGTAAAATATATTCAAATTCTCCTTTCATTTTAATATCAAAACACTTTGTTGTGATGCAAGTATTTTGTAAACGTATTTTGTATTTATCCTTGTTTGTGGCATCTTTTGCTCTATTGGATTTTAAAATTTTAATTTTAATTCAGTCTTTATGACTTTTGACTTTTATGCCATGCAGGAAGTCATCCCACATTCAATATTACAAAAGTGTTCACCCATGCTTTCTTATGGTACTTTAGTGGCTTCATTTATTATAGTTTAATATTTTGTCTGCCTATGGTTTGTTTTGCTGACTCTGGGGTAATCATAGTGAATGTGCTTGTCCCCCCATCCATGGGAGATATTTTCCAAGACCCCCATAGATGCCTGAAATGATAGACAGTACTGAATCCTGTATACAAGCCCGGTCACTATTGGGACAGTTGGTCTCACAACCAAGACAGCTACTAAGTGACTAAAGGCAGGTAGTGCATACAGAACGGATATAATGGAAAAACAAAAATGTGCTAAGTATGTGAATAATTAATTCAGTGAAGCATATAGTTAAGCTTAAAATACCATGTAGATATCTCATGAGCTCCAGACCTGAACAGTAAGTCACTTTGGGGATATATTTACTCAAGAACACTTGACTTAGATGGTTCATGCTCAGGGCAGACAGAGCCAGATGGCAATAGCTCTCATCACACAACTCAGGAGGGTTCGTAATTTAAAACTTAATTTTTTTTTCCTGGAAGTTTTCATGCTGTGTTTTTGGACAAGTAACCAAAGCTATGGAAAGTGAAACCTCTGGTAAGGGGAGGTGGGGGGGACTACGGCCTTAAGGAAAAATAATACAGGGTTGAGGTGTAGCTTATTATTCTCATTAAAAATCACCTTTTGGAATCCTTGAAACTAATTATAAAATACCATAGAAGGAGCTTCATGTTGAAATGAAATCTGAGATTTATCTGAATTCACTTTTGACTTTGGTAATGATTTTCTGTACTTAAAATGGTTCTCTTTTTCTTTCTTTCTATTTTCTTTTTCTTTTTTTTTTGTTTACATAACACACAAGTTTATGATTTAGCTCTTTCTTCATGATTAGCAAAATTCTTGTAGCTTCCTCTTCCTTTTCCTGGTCTAAAACTGATGACATTTTTCAGAGGTCTTGTTTCTTCATCTTGTGCTTTTTGCATGGTTTTACTTATGCCTCCAGCTTTAGGTATAATTTATGCCTAAGATGTGAAAAAATATATCCCAAAAGTGGTTCACTCTTTGGGTCTGGAGTTCATGAGGTATACATGTTGCATTATTTAACTCTAAAGTTATACTTAACTTTATGCATCACTGAGTTAATTATTCACATATTTAGCCGAGTTTTATCTTACTCTGTTCAATTTTCTTTCTATCTCCTTCCCTCATTCCTCTTTCCCTCTTTCTTCTGTTGATTTCAGGATGCTCTTTGTATATGAGGGACCAAGGTGATAATCATTCATTAAATATCAGTACAGCATCCCAAACTGCCCATTTTTCCTAGATTTCACTCTATTACTTGTCTAATTCCAAAATATGGATGCAAGATATTAGTTCTCTACTCCTTAAATTTTATATCAAGTTTAGTCATGAATTTCTGTTCATCCTGCTTCATCCTCATCTTCTTGCCACAGTTCTTTACTGCATATACATCCTAAACCTTCCAGTTCAACTCACCTTAATTTCCCCTCTGAATTATTGTCCTAGTCTGCTACTAGCTTTGCCTGTTCCTCCCTAAATTATTATCCACAATTCTTTGATAATTTTTTTAAGCACATTCTTCTCTGATGAGGTTTCAAATGTTTTCATGTCAGAAAGGTAAGAAAGTTATCTCTTCTTATTTCTGGGGGGCCGGGGGTGGGGGAGACTCCAAGTCCAGTCTGACATGCTAAGTTTGAAGTACCTCTGAAGGACACAAAAGTAGATATTGAGTCAGCATCTTCATAGAAGAGGCGGAAGCTCAAGGAGGGTCAGTGAACTAAGGATGTCAGTGTGGGAATGTTCTGTGGTAGACACACAAGTCTGGATGAGATCATGCCGGAAGACATTGTGGGCTGAGCTGTGAAGAAGGGGCTGTCCCAGAGACCTGCAGAAGTAGAACAGTTGATGTTTCAACAGAGGAAAAGGAGCCAGCAAAAGAGACAGAAAAAGGCCAGAGAGCAGGACAGAGTTGTTGGTATTATACAAACAGGACAAGAACCATTTGGAGAACACTCACTTATTACACCCCAAAGTCAAGTAGGACTTGGCCTCACCAAGGACAACTTGACCTCACCATTTCCGTGAACCGATGGAGTGGAAGCCATATTAAAATATGGTGATGAGAGGCCACTATTGAGTGAAGAATTCAAGAATTCAAGATCTCTGACAATGAAGGGGGAAAGGAATTGCATGTAGCTTATTTTTTTAAGATGGCATGATTTTTAACATGTTTGAATATTTAGTTTATTTAATGCTCAGTTATGTTTTAACTATAAATCGCATAGTTAATAATGTCCACCTCATTAAGTAGTCGAAGAGAAAAGGCCTAGGGTATTCTGACACACAGTGGGCCACCCGTATAAATAAAATTCGGTCTCTTTCCCTTTCTTCCTTTCTCCTGTTTCCCTACCACAGTTCCAGGGAGCCTACCATCCTTTTTAAGAGTAAAACCATTTTCTTTGGCCTCGATAGAAGTATGCTTTTGTGTCTCTTACTAGTCTTTATTGTGTTCAGTATCTCTTATAGTTGTTTCCTTGGTCGCTGGGCAAATTCTACTATGTATGTCTTAGATTATATGGTATTATCTTAGCTAATTAAATAGAAGTGCATTTTCAGTTCAACAGTTTGAGAGCAGATCTGTCACCTGCTTTAGAAAACATGTTTAGCATCACCTGGCCCTTGTCACACAAGGAGCAGTTAATGAGGCATCAGGTTTTATCTGTACCGGGGAAGGCCAGGGAAATGGGCAGCGAGCATGCTTTTGCGAGATGCCCTGTGTGTCTACACAAAGAACTTTTGTTTGGAGTAAGTAATGGCAGTCTTAGTCACACTGTTATCCCTAATCAATATTTTGGAGAGATCCTTGGCCCATTTGTTGATTGGGTTATTTGTTATCTTATTGTCTAATTTTTGGAGTTCTTTGTATACTCTGGATATTAGGGCTCTATCTGAAGTGTGAGGAGTAAAAATTTGTTCCCAGGATGTAGGCTCCCTGTTTACCTCTCTTACAAAAGGCTCTGTGAGCTCCTGTATCTGAACCACGGATACAGAGAAATTATCCATACAAGACTTTAGAGTCCGAACAGGATTGTTTTGAAGTTGTGTTATTATATCAAGCATATCAAGAATGATTATTTTTTCTTTCTTTACAGTGTATATTTTTTTCTTCTTTCATGGTGGCTTTGTGTCTGTGATCTTAAAGGAACCTTGTATGGTGTGTACAGTAATCAAAGGGAAGGAAAAAGAATGAGAAGACAGCCTTTTTTTTTTTTTTTTTGTTAAGCACCATTAACTCGGAGGCATGTACCTGGAATGCAGATGCACTTTGCTGATTTCGTTTGGATAATGCTGTAAGCTGGTCTCTGATAATTGCCTTCTGTAATTGGAACAAATTTATAATTATGCTAATTTCTTCCTAGCCACCCAATAGATGGAAGCCGAGCTAATCCATATCTGTCCCTGCATTTTCCTGGTAGATCATTACATGATTAGCCTTTCACTGTGGCTGACGGAGACATTCTTATTCTTTCTTATTTGATTTCTCAGATGGTGTGTATATCTCTGTGTAAGTGATACATATCCGTGTTTTGTTATCTAATTGTGTGAAACATAGAAGTCAGCTTTGAAAACTGGCTTTCGTATGAATGTTTAGAACCCTTAATGCTTTAATCCTTAGTAAAATGGCTATTTTCTTAGCACTTGAATATATATTGTATGTTAACAAGCAGCAAAAAAAAAGTGGTAACTGTTAATTAATATCCCCTCACCACCACTTCAAAACCTTATTTACATACCTGAGATGATGGGGCAAATGTTAGTATAGAAACGGATTTGAGTCCCTCTGAGGGGGCTGGGGTCTAGCCCAGTGGTGGAGTGCTCGCCTAGCCTGGGCAAAACCCTGGTTCAATTCCCAGTCCCTCCCAACTACAGAATGCCTCTGAAAGCTAGTCATGGAGTCTTACTAGAGTTCCTCCCACCCAGAAATAATGCTCTGAATGAAATGGCAGATTCGGAGCATTCAGGACATGAAGCCTGGGAAGCATCATCCTAAGGGCTGCTTCATCAGAGATTCAAACGCAGAATTCTTTCCTCCCTCGCAGATGGGAATGAGCAAAGGTAGAATTAGCTAAAAAGCAAGATCTGTCACAGTTTGGGAAACACAGCCAAAAAGCAGATGACAGCCTCTCCCCTGCCTTACACATCGTCTTTTGATTGCGCACCTCTCCCCATTCTCGTATTCGTGCTTCATCTGTGTAATGTTCTCCTCTCCTCTGATCCTCATTCTTGGGAACGCTGTACATTAAAGTAAACACGTTTCATTCTTCACTCGTGACAACGTTACAGTCTAGGTAAACAGTAGATGAGGATGTTCACTGTCCCAGAGCCCATTTGCTTGTCAAAATAAATTTTAAAGAATAGCATGAGGCTGCACCTGACTTTCATAACTGAAGCAGGGAAGTTAAAGGACAAGGCTGATCTGAGGAGAGGCACACCCGTCGGAACCTCACGCTCCACAGTCAGGATTCGGGCTTGCACAGAGTTACCCTGTCTGTCATCTCATTCAGCACCAGGGAGTGTGCGGTTCTGGCTGTGCTCATCAGGTTTCTGCCACTTGCCTGGTTCTGCTGTGGTGGCTTCACAATTAAGCTGAATTCCTGCTTCCTTTGTGATGCATAATCAGATAAGTGGAGCTAAATTGAAGAAAACTGCAGTGTAGGGGGCTTTAAAATCAATCCATACAGTCAAGAAAGAAAAGCAGATGAAAGGGGAAACTTGACAATGCTGTTATAAATAACCCGAAGGAAATATTATCCAGGAGAGAAGGGAGGACAGGTGACATCTACTCTGAAAGTGGCAGAGCAAGTAACAACCTGAACTAACATTAGAAGATAATGTGCTTCATTATGAGCAGAGGAGTGTCCCTCCATGTGACAGTTAAGTCCTGGTTAAGATACATGTGACAATGCCAAGTCAAATCATGGGAATGGCTGAGGGGCAGCACTTTGTGTGGTCACTAGGAGGCTTAAGAAAATGACTCTTGCCTCCTGATAGAAAAGATATTTGAAGGCTCCTAATTCCCCAACTGCCATTCCCCACTCATGTAGCCTTAGGTAAATCATGTCATGCATAAATCGGGAAAAATAGTTTTCTTTTGCCTACTTTGTTGTGAGGATCAGACAAGAAGGTATAGATACTGATGTGTCTACTGGCTAAAGATAGTGACAAGTTATCTCTGCTGTTTCCTTATCTTTTCCTCATGCTCACAAAATGGCTACCACATCTTCAGAATTGCATTTATATCCAATACCAACAGAAGAACAGAAATATTTGTCCATTTTCTGAAAAGAGCAATGCATTCTTTTAAGTCACCCCCTTGACTTGGATACAGTTTGTCTTGTGAAATATTTTAGGGCTGTAGGCTGTATCTTCACAGCAAAATCTCATGGACTATTTGCTTCCCTCATTTCTCCTCTTTGCCAGAAAGGCAAAATAAAATACTGCATAACTTTGAAAAGGCTGGCGTGACGTTTTATGAGCACTACATAGACACATGTTACATTTGAGTAGTGTTTTAATGTCAGGATAATTCAGTCACTTTCTGAACTTCCTGTCATGTTAGTATACCCCAACTACAAGGTTTGTGTTCAATTGAGAGCGGTCCTCTAATGTGTCATGTGAGACAATACACTTATTCGACAACGTTGCTTTTGTTAGGGAGGATTTTTTCCCATTGTTCCTTAGGAATCATTATAAAAGTCAAAACTATATTTTTAGAATTATCTTCAATGGTGATAAACCTCTATATTTAAGTGTAATTCTTCAATGAGTATGTGGTCAGCACCCAAACCTGGCAATCGATACTATGACTAAGGATAATGGTTAAAAGGAAGAACAAAACTTAGCTTTGGATCCAAATTCTGTCTCTACTATTAAAAAAATACACACACACACATATATATATGCATACTAATATATATATATATATATTATACATACATTACACATATTTTATATATATGTTATATATATATATCATATATATATTTGACTTTGGTCAATGTGCTTAAATCTCTGATTATTTTTCCATAAATTGGGAGTGTTAATAATGGTAGATACTCATAGAGATCTTTTAACACTCAAATCAGCTAGCTCATGCGGTGCTTTAAAGAATACCTGGCATGTGGTAAACACTCAAGAAATGCCAGATCTTACTGTTATCAGACTGGGAATCGATCCATTTGATCAAAACTCACAGTGTGACTTAAAGTAAGTGATAAATTTTCCTAGGGTGTGGAAGGTCAGAGGATCCCTCTCAGTCTCTGTGGTATCCTGTCTTAACTCAGCTTGGCCCACTCTGCCCCTACCCCTCTATCCCTGAGTGCATCTCAGTTTAGATGCCCAAGAGCCAGTACGATATGCTAACCTGCCCTCTGTTCCTCTAAATAAATCCCATCATACTTGATCTTGGCAACATTGTAACCTCACAAGAGGTTTGAGAGGTAGTGTGAGAAGTGACCACATTGTGGACTGCTGAGGTCTCCTGACCATACCTACGTGGCCTTGTATCTCTACCCTGTCCCAGGAAACAAGGCTGCTTTCCCAAGTCATCCTTGACAGTAGTATGGGAAAAAAAAATTTTCCTCTTATATTTTGAGTGAATAAATGAAATTCTATAAGAAATTCAAATCCACATGTGGCTATTATGATATACTAGCAGTTTCCAGAAAGCATTTAAGAATAACTACACAACAAACATCACTCCGCTAGGTCATATCTGTATTTAAAATGATTATACTACAAGTGTCACTCTTTCAGATCACATCTTTGTATGCTTAACTCTCTGACCTAAAGCAAGTAATATATCCCCCTCCCTTGGCCTGCAAGCAAGATTTTTTGTTCATGTTCTGAAGGAGCTTGTCAATGAGTAGGGCAGTAAGAAAAGGATCACAATGTGTATACGAATTTTGAAGCTTCAAAAGTCATAATGCTGAGATTGCATCTGTAATCCATCTAAGCAATTCCATTTGACCTTGAGTCTGGCAGATTCCAAGAAAGAGGAACTGGAATTGAGGGATAGGAGCACTAAGTATATAACATCAATGCATGGTCCATATGGGTACTTGCTAGGGGACCCAAAGGTTGATACTATCTAGAATTCAAAGGTCCAGGGCTTGCAATTCTGCATGGGAGGAGAGCTGGCCTATTAATTGGCTTTCTCTTCCTTCTAAACTGGACGGTTTCATGTTTGCTGGGGTTTTTTTAAATTTTTTTTCCATTTATAAGGCTTAATAATACGACTACCTTTTTCATTCTCTGATGGAATATTAAGAATTAGAACAGCAACATGAGAATTCTTTGTTGTGGGGGTGGGGATACTGTGGATTTAACCCATGGCCACTCCACAGCTGAAATACATCCCTAGCCCTTTTAGTTTTTTTTATTTTGAGACAGAGTCTTGCCAAGTTGCTGAGGCTGGCTACAAACTTGGGATCCTCCTGTTTTAGCCTCTAGGGTTGCTGGGATTACGGGTATGTGCCACCGTATGAGAACATGAGAACTCTGGCATGCTATCATGGCAGTAAACATTTAGGTGTAGTGTTTATGTACGTACATTGGTAGATGTGATTGATCAAAGGTCAGAAAGAGTGAAGCACAGTTACCATACATACTAACAGCCCATAGGTAACCCTGGTCTCAAGTAAGATGATCTCTCTCAAAGCACCTATCTCTGTGCTCCTTCCAAAGGAGTCTCCTCCCCATCTCATGACATGGTGCTGCCTGTTGCTGAGGAAAACCTCTAGCTCACCAATTACATACCTTCTGTGCCCAGTTAACCAGAATGACTGATGAGGAACCTGCTATCTGGCTTGAAATCTAATGGTCTTTGATAGTCTGTGTTTCCAGATTTGTTCATAAACTGGAAAAATCTACAAATTGCAGACCATCTGTACATAACACTATGCTAATGATGCGGGCATCCTGAAAATGCATAAACTCATTACCTCAAAGTAACTAGTTTCTTCACATATACCTAACTGTGATTATCCATCCGAGCCCAGCATAGGGAATCTTGATGAAGAATTGTTTCTCTGAGGGGTGAATGTCTCCAACAGCCTTCAGAAACATTCTTCTTCTCTGTCAGGAGAGAGGACCCGTTAGCCTGAGGTCATTTGGATCAGTGATACAGAGGTCTGTTAGCCTCAGTGTGGTCAATGTATTGATCCCATAATGCTAATTAGAAAATTTGTATTGCTTTTGTTAAGAGCTTAATTAGGGATTTCCAGTGTTGGCAACCTCTTGTAAAATAATTTCTGGATTCAGTGTCTGTGCACACCCTTATAATACTTGCAGAATACTGTGTACAGGTCAAAAGTTGCTTGATGCCTGCCAGTCACTTCCATGAGAAAGACATGAGAGTAATCAATAACACCTCTGAACCAGAACATTCTGAAATGGGTGATGCCAATAATGGAAATGAATTAACTTCAGGGAAGGGCATTGAGATTCTCTTGGTGATTGTGCTCACGAGGGAACAGAAAGCTGCTGCACCGTGGTTTTTATGGAGAAGGCGTGCAAATCAACATCTGACTCATGAACATGCTTTATTTGGTCCTCACATTATATTTTATAAGACCCAAGCCATCATGTTTGAATTGAGAAATATTACATTAAAAACACACACCTTTGGCTTCTTGTGAAAAACAGAAACTCTGGCCCCACTGGACCTGCACTTTCCCACGGTGGCAACACTTGTTCTCTGACCAGTGCTAACGCATTTTCACAGGTCTTAGGGTCTACATTTCGCCTAAGTCACCCCTCTCCCATAATTCCTGACACTGAGGCTAAGTATTTCATAAATTTGAAGACCAGTATGATGCATCAAAAACCAAAATGATTTTTGAGCAAAAATGAGTTCATTGTCATTTTTCATTGTGTGCTATTTTTTTTAAAGAAAGACCTATGTCTCTGTCTAAAGTGGGAATGCAAAAGGAGACAGAAAGTGCCACACTTTTTTAAGAAAAATGAGCATGAGCTCATTCCTCTGTGGAAATGAAGAATAGTCTCTTGTCTTTAATATGCAGACAATGCACATGGCTATCTTGCACGCTGTGCCACCTCACTAATTTATATTTCCTTCCTGGCCACCAGGAATACTAGAATTTGCAACTGCTGGTGTAGAGAATGTGAGCATGAATACACACACACACACACACACACACACACACAGGTGTGTGTGCATGTCTGTGTGTGTCTTATTTATTACACTATTCTATATTAGGAGCACTTAGCTCATCAGAAATGTTTTAAAGATTCTCTAAGTGACAAACGCATAAATCTAAGTACAATTTGTCACTTTTATAAGCTCTGAAAATACCAAACTGATTTCCTCATAAAGATCCTGCCATCAGTTAAATGGATAAACCATTAGGTTACAAATAAAAAACAGCTCCATAGTTAGTACTCTACTAATGTGCTGATTGTTTATAGACATCACTGGGTTGATGGACCTCAGTTGTGACATTATGAACACCGAGTATACCAGAATATAATATGGAAACCTAGTAGCAAACCACAGGGTGTGCCCATAGTATTGTGGATGAGAGGGGTAGGCTGTAGAGCAGGACCGGCTCACATAGCAGCCTAGGCTGTGAACTGAGCATCTCTAGGGGCATCAGATGTATACAGAGAAGGTGTGCCTCCTCTTCTCTGGATTTGCACAAACTGGGTACCTCGGAGTGGCCCAGCTTAGGCAGCTTTGGTCCCTCCCTTCTGCAGCTCAGAAAACCTCATAATTGCATCAGGCTTAAAGTCTTTCCTTGTTTATTCATTTTTAATTTGGGGCTTTCAGATCAGTTTTGAATTTAAGAAACTTTCAATGGCTAAATATAAATTTGAAAATTCCTGTGCTACATGAGAAACAAAAGGGTGTTTGGGGGGGGCGGTTGCAGTGGGGTGTTTTGTTTTTTGTTTGTTTGTTTGTTTCAGATTACAAAATCTTTTCCTTAAAAATTGTGCTCTATATGTGTAATAAGAATTGTAATGCATTCTGCTGTCGGGTATTTAAAAAAATAAAATCAATTTAAAAAAAAAAAAAGCTTTTCCTTAAAAGTGCCACAATCAACTACTTGGAAGAACAATTAGCTCTACTTATGATCTCTATGAACATAATGTGTTTCTTGCTATCTTTTAAGCATGTATGTGTTTGTGATTGTATTTTGTTTTACAAATTTGAGGTCACACTAAACATACAATTTTATATTTTGACTCTTGTGTTTTTTCAGCATTTTCTGTGTTTTCACTTATTGAAATCATAATTTTAATGCCTGTATAATACTATCATATTGATAAATTGTGAATTGCTGAAACAAAACCTGATTCTTTGGTGTGCCACTTTGACATGCTTCATTTGCTTTCTTCCTTCCTTTTTTCCTTTCTTCCTCCCTCCCCTCCTTTCTCCTTTCCTACCCCAAATAATTGAATTTGGTTAAATCCTCATTTGCATTTCTACTGCTTTCTTTTGGTAAATTCCTAAGTTCATAGTGGCAAAAAATATGATAAGTAATAGGTATCGTGATGTAATAGGTATTACTATCTTTAAGGTGGAGATAAGTATTAGGAAAACTGTGAAAGCAAAGTGGGTGAGTAGAAGGGGCTTCCTTTTCTAGAAAGGGTTCCATGTCTGATCTGAACCCTGAGTCGGAAGTGGGAGAAGCCTGGGGAATGCCCGTGGGAAAGATCTTCTGGGCAAAGAGATCAGCAGGTATCAAGGCCCTGAGGTTGGAACTTGCTTTGAATTTTCTGGAAGAGAAAGGAATCCGGTAGGTAGGGCTTCACTGGAGTGTGCCTGGAGTTCTTTAAAGGATCTGAGGTGGACATCTGATAGGGAGGGGGGCTGTACACAAGGACTTTAATGAGGCTTGGGAAGAATTTGAGTCCATTGAAGGATTTCTAGCTAGAAAGTGGCGTTACTGGATCCCTTGGTGGTGAATCAGGTGTAGAGGCAGGAATGGAAGCCACAGACAGATTAGGTAGTAAGGATATAATGGTAGTGCAGTAGTAGCTGAAATAGCCTTTGTCTTCTCTCCAAGCAAAAATCAAAGAAACTAGGAAAACAAGAAAGTGTGAAGAGAGGTGGTAGTGATGTAGTATACCCTTTGCTTTTTTCTTAGGAAGCACCTCTAGGATGTTGTTTAGTTTTTCTGTTATTAGTGGTGTAGAATACTATTCAGTTATTTAACTGTCATGTAGTTTTGTTGTTATTTTTAATGAAGACATTAAAGGGTATACTCATGTTTACTGGGATGGGATTTTGTCAAGTTAAATGAGTGTTTCAGATGTTCATATTATTCTTACCATATCACTTGTGGGAATCTGTTATTTATCAAATTTCTGGCACATGATCTCCTAGTTTCTTGGCCTAGTTTGCTTCATGCATGGTTTATTTTTCTGTAAGTTTTCAATCCGAAGCCAAATCTCTGCTGGTGACTGTGGCTTTAATCACCCCTGGGCCCAGATTCCGTTAGGAAAGCTTTCTCTCCTTCCCAGGTGCTGGGACTGTCTTCATGTCAGTCTCCAAGGCCACTTCCCACAGGACTCTCTGCCTGTCTACTCTCTATAAATGATTTATCTGTGGACCAGTCCAGACTTCCCCACCTTCCTGGCCAGTTGTTTGGGAAGAATAAAGAAGAACAGCAAGAGGGCGGGGAGAGCCTTATACATGCTACAAATAGCAAACCTCGGGAATGAACAATTAGCAACTCCTGCCTGGATTTGTGAACCGGAGGAGAATACAGGTGAAGCGACAGCCCTCAGACCTGTGTGGTTTAGACCTGGTTGTTCAGTCCAGTGACATGGGAGTGGTGCTGACTTTCAGAATCGAATTCTACTGGCCTTACAGGAAGCTTTTCATCTTAGAGGTTGGTGATGGTGTTATTTTCGGGTGAAGACATGGATTTACTTATTAAATGTAAGATCTAGGAGAGAAGGGGGCATTTTGGTTTTGTTCACATCACTTTACGCAGCACTCAGTACCACCGCTGATAGTCAAAGAATTCACATATCTGTCAATAACTAAACGAATGACTCTGAAATATGTAGTGGTCGTGAGAATGGAGGACATTGTGTCACAGAGGTGGGTCGACTGTGGACTGTGATCCATTCCACTGCCCTGTCTTCTCCAGATAGCTGTGCTTCTGGACTCAATGCCATTATTAGTAGCTGCCCCTCCAAGTTGGAACTTAGTGATGTCCGCAGCGATTCTGGATGCTGCTAGGGAGATACGCTTTTCCATTTCATGGTCCTGTACCACTTGGCTTTTATAGGTCTCTTTTGTGTTCTCCTGGAGGCCTCAGATCTCCTCTTCTGACTATTTGGCATCATTTCCTTTTTCTCAAGTTGACTTTCCCTGGGTAAATTTGGAGGGTGATGAGTTTTAGTATCTAAACTCATGAATGAAGTGGTATCTGGGGTAAGTATTGAAGGATCATAATAGATTTTCTTGTGATAAGTAAATCCCCTTTTATAAAGACCAACAAGCCATCATTATAACAAACTGTTATATAACAGATGCCACTTGTTTACTGGTGGTAAATTAGTTTTTGTTTTTTTTTTTTTTTTACATTTAAATACAAAATGAAATGAAGCATCCTATTCTAAAACCAACTTTCAATTAGCATACCTATTGGGCAGAATGTGACAAAATGCCCCCTGGTGCTTATGTTTTCATATGAGATCTGTTTGGAGTAGTCACTGTCATCGCATGCTATGATAAATTAGTCTTTACACGTCTTAAACTATGGTAGCTTACACATTCTGATAACTGAAGCTAAGCAGTCATGGCCAAACAAGAAATATCCGGTGCTGCCAAGATGGCGCTGGAGAGTTGAAATGTTACCTAGATTTGGAAGCAAAGGACAAACAGGGAAGGAACAAAGATCACACACAGGAGGCTGACAAGCTTTATGAAATGGGTGCTAAGTTTATGTGACCAAGAATGAGGATTTGGGGAGCAGAAGACTCCCATCTGTCTCTTCCTCAGGTGTCTAAGGAGAGAGAAACTTAGTAAGGATAGGATCCAGGTGGAGCTGGAGAGAGTACAATACGTTCTCCAGGAACAAGCTCTAGAGATTGAAATAAATCAAGAACTAGCCTCTGCTCAGAGAACGGAGGAGATGGTCTCCTCCAGCAGAGAGACTAGGCCTTACATGGTCAGGTGCATAACCCAGAGCTCAATTGTCTGCTGAATCACTGGAGGAACGGTGTAACTAATCACCTGAGAAATGGATCTTCAAATCTGGAGAACACTAAGATTTGAATTTAATTTATGTGCCTATCATTACTCGAATCTGGATTACTTTGGCCTTTATACAGTCTCACATCTTTTTTAAAACTTGTTTAAATACAAACATATTGACTTAAAATTTTGTTCAATAAATGGCCTCTCAAAACAAAGTATAAATTCAGCATGTGTGTTGGTTCTCTGAGCTCGATTTTTATTGAAATAGCAGCAGCGGCAACAGCAGCAGCAGCAGTATTGTAATGAAATAAAATGAAATGACCTAATTGCAGTCACCTCTTTTCTCTCTTCCATTGCGTTTTTAGAAAAATGGGTCAAAGTCAGTAGACTATTTGTGTTCTTTTCCTACTTTCAGTTTATTGAGTATCCATTTCCTGAATAGAACAAGATTTACTAAATAAAAAGGATAAGATATGGAATAAAGAAAAAAGTCGTAATTATACTATGAGTTAGGTACATCCCTTTCCTGCACACCAGAACTAATCACCTTCTGATTGCAGAAGAGTTATTATTTTTTTCTAATAACTTTTCTAAACCTTCTTTCCTTCCTGTAGGTGGAATGGCTGAAAAATGAAGAACCCATCGACTCAGAACAAGATGAGAACATTGACACCAGGGCTGACCATAACCTGATCATCAGGCAGGCACGACTCTCTGACTCAGGGAATTATACTTGCATGGCAGCCAACATAGTAGCCAAGAGGAGGAGCCTGTCAGCCACCGTGGTGGTCTATGGTAAGACCAGCCCAAAGGCCAGGAATGGATAGGGAGGGCAGAAGGCAGAAAAGTAGAGAGAGGTGTATTTCACTAAACGTTTCCCTGCTTAGAGCTGAAAGGACCTGGGGGGCTCTCCACTCCAGTGCTCTGTCCTGCCTCCCCCACTTGGCAAGTGAGGTAACCTCCCTCTTGCTATTGATGTGCTTGCTGTTCTGCCCAATATGGGACTTCAATTAGATAGTGACATTTCCAGTCTCTCCCCTTTAAAAATAATAATAAAAGTTGTTTGTTTTCTTCCGTTATGCTTATAGTTTAAAAGCATAGTGGGCAGCTTCTGCTTCTCTCCATTCCCAAACCCAGCGTCCACCCCCCCCCCCCCATCCCCATTCCCTCTGCCAGTTGCTTTCTCTCCTGGCATATGAAATCACCAAAAACAAACATTACTATTTGCTGACTATCTCAGGTATTATAGAAAAGAAGTTCCCAGATGTTTAACTAAAGGCATTCCCTTCCATAATAGAAGAGCCTTGGGATTTATATTCAAAGCACTTAAAGTAATAGAAATTCAAATGCTGATATTTTCTTCTTATACTCTG
Source organism: Spermophilus citellus (assembly GCF_964194105.1). NCBI lineage: Eukaryota > Metazoa > Chordata > Mammalia > Rodentia > Sciuridae > Spermophilus > Spermophilus citellus. Next base: position 31,418,697 of record NC_138196.1, read on the forward strand.
GATTTTCAAGTGCTTTAGAGATCTTTTGATGAAGTCTTCCTATTTTTTCATAATTTCCCCCACAAAGCACACTCTCTAGATCCTGCCTAATACAGATGAGTAGATTGAGGGGTAGCAGAGGTGAGGCCCAGGCTGCCTCACCCGTCTCTTGGTCCCCAGATGCCCAGCTCACAACACCTGGCACAGTGGCTTGCACATAGTAGGCAATCAGTAAAAACCTCTCTCCTTTTTTTTCTCCCCTCCCCATTTTTGTCTCTCAGTGAATGGAGGCTGGTCTTCCTGGACAGAGTGGTCAGCCTGCAATGTTCGCTGTGGTAGAGGATGGCAGAAACGTTCCCGGACCTGCACCAACCCAGCTCCTCTCAATGGTGGGGCCTTTTGTGAGGGAATGTCAGTGCAGAAAATAACCTGCACTTCTCTTTGTCCTGGTGAGATATACGCAGATTCCCTTTCCCTTCTGATCCACCAACACTATTAAGCTGGTGTGAAGCAATCAATATAACCTTCCTTTCCAAAGTCACCCTTTCCCAGGTTCTGAGGATAGAGCCTTTGTCTAATGAGGGACTCATTGTAATGGCAACATTGTCAATTCAATACCCTTGTTCAGTGTTTTAGGGCATTTTTTTTTTATAAGCAGATGACTTCATACACTCATTATCTGCAAGCCAAATGCTCTTTGAAGCATTTATACTACCATTGTTTGGTTGGGCTAAGCCACCCCCTTCTCTCCTTGGGTTCTCCCTCTTTGTGGCATGTCTTTGTATAACAGTAAGCAGGGACTAGTTTGTTTTCTTCAAGCACAAAGGATCAGGTACCAAACACTTGACCTTTTATCCATTTTGGCTTTGTATTTATTTATAATACAATTGGCAGGGATCATACACTTCTCACAGCAGTTTATATTTTACCTTGGGTATGTGTTTGCCTTTCTTTCTGAAAAGAGAAACCTCATTTACCAAATGTGTCTTTTATCAGTTCTGTTCTCCTCTTCCTGGCTGTAACCCAATTCATACAATGAAAAGTAGATGAAATGGAAGATGGCTTTCTTTATGGAAAGCATATCCTCCCACTGAGAAATAAATTGATCCTGCATCTCATATGCACTACAGAATATTAATTCCAAGGACACGGGACCAGAGCCTAAAATTTCAAACTTAGTTGCACCCAAAGCTAAGTTGAGGCTCTCACCAGCAGAATATTCTTGGAGTTTCATTTATTGAGTGCTTACTATGTGCCAGGTACTGCGCAGGATATTTTTCTATGTAATGTCATTTAACTCTGTGTTGTGAGTTTTATTATCCCCAGCTGATAGACTGGTCATTGTAGCCATATGATTGCCCAGTGTTGCATCGCTTATAAATTGGTACAACCAACTCAGGGACTCAGAAATTTTGCCTCAAGTTCACTATGTTTTTTAATCTTACTCTACTCTTGACTAATTGCTTTAGATTAAAAATTGTGCTACCATAACCCAAATAAGCATGGTTAGACTATTCCTAGGAGGTAATGGGGCAATTGTCTCAAACATCTGCCCTAATCTCTAGGGTTGATTTTTAATGGAATTAAGTTTAGTTTGTTCATTGCTACATGCAGCAGCAATCCATGACCCAAGAAATTCTATTTATGTAGGTCCTGGCATCTTGGGGTTTGACTGACCTGTTTTAGTTTAAAGTATCAGTATATTTGGGTTTAATTTTTTAATAGTATAGGGACATTTAGGGTTAGAAGATAGTTTATTTTTATTTTACCCTCTGTTCTCAAGTGTCAACCCACAAGGCAGTAGCTGGTTACCAAGGGCTACTGCATAGTTTACCTGTCCATCTAAGATGCACTTGAGCATGAAAGACTGGGGAAGAATAGATAATGCCCTTATCAGCCAACCCAAAGATACTGGTCTTTCAGCTGCTTGCCTAAATTCAATAACTTGTCTCATCCTGAAATAGTAAGAGAATTATATCACTGCATTTTTTTAGGAAAAAAAAAACAGGGAGAGAGGATACACTTACCTGTGGATTTATTGTTATTTTGGTGGTGATTTCTTTAAAATCCAGTGCTAAGGACAGCAGCAGCAACCCTGGAGGGAGTCTCGTGACAGCTGCTTCCTTCTAATGATGGTTTCTGTTCTTTTCCTTTTGAAGTGGACGGAAGCTGGGAAGTATGGAGCGAATGGTCCGTCTGCAGTCCAGACTGTGAGCATCTCCGGATCCGGGAATGCTCAGCACCACCCCCGAGAAATGGGGGCAAATTCTGTGAAGGTCTCAGCCAGGAATCTGAAAACTGCACAGATGGTCTCTGCACGCTAGGTAACACCTCCTGTTTAACGTCTTCGGTGTTGGTGCATGATGTCCATATATTCACATACTTCAAGAAAGGATGTCACAACCACTAACTGGGTTAAAGTAGTCAGCAGGAAGCCAGATCACCAGGCACAAAAAAGCAAATAGGTAGGAAGCATACTAACATGGGGCGATTTTTAATTTTTATCATAATCTAATCAGATAGAAAATATTTAAGACTATCAGTAGCTACCACTTGTGTTTGGTGAAATTCTGGTACTGACCACTGTGTGCTTAGAGTTCTCCCAAGAATTTTGCAGCACTATAAGACATGGAAGTGTTCAGAGGCCAGGATTCCTTGGCGAAGAATGTGTGTTGCAACTGTAGCTTACAAATGGTGGGGGATAGGGAGACCTCTAGAGGTGTGTAGTTTCATGTCCCATTGATCAGACAGGGTAGAAAATGGCATGATTGTTTCAAAACTTCTAAGCCTTTGCTTTATTCCCAAGAGCAAACTGTTTTCATCTCCAAGTGACTGTATGCCTGGGTTAAAAGGGAGGATCAAATATATTCAAGAAGAGTCAGGGGTTTTTTGTTTGTTTGTTTGTTTGTTTCTTTGTGGCCCTAACCAAGCCACTTAACTTCCGTGACTATAAGTACCAGAAGTGATCATAGCCACTTTCAGTTACTATCAAGGAAAAATGAGAAAAAGACATATTGACATCTTTTTTGGCACCAAGTTGGTGCTCAGTAAATATTAACCCCTCCTCCATTTCCCACTTGGATGAGCTGAGGTATGTTGATTTTACTTGGATCCTTTAAAAAAAAAAAAAAAGAAGACTGGGAGCATACGTATTTGCTGGAACTAGTTTCCCTTCTTGGAAAACTCATGGGGTGATATCTAGAAAAAAAATATAGCTCAATAGTTTGAGATCTTTTCAGGAATATATGTCACTTTTTATTAGGGAAAATGACAGTATGTTGAATTTCTTTTCCTGCATCTATATGACTGGGTACCATTGAAGGCAAGCACATGCTAACTGTTTTGTGTGTTCAGAATAAATCTGTATGGGTTATTCATCGTTTAAAATGGTTAGAGCATTGAAACGAGTACTTTTTTATAGTTCATTATTTTTTTTCCTCTTTAACAAGTTTTATTGGTGCATTACAGTTATGCATAGTACTGGAATTTATTATGCCATACTCATTCATGCACATTTGATCAATCTCACTCTCCCTTCCCGTCCTTTTTTCCCTTCCTTCCTCCCCCTGATCTACTTGCTCTATCCATTGTTCCCATGTATTATTATGATTATTAAGTTATTATTATTATTATTAGTAGTAGTAGTAGTAGTAGTAGTAAGTGTATCATAATTAGTTAGTGTATAATAATTATATATCCAAGCAGGATTCATTGTAGTATGTTCACACATGGACATAGCATACTTCTGTAGATTTTGTTCCCCGGTACTTCCCCATGCCCTTCCCTACTTCTTCCCTCTTAATCTTCTTCTACTCTGTTATTCTCCCAGGCACTTATTAATAATCCACAGTGCCTTTATTTGCTAGTGAAAGCACTAACTCCCCTGCACATGTCAGACACGGTGCAAGGGGCTGTGACAGAAGACAACACAGCCACCAGTTCCAGTGACGATAGAGCCGTGCTCACCAACAGATTCATATGAGCATTTGTCTTCTTCAAAATGCCTTCCCCTGTCCTGTATAGAAAGAAACTGAACACCAACTAAACAGCAAGATGTTTAAGGAAATGTGTTTCTGACAATCCTTCAATACCATTAGATTTTTCTATAAATACACCTCTGAGATAGGACTGTTTTTTTTTTTTTTTTTTTTTTTTTTTTTTTACTATTTACTATATTTTTACTATTGTGGCCAGCACTGAGAATTTATTGGCAAGTGTTCATCCTACTTGAAAATCCTAGGTGACAAACTCATTAGGGTTCTACAGACAAACAGAACCAACAGTCTGCGAAGAAAAACCGAGATAGTGCTCAGTGGAGAGAGATTTATTATAAGAAATTGGCTCGTACATTTATGAAGTCCAGCAAAGTCCCAAAATGCAGAAACAGTATTTCAGGTCAAGTCCAAAGTAGAACCAGGAAGACCTGATGTCCCAACTTAGAGGCTGTCATATGAGGAAAGCAGATATGCCAGTTCAGAGACTGTCGGGGAGAATTCTGTGTCACTCCGGGTAGAGCCAGCCTTCTATTCTATGATGGTCTTCAACTGACTGACTGAGCCCATTCACCTCTAGAGGCCAAACTGCATTACTCAGTCTTCTAATGAAAATGGAATACTCTCACAGAAATACTGAGAAGATAATGTATGACCAAACATCTGGGCACTCCATGGATCACTCAAGTTGACACATAAAATTAACCATCATCAATGAATATGTTCTTGTGAAATTCAGGAAGCTCAGTCTTTCCATGAAGCTACTCATGTCCCTAGTTCAGGCATAGCTTTAAGTAATTCATTGATTTACTGAATGGACCTCTCCTTTGGGTATTGGCCATGTATGGTTTTAATCACACAAGTAAGTACTTTCTTGAATATTCTGTTGGTGTTTTCCCCTGGTGGAAATATTTAGGAAGACAGTGAGGTTTGGAATGTCTTCATCATTGGAGGTAGAATCTTCCCTAAATCCATTCCCCTCAAGTTGAAAATGCTATAGGAGCCGCCTTCTTCTTTTTCTTTTCCTATTCAAGCTATCTATTCATTCATACATTCTCTTTTCCACATAAACATGCTTTTTCCAGTTTCCTTGCCTGTATAGTGTGCATATGAGGTTATCTATCAAACATGTTTCAAAATTTTAAGGGCTTTAGTGACTTATCTTTCTTGAGGGAGAAAGTATATATAATCATAAAAGTGAATGAGATCTGTTTGCATATCAGTGGGAACAGAGCATATTTATAAGATCCCAATACCTGGATGTAGTATATCTTTCTAGACAGAAAGTGGCCACCAATATCAACAAAGATGAGTAACATTTCACTATCTGTAGAAGCACCAAGCAACAATCCAGTTAAATGATGCCAGCAACACTGTGTGTTCCTCCTGGGTACACTGTCAGAGTTCTCTTGATGAAAATAGCTGCACTTTCAGGATAGAGCTCCAGCAAAGGATGGCTTTGATTAAAATAGCATTTGGCAACAGCTTTATGGAACAGTGGCTTTATTGAAGGATCTAGGTCAGGTTACAATTTGGGAATTTACTTCATCCTAACTTTTTTCCCTTTAAAATACCAACATGACCTTAAAGCAATTCCTCAATTTCCACTTTCTCTTGGAGGTTTGACAATGACATTGCTTGGCTCTTGGATGACCTACAATTCTTTGATTTTGTTTAGCCTTCAACAGAGTGTCTGGGTTTCTTTTGTTGTCCCTGAGGGCTGAATTTCTCCTAAAGAAGGAGCTGCCAGCTCTGAATGATCACTTTAATATTTGGGTGTGATTGTTGCTTGGTCAGTTGTGACTGAAGCACAGAACCTTAGTGTCACGCTATCACAGATGGCCACACCTAAGTGCTCTCAGCAAGAAAACACATGCCCCAAGACTGGTGAAAATCAAACGGCACCATTCTGGCCAGTAGCAGTGAGTCTGTGGGTCCAAACTGCAAGCATAAAGTAAACCTCTGATCCCTTTATGCTAGAACATTGATTTTCCAGAGAAGGAAGATAATTATGGAGTGTGATTGTCAAGAAACAAGAATTTGTGGATCCATGTTCTCTGAGTGTAAACACCGCACTCAGTAGCTTTCTGACCTGAGCAGAGCAGGTCCCTTCTACCTGCTGAGCAGAGCAGCTTCTGTGCCCTGAGAATCACAGCCAGAGCTGAATAACCTGCACGTGTCTCGCTGACAGGAACAGAAAGATGAAAATGATGGGGTGTTTAGTTTGATCCTCAGGAATAAGAGAAGCCTTCTGCCTCTCTCTTTATTCCAGTAGAAATAAAACTAAGGGATTTGGCTTGAGAAAATGAAATGGATCTGCCTCAGAAGGGATTAGTGCCTAGATGTGTAGCTTGGCTAAAGCCAGAGAAATGCCACAGGGCCTGCAGAGAGGCAGTCTTCAAGGCTGAGCTACCTGAGAGCTCATCTGTCCTTCTTGTCGAGATACAGCAGAGGTCAGTTCAACATTGACAGTTCAGAAACTGAAATATCAGTTAAAGGGTGGTTTGTTTTCATTTCTGATGGGTACATTGATAAGAAAAGTTTGAAGTGACAGTCTGAGAAACCACATCAAGGATAAAGACATCTATACAATAGCAAGTTCAAGTAAACATCCCCAAGCTACCTCTAATAATCTCACCACATTGTCTGTTGAAAGACCTACTTAAATGACCTAGAGGAAGCAACTGAAAAGGTGAGCCTATAATCACACAAAAATAATGGCTGCTTTGTTAAGCATTTTCTCTTGGACCAATCTAAGCCTCATTGTTATCTATTACCATAATTACCTGAGTCCCTTCCCTATATTTTCTAGGGTACTGAGAAAGAGAAATTTTATACTGGAGATAACTCAGAGTATCTGAAACAACTCTTTCACTTTTTTGCCAGTGGTTTCATGGATACTGATTTTGCATAAAGGATCCTAATAGACAGACATCCCTTCATCAGAATAAAACCATCAATTCTTTTCTTTGGACAAAGATTCAGGAATTCATACTTGACCTATTTTTAAACTTTTAGTTTAAGATAAGTTCATATTTTAGAACCAGTTCAACTGCACAATCGATTAATTATACCATAAATGCTACACAGTAAAGAAATGGAAATGTCATCAATAAGATAACATGCTCACACAGTGCATTCCTGTTGTCACCAAGTATCCTACCACTTGCTAATTCTCCCAAGTGTGGTTTCATTATTAAAATCCCATTCCCATTCCATTTATAGTACATAGTAGATGCTCCTTCATATGTAAAGTTTTTTCCTAGAAATACACAATAGCTTGCCTTTCTGCATAATAAGCAATGGATTAATTCCTAGTTGTTCTCAAGTATACCGCATGGCAAATGTGGATATAATATTGCAGACCCACGGGAGTAATAAGAATGTAGACGTGGACCCCTATGAAGTCATTAGCAACTTAGCAACAGTCTCTCCCCCATGCCCCAGTAAACGCTTTCCCACTATGGGAGCCCATAAGAAGGCCAGTGAGTAACAAGCTTTAATGAGACAGAGTGGAGTGTCTTCCAGACTCCAGGTTCCATTGTGCTTAATTACAAAAGAAAATAAAGCAGAGTGATCACAATACTCAGGTGTCTTAATGAAAGCATTCTTGTAAATTCTACAAAGCTAATAAAACTGTTTCTTCCTTATGATAAGAAGACCTGCACTAGAGTGCCATATCCAGGGGAGAATTGAGGATAAAGGGGGTAGAGAATAAACCATATACAAAAAATCACCTTAAAATTCATCCCCTTTGTTATCTGCCCACTATAGACTTTTCTATTTGTAGGCCCTTTTTAATGAAAACATAAAGATGTCTGATTGTTTTTTGAACATAATCCCCCTTCCAAATAAACATTGGCTTCCATCCACTGGGCCATGATTGATATGTATTTCATAAGCTCTTAAAAGTCTATGGCCTTCTTATCAACCAGCTCTGAAACACTTAAAATGCCTTTTGTCATGCAGGACATTTTCCTTTTGTCAGGTCTACTCTTTATTTCCTCATGGATCTGTGCTACAGGTACATAGAGTAACCTAGGTGATAATTGCCTTCTCAAGTAATAGAAATCAAGGCAATTATGCTGCCTGCCTCTTCACTTCCTCTCCTTCTATTCACTTTTTTGTCCCCAACATGTTTCTGTGTCTTTTTCTACTCTTGCTTATGTTCTTTGGGTGGCATTAAACAGGAAGTGCTATGCTTTGTTTTAAACACAATCTCTGGAAGGTTATTTATCTCAGGCACATCTGGTTAACTTTGTCATTTTATGAGAGAATCAAAATCAAAGCTCCACTGTAAATAGGGAGGACCCTGAACAGGAATTGAGGGAACTGGAGAACAAGATGCTGTATCTTCACTTCATATGAGTTGGGAAAAGGATAAAACCAAAGATAGGTATTGACTCTAAACTAGGGATGTGTGGAGTTCAAGTGTCCGTGAGGCTGGGCCTGGGTTGATTTAGCATTCAGAACTGAGGCTACGTACATAGGTAGCCTTCCAGGTTCCCCTGGGACTCTGAGTTGAACCTGATTACTCTCTTTTTGAAAGATCAGAAAGGGATGTGTACCTACAATTAGGATAAAGGAATGATTGGAGCCAACTAGACTTGAAATAAACTGCATAGATAAAAGACAGGTTGAATAATCAGGGCTCTGTGATCAGATGGCTTGAGTTTTCATTATGAAGACAATACTGTGAGCAGGAATACCCTGAACAAATTTAATTTTTAAGCCTAAATTTGCTCATCTATAAAGTAAAATTCTTAATAATATGTATTATTGGTGCTTTTTCTTTTTCTTTTTTTTTTGAGAAGATGAACCAGTTCATGTGAAGCACTTAGCATCCATAATATGCACTCCATTTGTGTGAATAATGATAATGATAACAATAGTATGTGTGTATGTTTTCTATTAACAAGATTTTTTTTTTAACTGGGAATTTAACCCAGGGGAGCTCTACCACTAAGCCACATCCCCAGCCCTTTCCTTTTCATTTTTAATTTTGAGGCAGGGTTTCATGAAGTTGCTGAGGCTGGCCTCAAACTTCTGATCCTCCTGCTTCAGCCTTCTGAGAAGCTGGGATTTATTGGCATGTGCCGCTGTGCCTTGCCTCTCTAATAAAGGGAATTTTGTAGCAGAAAAAAATATTTTTATCCCTGTATATATCTATATATACATATATAGATATAGTTATATATAGATATAGATATATATATATATTTTCCATACCTTGAAAAGTATCAGCATGTGAAACTTCAGATATTTTGTTAAAATATTTCCTGTTAGATCTGATTAATACAGTGTTTCTAATGTAATAAAATGTACTTGTCATTAAAATAAATGAGATACAAATTATATTTTTATGCAAACCAATTATGAGCAGTAATTTGAGAAATACTACCAATTGTAAGGAAAAAAAAAAAGAGAACCCTAACCATTCATGAGGATTCTTTTTTTTTTTTTTTTTGGTGGTGGGGGGGTGTACTGGGGATTGAACTCAGGCTCTCAGCCACTAAGCCACTCCCCTCACCCTATTTGTATTTTCTTTAGAGACAGGGTCTCACTGAGTTGCTTAGCACCTCACCATTGCTGAGGCTGGCTTTGAACTTTCAATCCTCCTGTCTCAGCCTCCTGAGTCACTGGAATTACAGGCATGTGCCATCAAGCCTAGTCCCATGAGGATTCTTAAAATTTACTGTCACACTAAAGGTTCAAGTCCTTCCATAGCATTTCCAGCAAGTAGCTGAATGAACAGCTCTCAATTTCCCAGCCTTTTTTTGTCTAACAGGTAGGATTTGGTCCTTAGCAAGAGACAGCAAGTGATCTATAGGGTCCCAAACAGTTCTAAAATTCTTTGATTCTTACTAATAGTTAAAAATAACTCACGAGGAAAGCTCAGGAGAGGGAAAAAGAATTACCATACGGTCTTGGATGATCCACAGGTGAGAAAAATCAGTCCTCAGAACATCAACAGTGGGACACACAGATTTCCTTCATTCATAAGGAATAAGTGTTTTCTAACAACCTGTGACAGAAAGTACTTTTTATAAAGCAAACTCTAATTTGTCAATACCTATACAAAAATCCTCTCTTCCTGGAGTGGATGGGTAGCAAACCCCAAGACACACAAACTACTAGACTGTACAGCAATCTACAGATCAGAGAATCATCGTACTGCTGCTGCTGATTCTAGAATACTGAGTTGTAGCATGTCCAGAATTGTTCTCATTCCACATTTTGTGTGTGTGTGTGTGTGTGTGTGTGTGTGTGTGTGTGTGTGTTGCTGGGGATCAGAACTGGGACCTCATGCATGCTAGGCAAGTGCTCTGTCATTAAGCTATATCCCCCAGCACTTTCTGTTTTAGTTTGAGATAGTGTCTTGCTTTGCTGCCCAGGTTGGCCTTGAATTTGCAATTTACCTGCCTCATCCTCAGAGTAACCTGGAATGCAGGCTGGGAATCATCTTTCCCAGCTTTCTTATTCCACATTTTAAGATCCCCAAATTAACAATATTGGCATATTTTGTCAGTTCAAAGATTTAGCTGTCAGTAGCTGCTGATAGCCAAGGTCCCTTGTAGTCAGGAAGTTTTCAGAATTTAGATTCATCATATAAAGGATTAGTTCTGTGAATTACAAATTCTACATTGGCGGTGCAATTAGCTCAGGATTCAACTATATGAAACTCTGGGTAAGAACTATTAGTCTAGACTAGAGAAAGATTTAATGTCTGAGATCATAGACTGGTTGGGCTGTAAAAGAAATGGCAAGAACCCAATCAGGGAAGTGATTTAAAACTGAGTAATCTACTCTTGTAAAAAATGCAGTGGTCTCTGGGGTGTGCTGAGCAAAGCGAATTAATAGAGATAGAGGAAAGCTCTTTGTTTTGATTTCACCTTTTCTCCTTAAATTACAAATTAAATACACATGTCTCTTCAAGATCAGTGAGAAAGGTGATACATAAGTGGAGATATTAACTTCATCAATGGACATTATCATTCACTGCATTAACCCTGTCTTCCTAGTTCTCTAGAATGATGGCATTATAATAACCTTGCTTACACGTGTTTGGTACAGGACGATGTTAGTGTTCTGTGTTCAGAAAATTGTCAAGCTTATGTAGAAAGCTATCATAGGACAGGAAAAAGAGCTCTGAACTAGGTGTTATGAGTCCCAAGACCCAGTTCATGACCTTGAGCAAATCAGGTGGTACTACACTTTGTGTCCATATCTGTAAAATGAGGAATGTAAGCATGATGACCTTTCAGACCCATTCCTGCTTAAAAACTTGAATTCAGAATTTTATATCTTCAATGTAGCTCTCATATATGTGTATACACACATATGCTTTCACACGTGGAATATGTGTGTATACATGATAAATATATAATATGAAAACAATACTATATATTTACAATATATACATATATAATAATACCAATGCCTTCAGATCATGTTCTTTTTAGTCAGTTCTGAGAAGCTTATCTAATTCACTCACAACTGAAATGAGCCATTTGAGAGATCATTACACAGAGTGAGGGGGCAACTTTTAGACAGAAAACAAATCGTCTGACCCCAACAAAGGAGGTGGCCAGCCTCACCTGGGTATTGACTCATCATATCCTCCTTAAGGGACTGCTGCTACAGACCCTTCAATGTGAAGCCAGAGTGTCCTAGGAAATACATAGGAAACTTACAGACCTGCCTTCGTGCTGCCTGGGATAGAATGACATATGAGGCTGAGCAGCAGTGATCCATTTGACAGATATTTACCGAGTGCCTGCTCTGGTGCATGCACTGTTCTAGGTGATGGGATAGGGAAGCCCGATGGACTGTACATACTCATGGCTCTGTCTGTAATGGAAGGGACTGGCATGAGCACTGAAGAAGCATGAAGAACAGGCTGGGAGTCAAGAGTCCTCATTTCACAATTTCTCCTTGGGCAGTTTTTATAAGCAGGCTTAACAGACTGCCTGTGGCAGTTGTTAATTATTTCCTTAGCCATTGGTAAATAGTCATTATAACAACTTCACTCACCCCTACCATCCATTCCCTACTCAGACCTCCTTTTTTCCAGCAAGTAACAGGGCAACCCTTGGCACCACAGGAAGATACTGTGGCCCTATGTCAAGGTTGGAGCTTTTGGAGAGGATTATATTTTTCCAATTTTACTGAGATATATTTGACTGCTGAAAGTTGCATATTGTACAACTTTGTGGCTTCATATATGTCAACTTGTGAAATACTCATCACAACTTAATTAGCAAATCCATCCCTTGACATTGCCTCCATTTCATTTGAATATAAAGTGAGAACATTTAAGATCTACCCTGTTAGCAAACTTCAAATGCTAAATATAAAATGATGAACTCTAATCACATCATTGTACATTAAATCCCCAGAACTTCTCTGTCTTGCATAACTGAAACTATACCCCTTGATCAATACCTCCCCATATCTCCTACTCCACCCCCAAACCCTTGGCAACCGCCATTTTATTCTGTGTCTGTGAGCTTGCTAATTTTAGATATATAAGTGAGAAAATGCAATATTTTCTTCCTGCAGTTGGCTTATTTCACTTATCATAATGTTTATTTATATATATAAATGTTTATATATTATATATGATGTTATATATATATATATACTATATATATATACATACACATACATATATATGTTATTCCATATCTTGGTCATTTTGAATGATACTGAAATGACCATGGGAGTGTAGATATCTCTTCTATATATACTTTGTTTTGATATGATGTTTTTGAATAATTTTGAATAATACTTTTGCTTTAAAAGTAAGTGATCAACATGACAGTAACCAATAAATGATTCCTTTAAGCCTAAATTATGGACTCTGGACACTTTTGTTTGATTTTGAATACGTATATATTTCCATTGCAGATGAAAGCTAAGGAATCAAAGCAAAAGAGTTCATACACTAGAAAAAGGATTTTAATATGTATATTCCCTTAAAGCATAGTTGGAAACATTGTATTTTATCACTTTGAGGCCAACTGCTGATAAGAAAGTCTTGCAGACATATGCTTAAAAGTGTTTGCAGCCGCCCAGGAACTTGTTTTATTCTGGGTATCCATCACAAAAATAAACTAAAACACAGAATCCATGGTAATGGATAAGAGATTATAAAAAATTTAGTGTGTTTCTACATATGTGTGTGATCGTGTGGTACTTGTCTGGTGGAGCCTGGCTTATTTCCCTGAATAGAGGCTCCAGTTCCATCTATCTATGTTATTGCTAATGACAGAACTTTCATCTTTTTTATGGCTTTACACACACATACACATCATAGCATAGTGGTTACCAGAGGCTGGGGAGAGTAGGGAGCAAGGAGGAAGGGGAGAGGTTAATCACAGAATACAATGTTTAGTGAGAGGAGAAATAGATTCTGCTGTTCTGTTGTACAGTGGAGTGACTATACCTGATGTATTGTATATTTAAAATTAGGCAAGAAGAGAGCATTTTGAACATTATCACAAAGAAATGATAAATGCTTAATTAAGGTAATGGACACACTGATTACCCTGATTTCATTATTATACAATGTGTACATTTATTGAAACATCATATTGCAGTACATAAATATGTGCAATTTTTTGTGTCAATCAAAAATAAAAATCAAGCCAGGTGGGATGGCCCACCCTTGTAATCCCAGTGGCTTGGGAAGTGGAGGCAGGAGGATCTTGAGTTCAAAGCCAGCCTCAACAACTTGGTGAGGCCCTAAGCAACTCAGTAAGACCCTGTCTCTAAATAAAATACAAAAAGGAGGGGTGGGCGGCTGAGGATATGGCTCAGTGGTTAAGTGCCTCTGGGTTCAATTCCTGTTATTTAAAAAAAAAATTTAAATTTAAAATGTCATTAAGATATACAGAAATTTAAATGATTTGGCTCAAGAACAAAATATGCAAACACCACTTGTGAGAATAGTCATTATACACTTACTTGACTGAGATCCAGAATTTGAAAGAACGAAGGGGAAGTCTGCATGTTCTAAATATACACTAATCATGTGCTTTGGCAAAGGGCAATTCCAGAAGGTCATTATGATCAGAAGTGACATCCAGGAGCCATCTGTTGTTGTACCCTCCTGACTCCACCTAATTAACACGATAGGATCATGCACAATTCTTAGGTAGAGAGTGTCAATAGAGCTGTTTTTCACTTAGAAGTGTGCATGAGTTTTATTCAAGTGGGTGGTTTTTCCATTAAACCCTGGAATTCTAGTAATCACCCAAATTTCTCTGGGGAAACCAGTGATTTCTCTAGCATACATCACCAAATGGAAAACCCTGAGAGGGACCTCTAAAAACTTCGTACTCTCTGTACTTGTCCTCCCTGCATCCACTCAGATCATATTTTAGCAGGAGCATTGGTTCTTGTGATGCCTGTTTAGGCTGGAAAGCTGGTGGGGAGTCAGGTGGGAGAGAGGACGCTGAAATTGCATTAATCTAGTAACAGGTGGGATACACAGAGAAGAGTCATTCTGAGCACAGTCTTTAAAAGGGAACAGGAAAGAAAAACACAATGAAGAAACTACAAAGTTAAAACTAAGATGGGCTGTTTTATACTCTTTCAATTTGTCTGTGTCTTTGATCATTGGGAGAGGTTTAGAGTGTATACAGAAGCTGGTGCACATTCTACTGCCTAAATGAACTTTCGATACCCAAAGATTAGAATCTACTCTTATCATCTTGGGTGTCTGCCTGACATATTCAGGCACAGTGGTGTTGCCAATGCAAAGAAGTCCTTGTGTTTGTCTAATTATCTTCTACTACTAATACAAGGCCAACCTGCCAGACCCTGGGTTTCCTGTAGCCTTGGATAGCATAATACCGGCTCTTAATTATTTCTAGTTTCAGGCAGAGATGGAAAGAAGAATAAATGAAACACACTGGTAATCAAGAATCTCAACCTCTTTACTACCCATCAGCAAATAAAGAAGCAAGAAGATTTTAATTTCATTTTCTCCGTTTTTCTTGCTCAGACTCTGTGTTTACAAGGTCACATTAAGCATTTAAATATGATTTACATGTTAAGGACCTGTAATTATAAAAGTACAAAAATATAAAATGACATTCACATTCAGACATGGGAGTGATCATGCAAAGGGAGTGATCACTGAAGATTCTAGGAAGGAATTAGAAATTGACCTGTGCCTTAGAGGCAAACTTTGACATGAAGCACTCGGAAGGATAAGGGCAACCCAAGGTGGGCAAAAAACTTTTATATGGGACTGGAGAATTGATGGACTTATCAGGCATGGGATGGTGAAGGTGGGCAAAGCATTTGGCGTTGCCTTGAGGACTGTGTGGAATCATGGTGGAGTCTTGCATCTTGCACGCCGATTCTAGAGGATCATTGCAGCACAGAAGGAACTAGCCAGAGAACGGACTGAAAAGGTGAATAATTCCACAAACTTCAGAATGAACTCCTAAGCAACTTAAAAGTTCAAAGAATGTGGAAGATAAACTCAAATAGAACAATTAAATAGACCCTTTTGGGGTTGGAAAAGGTTTCAAAGAATTTTATCTATGAAGAAGGAAATAATAAAAGTGGTCTCTGGAAACAAAAGAAAAGAAGGCTAAACATTGACTATAATAACATGATTTGAATTGTTACCTGGGAAGTTTTAGTGGCCCCGTGTCTGAATCTTAAAAATGACCCATACTTTCTATCAAATACATCTGTGCCATGTTCAAAACCAATAGGAGCAGATTTCAAGTCATCACAACCTACAGCTCTTGAGGAGCAACACCCCACCTCACTCTGTGGGTTGGAGATTGAACCCATCTGTCCCCATGTGCCATCTCTCCTCTGGCCTCCTCTCTTAGGGCCCCAGCATGTGGGCTGCAGGCAGCTGGCCACAGTTATTCCCCAATACAGGCTGGAGGTAGGTGGGTGGGTAGGGGTGCAGTTATAAAGAGCTTCTGAGAACAATGGATGCCATGGAAATGCTTTGGGAACATCGAGTATAAAAAAGGAAGCCCCAAATTAAACAAAAGTAGAAAGAAATGAATCATGAGTGTAAATAAAAGGTTCACTCTCTCTCATATAGATATATACCTCCCCCCGTCACACACACAACCACACAAAGTGATATTTGCATTCGGCAATAAACAACAAAAGCAAACTGCAGAATAATATATGACAGTTCCATGTTTTTTGTAGCTAAAAATGATAAACAACTGACAGTTTCATGTAGTTTCAAGATATATATTTATCAGCATTTATAAGTATGTTTAATCTTAAACATATATATATATGATTAAACATACTTATAAATATATATATATATATATATATATATATATATATATATTTCCCTAATATAAATTTATATTTTATATTAGGAAAAATATAGGCTTATATATATAATTCCATGGTTATCTTCTGGTGGTGAAATTTTTTTGTCTTTGTGATTGTACTTTTTATTTTGGATTCAATAACTGCTTGGTAACTATGTAAATAATAGAAATAATTCTCAAAGAAAAAAATGACAACTTAGAGCACTATTAAAAGCCACTTTTTGAATCTTTAACTTTTAAATACAAAAAAAGATTATAAGATTAAGTTGCAATTACCGATCATCGACTTTCCTTTACCCTGAAGTTAGCTGTCAGTATATAAGGTAGACCCTGTGAAAATTGTTATGATTTTCCCAAACCACAGCTCAGCTGCCGCGGACTCAAATTTCTCTGCCTGCAGGACACAAAAGGGGCCCTCCTGGGCCTATCTGTATACCCAAGGGCCCTAGGGAGGCAGAGACTAACTGAATTTGACCATGCGGAGCCCCAGATTTGTTGCCAGGAAGTGGCAATAATCACAAAAACACAAACCCCAATTAATCAGGAGCTCTTGGAGTGGGGCCCAGCCATGGGTATTTATTTTAAAAGCTCCCCAGGTGATTCTAAATGTGCAGCCAACATTCAGAACCATGGCCCTAATGGACTAATTTACTAAGGGGTCATTTAAATATGGCCTTTGGATAGAGGTAAAATGAAAGCAGAGAGGATTTGGTTGACCAAGGCCAAGTTGTTGCATGGCCTTGAGCCTTGTGAGAAAATGATTATGCAAACAGAGTAACAGAACATTGAATGTGAATTGGGCAGTTCTTGCAAAGTTAGAGAGGTCAGTGGGTGGCCCTCCCTAGTGCTCATAAACTGATGTCAAATCAGACATCTCTAGTTAGGAAAATGCTCTGTGGTGGCAGCTTGCTGTCAAGGTAAAGTTATTTCACAAAATGCAGCAGAACCCAATTTTGATGCTGATGCCACGGGACTAAAGCTGTCTTGGGTCCCAGAGGCCTCTAGCCTTTTCCATAAGAGGATGCACACTAATACAAGAGACATGCTGGACTTCAGCACTAAGTATCAGCCTCTTGCTTAATTTTTACTCTGATTTAGGGAATCATTTTGAATGCATTCTTTATTTTTTATTTGTTGTTTTCAGATATAAATAACACTAGAGTGTATTTTAACATATCATACATACACGGAATGCAACCCACTCCAAACTTTATCCCATTCTTGTGGCCTATGTGTCTTTGGTTGATATCCTACAGATCGATGTACAGTAGGTACAGGCAGCAGAGCCCCTAGTGGCCTTCTGGTTTCTGCCTTTTTTTTTTTTTTTTTTAAATATATCAGGAAACTGAAGTTTTGACTTGCCTTGATCTTACAGTAAGCAGAGGCCAGGTGTAGACCCAAATTTAACTTTATTCACTCAGTTGTGCCCAAACCTTGCTAGAATTTCTGATTTGGAGTTTTGGCTTGTCCATAAGCAGTAGCACAAATAGGCATTTTTTCACTCTGAATAGATGATGATCCTGATAATCAGCATCATGATATTCAGGTATTGAAATTATATTATTAGCTTCCATTTATTACAGTTATTAATGTCAAAATATGTGCTAGCCCTATGCTGCATCCTTACTATCAACCGTCAAGGATTATTTTTATTCCCATCTATCTTCAGAGAACACTGGGGTCTCACAAGAAGAATGCAGATACTTCAAGATTTCAATTCAGTTCTGACCCCAAGAGTCTGCACTAACTGCACAGTACCACAGTGACCATACCCATAGCGCCAGAGCTGGGTCAGAGGGGAAGGTGCCCCTCTCCTGCCCTGTGTGCCCTATGGCCTGATTTCTCTGTCTCTGGATATTATAGCCCCGTTCCCTCTTCTTCTTTCATAGCTATACCCAGTGAAACTCCGTCACCCTGATGTTTTCATAGCCTAACTTTATTTTGATTTATTTTTCTGGGGAGCAGTTATATATCTCACCTGTTTCTAATGGAGTTTTATTTTGCTACCTGGCATAATCTCCATTTCCTGTGGTTCAGAAGGAAGAAAATACTGTTACACTCAGCCAGAGTTCTAAACAGATGTTCTACACGTCTCCTTGTGTGGTTGTAGCAATGCATCACTTTCAGACACCTCAGCCCTAGCCTGCCAGCATCACTGTGCCCATGCCAAGTGCTTTGAGATATCCTTCCATAAGCAAAATCTGAAGCTAGGTTAAACCCACCAAAGTCACTTCATTCTAATTCTTGAGTGTATTAGCATCTGGATGTCAGGAGGTGCCACCTGCTCTTAGGAAATTTTGTGGTGTTGAATCGGTACAGTAAGGGGAATGCAAGGATTCAGTTTTTAAGAAGCCTGACTGTGTGAAACTCATACTGTCATATCACCATACACAAATTATTATCTTTCATAGGAATTTTTTATTTTAGAGAAAGTTCTGCCAGAAATTACCCTCAGCCATCTCAATTTCCTCTTCTATTAAAAAAATGGCTCATTTGCAAGTGTGTAGTTTACCTACAACTTGTAAAAGCTACTTCCATAACCTATCAGATGGCAAAATACACAAAAGCTATATTTAAACCGCACTGCATTTGTATACTGAAAAGGCTTTCTATCAAAGTCAGTATTAAATGCAGGAATGGGTTAGGGTAAGAGAAATTCCATGGAGACCTCTGGATATAGCAGTTTATCTGCCTGGGAGGGGATATGGTGCAGTCAGTCAGATAATATTTATGAAGTTCTTGAATGTGTAGTGTGCTAGATTTGATTCAGTTAAAAACATAATCCAAAATGACAGTCTCACTCCTGGTGGCTCACCTTCAGGCAGATAGAGAAGGGGACTACAAAAGGTGACCTTTCAAGGCCCTTTCCCCGTTGTTGTGTGATTCTGTGAGGAATAACAGCCTAGGTCCCTTTGTCTAAGAGTATCCCACATAAACTCTAGGAAGGAAATGATGATGGGGGGAGCACCATGAGATCTTCCAGAATCTTGGCATGGCGTTGAAGGAGAGTCCTTTCCGGTTTCTGCATTGTGGTGGAGCTGTGTTGGTCTGAGATTGGACCAGAGGCAGGAAAAACGGAGAGAGAGCAACTCTGTTATAAAACAAAAAAAGCCACAGCACCAAGTCTCCATGTGACCTGCATGGATTCTATTATTTGGTGAAGGGCTAGGAAAGAGGATGTAGGGCCTTGCAGGGGGCTCAGTTCCCTTAGTTGAGTTCTGACTACTGAGGTCCTGCTGATTGTCCTTTCTCTTTATCCACCTTGCCTGATGGGCGCACTGCTGAATATCATTATAAAATGATAACTTTTCCAGTTAGGGAGGTGGTACACATTTTAACAGCTAAAGAAGAAATGAAACAAACACACAGTGATTTCTTAAAGACAAAACTCTAACATGCTCACAATTCCCACACCCACAACCCACAAACCTCCACACACAGATAAACAGAATTTGGAATTTTTCTGTCCAGCCCATGATTACTGCAAACCAAGGCAGGATCACTTTAAATATGTATCCACTGGTTCATTTTTCTATCATCAAATATAGTGAAATGGCATCTCTTACCTGAACAGGCTTCTCACTGCATATAAAAAAGAACAGGCAGCAAGTTCACTGCTCCTACCAAACTGATAACAACTAGGAAAGGCAACAGAGAAAAATGCTAGCAAACTGGAGAGAAAATAAATTTTTAAAAATCAAATGATCATCTTGGAAAAATATTTCAAAAGAGGCAAATAAAAAAAATAGAATGAAAAAGAAAAACACGGACAACGTAATCCATATTGTCTGTAGAAATGGAGAAAATGTATCATTTATAGAGGTGGATATAAAGTGATACAGAAAATATATCTGCTCCATGTAAATTTATTAAATGCAACTTTCTTTTTCTCTCTCTTTCTTTTAGATAAAAAACCTCTTCATGAAATAAAACCCCAAAGTAAGTTATTTTTCCTCTTGTGAATATAATTTATTCTCATATTTGCTGCCTTACTGTTGTATTTGTATAGGAACCAAGCAGAATTGAAGTCCCCATGAAAGATCCAGGGCTTTGGGGGCTTCCTCTCATTGAGTTTGGAGTTGCATATCAGAGGTTTAAATCAAAAAGAAATATGCACACCCTTACCCTCCCTCTGAGCACAAGTAAATCTCTCTTCTTGATTCTTTCTGCCTGTAAGTCCATTGCTCTGCAAATGTCATCTAGGATTCTTATTTCTGGAGAGATTTATAGCATTAAAATTAATAAATATTTTTCATTCTACACTTTCATGAGAGCAGCCTTTTAGGCAAAAGCCGTTCTACTGAGGAGGAGAGGAGGTGGAGGAAGCAAACCCAGAATCTTACCTGCGAAGGCATCCATGACAACTGGGTAGATGAGGAGCCAGATTTCCACAGTGAAATAATTATGAACTCAGAATGTTGGTGTTGGTGCTGGCATGCTCCCTAGATGCAGACATGCTTCCTGAAAGAGGCTTTTGCATTATTTCCATTTTATGCATCCCGTAGCTATGGAGAAAGGAATGTGGTTTAAATGCTTGGCAGCTTGCCATTTGACCTTGTGGTTCTCAACCTTAACTGTACTTTGGAATCTCCCAGAGGGCTTTTTAAAATCCTGATTCCAAAACTGTACCAGTGAAGTCAGTATTTGTGGTGGGAGGGTGTTAAAACCCAGGAGACCCCATTTTTTTCAAACTTCCTCAAGTGATTCCAATGTGCAACTCAGGCTAAGAACCACTATCTAAGAAAAGCAATTCTAAAAAAAAAAAAAAAAAACCAGATCAGAGATCAAATGCATCCAGATCTTGGGGTATGGTGGGAACTTATTAAATAGCCCCACCTTAGAATAGAACAAGTGAATTAGAATCTCTGGTGGGGGTTTCCTGTTAAGTATCTCCATGTTAACATCCTTATGGTCATGGTCATGCACTCAGAAATAGGTAAAGCATCCCAAGAAACCTCAAGATAAAAGGCATCAGCAGTTCAGCTCTTTTCAATAGAAGAGTAGACAGCTACCCAGTTGGTTTGGTTTGTAAAGCTTGTGAAAAATGTCCTGGCCCACTTTCCTTCATTTTAGTATAAAATGAATGACTTTTGATCTTTTAAATCCTAGGGCATTAAGATTCAAACAGCTTGGGAGAGTTAATAGTTTTTATTAGCTGACTTCTTTGAAAGACTTAAGACCCTATGAGGATAGACAGAAATAGGTACCTTGGGGCAGGCCATCAGGAAAGATGAGAGAAAAATCCAGAAAAGCCATTCCATTCATACTTCCTTATATTGCTTTAGGCAAGCCAGAGATATAAAGATGTTGTTACTTGCAGAGTCAGAAAACTTTGTAAAATAGCAAAATAAACTTTCTTAACTTTTTTCTCTGCAGCCATCTGCTCATACAGGAATCACTGGTACTTAGGTTATCTGCACTCTGACATCATGCATAGTGGCTTTTGAATGCATAGAAAGATGGAGTTTGGGGAACCTGGCTATGTATGTGTGGGCTTGTATGTAGGTATGTGTGCATGATGAGGAAGGGAAAAAGACATGGGCCACTGAATATTTGGCCTGTGCTGCGTCAAGGTCCTCAGGGTGACAGCTGGAGGGAAAGGACTCTTACCTTCCTCTTTGTTCTATGTGCATGCCATCTGCAGGTTTGGGTGCATACCACAGGCAAGATTGTGACTGTCCATGTGGTGGCCGAGATGAAAGTTACTTAGAAATGCATGTGTATGTTTTTAAAATTAATTTCATGCTCAGTTTGTGAGTACTGTGGCATTCAAATTTGGTTGCATCTGTACTTCTAGTCATAAACCCCACAGAAGCTGTTTCTAGTCCTTAGGGAGTCCTGAATTAGTTTTTGCTTGGGGTTCTCACTCCTGAGTACCATGCTTAATTGCTGGATACTGCAATGGAATCGCTTAAATGGTTTTAATTTGTGATTTCCCTAAAAATAAAACTTTAACAGAATCAATGTGATTGCAAAAGGCTCCCAGAGGGATCCAATCGGGGTTCTGTAAGCGGCATGGTTAGAAGTGCATTATACAGATTCAGGCTGCATCGTTCAGCGAAAGTGGGGCTTAGTTTAAGACTACATGAATCATCACTGATGCAAAATCAAAGTCAATTATGAAGATAATTGAGAAACAACCTGTTCCTATATATAGCTGTGCACATGATCCTCCACAAGGCCTGGTGGATAGAAAACATCGCCTGGAACACAGTCCTCCGTGAGCAGGCGGGCAGAGGAGCCAGCTTTGAGTTGCGTGGAGGTGTAAAAAGAAAGTGAAGTCTTAAGATATCTGTTGGAAAATCATAATGACAAACTGGGGAAAATATGTGCACTGCATAGCTCATGAAAGCACTTATTGTAAATGAGATAATTTAATCAATTACGTTTCCTAATGTACTAAACCGAATGTTTCATTTTCTGCTTCTGCACATCTTAAATTATCTTCAGGTGCTTTATGAGATTTAATCATAGTTAATAGAAACTTCATTACCATCAAATGTGCTTTCAATAAATGTTGTGTAACAATGTCAGGAGGTGCAGTAAAATATAGTAGGTTCTGAATGGCAAACGCGCACCCCCAGAGTCAGACTGAAAAATGGTTTCGCTCAGACGAGACTCCTTGGAGGCTAGAAGAATGTGGTTTTCTGAAAAGCTGTGAGCTCCTGAGGAGTCTGGTTCGTAAGTTCACCTGCAGGTGAACTAACAGGATTTAGCTTTCTCTGAGAAAATACCTGAGCACTATATCTCCTCACCACGCCTCCTTTCTTCAGAGCTAACGGAGATGAATGCTAAAGCGGAATCCAACTAGTTAAGTTCTAGAGTCAGCTACCTCCAGAACATCTTCAGCTGGATATCTCACAATAACCTTAATCTCAACCTCCAAATTGAATGTATTCTTCTCTGAAACCTGTCTCTCCTCCATCCCACTTCCCTTCTTCTCACTTGCCATGAACTCAGTAGTCTGGGTCGGAAATCTGGACAGCTTCCTAGTCCCATCTGTCTTCATTTCTCTTCTGTTGCTCAAAATCCAAAAAACAATCACCAATATCTCAATACTAGCCAAACAGATTTCAGGTTCATCCACTGCTCTCCATTTCTATTCTACTCAAATCCTTCTCTGCATTCATTCAGCAGTTTTAATTGAGTGCCTACTGGGTGCTAGGAGATGGTCTAGGGAATGGAGAATCAGCACTGACCACAACACCTACAGTTTCAGCTTTCAGGAAGCTCACAGTTTTAGAGAAGGAAGGTAGATAAATAAGTAAGGCAGCAAATACACAGTGCTAAGTGTTGTGGAGATGGTGTGAAGAGTTAGAAAGAGAAATGAACTAGGGTGAGGGGCTTAGGCAGCATTGGCGGGAGGGTTGATTTTTGGTGTGAGTTGTTCATAGAAGATCTATGTAATAAAATTAAACTTGAGAAGAGACCTGGGGAAAAATGCAAGGAAACAAACTGGATATCTGGGGGACAAGATATGGGGCAAAACAAACAGCAGGATGCAAAGGCAGTGTGAGGTGGGAGCTCACTTGAAGTCTCTGAGGGACAACAAGGAGGCCAGGCTGAGGAAGAATAGTAATAGCTGAAGTCCAAGAATAGGGTTTGGGGAAGACCCCATGTGTGTTTTAGTCCATCATAAGGACCTCGAGTTTTACTCTAAGGGAGATAGGAAGCCATCAAGGGTTTTTATTCAGAGTGATGTTACCTAATATTTTCAAGGATAAACACTATCTGCTACATTGAGCGTAACCCTATAGGGAACCAAAGAAGAAGCAAGGAGATCTATTAAAATGATCTGGTATAGGCTATGAGGATGATCCAGGTTCAAGATGATTGTGGCTTTAGCCAGAGAGGTATAAATAAGAATTATAAAAAAGGTGTCCTATTCTGAAGGCACACAAAAAAGGATTTGCTGATGAATTGGGCCTAATGCATGAGAGAAAGAAAAATGTTGTGGGTAATCCCAAAATTTGGGCCACACAACAGATGGAGTTGCCATTATTGATGTGGGGACAACCTGGTTTAGCAAATCTGGAGGCAGAATCAAGAGCTCAGCTTCTGAACGGAGAGATTGAATAGGCAGTTGAATATATGAGTCTGGAGGGCAGAGGACTGTCCTGGCTGGTGACATAAATCCAGGGCCTGTCAGTGTCCAGATGATACTTAAAACCATTCATTTAGATGAGATCACTAGTGGATACCAAATGTGAATAAAATACAAAGATCTAAGGACTGAGCCCTGAATGACAATAACACTTAAATATAGAGAAGGTCAAAAGTCACTGCAGAGGAGAAAGGAAAGTAACAGCAGCAGCCATAGTGGTAATAGACAACCAAAATGAAAAGAAAATGTCCCAGAAGAAGAGTTTTCAAAGTCAGGCCAGATTCCTAACCAGGATTTCTACAGTTGCCTCCTTGTATCCAGGCTTGCCCTATATCAATTTTTTCTGAGCCTCTCAAAACATTAATTCTTATCACCTTCCTGTTTAAAACCCTTCAGTAGCTCACCTTTGCTCTTACAATGAAGTCCAAAGAAATTATGCACGATCTGTGCCCAGCTTCCTTCTCCTAATCCTTTCAGCTTCTCTTTTTTTTATTTTTTATTTTTTAAATTTATTTCTTACATACATGACAATAGTGGAATGCATTACATACATAATTATCCATTCACAGCACAGTTTTTTTGTAACTCTATATTAAGTATGTTCACGCCAAATTATGCCATTATACATGAGCTCTCTTATTTTTTTGCATTACAATTCTTAATACACCTTTATACCACAATTTATCATATTTCCGTTTGTATATATGGTATATTAACACCCAATTCGCATCTTCATACATGTATTTTGCATAATGATGAGGGTCTCCTTCCACCATCCTTGCTATTCCCCTTCTCCCTCCCTTTCTCATTGGCTAGATTTCTTCCTTGCTCTCTCAATTACTATACTCTTGAGGCAAACAGTGTTTCTCAGTTCTCTGAAATACTCCTTGTGCATTTTGGCATCTCAGCATCATATATGTTCTACTTAATATTTCTGCCTAAAAACTCTTTCCCTAAAGCTAACCCTTAATCTTCATTTATTCTTCCTTCAGTTTTCTGAAAGGCCTTCAATCCCCTGCCACTCAAGTCTGGTTTAGCTGCCCCGTTAACTTACCCAAGTTAAAACTATTTCCATCTTTCTATACTCTTATTTTATTGCCCTTATACTGGTCTAGGATCCCCATTAACAGATGGTCATCTCATATTCACTATAGTCTTGTTTACCATCTGACTGCTGCAGTTACCACAGATCTACATCATAGTAGATGTTCAACAAATATTTGCTGAGTTATTGACCTAAGTCTTCCTACTAAGTACTAACTGGACTTTGTCTTGTTAAGGTGAACAATCAAGAATTTCTCCTCCATATTATCAATTTTATTGTACAAATAGTCCTGTACAAGTAGCTGTGGCTCAGTGAAATGCAAAATGAGAAATAAATGTATAAAATAAGTGTGTCCTCCCCTTCAAAAGCAATACAATGTAGAGTGTTGGGGATTTGAGAAAAGAGGTGAGGGAACAATCTTGAACAGTCCTTTACTCCATACTAGGCACTAATATGCATCTAGAAATCATTTTCATCAAATAGCCTGAAAGCACACCTAGAGTCTGAAGACTAGATATGTATGTTCTTCTCTTCACTGAAAAAAAAAATCCATCCTGCATCTTTTCCCAAAGGACACGGGCTTCACATATAGTAGAATAATGTTGACCTCTGTGTTTTATGATCTCCACCAGCTGGGGAACTGCTCTGCAGATGTGGGTTCACACTTGCACAGTGCACATTCTCTTTCAGGTTGTGTAAACCTGTGTGACAGGGACCTTCAACCCACAGAACTGTCTTTGGCCCATTCCTGCAAATTCTCAGCACACTTCTAGGTGCTTCTAAGCTCACTGGCATTGATGGTGATCTTCTAACCACACTCTAAAATACTTTTCCCCTTATTTTGTCCATCATTTTTCTTCATCTCTTGCTGATTATTTTCAATTACATAAGTATAGCACTTTCCACAAATCGCATGATTTGCCTTGTCCTTCAGAATCATTTCTCCCGTGAATCAATTCAGCCCACATGTACAGGCCACATTTGTGATTTTCTTACCATTTTCAATTTTTTATTATCGAATTTTTAGCCCATCATAAGTGTGTGCCTTCCCTTACTACCATTTTCAATGATTTAACTGACTCTACCGTTGATGGACATAATGGGGTTTTGTCCATTAAATACCCCAAAACTAAGTATCCAAATAACCCAGGGTACTTATTTTGCATATGAACTCACAAGCCCCTCTCTCTAATGCATAGTAATTTAGAATTTATACACAGAACTTACAGCTTCCATTTTCAGAATAGGAAATTAAGGAAAGTGAAGTAATTTTCTCAAAGGCCAGAGTTCAAAACCTGTTCTTTTTGACTCTATCCCTATTTTAACTTTTCTCCCTATCTGATGGGCAAAAAAAAAAAAAAAAAAAAAAAAAATTCTGTTGCAATTTAAAGATAGAATTGCCAGATAAAATATAAGACCCTTGATTAAGTTTGAATTTCAGGAAAAACACTGAATAAATAAATTTTAATTAAAATGTTCCAAATATTGCATGGGAAATACTTATGCTAAAATTATTCACTTTTTTGATCTGAACATTTGCATTAAACTGCATGTCTTATGTTTTGATTTGCTAAATTTGTCAATCCTATAAGAGGAAGACTAAAATGTGTCTGAATGTACCATTATCAGGAAATATTTTATAAAACAGACAATCTTTAGTGCCAGCCTTGGAAGGTGATTAGAATTGAAGCAGGTGTTGAAAGAGAGAGCCTTTCTGTAAAAGTCAGAGCAAATGTAAGTAGATAAAAGTCTATAGATTTGACCAGAGAATAGATAAGAAATGGAAAAAGGACATGAAATCCAGGGTAGGGAAAACATAAAGTGTCTTGAGAGGTAAGATAAAACACCCACCTGGGAATGGACTCAAGTCATTGGGAGGTATCTGGGTGGCAGTACCAGAATAGTGTTTTAAATTTACATGGGAAATGGTTCAGAATTCTCAACAACTGGGAGTGTGTGTGCTAGGCAGAGGAGACTGTGTGATGTGGAATTGGTGAGTTTGTCTTATTGAAATTGAGATGTGGGGAGCACTGGACATAGAATCAGTGAGGCATGTCAGTGTTTTCGGGAGCAAGTCAACTGCAACAAACAAAGATGAGTCTTTGATCTCCAGCCTGGTCACTGGTGGCATCAATATCAGAAGAAAGATAATTCAGCAGGAGAAAATATTTAAGGAGGTAAAAGTGGCCAATCTGCAAATCAGATAACCAATTTGAGAGATTAGCCCATGATGGAGGTGGTTTTATCTAGCGAACAGGAAGGAAATATGGCACCAGGTCTTCAGAGAAGATGAGAAGAGATGTTACTTTGAGACTGGGCCAGATCCAGGGAGTAGTTGGCATCCAATTAGATGAGACCAGAGAGAACGGAAAGGGCCAAGAACTGAACTTTAAAGCCTGCATTTCGAATTAGGAGAATGAAGGGTATTTACCGAACAATAAGTAACCAGCAGATCAGAGAACCAGGAGAATCAAATTGAAGGAACTTTTTTTTTTTTTCTAAAAGGAAGATTGGCTATTCTTGTCTATTGCCTCAGAGCAGTGCTAAAGAATAAGACAAAGAACATTACTGTTGATGCAGTTGCAAATGACCTTCAAGAGGGAATAGGATTTGAGCAGAGAGACTTTAAAGGGTAAAAGGAATCACATGATAAGGGAAAGGGGACTAGTTAAATAAATTATCATACAGCTTAGCTCTGCACTAGGCAAATATAATATAGAATGAAGTAGGCATGATCATATATATATACTATATACACACATATACCTATATATTTTAAAAAAGGAAATTACAATAAAGAAAGTATAATATGGAGCTCTTAGGGTAAAGAAAAAAAAAAGGAAGGTTAATGGAGGATATTGGCATGTTTTTCCTAAAAGGAGTCACAAGATGATAATCAGGTGATTATTCCTGGAGAAGTGGTAACTGGAGGAAAAAGTTTTTATTTGCATAGACTCACTTTTTTATACTCCCTAAAACATTTTTCTAATCTTTTACAAGTGTTATTTTTATTTATTTATTTATTTTTATGTTAACACTGGCAATAGTTAAATCGTTGGAGAGATCATGGAGCATGAACTGAGATATTTAATGTTTAAAAATGCTTACAAATCTTTTAAACAGAGCTAAAAAAAATCAGTGGATGTAATGAAAGAAGGCTGCATCTTGGAGAAGTGCATCAGAGAGTAGGTTGAGGGAAGGATCTCGGGGAGAGGTAATTAGAGAAACTCAACTACATTTGCAGGCAGAGGGCAAGACTCGGGTGTGGAGGAAAATCTTGAAGATGCAAGACCAAAAGAATAATAAATGAGGCCATGTCCCTGTGGAGGTAGGGAAGGGTTGGATCAAAGCAGGCCTGACACAGAGCAGGGCAACTCTTCAGGGAACAGAGGAGAGGAAAAGAAAGATGTGCAATGGAACAGAGGAATATTGAGTTGTAAGGGGTGAGCTCACAGAGGATGGCTCCATCTTTCCAACAAGAAAGAGGGCAGGAGAGAAGTAGAGGTCTTAAAGAAGGGGGAAAGAACAGTGGGGGTGAGTCCAGGGTAATCCTTGTGGTGAAAAACGTCATTTGGCCAGAGAATGGGAATTAAATAATGATCGAGCCACAGGGCAGGCTCACATGAGATTGTGTGGTGCTTGGTTTTTAAATGACACCAACCAGTGTCGTTGGTGACTTCCTCCAGCAAGACAGGTTAACCCAGGTGCAGGTGTGGAAAGAGCAAAGAGGAGATGCTGGGAAGGAACACAGCAGGTTAAGCAGTTTGGGACTAAAGGTGGATATGAGTTCAGACTCTGACTTTGCCATTTTCTAATTATCATCATCTATAAAATAGGAAAAGCAATGCCTGCCTCATCCATTGCCATGAGCGTGAGTCTGAGATCACATCTGCAGTTCTCAGAGAACCCAGCATCAGGGTACTGTGACCGGGTTGCTCTTGTTGGGAGGTCCTCAGGCAGTGTGATCCGGGAGACAGAAGTCACAGCTGGGTAGGGGTGGTCTAGAGTATCTGTTCTGGAGACAGACTGCTTGGGACTGATTCCCAGCACTGGCGCTTAACAGCCACAGGGCTTTGGGCAAGGCAAGTCATTCTGTCGCCTCAGTTTACACATCCAAATGAGGACATTCTTACAAGATTGTTGGATGGAGTAAATGAAATTAGTATCTAAATGAAATTAGTATTGATAAAATCAAACAATGCCTGGCATATAGTAAGTGCTATTTAAGGCACGGCTGTTGTCACCATTCATTTAAATAAAACAACTACAATAACAATAACGACTTTTCCAGAGATGGGAAATTGGAAAGGCAGAAGTGTTGATTGGTGAAGGGGGTTGTAAGATTCCAAATATTGCAAATATAAATGAAAATTGCTTACCAAGGCTGATTATTTAAAAGCTTTTTTTTTCCTCTGATGAGTTAAACAAAAAATTATTCCTTCTTGACAAGAGCTTCAAAAATACCTTCTATTATACGTCAGCATACAATTAAATATTCTGGTAGGTCTCTTTGTATCAACATCCCTGTCTGGGTGGACAGTGTTTCCAGGGATGGCCCTTACCTGGCCTTCCATGGGATTCCACCTCAACAGCTCAGCTATTCTGTTTTGCATTTGTTTTGCCTCTCACAGGCCTGTCCTTATGAATATTTGTCATGTGGATTTCTTAGTAATTCCCAGCCTTATATACACCAACTCAAGTATGTTTGCCTTTTTTTTTTTCTAAAAAGGAGACAATAGTTGTCCTCTACTCTCTAATAGAGATAAAGTGGAGTATCATGTTTTGGAAGGTACCCAGTGTGCTCCTGTGCTGATTCTCTGTGGCTTATTGAGTCCCACAAAATAGATTCCAATCTGATATATGCTAAGTTCATATCACAGGAATTGAGTTAAAGTTCCATTAGTAAGAGGCACTAGAATGTCTTTCACCTGGGAGTTGTATAAAGCGAAGAAAGCAGATCAAGTAAACAGCCCTTCTCTTGAGTCCTTTAGGGACATTCATTGCTATAAATGACTGGAGAAGATTATATAATTCATAAAGCCATCAAACTTGTTAATACCCATTCCTAGAACTATGAAATTCAAAGGGACTTTGAAAGGTCACTTAGTCCTTCTTACCAGCTCTGACCAAAAAACTAAAATAAAATAATTGCCGACTCCTATAAAGTCCTGCTGGTTTTTAGAGACTTTCTGAAAGGAGGTTTCACAATCTCCCTCAGAAATACAGTTGGATTTTTTAACAACCCTCATTGTAGAAAAGGTCATTTTAATATCTAGCCAGAGTTCCAATTGCTGTAATAAAAGGCCATGTCCTCCTTTTCAGTCATTGCTAGAGATGGGGAAGGGTTGGTTACCAGCTCCTTCAAAAATTAATGGTCACTGAGCACCTACTGCGGACCTGTTCTCTTCTTATAGCAACGCATTTATGCATTAGGATCACGAAGAAGCACTTTACAGCAACCCTTTTCCAGGCCCAGTGAACACATAAACATGTCCTCTCCAGGGTCCTAGTTTCCTACTCTCTATTAATCTCTGATACCTTTCTCTGCAGATCATCTGTACTCCCCCAGCAGTGAGAACATTCCTCAGTAGTTTCTGACAAATTCAGAGTCCAAGAGACTTCTCATTCACTTCTTTGGGTGGTTTTGTTTTATTTTGTATAGCAGTAGATTCTTCGCAGCAACTTTTTTTTTCTACTATGCATTGAATCCTTCTAGGATTTGCCTGAAGCTTTTGTGACTCTATCATTGAGGAAAATAGGGATGAAGAAAATAGGGAAGACATCTCATATATTAACATGGAAAGCCTTGTTTATGAAATAGAAAGAGAAAAGTATCCCATAGCCATGAAAAGAAACAGAATAGCCTGATCTGTCGATATATTTGTTCAAAATCACTTGGAGCAAACAAATCAGTAGTGGTGTGTATACCTGAGAGAACTGATGGTTATAACATACAGGTGTGCAAATGTAAATGAAGGAGAACCCTTACAGCAGGAGTTCTAAAACCATCCTGAGACCAGTTTCTATATTATTTCTGTCCTCACAGTCTGAGGCCAGGCAAGCAGCCAATGCATTCCTGTGCACAATGATTTGCAAGATTTTGTGGAAAATTATAGAGCTGGTACTGCTTTTAAAGAGTTTCAAGTAGTTAGGGAGAACCAACTCACTGTAATTCAGATAATTAATAAAGCCTACAATCCAAAGTGAGTTATAGGAACCCCAGATGAACAAGAGTTCTGAAGACCATGAGTAGATAGTATTTGCTGGACTGGCCAGAACACAGCCACCCTGGGGGAGAGGGACCATGGGCTCACACTTGACAGATAGATGCCTGGTAGGGTGGAGGGTGGTGGATTGAACCAATCTCCACCTAGGGCCTTTATCTTGCATGCATCTATCTGGCAGTCTTATTAATTACAATTGAATTTGGGATGGATGACACTGTAGCAAAGAGTTAAAAGCATGAACACAAAGACATAGAGAAAGCTGTCAAGCCCTGGGAAGGGACCACGGGGTCCAGTCTAGTTGGTAGAGCAATTCTTCTATGTATGAATGACAGTGGTTCTCTCCAGCCAGTCTGACATTCTTCTAACATGAGTCCAGTGTGTGTTTACATGTGTGTATGCATGCACATGATAACTCCACACAAGCACCATCCATGTGCCCCCTCACACACTCACATACCTTGTTCTTCCTTCTTTCCTGAACCTGGCAAAGAAAATGTGGAACAAAACCTCAAGCCCATATTGGGACCAGTTCTGAGCACACACACAAAAGAACTGTTCCAGTTTTTATGCATGTGCAGAAATCTTTAAAGGGAAAGCCACACTATACTTTAAAAAAGACAGCAAAGTAGGGCCAAGGCAGGAAAGGAGCAGAAAAGAATGAGGTGAAGTGCAAGCAGGTAGATAGAGATGAGAAGAAAGACAAGAGAAAGAAGAACAAAGCACAGTGATTCAACTTGAGAAGAACTTGAGCTGTGGGTAAGGATGTGGAATTTCATCTCTTGAGATGTGAAATATGGCTTTGGGTACTTGTACACATCTCCACAGCTATACCTGGAACCCCATGGTCTCATTACCATCTGACTTTTAGACAAGAAATGACTGAGACTACAGACCATGCGTGAATTCATCCATGCATCCTTATTTCTATTACGTGGTTGGGCCTCAACAAATGTTTGTTGAATGAATGAAATTATTATGCCCTGAACTTTGTAATTCCCACAACAGAAGATTCTTGTAAAATCAATCAATACTTTGTATACATTTCTACAGAAATCCCTCTCCACGGGCTCCTGGCTTTTCCCAGGGTCAGAGGAGCCTCATGGGGAGCCAGCACACACCATGCAGGTCTCTCTCCCTTTTTCTCTACCCTACCCCCAAAGTGTCTCCACTCATTTTTTAAATTTTATCATTTAGCATCTCATTCTCTGGACTTAAGTCTAACAGATTCTGCAAATTTTCCTGGGAGAGGAAGCACAGTGAGTCTTATCAAACATTTATAGTTCAGTGCAAAGACATAGGTAGGGACTTTTCCTAAAAATAGGGCTTATATCTGGAGAGAGAATGAGAATTCTAGTTACCTGAGTAGCAAGAGAATGGCTATGTAAGGACAAAATGGAAATCCAGGGGAATTGTGACAACGTACTCCTGCTCCTGCATTCTGTCTCATTATGTCCCTGCCCAGTGATATCCATTTTCAGCTTGGGCATTTTGCCCAGGTCACCCTCCTTGCTTCCGGTCCTTCGTGTTTTAGTACCTGGGAAGCTAAGGGTGTCTTTGTCTCTGCTTTGCCTGCTCAGCAGTGAAGCAGCTGCATTCCGTACACTGCCAGGCTGCTTCTCTGCACGTGCACATTTGCTGAGCAGGTGTGTTCTCCCTAGATACACCTTTTAATGTGGTAGTGTCATCAGTCAGCAGTGCCCAAGGAACCGGAGAGAAGGGAAGAAAAAGGCTAATTGGTTTGAATCCACAGTTCCCTCCCTGGCCTGGTATTCTGGCCTGATGCTTTTATTGTGTCCTGTGTCCTCATGCTCTGGGTATATTTATTCTCTCTGTGGAATTTCCTTGAGTAGCAGGTTGATGGGGACTCCAGCAGACTGATGGGTACCTTCCGTCTCCCTCCAAATGACATAGGCAGACCTAGGAATTCCAGGGTGGACATTACTCAACATGCCTGTGTTTCTGGGTGATCAGAGAAGTAGGTCTCCATCCCCACCCCTCCCATTTGGGCCATCATGAAATTGGAACCAAGGTCCAAGTACCCACCATTGCTGTTCTAATTATTAGCTGTGTTTGACAAACCTCTGACCTTTTAGATACTATTATTTTTAACAGTTGTGCTTTCCCCTGCAAGTTATTTTTATGTGTTTACTGCCCTATTACTGAACTGGTTCTGCTCAATTTCCTTATTCACTCTTTAATTTGGGAGCACCTTATTTTACAGTCCACTAACTTTGTTGAAAATAAATTCACTTTACTTGTGTGGTTAGTATTACTCATTTGATAACATAAGTGCCACATTAGGGTGCGGCGAATGCATAGTAAGTGCCATGCAATTACAAGGTAAATATATGATGGGTTTATTTCATCTTCATCCTCTGGGCCCAACACAGGGTGACATAGTAATTACTTTGGTACCCATTAAGTGTACTTACCGCATAATCGGTGGGAAGATTAATTATGTAGGTAGCTCTTGCCACCTTCCATTTCCACACAATTTCTGAGGTTCCACCTCTTTTAGGATTATGTTGTTGGAAATAAATCTATGCTGAATCCACTGCTATGAATCCATTCCAGGGATGAACCATACCCAGGGCACATCTGGAAAAGGTTGAAAAGCATTGGCAGCACATTCTGGGGGTGGTGGGGAGACACCCACATTCTAAATCCAAACTAACGCTTTTATTTTTGCTTTGCCTATGCATTCAATAGGATGGAGTAGGAGAGGTATGGGAGAAACAGCATGTGCCTTCTTAGAGACCAGTCTGCTTCCACAATGAAGTGTTAGCAGCTAGCATTTAATTGGTGTCAGAGATTATTTACATGGACATAGAACCCCTGGAACCAAGACCTTCATCTCTCATAATGATTGTGTATCCCTAAACTGAGGTCATCAGTGTCCTCTGAATCTGAATGACTTGTAACAAAGCTAAAATTAATATTTGTGAACTCTGGTCCTCTGTTTCTTGTCACAGATCATATGTTAGCTACTTACCTCAGACCGTTCTCCGTAAATGCATGTGCCCCAAGTCATGTATAAGCAGAATAGTCACCCATTTATTTCTGTCATTTGTATGAGTCTGTCCTCCCTCAAATAAAAATAAGATATAAAAAGTATTTTGCAGGTAAATATGACTTCCTAAAATAAGTTAAGGAGTTGTCTGCGTTCACTATAAAAATATTATGTTCTTTGCAAAATTGATTCTCTGCAAGAGTCTATTACATAGTAAGCTACCTTAATGCAGTTAAGATATTTGACTAGCATCACTTTGATTTATACAAGGCATTTCAGAAACATGATTACTGTGTGAATGAAAGTACGACTTGTGTGGCTAGCTACATATGTCATTTTCTCTGAGCAGTGGCTCCAAAAATTCAATAGCATTTCATTTTGCATCCCAGTGTGGCTCATTGGCTCTGCGCCTACGTTGGCCACTTAAGGTCTCCCTTGTGTCTTTCAGGCATCGAGAATGCCAGCGACATTGCCCTGTACTCAGGCCTGGGTGCTGCAGTTGTGGCCGTGGCAGTCCTGGTCATTGGTGTCACCCTTTATAGACGGAGCCAGAGTGACTATGGCGTGGATGTCATCGACTCTTCTGCATTGACAGGTGGCTTCCAGACCTTCAACTTCAAAACAGTCCGTCAAGGTCAGCGGCGCAGGTCCCCTAATACCTCGCCCTCAGGACCACAGACTACACTCCCACGGGGCCCCCAGTGTTCTCCTTGGCCCTGTGTGAAGGTAGCTGTTGGCACTGGGAGCCGCTACCAGGCTTGACAGGACACCAGGCTCAACAGGGTGGTCTGCTTAGGTCCTCAGCTTCAGTGAGGACAAACGGATCTCAGTTCACCACTAGCAACATTTATAAATGAGGCAATTCCATTTTTGAAATATAGTGAGTTTAATGAGTTATTTTACCTCAAATTATCTAACTTTCTCCACTAAGAAGCCTGATTGGAGGATATAATTTAATTTAGTTAACTAAAATACTGTTACTCCAGGCTGAGGACCAAGCCCAGGCCACAACCTCCCTGGCTTATTTATTATATCATATATTTTTTTTCTTCTGTTTTAAATAAGTAAGAAGATCTCAGAAGATATAGGATGGGTCAGTTAGCAAGGGACACAAACTAAATACCAGCCGAAATGACTCTCAGCTCTTGCCTAGTCCAACAACTCTTTTGTTGTGGGGGAAGGAACATCTATCATGCCAAACATACCAATACTACCTTTCAAAAGAGAGTCAGTTAATTCTCTTTTATGAACCAAATATTTTACTTACTGTGAGGTGGGATGAGACATATGTGGCTTTTGTTTTAGAGAAAATGGAACTGTCACTCTTCAGAAGAGTGACCCTCATCGTCCATATTGTTTCCTTTATTCATATTTACTGTGTTATCAGTACCACCCGTGACCCAGGTTGCAAAGTCTCAGTGATTATCATTGATTGAGGAGACGGCTACTCAAAGGGAAACCCAAACCTGATAGAAAAAAAAAAAAAACAATTGAGAAATGGCCAGAAGAGTCGAGTTACTCCTCTTGTCGTTTATATTTGAGCACCTCAGTGTTAGGCCTCTGATAAGAATGCATCCCCCTAGATTTGGATATATTGTTTACTATATATATGATTTAATTAAAAATGCAGGTAGTGAAGAATTAATTTTTATACTACATCAGATACTAGAAATTTATTTCCATCAAATAATAAATGTCAGTATCTTAGACCATAACACTTAATGAATTTAGAGGAAATACATTTATGTGAGAGTTTTATGTATAAATCCTCAGTCTTTAAAATCAGATTTGAGCTGGGCATGGAAGCATATGTCTGTAATCCCAGGGGCTTGGGAGGCTGAGGCAGGAAGATCACAAATTAAAAGCCAGTCTCAGCAATTTAGAGAGACCCTAAATAACTCAGAGAGATCCTGTCTCAAAATAAATAATAAAAAGTGCTGGAGATGTGGCTCAGTGCCTCTGGGTTCAGTCCCTGTTGTAGACAGATAAATAAATAAATAAAGTAATTAAGTAATTAAGTCAGATTTTAGTCTAAAACTGCTTTGCAACCTAGTCGTTTATCTGGAGTCTCAATTTTGATAGCTGTGAAATGCGGATAGTAACATCCAACTCATAGTGTTCTTGTAAGGATAAAATTGTTTAGAATAACCCATATAATCCCTTGGTGCATGGATGGCAAGTGCTCATAAATGGAGTGAACATGGTTCTGGAAGATGATACTTTCAGTACAGGCTGCCATCCTGCTTCATGAGCACCGGGTAGCAAGTGAGAAGTGCCATTGCCTGGCCTGTGCACATTTGGGGAGGAAAGGAAATTTTGTATTGTCACTCTCTAAATGAATACATTACCTTGCCAAATTGTCTGACCACCTTGTTTACTTTTGATCAAGGATCTCACGAAACTAATGATATAGGAAAGAATCCTTGGTAGCTGCTACTATCCCTATATTCCTTGTGATGATACACCTCGTATGCATAGTATGTGGCTTTCACATGCAGTGTCTTAGGTGTATCTGTTCTTGAACAATATATCTGGTGCTGCAGAAAGGGAAACAATGAGACTGTTAATGCCCTGGGGTGCAGCTCAGTGGTAGAGCACCTGCCTGCCTTGCACAAGGCCCAGGTTTCAGTTCCCAGCCCTATAAAATAGAATGTTATGCTTATAGTAGACTAAGAACTTGAAAATAGATTTTCAAAGAGTAGATTGAAGTCTGATCAGGGCAAATCACTCACCCCTGCCCACCCCAACTTCATTCTTCAACTGTGGACTCTGTCATATGTATCTGTTTTTTTTTTTTTTTTTTCCAGGGCTGGGGATGGAACCCAAGACCTCGTGCATGCTAGGCAAGCACTCTGTCACTGAGCTACATCCCCTGCCCTGTACGTACTTTTATTATCAAGCATTCTCCACGTCTGTGCTACCTAATTTTAGGAAATATTTTTCATTTCTTTGCTTCACATGAGCTGGGAGAGTCTTTCAAGAATAATCAAAAATTAAGTTTCAGTAGGTGAGGGCTTGGACATATAATTCTTGAAGTCTCCATGGAAACGTCAGTTCCCAACTCTTTTCAGACATGGGATCATTCTGCAGTCCCACTTCTTGCCCGGGGAGACCTTTAAACAAGAACATGGTTCCTAAGCTATAGAACTCAATGTGGTTCTGTTACAAAACACACAGACTTGATTGGCCTTTGTCTTGGCACAGTAGCTCCAAGCTTGGAAGAAATACTCCACAAGGAGACGTTAGATCTTGCAGCATTATTTCATCTCATTTGTACATTTTCTCTGTGATTTTGCAGTCTTAGAGCATCCGAATAAGAGGTGGGTAAAAGTCAGGGTTATAGATTTCCTGCTGGCATTGTTACAGATTATGAAAATGGAAAAACAATAGAGGCTAATACAATATGGCCTAGAATTGCAACATTTTCAAAAATACCATACTTTAAACATTTCTGTCAGGCCCCAAAGGAAAATTGTTTAATATGGTTTGGGTTTCAATTTGAGATGTCACATTGACGGACTGATATGGGTGGGAGGTTTGGGACTGAGGGTTATTTTGTTATTTACTAATAAACGAGATTACTTCATCACAAAAAAATATCACAGCATTTCTTTTTAATATTTGGCTTAGAAAAAATTGGTGCTCCCCAACAGATGACAAAGTCCAATTTCTCATGCTTTTGTAAAGATTGTTTTTTTTTTCATTTGTTTTCAGACAGAAAGGAGACTGTTCTGAGCTGCTCCCCACATAGAATCTGAGTTGCTTTTTGTCCCCATATGGAGTATTGTTTTCCTCTCGGTGACATATGCAATGTTCAAGTGAATTGGCTACTGAGACATGAAGCGATTCATGAGGTCCCCTGAACCATTTGCTCTGAGGACACATCATGTCCTCCTGCAGCTCCAGAAAGTGCCCAGAATTCCACGAAAAATGTGTTGAAACCAGGCAGCTTCATTATAAACAGCACTACCTAGTCACCAAGCTGTGTCATCTCTTGCCATTTAAAATGAACAGATGTTATTTTTGCTCCGAACTGGATTGCAAAACATCTTTTTTTTTTTTTTTAGCTCTTCTTTGCCAGTTAAAATCACATGAACAACAATACCTGAGCTACTTGCCAGAGTGCCAGAAATATTTGTTTTCCAAATCAAGCATGTAAAGATCTCAAAAGGTGAAGGATTTAGTCTGGCAGCATTGAAAGAAGGGACTGGAAGGAGGGCCAGAGTTTCAAGGTGTTGGTCACTAAAGACCAACCTGTTGTGGCCACTCTGCTTTCTCAGGGTGGGCCTGCAGTTAGAGAAGGCAGCTATAAAAGGGTAATGGAGGTGTCGTAGTTTCTGAGTGACAGATCAGTATATATATATTTTTCACCCAGGTAACTCCCTGCTCCTGAATTCTGCCATGCAACCAGACCTGACAGTGAGCCGAACATACAGTGGTCCCATCTGTCTACAGGACCCGCTGGACAAGGAACTCATGACAGAGTCCTCCCTCTTCAACCCTTTGTCGGACATCAAAGTCAAAGTGCAGAGCTCATTCATGGTTTCTCTGGGAGTGTCTGAGAGAGCCGAGTACCACAGCAAGAATCACTCTGGGACATTTCCCCATGGAAACAATCGCAGCTTTAGTACAATGCATCCCCGAAATAAAACGCCATACATCCAAAATCTGTCATCACTCCCCACGAGGACAGAACTGAGGACAACTGGTGTCTTTGGCCATTTAGGAGGGCGCCTAGTAATGCCAAATACAGGTGGGTGGTAAGTGTGTGTCTGTGTACTTTCCAGAGTTTGTTTAAATACTTCATATAATTATATCCTGTCAAAGTCATTTTATGATGTTTATCATCCCTTTGTCAGAACAGAAATGCCACCACTCTACCGGTCTATTGGATTTACACAGCACACCAGGACCAAGGCAAAGATTAGGCTTTGTGGTTGTTATCTCAGAAAGTTTTAAATGCCTGTTAGAGTTGGTAGCCATATTAGCTGAAAGTGTAGTCTCCTGGGTTTAAGCCCCTTTGAAATATGTTACCTAGGGCATGATCAGGTAGCCCCAAAATCATTCTTTGGCATGACCACAACAAGTACCATGTTTATAGCTTTGCATGGCTTATATGCTAGTAGATAAATTAATGCAATGACAGTATCATTTCATCAGTAAATGACCTAATAAACACACTCAGTGTTCATAGACCTTGCTAAGCGTGTTACTTCATGATGAGCGATGATGAATAGTCATTGCAAAGCTGCTCCTTTGAATTGCCACTTCAGTTCCTGGGCTATGTTGTAAGCACAATTAATTTCCAATTATTTTCTTTCTTTCTTTGGGTTGGAAGAAAGGAGATTTTCTTGATGTTTTGCAGGACACGTAAGGTGCCCAGCTCGGCTCACTTTTAAAATGACGTCCTAACTGTGGATTAGTTTTTGGAGTTGCAGCCTGGGACTTAAGTGGGTGGCAGAATTTCACTTTGTCCCCTGAGTCCTAAGCAATGAGAATTGGGTAGTGTGCTGAGTCACAGGGTGTCTGGCTGAGAGGGATGGGGCCATTGGACCTGCAAGCATTGTTAGATTAGCACAGATTCAAGGCTGTGGCAGGTTTCTCTCTAAAGTAAAGCTAACTAAAATTTTATCTCATAAAATGAAATCTGTAATAGGACTAGTCCAATATTATTGTTCTAGCTAACTGACCTCTCTAACAGTTTACTAACTTGAAACTCAACTTTTCCTTAAGTTGATGAATGTTGACTTGTTTGTACTCTCCCAAATTAATTCCTTTCTTTAAATGTCATTTCAAAATCTGTTTTACTTCTTTTAAATAACCCTCTAATGCCACCCTAATGATTATGTTTGGATAAAATTCCAATCCTCCATAGCTTTCTTGGTTAAGGTTTTTGGACATGAAAGGATCTTGGTTGAAATATGTGTGAGCATCAGTGTATAAATGTTTGCGTATTATGTCACTCTTCTTTTGATGACTCAATGTAGAGTGAATCAGTCAACCATATTTACCAAGTACTCTCCCTGTAAGGTTTCATAAGTTACAAGGGTGTGTTCTGGATGAAGAAATGTAAGACACATCCCCTACCCTCTCAAAGAACAAGATACACACATCATAATTCAAAGTCATGCATTGAATCATTGTGCTTTCACCTTATCTCCTCTTCCTAGCTCATGATTGGCATTGTCGCAGTAGTTATGAATTGAATAGGTTGGCCAGTACTCCTCCTTTCTCTTCCCTTCATCATTTTATAGTGTGTGTGTGTGTGCGTATGTACACATGTATCTTCTACACATATCGAAGGAATGCCAAGACCAACCCACTCATCAGCTATGTTTATTTTATGTTCATTAAAGAAAGTGAGGAGATTAAATCATGATGAACCAAAGAGCTTTCTTTTCCTCCCCCTCTGACTTAACAAGGACCCAAAAAACTAAGAACTCTGATAGCTCTGTCAATGATTCCCACACGCCTATCCTGTGAAAGGGGAATTTTCAAAGTTCTTGACAAGGAGCACTGAACAAGAGTCTATGAATGTGTTTGGAAAAAAATAAATGTAGGGAGTTGAAACATATCTCCTGTTATTTGCAGGATATAAATGCAAAATATGCCCTGGGGATAAAGAAAGCAACACATAGAAATCAGATTGCTCTAATGCCATCCATCCCAAATTGTCATATGGCACATGCTAGAAATGATTTATTATGCAAAATATGAAACAAGAAACTCAGACAGGTGGTTCTGTTGTCATATCAAATAAAAGGCTGTCAGAATAGCAGGTGGAATTGGGGGGAATATATTTTTTCTTTGATCAGAGTTAACTAGTGAATGACATACTGAAAATGAATACTTCTTTAAGAAACCATAGGCATAAAACTTTCCCACAGTGCCTCTCATTCTTCATAATATATATAACTTGCCAACAATACTCCCTCCCTCTACAACCCTTGCCTTGATTGACTGTCTTCAGACTCTGCATACAATTTGCATGTTTGGGTAGGAGGAGGGAAGTATGTTTGACAGATAATAATAATAATATAATTTCTGATTGAAGAAGAGAAAAAATCGTTTAAAGCTCCAATTATCCTGTAGATTCTGGTTGAATTTAGGAGTATCATGAATAATGTTTCAATCTAAACCCAGGGAATTAAGCTGACTGAAAGAACAAAGATATGCTGTGCTGCCTAATAGCCCCTTTCCAGATAGCTTCATTCATATTCCTTCTCTTTGGATCTGGAAGTAGATCATTAAGCCATGAAGGTTTACACCAGACAACAAGATTTACAGCCTGGTGTTTTTACCAGGAATTTTGAATCCTCTTCATTTATTCATGTGTGTATGATCTGTTTAGTGTGTTGCTGCTCTGTGCAAGGCATTCTGCTAAGTGTTGTTGATGTGATGTGGCATTATGAAGAGTAGGAGTTGCCTGTGTCTTTGTCAACATGGGCTGGAGAGCCTGAAGGGAAGGC
The DNA here is from genome assembly GCF_964194105.1 of Spermophilus citellus. Taxonomy (NCBI): domain Eukaryota; kingdom Metazoa; phylum Chordata; class Mammalia; order Rodentia; family Sciuridae; genus Spermophilus; species Spermophilus citellus. The sequence goes on from NC_138196.1 coordinate 31,460,855, forward strand.
AGCAGCAGAGAAAGTGATACGTCAAACTAAGACAAGGCACAATAACTAGGACATGTTCAGGTTGACAACCAAACACACCGAATATCCTCTGCATTGCAATTTTTGTTCAACAGCAGGAAAGGATATCATGGAGGCCCCTTCTTTTGGCAACTCTGTTTAAGGAAAACTAGAAAATGCAAGGAGGCACCTTCCTGATTGGAGGTCCCTAAGTGTGTTGGTGAGAGTTCTCCTGCGACTAAAGTTAAGGTCCAGAATATAAATGGGTCTCCGTGCTGTAAGGCTGTGAGCGAGATTTCAATGTGCCTCATTCTTAATGCTATTGAAAGATACTAATGATAACTAGCATGTTACTAAATATTGCTCATACATAGGAATCACAAATAACTTGTTTTGCAATGAGTCTTGCATTCCTCAACTGTATAGCTGCTAATATAGGCACGTAGAAGGCTAAGGAAAAAAAAAAAAAAGTTGCCATCTCTAGATTTAAATTAGCAGCAGCAGCCTGAAAGCTTTTTGTGTGATTAACTCTAATGAAAGAGAGAAAAAAAGATGAGATGCATTATTCAAAAAAATAGGATGTCCTGAGATTTTATTTTGTAAAGTTTATACTATTACTCTATTTCATTTCTTTTTATAAACAAGAAACTACATTAAAAAGAATCTCAGCTCTCCCTAGACATCTCTCTTGGCCAAAGTGAAATATTTTCCTCACTGCATTCAAGAGAAGAGAGGGGACATTTAAAATGCAGTGTGATGTGACTTCCTATGCCTTTCCTCCTTGCATTATGTGATTTCGCTCATAACACTGCTGGGTTTTTTTGCAATTTCACATTAATATGAATGTGGTTAAGTCACTTTTAGCTTAACTCGTTTAACTTCTGTTTGCAAATTTAGGACCATATTGGTTACACAATAACCTAAAAGGTTCCTCAGCTTTTAACAGATGCTTTTATTTTTCCTAGTTTTCTTGGAAAACTGCATAGGCCTCTGAGTACCACCTCATCTTGCTTCCTGATGCACAATTCATAACAGGTTTACGCAAATCTTAGCTCACCCATTATCCCAGGTACATTTCTAGAAGTGAGTGGATACAAACAAGATAAATACATTTTAAAATTTGGGAGCAGATCAACTGATGTATCAATATTCTCAGATATGTTTTATATATATATAACTATACATATTTTATATATATGTATTATAGCAATATAAGTATATATATATATAAAAAACATTCCCAGATATGTTTGATGGTGCCTGGTTTTAGGACACCCAGTCTTTTAATAGATAAACAATGTTGGAAAGATTTAAAATTTAGAAAAGAAACTTATTTGAATACTCAATGGAATAATATGCCCTTCTCTATGTCACAATTATAAAACAATGGACTTTATAAACCTTCTAAGGATTAGAATTTCACAAATTGCCTTGAGAAGGCTCTTTGTTGTGGGTAGCTATAAGGTACTTAAGTGCTGTACTTTAAAACAATTGGAATACCTATGAATAACCTCTTGCATTTTTTTGTCTTAGGGGTGAGTTTACTCATACCACATGGTGCCATTCCAGAGGAGAATTCTTGGGAGATTTATATGTCCATCAACCAAGGTGAACCCAGGTGAGAGACAGAGATAGATGTTCTATTCTTTTACTGTATGCATCTAGGAATATGTAACCACAAACTCCACTATTATGTATAATTATGGTGCATTAATTTTAAAAATAGGGAAAAGAAAACAATTAAGGAAAAAATTTAACAAAGTTGATAATGTAGATAGCAAATAAAAACATGAAAGATGTTTGGCATCATTTATTGGGGAAATGAAAAGAAAACTACAAGAAGATACCACTGAACTCCCACTTATATGGTCAAAATTAAAATGTCAGACCATACCAAATGATGTCAAGGTTGTGAAGGAAATACAACTCTCTTACACTGCTGGTGGGAATGCAAAATGGTGTAACCACTTTGAAAAACAGTTTGATAGTGTCTCTAACAAGTTAAATATACACCTATCATATGATTCAACTATTCCACGCTTAGGTAGTTTCTCAAGAGAAATAACAGAACATGTCCATTCAAGACTAAAGTACACGTGTTTATAGCAGCTTTATTTGTAACAGATAAAACTGGAAACAAGGAAAATTTCTCTATGTAGGTGAATTGATTATATTTATACAATGAGATACTAAGAATATTAAGGAACAAATTATGGATACAAACTAACCTCTAGTGATACAGACCAGATTGTGGTTACCTGGGGACCAAGGAGGCCAGGTAGAGGGAGGGATTATAAAGAGATAGGAAAGCTTTTGATGTTGGATATGTTCACAAACTTGATTCTGATGATGATTTCACAGATGTGTGGATGTGTGTGCATGTGAGTGTAAGAAACTTCTTCAGTTGCATATGTAATTATGTATGGATTATTTTATATCCATTTTACCTCAGAAAGAAAGAAGAACAGTGTTCTAAAAGTAAATTTCTGGAAGGTGGTCACCCAAGTCGAAAAATCACTGAAGTTGACACTTAGGATATATGAACTTAAAAGTATTTAAAGTAGACCCAACAAAAGTTATTTAAAAAAACAGACTATATGGAAACACACCTACATGTTAATAATTATTGGCTTAGGCTAGTACAATTACAGTGGAGTTTGTTGCTGTGTTCTATATAAGTTTCCCTATTTTCAGGTTTTCCTAATTGGATATACCATTAAAATAAGAGAAAAAAACAAGAACAACAACAACAACAACAACAAAAAACACAAAAAAACACTAAGCATGATATTTTAAATATGAAATGGAAGTTCTTCTGAAAATTTGAAGTCAATAAGATGGAGATGTGTTGGTGAAATAGTGACCCACTTGGCCCTAGAGAGGGAAAAACTAGTTGCAGAAGCATAAACCGTTCATGAGTCTACATTTTAGGGGCACTGGTACGTAAGTAAGCAGAGAGCACCAAATGGCAAACAGTGAATTGGTAGGCAGACCATAAGCAGGACCCGCAAATGTCGATTGGCCAGGTGCTGTGGCACATGTCTGCAGTCCCAGTGACCCTGGAGGCTTGAGGCAGGAGGATCATAAGTGCAAGGTAGCCTGAGCAACTTAGCGAGTCCCTCAAAATAAAAAATTTTAAAAAAGAAGACTGAGAGTTTAGCTCAATAATAAAGTACCCCTGGGTTCAATCCCCAGCACTGAAAATTAATAAGTAAATACAATAAAAAATAGAGTTGTTGGAGGTACTCTTTGATGCCATCATCATTATGCAAATTCATACAGTGATTGATTCACGACCCTTTTAAGGTCAGCATAAGTCCTGCTCTACATAAACGGAAAGACAACTTCTTAGGCAGTGTTCCTAACTGTAAAAAATATGGTCTAAACTTCAATAGCTTCCTGACACATTTCAGCAGCATTAAATTCAATTACACGAACAAATACAAATCTTGTCTCATACTCTTAATGAAAGTAGTTGGTTATTTTCTTAGTGCAACTATGATATTTGTAGAAATGTTGCCTTCCTCCACAGAAGATAAACCTAACTCCTCTTTAGAAAGCAATTTCTCTCATAAACTGGATGTATACCTCTGGCATTTTTAGTCATAACATCTTGGTTATTTTAGAATAGGTATTTTTGTTATGATTGTTAGCAAAGACTACCTGAAAGAAAAAACACTGGAAAGAAAACAACCAGAGAAATAGATTGTTTAAACAGATTTTGATAGCTCTTTCTGTAAAAGGATTTGCAGGAGCCCAGTGGCCCCAGGTTTCTGCTCTCTGGGACTTGAGAGGAAGGGAAGAAAGGATTTGCAAGTTCGTTGTTGGTGAGGCTCTTTGAGGGGTGTGTGACTGGGCTGTGTTGGGCACTCATGTTATTTTCTCAGTCGTGTTACATCTATATTCATTTCCTATATGCCCCCAAAGCTGCTGGTGTCTAAATGATTCCATTAATGGGGAAAACTGGAGACTCACAGAGTTTTAAGTTTTCTCCAAATCTTAGGTGAGAGTTCAGCAAATTGAAAATTAGAGTTCATTGTGTAGAAGTCACCTCATTTTTATCCCTTGATTTGCTTAAAAAATCATACATGCCTGAAATTGAGATCCCGTCCTTTACACAATGTGTTTTTCAATACTTTGTCCTGCAAAACTCAAATGCTATCATCCCTCAGCATCCACAAGGCATGGGTTCCAGGACTTCCACGGATACCAAAACCTATAGATGCTCAAGTCCCTCAGGTAAAATAGCATAATAGTTGCACATAACCTATACACATCTTCCTATGTGTGCTTTAAATTATCTCTGTATTACTTATAATAACTAATATAACATGAATGCTATACAAACAGTTATACTATATTGTTTTAGTGAATAATATTTTTTGATCTGAGGTTGAATCTGCAGATAACAGAACCAAAGGATATTGGAGGGTCAACTGTATAAGGTAGAATCCAGTCAGCCTTCCCTGAATTATGACCCCCCCTACCAAGTCCGATCTCTGCATCCTCCTTCCTTCATTCTAATCCACATACTGAGCCTGTGTCCAGCTCCTTCCATTCAGACTCACCCCCAGCATCTTCTACCTCATTTCCTGAGAACCAACACAGAGCTCTTTCACATTTTTACAAGGCACCTAGTTTACAACCTCCCTTAACCCCTGTCTCTAAACTAGAAGCTGCTTCTTCCTAGGAAGTCAGAGCTGAAATGTTCCAACAGACATCAAATATCCAAGAGCTTCAATAAAATGTCCTGGAAGTATTAGAAAGGAATGATCACTCGGGACATCCTGCAATTTTGAGAAATACCTATGAGCTTGGCAGAGCCCAAAGACATAAAGAGATAGCTTGGCCTCCTGGGGTCACTCTCCTGGCCGTCTTTAGCTTTGAAATTCCATGTTAACCAATATGGCTTATCCACCTCTATCTAGGGTTTGAGTCTATAACTGCTCTCTAGGAAGCTGGATAGAAGTTAGAACTTTAGATGAGGTGTGCATTTTCTTAGAGTATGAAATTGTAGGAAGCACACATTCCCTTTTAGCTTACTGAAAGCTTCCCAGACATTGTCTCTTGAGGAAATGACCGTTCTCTGGGCTACAGGCCATTTAGCTTCCTTGGCAATCCTCATTCCCTTTTGAGTGGCACCAAAGTATTTACAAAAACACTAAAAATAGGAAATGCCTTCCTACTTCCCCCCTCCCTTTTTTTTTAATCTGGGATGAATTTTTTTCCATCTGTGCCAAGAAGCTGCTGAGATCTATGTTCTTTAGCTTTTAATCTTGTGATTAATCAGGAAAAGGCCATTGTATCATCTTTTCTTTGTAATGTCACTGGAAACTCTATTTTCATTTCATGCTGTCCATCTGTCATCCTAAACTTTTCTTGGCGTCCACAAAGCTGGAATGCATTGCTCTGTTTCTTTCATCTTTGCCTCGAAAGCCACCACTTTTCCCTTGCTTTCATTTCATGGGTGTAAGAATTGGATTTGCTGACCCTCCATCACCTCCAACACGCAGAATACAGTAGGATTCCAAACAACATTTTTATGCTTCCAAGCAACATCTTTAAATTAAAGTCTGCTCCATTTTCCTCTTGACCACACATTTCTATTGCCCCTTTCTGAATTACATCCCTGGTGTAGCAAGGTAATGACTTATGGGAACTGTAACTGATACAATTAATTCCAATTCCAATCCTGGTTCCCAGGGACATGGTTCTGTGGCATGAATCAAAGACACCAAACAACCCCCTGTATTCAAGTTATCTCATGTGGCTGTGTTTTCATATTTTGATAAGCTGCGAGGCTGTTCTTTGTCTGCACTGAATGTACCCTCTCTCTCTTGGGAGATCCAACTTGTGTTCCTGGTGAGCCTACAAAAGGACACTCTGTACTTTGCATTATGAAGAATGGTTTCACTTTCCCCTTCAACATTCCTGTGCCTTCTATATTTTCAGACTGGAAACAACTACCATAATGAATCTTTCCAACTTCCTCCAGTAGTCTGCGCCTTTGGTCAGTGCTGTAGTTTGGATCTGAAATGCTCCTAAAGGTCTCAGGTGTTGAAGGCATGGTTATCAGCCTATGGGGCTATTGGAAGGTGGTGGAAACTTTAGGAGATGGGACCTAGTAGAAGGAAATTTGGTAACAAGCTGAGCCCTAGAAAGGGATTTGGGGATCTAGCCCCTTCCTGTATTTCTCTTTGCTTCCTGACTGCCAGGAAGTGAGCAGTTTCCTCTACCCCATATTCTCACCATGATGCACTGTGCCTCTTCCACAGGCCCATCTAGCAACAGGGCCAAGTAACCATCCTCTCAATCTATGAGCCAAAATAAACTTTCCTTCTTATAAGTTAACCATCTCAGGTATTTTGTCACAGTGACAGAAAGCTGACTTATACAGCTAATTGTAATATTTAAGAAATTATTTCAGTTAACTTTTTGTACATATATGTGAATAGTGTTTTGCTGAAAGCCATCTTTACATTCTTGGAAACGTAATAAGTTACTTTACCTGTTTCCATATAATTTGTAAAGAACCCTCATATACATTAGACTTATTTAATCTCCACAGTAATATTTTAAGGAAGAGAATTTTGTACCAAATTTTAGACCAAAAAAAAAATTTAACAGTGGAAACTCCAAGAAGCTAAACTGCCTAACCAGGACATGCTAATCAAAGCTGGAATTTGAACCAAGAATGTCCAACTTCAATTCCAAAGCACATGGACTAAATGATGCTACTTTTCCTCGATCTAGGAGAATAAGAAAACGGCTTTCTGACATTGTATTTCAAATTATGGCTGTTATAAGCAGATGCCTCTGGAATCGCTCTGTCGTAGCACCAAGTATTACGCAAGTCAGGATCAAATTGAGCACATCTTAGAAGTCTATGGGGGTAAACTGCTGTTAAATTATAGCATTGATAGAAGAAAGCTTGGGAACAAGGCTGAATCTTCAGAAACAATTTGAGCCCCATGGCAGAGTGTAGGTGTACTCAGGCATCAGAGGTCCTGCCTACAGGTCTAAGCTTTGCTGCTGCTATGCTTAGACCACAGGTAAATTAATAAAACTCTAAGTGTCTCTGATTTTTCATCTGAAAAACAGTAGTAGGTACTTGCCTACTTTGGAAATGTTGGGTATTGTATGCAACATAGCAATACAGTGATACAGAATTCTTAAAGATGATAAGAAGAAAAACTCTAATTGATATATTTATATATGGATATATAGCATGTTAAATTTTATACATTGATAAAACATTTTTATCTTCACATTAACCTTGAAAATAATAATATAATCATCCTAATTTTGTAGCTTTGATCAGAAAAACTTGTAGGTTTGCCTCAGGGTATAGCAGGACTGGACACAAAGCAAGATTTTCTAATAAAGTGTTCCTTATGCTACACCCCTCTGTTAGACAGCTTTTGGTTGTAGTGACATGGTACTTGAGATAATCAACTTAAAAGGAGGAAAGATTTATTTGGGCTCATGGTTTTAGAGGTTTCCATCCATGGTCACTTGGCCCCATCACTTTGGGACTGTGGCAAGGCTGAAGGTCCCAATATTCCCTGCAAATGCACCCACACTACTTCCTCCATCCAGGCTGCACTTCTAAATTTCCATCACCTTCCAAAAGCAGCAGCCACTCAGGGCCAAGCCTTAAATCCAGGATCCTGGAATGTTTGGACATTCCAGATGCAAACTATAACAATCATACTCCACTTTACAGCACAATTAGGCTTTTTGTCATTCCCCAAGAGTTCTTGATGAAAGGTGAAGACAAGGCTTATGCTTAATAATGGGAGTACACCACGAAATGCACAGAGAGGGTGCCAAGATTTGGGAAGACAAGGATAACATTGTAATTCAGTGTAATTACAAATCAAGTATCCCTTATCTGAAATGCCTGGGACCAAAGTATTTCAGATTTTAATTTTTTTTCAGACTTGGTATTGTTTGCCTATTCCTAAGATATATAATGGTGTATCTTGGAGACAGGATCCAGATCTAAATGCAAAATTTATTTATTTTCATATACACTTTATACAGATGGCCTGAAGATATTTTGACACAATATGTTAGTGTGCCTGTCTTTTGACTGTGACCTGGCACATGAAGTCAGCTGTGGCAATTTCTACCTGTGGTGTCATATCAACACTGAAAAAGTTTCAGGTTTTGGAGTACTTTGGGCTTTCAGATTGGGGATTCTCAGCTTGTACCACTGCAGTAGTGGATTTCACAGAAAGTAATGGAAAAATAGAGTAGGGCTTTTAATGCATTATAAGAGTAGACTTAAAGAGGAGGAGGTGAAGGAAGAGTTCCTGGAGATGCCATCTGAGCTCAGTCTTAAAAGATGACAAGGAATTGGCCAGACCGAGAGGTATAAGGGCCCCACTGATTTCTGTCTCCCCAGGTGTATTTTCTATAGCTTTCCACAGGGCGACAGGTTTGGGTGTGCTTTAGGAGTCGCTAAATCCAGAGGTTTGCCTCTGCTTCAAATTCTTTCTAATGCCCAAACATCACTTTAAGTAGCTTCCTTCCAACTCCATCCCAGGCCTTGCCACAAAGAGTTGGGTTTCATGTACAGTCACAGAGGGAACTCAGAGACATCATGGGAACAGGGAGTAGAGGCCACACAGAAAGGCAGTGGCAAGATATTGGAGCTGCCAGCAGTGTGTGCTGGTGAGAAGTCTTGGACTGGGTCAGTGTTAGATGTGTCCTCCTTTTCTAAAGGCCTCTGTGCAGTGAGGAATCCAGGAGGGATTCTTGAAAGAAATGGTCTCATTTCCCAAATTTTAATTTGAAAGATTTGGGTGGTTTCTGTTTTTGTTTTTACTTTCCTCAGAAATCTTTGGAGGGAAAGAATTTCATCCTTTCTAATTTAACCAAGTACCAATCATTTTTTTTTAATGAAATTAAGGTATCCAAGAAAGGGTGTTTAAATATTAGCTATCTCAGTGCACAGACCCTCCACCCATATTACTGTGAGAAGAAGATATGGATATAGCATACTCTTCTTTTTTCCCCTCTCCAAGCTCTCTTCTACAGCCCACCCCACCCGGAGGTTACAGAGTAGGGAACTAGACCAGAAAATTATTACAGGGAGTTTGCTTCTGAGAAGCAATAAAATGAAACCAAAGGCAAACATTCATTTCTTTTTCCAATTACACTGTCATGTGGATATTCCTGACCAAATGCTTATACTAGCATTGGAAATGTTGTAACTAATTTTACAACATGACATGCATTTTGGAATTGGGACTTAGTCCAGATGGGATATTTCAACCACTTTTGTCTTCTGTTTGTTTTTTTTTTTCCCCCAATTGAATGGCATGTTCTGTTCAATGGGAACATTTTGCATTAAGGATTGGGAAGATAGAGATTTCAATAATATAAACATTATCTTTTCTAAAGGTGCTTAGATGGCACCAAAGTTTTAAAGGCAGTGCATAAAATAAAACTAAATACTAGACTTACAAGACAGAAAAAGTAGCTCTGGAAAAGGAAGAAGAGAGAGTTTCTTTGCCAACAATGAGCTCACAAACACTACTTCAGGGAAGTAGTGAAGGCTACTTCTATGGAACAGCTTCATGTGGCATTTATTGCATAGTAAACTATTGGGAGGACTTCATTTCTAGAAGAGTAAAAAGAAATCATGTATAAATTCATCTTTTCACAATAAGATTTAAGGACTGGCCAGCTGGCCACTTTATTAATAGAAATGGAGTTTTTATTATATGAATCTGTTTGTAATAAAGTATTTTTATGTCAAAATATTTAAGGTCAAAATAAAACTTTTCGTCATCCTGAATAAACTTTTCCTGGGACCTCTGATTCCTCAGAATATAAGAAGCCCCTGCCACCAGGCTACTACTGTAAGCATAGCAGTCCTTCATCAAACTTTGCCTCTTGAGCTCTGAATAACACCTACCTTTGACTCTGCCCTGATACTAGGTGATTAGTCACAGCATTGTGGCAGGAAAGAAAGTCTGGTCACCCTTCCGGGTTGATTTGCATCTGTGTTTGCCTCCCAAACTTGGAGACAGGGTGTATGTTAAACCATCCCTCTACTCAGGCAAAAAGGGAAACAACAAAATCATGCCTTCTCAGCTGGGCTTGATGGCACATGCCTGTAATCCCAATGGCTTGAGAGCCTGAGGCAGGAGAATCAGAAGTTCACAGCCAGCCTTAGCAATTTAGCAAAGCCCTAAGCAATTTAGAGAGACCCTGTCTCAAAATAAAAAGGGCTGGGAATGTGGCTCAATGGTTAAGCACCCCTGGGGTTCAGTTCTCGATTCCAAAAAGAAGAAAGAAAAATTGTACCTCTCAATGCAAAGAAAGTTTTAGACTTGTGAAATAGTTTCCACAATTGGTTTCTTGCACTCAATTCAGTCAATAACCACTTATTTGTATCCATTACTCTAAACCAAGCAGAATATAATACCATATAAAGAAGGTGGGAGAGAAAGTGGGATGGATAAATGGATGTAAAGATACTTACGGATATATATAGACATATAACAGGGTGTGGCATTTGGAATCCAGTGTACTTCTTCTGGATTCCTGGAACTGACAAAGTTCAGAGGTGACTAGGGGAAAAAAACCCAAATACCCCAACATTTAGATGTCAGGAATTTTCCAGCTGTAATGCTAAAATCAATTCCCCACCTCCCTGCAGAACCTACAAAGAAGTATTTTATCCTAATGCAACCATGCTCCCACCCACTCACTCTCATACCCTCTCACTCTCTATTGATAGAAGAGTGGGACTCAAGGGAAAGAGAAGTCACATTTTGGAGGAATGCAAGTACCAAAAATGGCTGTTCCTTGCCCTTTCCAAAGCCCAAAACCAAGAGCCCCAAGACAAATACTCATAAAATTTGGGTCATCTGCAGGAAGTGGACACTGATACCTGGTTTTCTCATTGTTTATCATTGTATTGACTCTGCTTCCCTGTGCGACCAGGGAACAGAAAACTGAGAGGGCAGGGCAGGGCGTGGTAGCAAAACCTAGGAGAGCAGGGGCAAAAGAACACTTCCATAATTTCCGAGTCTCCACATTCTAAAGAGGTAGAAAAGATAAACCCTGGCCATGAGTTACGGGCCAAGGTGAAAATGAAAACCACAGACTTGTCAGGGCCACTTCAGTGTAAGTCAGAATGCTGCAAGTTAGGGCTGCTGCAAGCAGAGAGCCACTTGACAAGTGTAACTGAAATGCACAAGGAGCTCCTTACTATTGGCAGTCTAGTCACCTGCACTCACCCAAAGGTCTTGAGACTTTTTCCAGTCACCACCCATCTGTACTGAGCCCATTAAAGATTGTCTTATGGTTAAAAATCTTTGAAATCACCCAAGAAAAAGATGGCCACCTTGCCACAGGTATTTAAGTAAGGAGAAGATACGTTTTCTCTTTCCTTCCTTCCTACACAGTACCACAGAGACCAGCTCAAGGAAGGAATGCATGGGAAACTAGCAACCCCTCCCCCTTCTGCTGACCAAGCCTCCGGAGCTCCATGCGCACACCTGCCTGAATGTCCTGCAAACATGTCCGTGGGGATTAGGGAGGAGGGGTGGGATTCTAAATCAGATGAAAAAGTTTTAATACTAACAAAAATGAGTCTTAAAAACCAAATAAACTATTATAATAATAGATGCAACTGAAAGGTTATAGAAGCAAAATGAAATGGCTTCAAGGGACCCTGCTTTAGCGGGTGGCTCTTCCACACCCAATTGTTAGAGAAAAGTAGGAAAACTAAACTCATCTACTACCATAATAGATTAAGCCAAATAGGCAAACCCATTTACTTAAATTAACAACAGAATTGCAGAGTGATGTGTATGATGACAGATGCACAAATATTATAACCAGGAATGAAGGAATGAACCCTGTCTAAAGGCTCAGAGAACATCAGTTGACCTATAAACTAAAAGAGCATAAAGGACATGCAGTTGAGGGGAGTAGGATGTGCAAAGAGCCAGAGGTATAAATAGTCTTGTGTATTTTGAAAACTAAGCAAAAGTAAAACAAAATATGCAAGGAAAAATTACAAAGAGGCTAAAGCATAAGTGATGTTAGGCAGCATCACTTGCTATCTAACAGAGACCAACACTAATGGGTAAAGATTGACAGGTGAAGATTTGATGGGTAAAGATTGACGAGACTGGACATTTGGGAGACTTAGTCATATTCACCCTTTAGAGATTATCTTTGGCTTCATCTCCACTGCCTGAATTCAGTCCTTCAGGATACAAGCACCCTCCTTGACAGCACAGCAAAAATATGTCTCGTTTTGTTTAGCACAATTATTAATGGTGTTCCTTTCCTGCCTCAAAAGTATGTCGATCTGGACAATAAATTATAGTCTCTCTACTTGTGAGTGTCCTTGTCTCTAGTCTTGAATGTCTTAAACCCCATCCTCTAATCCTCTCATTGCTATCATTGGGGATTTTGGAGAGAGACTTGGGGGATAAAGTTGGCAGGATCTCTGTGTTAACGTGGGGTGAAGGAGATGAAGGAGTTGAAGATAATGCGCAGAAATCTGACTTGGGAACTGATGATTAATTAGCAGAAAGAGATTTGCCAGCTGAAGGTCACTTGAGGGTTTGTGATGATAGTTACCCTGGGAGCAACTTCCTTTCAGGAATCAAATATAGCACTTTGACCTACAAGAAAAAGGATAGGGAACAATTGAAAAGTAAAATGGATTTTTTAAAGAGTAAGTAAATAAAAGGGGAAAACAATAGTGATAATCAATAATCAAAAAGACAACCGCTGAATTAAAATCCTGCATCCAGATTCTGGGCAGAGGTGTGACAGCTGCTCTACTTACCTGTCAAAGGGCATGACGTAGAATATGCTTGCACACTCCACTCAAGGTGAAGTCTCTGCCTTTGCAGAGAAGGATCTACCAACTGCATCTATGAACTGGTAACATATGTCAATTGTCAGCAACTCAATGCCAACGTAAGCATTGGCTTTGCAAGGAGAAATTTGAAAACTATGGGAAATACGATGACAGGGTAGAATGAGAAGAGCACAGGAATCCAGAAGGCTTGGGCTCTGGTGGCTCTACCAGCAGCCTGGATGACCTTGTGCAAATGTTCTTTTTCTCCAGACCTCAGCTTTTAGCATCTATGAATTTTATATATTATTAACTGTTTCTGGATTTGGGTCAGGTCAATATAATAACTTCATATCTGAGAAGTCCAGTGCAAACTGTTAAGTGCATGTATTTATTGATTTATTTTATTTATTTTTATTTTTGCCGTTCTGGGGATGGAACCCAGGGCCTTATGCACACTAGGCAAGCACTTTGCCATTGAGTTACACCCCAGTCCCTGAAGTGCTACTTAAATGTTACATTTTGGTATTTTATTCATTCTTCATTTTTTTTATCTTTTAAATTTTATTTTATTTATTTATTTATTTTGGTACCAGGGATTGAACCCAGAGACATTTAACCACTGAGCCACATCCCCAGCCCTTTTTCATATTTTATTTAGAGACAAGGTTTCACTGAGTTGCTTAGGGCCTCGATAAGTTGCTGAGGCTGGCTTTGAACTTGTGATCCTCGTGCCTCGGGCTCCTAAGCTGCTAGAATTATGCACCACCACACCTGGCATAATTTTTTTGTTTGTTTTTTAATTACATAGGTAATGGAAATTTACTTTAGTTCTGTTCCAATGACACAGGATTCTTCCCTTTTTAGTGTTACCACATTCCAGATTCAGGAAAGATGCATTCAATTACAGCAAACATGTTTGCAGTTCATTATAAATCAGGACCTCTGTAAAGATACAGAGAACTCCCTCAAATACCATTAACTCTGCCTCTGATTTTCGTAGCACACTGGCCTATGAATTATATTTCAAAGGTCTACTGTATGAGTCCCACAGTGGACTCTGAGTAGGCTGGTCCTTTCATCAGTAGATGAGTAACCACCTGAGCAGGGCAGATGACTTATGCCTCCTTGAACAGCTTTGTCCTGTCCCCTTTGCCTGGATTTCCTTGCAAGTTAGGTAGTAACAGATGGAAATGAATGGATTGTCCTTGTCACCATTTCTGCTCAGTGGTCATTCCTGGGTCCAAATCCTATTTGTTGTCAAGTGGAAAGTTTTATTGGACACACAAAATTGATGGTATAGACCTACCCTTTCCAAGATATTGGCACTAATTACCTCTATAGCAGGTATGGGAGCTAATGAAGAAAGGTACTTCCTATGTAACAAAGCAAAAAAGAATCATTCTGCTAGTGCCAGGGAGTAAATTGCTGCCATTTGAGACTTACATTAATTCTTTCAGGCTACTGCTATGCAGTGTAATAAAAGGGGCAATTTATCAAATAGTATCTTAATGACCTAGAAGGGTTAATGCACCTTTAGTGGAAGATTATACTCTTTTTCCACAGTAAAATCATGGTGATTTCTTCACAGTCATTTAGGTTAGAATATAATGCCATTGTCCCCAAAAAGTAAGAGAAAAAGATTAGTGGAAAAAACAAGGAAAGGGAAAAACAGAAATGGAATTCTTATATTGTCATTTTAATATCTGCTTCATGGGGGGAAAAGAATTTCCCCCAAATCATACTCTTTGCTTTCCCTTCTACCTCATACCCCCTCAATCCAAAAACACACCTAAATAAAAATTGCCATCATTTTAAATCAAAGCACATTTGGGACCCAGGTGAGCTCACAATGGGAAATGATTGGAGTAGTCAGGAAGAGTCTTTAATTAAAGACGCCATTGACAAGATCACAATGGCTCTGAGTGTTGCTAATAGATCAGAACGGAAGGTCCACCTTAATTCAATAAGAGAAAGTCACTGTTCCATGGGTTTGATTACACATTGTAAACGGACACCACATACTGTAATTATTTTTATTTGTATGCACCCTCTCTTTTATTGCCCATGCTGGAACTAGAAATAACCTGTCCTATTAAGATATTTAATATATATATCATCCTTTCCACTTCACGTAGTTATAGCCTAATAAAAATGCCAGGAGAAGAAGATACCAGCCCACACTGAGGCTGCTGCCATACTTTCTATAACAATCCTACACCGCCCTTTGCAAAATTGCACCATGAACTTCCTGTTTATCCTGTGTTATAATCTTTAAATGAAACCATAACAACTTCCCAGGACTCCATAAAGTTACATTCAGATCTGGAGCCCTGCTATCAGTATAACTCAGTGATAGAGGAATTGCCTAGCTGTGCGAGTCCTGCAATTCATCCCTAGCACCATTAAAAAAAAAATCAGAATTGAGAATACAGAATAGGGGCTCAGGATGCTGAAACACTGAAGACAATCCAACGCCAGATACCTTGAAACAGGTTGCTAAGTGTCTGGGAGACTACAGTGGATGGAGGCTGGGGGAATGCAGCAGAGGGTCTCAAGACAAGAGAAGCTTGGTGATAAGCAAAGAATGGCTCCCAAAGTATGTCCACATCCCCCTCCCTGGAACCTGTTGATATTTTATTACTTCACCTGTTTTAGAAAAAAAAAAGAACTTGATAAATTTAAAGACCTTGAGAAACAGATATTACTGTTGATCATCAAGGGGGAACCAATGCAAGGTTCCTTCTTAGAGGAACAGAGGAGTATCAGAGTCAGAGGACTGAAGATGTTCTGTTGCTAGTTTGAAGAGGGAAGAAAGCACCTTGAGCCAAGAACCTCCAGGAGGGGTGCAGACCTGCCAACCCCTCTATTTTTGTTTTTAGCTCAGGGAGACCTCTGAGCTACAGAACCATGAGATAAATTCGTCCTGATCCAATAAATCTCTGGTGCAGCCATAATATAAAATGGATGCAAGTCTCTATCTTTTCCATGTTATCTACCACAAGGCCCCCAAGGTATTGTCTGCTCTCTATGACTGTAGTCACAACAACACTCATGCCAGTATTTTCCCTTCACGTTCCAGGTTCGGGGCTGTGGGTATAACTCAGTGATAGAGGAATTGCTAACTTGTGTGAGTCCTGGGATTCATCCCTAGCACCATTAAAAAAAAAATCCAGTGTTGAGAATATGCCCCAGGGAACACATTCCTTTTCATTCCATTTCCCACCAGCATCCCTTCCCAGATTTACCTCAGAGTTGCGGTGTGACCTTAGGTAGAGCATTCCACCCCATGCAGTTCTCCTAAACAATGAAGGTGCTGGTCCTGATTAGTCCTAGGTCCTTCCCCAGCCTAAAATGAAATGATTCTATGAAATCAGAGTTTTCCCAGAGTAGTTTGTTTTCCCCACTCAGAATGTAAATGAATAAACAACATAGCAGATATTAAAACATGTCACGGTGGCAAGATGCATAAATCCAGTCTTCTCCTTCCCCCATCTCTCTCACAGGGAGCCATCATTTCACTTTTAAAACAAGCTCAACACAAGCCCAACACTGCATGAAAGATGAGGCTCAAATTGTATCTAGGAGCTGGTGATTTGCACATGATTTGTGATTCCCTTAGTATATTAATTGGTAAACACCCGATGAATGTGTGTGTAAACGAAAGCCGTTTAACATATGCAGTTTAATCTCTCAGTACGTTGTTGCTCAAATTTCACAAATTCAGATACTTATTCCACTGTGTATGTCGTTTCCCTCCCACCTCACCCGCCTCATGCCATCCCCTTCCTGTGATCCTATTTTAGATAATACCATGCGGGTGACCCACATCTTTAAACCCTTTAATAGTAGAGGCATATGCTTCTGTCCTCAGAGAATTCCACATGTTGCTGGTTGTAATCCCTGTTCTAACTGCTCCCTTCCCTGCCCCAACTAATGGAACCTAATGGCTTGATGAGCTATGTTGTTATTCCCAGTTACTGCTAATCAACCCCCAACCTGACATCCTTGCTTATGAATATACACAGAACTTAGAAAAGAGGGAGACAGAGAATTGTCCCTGGGCAGTTGAATTTTCTGTCACAGTAACATCAGACCAGGCTTCAATAATGAGCCTTTCAACTTGACCAGCATCCAGATTCCATTTTGAAAGCCTACCTTTGCTTGTCAAAACACCAGGCCCTCACTGCATGAGCTGTTGCTTTCCACATTTCCTCAAGAGTCACACAATGCTTAAATGTTAGTGACAGGACCTCTTTGCATGTAGGGAATGCAAGTAAAGAAGTATGGGTTCCATGCCCCTGTTGTAAAACTACTGAATCCAGATCTTCTTGGGTAGAGTCCAGAAATAGAATATTAGGTAAGCCCCCAAGGAATTCTGAATCATCTTCCAGTTTTAGAACCACTTAAAGATGAAAAGCAAGCAGTCTGTTATGATAAAGGGAAGATTTTACTCCACTCCTTATCCTCTATTCTGCTCCTCACCTCCTATTCTTCCTTTCCAGATGTCTGTTTTCTTGAATAATGCATAGAAGTTACCAGAATTAAAGTCCTCAGGATATGTAGTCATGGTGTTAAGCTGGGCTGATGAGAAAAGGCTGAATTTCAAGGGCTCAGCTATTCCTGAGGTCCTATGATATCATTTTCCTGAAGCTGATCAGAAATCCCTGGTCAGAACAGATGAGTAGAAAAGGTATCTGACTCCAAGAAAACAAAAGAAACCCTAAACCCTTGATTTTTATACACAGCAGTCTTAGTACCCTAAGTCAAAATCTTGAGATTTTAATGGAGAGAAAAAGAAAAGAATTGTTTAAAACTATGTCTTCTTAGTAGAAAACTGTAGGAGGCTGGAGCTACCTTGCTTTTTGAACTCTAAGACTACAGCTTCTCTCTCTCTGCCTTTTATGTCTTTCCATTAAAATATGATTTAATTATGTATCGACCCAGGGCCTGACAGAGTAAAACTATCATTACTCTCCTGCCTGGATTCCTGAATGATACTCTGGCTAAAGGTGATCAAACCTACATTAATCTATAATATAGACCATAGGAGGAAGGCAGGGAATGGTAATTGCCAAGTGCAGCATGGCAGACAATAGCAACAATGAATTCCTCATCTCAAAATTCGGAAGTAGGAACTGTTTTTTTTTTTTTTTTTGTGGGTTTTTTTTTTGTCTCCTTGAAGAAAATGACATTTTACTAATTTAACATCAGGTTAAGAAATATTAAGTGCTGAAGCAAAATGTAGGAAGATATACCTCCGACCTGCCATAGTTAACAGTTGTAATACCCATACCTTCTTCAACATCAGCACCCCTTTCATTGGCATTGCTGCACAGATGGGTGCAGGAGTGTTAGTTAATACATGGTGTGGTTTGGACCATCACCGCGACCAGCTGTGTTACCTCCATCTCCCTCCAGTACATATTTTAATACAGTAGTCAGTGGCCTTGCCAATTTCATTGTAAGAATTCTGGAAAAATAATCTTCATTCATTCAAAAAAATTATTTTATTGTGATATAATTTTAAACTTATTTCATTGTTGCAAGAACTGTCTAAAGAATTCCTTCCTCTTACATTTACGTTCATGAATGTTTACATTTTATCATATTTTCTATATTTTTCTCTCTTCTCTCTCTTTACACACGGTGCGTGTGCATGTGCGCGCATGCGCACGCGCGCGCGCGCGCGCGCGCACACACACACACACACACACACACACAGTTTCTTTTTTAACCACCATGAACAAGATGCCCTTATATAATCTCCAAAACAAGAAATTATATAACTACAGCATTGTTATAGAAATCAGACAATTAACATTGAACATTAAATAGTATTGAATAGTATTGATAAAGTATCCACACACCAGGTGTCCAGGTCACATATTTTATAGAAAATGAAAATCCAAGTCCATTAGTTGGATTCAGTTGTCATGTGTCTTTAGTCCCCTGTAATCTGCAATAGTTCCTGAGTCTGCCTTTGTACTTTATGACATCGATGGATTTTCAGCGTACACATCAATTATAGTATAGAACTAGCTCCATCTGAGCTTGTGTATTTCCTTATGATGAGACACTGGTTGTGCTCTTTGGGTGGGAATGTCACAGGAGGGATGCTGCATCCCATTGGGAACTGTATTCTGCCCATTCATCCTGTTCTTAGCAAAATAAATTTTGATAATTTGCATTAAGTATTGTCTACAAACATTCTCCATTGTGAAATATTATTTTACTTTTTGTAATTAGCAAGCACTCTATGATGGGTTGCTTTGAGACCAAGCACATACTTCTTTCTACTCTTCAAACTTGCTCCCAATAGGTTAATGTACATTTATGATTTATGATTGAATTGAGTATTAATGTGGTTGATTGCTAAATGATGGTTCTCTACATTCATTAGTTGGTTTTCTATTGAATTAAGAGTTTTCACATTCATTTATTTTCTTCAGTGTATTTTGTGGATTCTTATATTACTCAATGGGTTGTAATACTTCTTTATTATTATTTACTTTTTTACTCAAGGTGTTTCAGATTTGATCACTGGAAACTACTTCAAACTGGCTCCTATGTTCTGTCAAAAATATTTTGAGTGTCTACAACCACTGTCTATCAGGCACTAAGGATACACTGATAAACATTTTTTTTAAAAATTAACCAGGCATATTAGTACACACCTGTAATCCCAGATACTCTAGAGTCTAAAGCAAGAGCATCATAAGTTCAAATACAGACTGGGAAATTTAGTGAGTCCCTGTTTCAAAATAAATTTGAAAAAAAAATTTAAATGAGGGGTTGCTGGAGGTGCAGTTCAGTGATAAAGCATACCTAGGTTTAATCCCCAGTACTGCTAAAACTTAAATTGAATTAAACTAAAAATCCCAGCCTCATGGAGTTTAAATTCTAGTTTGTGGAAGTCAAAAAATAATAAGCAGGGGCTGAGGTTGTGGCTCAGTGGTAGAGCGCTCGCCGAGCACGTGCGAGGCCCTGGGTTCGATCCTCAGCACCACCTAAAAATAAATAAACAAAATAAAGGTATTATGTCCAACTACAACTAAAAAAATAAATATTTAAAGAATAGTAAGCAAATGGTATAGATTTAAGAAGTAAATGTTGTGGAGAAAAGAAAAGCAAGTTTGCTGAAATTACTAGGGCATAGGCAGGAAAACCCATTAGTGTCATTTGCACAAAGACCTAAAGGACACAGGGGACCCTCATCATGTGGATGCCAAAGTGTCCCAGGCAGCACCCGCACTCTGGTGCAGGGAAATAGAGGCCATTTCTTGAGGCAAGAACACACTGGCATTTTTAGCAGGGTGGCTTAGTTGAGGACAGACTCTGGGAGGCAAGGAAAAAGCAGGCAGAGCAGTATCATTGCCATTTACCTTAACTGCCTATAATGCACATTACAAAGGTCTTGAGTTTTTGTTCAAATATATATTGATATAATGAGAATTTATTGAATTAATTAGCCACCGCAGGGAACAGATTTCCTATAGAAGTGACCTGGCTCTGAAATTATCTTTTTGTATGCACACGTAGGATTCAAACTATGGGTATATGCATATATCCCTGTCATAATGATACAAATAACAAAGAAAAAGTTAACAAAGTCACATGCAGCAAGGCTTTTCAACCTGTAGACCAGTCTAGGGTATGTGATCTATATAGGTGTTCATGTTATGGTTTTAAAATCACTGTTATTAATTCATAGTATCTACCAGCTCACAACTATTTTAGGAAAACATGTCACCTTTTTTTTTCTCCCATCAGGAACAAGGATACTGCTTTGTCCCATATTATATAACATGAGAAAATTTAGCCAGTTGTGGTGGTGCACGTGTGTAATCCCAGCAACTTGAGAGGCTGAGGCAGGAGTAACACAAGTTTGAGAGCAGCCTCACCAATTTAGTGAGGCCCTAAGCAATTTATCAAGACCTTTTCTCAAAAATTGGAAAAAAGACTGGGAATGTGGCTCAGTGCTTACGCACCTCTGAGTTCAATCTCTAGTATCAAAAAAGAAAGAAAACCTAAAATGCCATATATGCTTTCCTTACAGAACGTCATTTTTGTCCGCACCCGATTAAAGCCTTCTCAACTCCCAGCCCTCTGTTCTCAAATGTCCTCCATCTGTGACCACACTTCATCTAATCCCCTCCCCACTTCTTTCCTTAGGATAGCACAGGGGCCAACAATTTGACCAGAACATCTCCTAATAGTAAAAGAGAAGAAAAGTACAATCTGGTCACAGAGGGGAGCCTGTGAGTCAGAAATTTAGGGCTCTATTCCTACCCTCCCTTTGATTGATTTCTCTGTGACCTTATGCTGGCTAACACCTGCCTCCACAGGTGTGTGAAGGGCTTTAATTAATATTTGTAAATCTCCCTGATTGCCACAGATAGAGGGTGGCAGAAAAGGGCAAATTATTATTAATCATGGGAAAAAAAGGGGGAGAGATTAAATTTTGTTCCTTCACCAGAGAGAGGCCTACAGCACAGACACTATTTTTGGGATAGAAGGATTAAATATAAATCCTGATTTACTTACTTTGCACTTATGGAAATGTCCAGTGCCTGCTTAATGCAAAACTCCTACTTCACTTCCCAATACTCAACACACAGGGCCTCCGACTCCTAATGCTGCCTATTACTGCAAGGAGTCTTGCTATTCATTGAGTGTGAGGGTTCATCTAATTAGCTGATTTCAGTTCATTTGGCATTAAATAATTCCCCAAATTCCCATATGTTTGAACAATATGCTCAACAAGGGGGATGATTCTCTAAAAGCAATTAAATAGTTCTTTTAGGAGAGCTTGTCATCGGTCATTTGTAAGTATCTCTGCTATTCCTGTCCATGCTGAATGCAAGCAGCAATTACACAGAAAGCGCTTAACCCTCTCTAATGGCCACTGGCAAGTGTCCACACATAGGCTGCCACTTTGTGCTGGTTACAGAGCACATCTGAATTTTACAATTTTTTTTTCAAACCTTGAGTATATTGTTTTAAGCTTTTCAGAGAGGATTGGCTATGCTAATACCCTGCTTTCCAATCCCCTCCCCGCTTAAAGGCAAATTCGAACATGTTTCCAGCTTAGCTTATGGTTCACTTATAGAGGAAGAAAGGTCATCTTTGGACTTTATGGAAGATTAGACTTTTTGATGGCATCTCCACTGGTTCTTGGGGGTGGGAGAGGGACCATGTAATAATGCTCAGGTCTGTCTTGGATACAGCAGATATAAGATGCTCCTGCTCAGTTATATGCCCTGGCTTTATTGCAGCATCAAATTATACATAATGAGCTCAAGTGTGACCATGACTGACTTGAGAGAGAACAAGAGATGTCAACAAAAGCAATTCAGAAATTAATAACATGTTAGATGCACTCATAGAAAACTGTTTGTTTATACAAGATCTCAAAACAGGTATTATCATTTAGGGCTAAATTTCATCTTTATGTTACCCAAGAGACTGTTCTTTTTTATCAGAGATGACATATTTAAATGCCCTTTCTAGATGGCAAGGGTGAAAGCTTTGATAATAATAGTAATCCTAGGTTCTCCGATAGTATTGCTCATCTGTGAACCCTAAATTATTTTTATTGACTATCTTCAATATAATTATATTTCCTACAAGAGAAAATCCTGCAAACAAAAACGAAAAAAGATCAAATAGCTTGTTTAAGAACACATGTGCGGTTAGATGAAAATTAAGTAGACATCTGAGTTTTCACTCTTGCTGTCCTATAAACTACCTCTTTTTAGTGTTTATAGGCAGAGACTGAAAATAAAAGCCAAGGGCTGGGGTAGCTCAGTGGTAGAGCAGTTTCCTGGCCTGAATGAGACCCTGGGTTCCATCCCCAGCTCTGCAAAAAATGGACAAAAAAGGAAAAAAAAACCAAGAAAATAAAAAGGGAGGCATTCAATGAGGTACTATTATTCCTTTAGTTAAATTTCACTTTCTTTTATCTTTCAGGACTGCATTTCATTGTAAATAATTCACAATACTGAAAAATCAGAGTACCAGGTTAGGGTGGAATTATTTAAAATTTAAATCTGAAATAGAAAAGTGTTGAAAATATAGAATTATGTATTTGATTATGCACATTTATTACTGTCTCCTGTGCTATCACTGTATAACCTATGAATGTGTGCATTGGCAGAAAATAAATGTTTTCAAAACCAGAATAAACATACTCAATCTGTGTATATTTGAAATATTGTTTGGTTCCATAATAATTTGTTTTCTTATTTACTTGCATTTTAGCTTTTTAGCATTGCTGAGTGTGTTGTTGGGAAAAAGGGAATCCAAGATCACCAATCAGTCACATCTATAAAGTTTGTCATTGATAATGTTATCAACAAGAATAAGGATTCAGCAGCTAATGTTTGACTCACCAGCCAAATCATTGAGTCCACCAGCTCCACCCTATATTCTCAAAGAAGCATTGGTCATTTTCTCAATTAGTTGATCAAAACCTAGATTTGGAACCTAGACTTAAAGTCAGCCTGTGTGCCCTAATGGTACAACTCACACTTATTCTTGGGTGAGCCAACTTAGTAAATGAGGTGCTATCCAGAGTGAGATCTGGAGAGGGATTTGCTTGGCATGTATAGTACCCCAGTTTGGAACTAAATTCTCATTGAAAATTCCTGCTTCTGGCCAGGTTTGGTAGCTACTCAGCTACTCAGGAGGCTGAGGCAGAAAGAGTGCAAGTTCAAGGCCATTCTAAGTGATTTAGCAAGATACTCTCTCAAAAAGGAAGGAAGGCCTCATTCTTAATATGCTTCTCTCTTTTGTCCTTTTCCCAACTATGAAGCCTGCAGTCAGATGGGTCTGAGGTGCTCCTGAGTCCTGAAGTCACCTGTGGTCCTCCAGATATAATAGTCACCACCCCCTTTGCGCTGACCATTCCACACTGTGCGGACGTCAGTTCGGAGCACTGGAACATCCATTTGAAGAAGAGAACACAGCAGGGCAAATGGGAGGTGAGACACTATCCTTCCTTTTGCAAAAAAATGGGATTTTAGCTCTATAGATGGGATAGATTTCACCCTACAGTCTCTTACCACAATGAGTCAGTTGTACAATTTTCAAGCATTTTTTTTGTTGCCAAGGAGTTGTGGCATGAGTTTCATAGAAGCCTCAGGTATTGGCTAATTCTTGGCGGTTTTATTAAAATTTTTTCTGCAAAAAAAAAAAAAACAAGGAAAAAAGATAATCCAGAGGATTTTGTTTTGTTTTAGAATTCAATTGTAATTATCTACACAGACAGGTACACTTTTGTACCTACACATTGACCCCCATTCCTTCTTCCCAGGCCATGTCCCTGTCTAAATTGACATTACTCTGTACAGTTAAGGAGGAACCTCAAGGCAGGCAATCTGTACTCATAAAAGAAACTATTGTATCAGTTGCTTTTATTTTTTTTATCCTGGGGATTTTAACATAACTAGATTTAAGTATCCAGGAACAAAGTAGATGCTTAATATGTGTTTGGTGAATTAATGAATGCATAGAGGATTATTATTAGTGTCTCTTTCCCTGTGTATGTGAGTACATGTAAAGGGATAAAGTACACATAGAGAACAAAGAGAGAGACAAGGAGAGAGAATGAGGATCCAAAATAGGAGGCTAACAACTAGGGAGACAGTCACAGCAAAGAAAGATTACTGTTGAATTACTATTTTAAGTGAAAGCTCTGATTTATCTGTCTGATAGGGACTCCTTTATGTCCATCTGAAGTCAGTTTGCATGAAAGCAGGTGAATTATCTTGTTGGAGCACAATGACCTGCACCAGCTAGCCCTGGGATCTTGCCTCCTGGGATCTTGCCTCCCGGGAGCTGCTGCAGGCAAAGAAAGTAAAAGGAAAATGATGTTTCTTTAGGAGAAGGAAATTCCCAGTTGTTGCAATAGATTACATTTACTCTGCCCAACTATGTCTTGAAACTAGTCTATTTTCTTTGTTTCAGAATGCATTCTGCTGTTTATTCAGCCCTAGTACTACAAGGCAAATTTCCTGGGGTCTGCAGTTCATAGAGGGGACATGTTTGGGTCTCCTTCTTCGCTTTAGGTTTTGCTTTGCCTGGATTTTCACCATTTAGTTTTTCCTCTCAGTACTTCCTTACAATCTCTTACATCCAGATGGTGTTATATTTATGCTCTACTACACTAGTCACACATACCTAAGTTCTTATCAGCGAGGATGAAGTATTCTAGTACATCTTATCCAAATCATTTATTTAATGGTCCCTCGTGAATGATTTCGGTGGAATGAAAGAGGATAAAATGTTTGAGAGAAAATAAACATTGCCTTAAGGATATTTAAAGAGGTTTTCAGAAATAGATCTTTGTAAAAAAAAATAAATAAGTTTGCTTATCGAGGTTAATGTTCAACATTCTTCTCAACCTGATATTGAACAATTAACCAGAAATGGGACTTTCAGAGTGATTTTTGTTATTATAACCTATTAAAGTAGAATTACAACATGACAAACGTAACTATTTCTTGAGTTCTTGATGTAAACAGTTATTTTAATAGAAGAGAAATGCTTAACATCAAGATAATTAAGACAATAAAAATATTATGAAAAAATATGTTTTTGTAATTTATTTATTTATGGACTTGTGACATTTAAAATCCTGTCTTATTTCCAAGCTGAAAGTACATATCACATCTTTCCCCAACAGGAAGTGATGTCCGTGGAGGATGAATCCACATCCTGTTACTGCCTTTTAGACCCATTTGCATGCCATGTGCTCCTTGATAGCTTTGGGACCTACGCCCTCACGGGAGAGCCAATCACAGATTGTGCTGTGAAGCAGCTCAAGGTGGCGGTCTTTGGCTGCATGTCCTGTAACTCCCTGGATTACAACCTAAGAGTTTATTGTGTGGACAATACCCCTTGTGCATTTCAGGTCAGTATTTTTTCTATAATTGATCTGTTGATGTCATAAACATATAAGCTTTCCTCAAGGTCAGTATTGACAGAGGATTTTGTTGTTGATGGTTTGGAAAATGAACCTGCGTCACTGGTATTTACTGGCACACCCATCTTGATGGAAGAGCCAAGTTACTATGTGTCTAAGAATGCAAGAGGGGATGATTTCCCTGGCACTCAAGAAGAGAGCAGGGTTGAATTAACACAGGTAGGCAACATTGCGTGCCAAACGATAAAATGCATTAGAAGTGTAGTTATAATTCAGAAAACAGAGATGCAAATGTGAAGAAGAGTTGGAGAAGAGTTTTTGAGAACGTTTTGCAAACCTTCATGGATGATTGATATTTAGGAGCGAAAGACAAAGGGACAGCATATGAGAAAGGGAGGTGGCATGAGACATAGTACATTCATTGAGCAGAGGGCAGTGAGAAAATGGCTGGGATCAACTAAAGGTTGTGTGGTTAAGGAACAACAATTATAAATCATACCTCTCACCAGACAGTCATATTATGTCCTGGACACATAGTCTTATTAATTATCAGGGCTACTAGGGCAGAGATGGTTCAAGGTTCCTTTCCATTTTGGGTACTTTTAATCATGTAAGATTCATCTTAAATTAGTCACCTATGAAGAGGGCAAGCTTATTAATAGCAGCAAGGATAAAGCAGAATTGCCTGTAAGTTCTGCTGATATGTAAATAGCCTAGCTCTCCTGACACACCTCATTCCATATCCCTGCTATTCCAGTGCTGCATCATTAAGTCCGTTATGCAGAGTACTTCCTCAGTAACTAGATTTTAAGACACTGAGGTGGAAAACTCATGTTTACCAATGGAACAGATACAGCAACCTGAACCCTGAACACACACCAGTAAAGGTGACAGTGTCCGCCTGCATTTCCAAACCGTCCCTGACCATCTTGTAGGCAGCACAGGTCATTAAGAAGGGAGTGCTTCATCTTTGGCTGCTCACAAAAGGGGCTTCTTTCAAAGATGGGACATCTCAGTGTATCATACCTCATCTTGTCATTGTGTCACTTTGTATATACTCTTTGTCTGCTTTCCCCACTCAACAAAAAGAGAGTTTCTCTTTTCAAGAGGAAGTATACAATAGACCTTGAGGAAGCAAAAATAAAGAATAAACATCTAAATAAAAATGTTCACCTCAGGGTCACTACTTCCACCGAAGTTTTGGGTACAGTGTACCAATGGCTCTAGTTAGATATGGGTAACTCAAACAGATCTCAAATGCTGAGTAAACTGGAGAAGCCATGGAAGACCATGGAGGACTTCCAATCTCCTGACCTACATTGATAACCCACTGCTGACTGCTGTGACCGTGAGGAGCTGTTCACACAACTGCCTTGGCTGTCCTCCTGTCACCAGCTTGGACTGTCTGTTGAGCAAACATCTCACTGACAAGGTGTATACCAGCAAGATAGACATTTGCTTAAAGGGGATCTCCTCAGTGACTTTCCGATGATCTTGATCTGTTTTCATGCCTATTGACACTAGCAGATTCTACAACAATGCAACTGTTCACAGACCAATATGTACTACAGAAGAAGTCATGAAAAAAAAAAAAAAATAGCCTGTCTGAATTATAGTAGCAGGGTCTTTGAATGACAAAAACAAAATACCTCATCTACCTGGCTGGGACATAATTAATGTCGGTTCAAGTTTTTGGAGATGTGTTCTGATAAAGACATCTAAAACCGTCTCTGTGGAAAATTAAATCAACTCAGATAATGCTACTAAAAAAATAAAAATGCCACCTGCCAAAGGCAGAGAACCGTAAGAAAAGGAAGGCTCAAGGACCTCTTGTCCTCCTGTTTTTAATTCTGTGATAGAGCAGCCATGTTGTGTTTGTGGGTCTGACATTGACTCCTTTGACAAATTCAAATCAGAGGTTGCGGATGCGTGATATATTTCTGAAGCAGTAGCATTCTAAGACCTGTTTTGTTGTTGTTGTTGTTGTTGTTGTTGTTGTTGTTGTTGTTATGTTTTATTACACCCTGACGTACACATGCAGCTCAAACCTTGACATAGGGAAAGCAAGGAATTAAGCACTTGCCCTATCTAATCTTAGAAAAAGAAAGGGAAAAACAACTAGCATTTTTTTTCCCTCCATCGCTCCCAGCACTCCTATTCAGTACCTCTTGGTACTCATTACTTACTTGGCATTAATGTGGATTTAGAATCTAATTTCAAAGGATTTCCTCCAGATGTAGTTCTGTGTTTATCAATAACGCAACCTTGGGAAATATTGTTCACGTAAAGCATTTAAAGGAAAACACCACAGCAACACAATTTATGTGTGCATGTATGTGTGTGTGCTTGAGTGTGTGTGCTGTGTGTGTTTAAGTTCAAACAGTTTTGTCTCATAAATATGTAAATTCAGCCTGCCTGTTTTAGTATCCCTGAAGCACACCTGAATATTGCTGCCTGTCTCATTAAATCAACGCACAGAGCTCAGTGAGGCACAAAGCACAGGTTTCTCCTGGCCACAGCTTCAAGAACTGGATGACTTGCAACCCCCAATGCAAAATGAAGAAGCAGAAGGCCTAGAAGAGTCACTATCCAGAACCTTTTGTACAAGACATCAGCCTGACCCTGTTTTCTAGTCTCATTAACTCCAATATCAATTAAACAATAGATTCAGAGAGTTAACAGGAAGGCTCTTGGTACATGTGAGGCAGATAGGAAAAATCAACTGACTATCAGGCCTCAGTCTTGATGTGAGAGGTACATCCACATGAGTAATTCAGAGCTAACTCAGTAGAGTTATTTGTATCACTGATTCCCAAGCCAGGCATCAGAGTCATCAGGGAACCATTTAGAAATACAGAAGCCTGGGTCCAGCCTTCCAGTAGTAGCACATAAACTAAAGGCATGACAGAAAAATCACTGTTAAGGACAATCTATTTTTTGTTTTGTTTTTGCTTTTTTGTTTTTTTGTTCTTTAATTTATTCAAACTTGAGATTGAACCCAGAGGTGCATTACCACTGAGCTACATCCCCAGCCCTTTTTATGCTTTATTTTGAGACTGGGTCTTGATAAATTGCTGAGGGTCTTGCTAAGTTGCTTGAATTTGTGATCTTCCTGTTTCAGTTGAGTCACTGGGATCATAGGCATGCACCACTGAGCCCAACACAATATATTCTTTTAAAGTTTATACTAAGAAGGTTATTGCTTTAACTCTGAAGCCAATTGTGCTTTTACAAATATATACATAGTGATTAGTTCATTATTGTGCTTTTTATTTTAACTATTATTTTGTTACAGAATTACTGTAATTGCTTAATATTTTATGCAAGATTACAAAATGCTGTTAATTATATATAGTTGGTTTAATATGTGCAAATTTAACTACTGTAATCTAAAATAACAAAAATAAATTATGTTATGTTTAAACTAGGGACCCTAATGCAGAACTTTTTAAAAAGGTTCTCTTTTCCTCTGTGATATTTATTAAGTGGATCTTCTGTTTTTCAAATTCCTAATAGTATTTATTCTGCATTTCAAGGACTGTTTAGATAGTATATATAACTGTGTGGCAAATATGACTGACTTATGTCATTTTACACGTTATATCTTGTACCAATGAAAAATTATTTATGGGATAGAAGTAATAGCAATCTGACTTTTCCATGACTCTTTAAAAAAAATAGCAAGCATAGAAGAAGCAAAAGCAAGGAAATCTAGTAGAAAAGACTAGACTGCGATCAAGTCACTCAGTTACAGTTCTTGCTCTGTCATTAACCATGTTCCTTTAGGAAAGTAGCTTTCTTGGGGAGGCTCCCACGTTTTCATCGATAAATAAGTACTTAGTGATCTAAGCCTTCATTAATTTCCTTTCTAAAATGGCAATTCTGTGTAGTTTCTAAATATTAAAATAACCCAGCACTACACTAAGTAACACATGATCTTGAACAACTTCCTAAATCTCCTGATGATTTCTTTTAGGTGAGTTAGAAGGAAAGAATGTGGATATACTTTAGAGAGCATGGTTCAAATGCACTTCAGAAAGGGCAACCCTGTTCTCATACTGTGGCTTTAATAATGGTTTTTAAAAGCATAAAGCTTATTTATATCTGTTTCTAACCTTGCACCAGAATCTCAAAAAAAAAAAAAAAGAAGAAGGTTAATATATTATTTTTGCTTGGTGAGTAATAAACTCAGGTAAGCAAAGGAGGCCTAAAGAAAACATCCACCTCTCACTTGTAAGATTAGTCTTTTGAGTATTCTTATGTACCTTGAAATCCCAGCAACAGGACTCTAAAATAGAGCACAAAGTCCTAAGGATGACAACAAAAATTCACGATTTGACCCCTGCCCTACATTTTCATCATCTCCAGCTACACACTTTGCCACCCTAACCTTCTGTCTCAGTTCAGTCTACCTACAGAGCCTTTGTACACACTGTGCTTACTGTCTGCAGGGCCTGCTCCCCCCATTCCAAGCTGCCAATTCCTATTCCAGCTCCGATATCCCTTGCTCTGTTATTGTCACCACCTCTATCCCCTTTTTGTCTTCTCCTCCCATCTGGTTGACGCATCCTCTGTCTGCCTTAACCTTCAGGGTGTACATGTGTTTTCATGCTTAGTTACTGTGCTATAATCATAGCCCTAATGCTCTAGCCTCACGGGACTATGACTCCTTGGTGGTAGAGATTATTTCTTTTCTGTACAGCCAGTGCCCAGCCCAAGCATAACTCTGTTGGACACTTATTAAATCTCAAGAGAAGGAATCAGTGACCCATATCTGTAAAAGACCTAATATCTCATCCAAGTAGACGTTTAGAATTAATTCCATCTCTGCCTTATCCTGCCTCTTTCCCTCCACTCTTTACAGCCCCTGTTAGTCTTTGGCCGCCATGTTTCTGTGCCCAAATATAGAATCCACAATGTTACAAATTATCTGTCCAGTATTGTAATTGCTAACCACATGTCCATATTTAAACTAATTAAAATTAAAAATGTAGTGCCATAGCCACCCTAGCTACATTTCAAGTGCTTTAATAGCCACAGTGACTGGTGGTTTCCATATTAGACAGTGCAGATAGAGAAGAGTTTCATCATCAGAGAGAATTCACTGAGGGCCTGAGGGTCCAAAGATATAATCTTTCCTCTAGCAAGACCAAGGAGCTAGAGAAAATGACATTGGAACTCAATCATTTTATCCGGAAAAAATACACTAGCAACCTATTAACCATTTGTGTACCTATGAAAAATAAAAATTGAAAATGATTTTACTAATGCCATAATATATATAGACAAAAGATAGATACCCTCTAAATATGCTTTTATTCATTAATTATTGAAATGTACATTTTACTATATATATATATATATATATATATATATATATATATATATATATATATAAATTTATTTGCCTTGCTTTTACAACCTTCTGTAGAATCTGGGAAGATTATAGGGAATAAAGGATTTCCATTTTTATATTTTTCCTAGCTATGTAAGGAAATTGTAAGTTAATTAATGGTGATTTTAAAAAAAATTTTAGGGAAATTGCTTATATCCAGGCACATTGAAAGCGTAACCTCCATGGTGGTTTTAATATTTTCCAGAATACATATTTGTCCTATGATTTCATTTGTCCTGTAACCTCTCCAATACAATTCTAACCAACACAAATTCAGAGCCAATTAAATGTTTGCTCAATAGAATATATGTGGGTTGTGTTTATATTAGGTATAATTATAAATATTTCTCAGTTAAAGTATTTACCTCAGAAACTTAATTTCCTTTTTCTGAACTAACAGTAACTTGATAAATAACTTATTTTTTCCTGGCCTTTCAGTATAATAACTTTTACGAATGTTACTACAAATAAACGTGCACCCTGGAACATTTATTTTGAGCCATAAATAAATAAATACCAGATAATACCTATGTGAATGGAGAATAATTGAACCAGAGCAGAGAGGGCTATGTCTACGTTTATTGAGACAGATGATAATATAGCAGCATAAGTGCAAATACATCTTGATTACGGTCATATCAAAATGAAATTCATACAGTCCTGGAGACACAACAGGATTCCAATTTGCTTGGGGCCCAGGGGTTGTCTTTCCATTTTAACCAAAAGCACAGTATGTTTAAAAGCGTGTGCATCACAGGTGACAAAGAATAATTGTCTATCGCTAACCAAATCCTTTTTGCTCCAGAGCTTTTAGTCCTTTACCTTGAACTTGGTTGGGTGTGGAGATATAAAAGAAGTGTTGATGACACTGTGTGTTCAACCCTGGGAGACACATGATAGTGAGCAACCACTCCCATAGAAGAAAGTGCATAAAAAGTCAGATGCTTCATTGTCGTTTCTCTTTCCTTTTTCCTTTCCTATAGGAAGTGGTTTCAGATGAAAGGCATCAAGGTGGACAGCTACTGGAAGAGCCAAAGTTGCTGCACTTCAAAGGGAATACCTTCAGTCTTCAGATCTCTGTCCTTGACATCCCTCCATTCCTCTGGAGAATTAAACCATTCACTGCATGCCAGGTACCCACCAAATGGGCTGCTCACAGAAACAGCTTTGCTGTAACTAGCGAGGGTGTCTCAAACTCTGGTGATGGTCTTCTTGCTATTCCTCCTCCTTTAAAGTATAGATTTCATCTCATGACTATCACAGAGATGTAGCAGTTTGTGCTACACACAAGGAATGAAACACATTGTCATAAATTCACAGGTTTCTAACAGGTGGGAAAAGAGGTGCATACTTGTCAGGTAATGTGACATTTCTCCTCTCCTGTTTGAATTGTGCTCAGTATTAGGTCAGAGGTGGCAATTTAACAACTTAAAAGCGAGGTTTGTGTGTTGGCTTGTTTTTATGAAAATCAATCACTATGAGACCTTGCTTTAATCATATTTAGCAATGAATAAAGTACATGTCAGTGGCAGACATTTTCAGGATGATCATGATGAGCAACAGAGCTGTGGCACCTGCGAACAAGAGATGCTGTCGTAGACAGGTGCTCACTGTCCAGTGAATTGGTCAAGAGAATAAGAAATTCCAAGTGGAAAACCAAAGGCAGGATAATACCTCTATAGAGTCCTTTTAATTTATATATTAGTGTCCATGTCTCTTAATAGTGGGTTGTTTTATTTTCTTTTAACATCATGGGATGACTCAGTCTCCCTGAATCATTTGTAGGGAGATTGAATCCCAGGCTTAGCATGAAAGCATCTCTTAACAACTCGTGATCCTGCCACAGTAATCTAAGAAAGTTCCTAGGGATAGTATTGCCATTGGAAACAGCTGCCTAGTTCATCACAGTTTAAACCAGAGCCAGCTGTGCTTCAAGGGACAGGACCTAGAAAAGCTTCTGGTGGCTTCACCTGATGTGTAGACCTCGGTGGGGTTTTGTTCGAACTTTTCCACCCTTGCAATATTTATTGTTTAAAAAATGATATAGGCGTACAGCTTGGGAGAATGAGTCAAGCCAACTCACCCAGAGAACTGCACTACACTGGTTAGAAAAAAATTAAACCAACCTCCAACCTGCCTGACTTCTGAAATTTAGAAATTTCAGATATGACAAAGCTGCTTTTCTATTAACTTTTTGAGCTTCCCGTTCCTTGGGAACTGCTCCCTCCCTGTACAGATTTATTGTACCCAAAGTAAAATCAACATCTCTCACAGCTGTAAACAATTTAGGGGGATCACAGGGGAGTTGGCACATTCAGCAGATTGCCTACATGGACAGGTTTTCTATGCATAATTGTCTTCTTTATGACATGTCAGACTGGGGTGTTTTCGATTTCCAGTAAGCAGTGTTCAAGGTTTCTAGTCTAAATTGAGCTTCAGAGTACTGTTAAAACAAGTCCTCACAGTCATGCAGATTCCTCCATATTAATCTTTATAGGTTATGAGGGCCTCATTTCACTGGATCTAATACGAGTGACTCAGTCCAAAGTAACTATTAAGTTTAACGCTTGAAGATAAAAAATCAGATGAAAGAACCATTACCTTGCAGCAGCTCTTAAACAATAATTCCAGCACCAGGAACACCAAAAGAGAGCCCCAGGCAGAAGAGACTTAGGGAATGAGGTGGCTTCTGACCTCAGAGGATGTAGCGGAGGCCAGACAAAGCCAAGGGGCATTGGTTCTCAAGGAAACCCAGCAGGCTTTGCTGCTGGGACGGGTTTGCTTGCATTGGAGGCTGTGAACATGTACAAATATTTGCTTTTTGTAATTGGGCATAATTTGAAAGAATCTTGGAAGGCTGAGAAACAATTTGATTTTCTCTGCATCAGGAGAATTACCTCTGAGGTTTCATTTTCACTTCATTTTTCTTACCCAAAATGGCTTTCTGCTCTGGCCCTCCTTTCTCATCAGCACCTAACCCTCTGATTTCCTTGCATGTCATCACTGAAATCCCTCAGTTTATGGGCATGTGTATTGCACTTGGCTTAATGGTCAAACTATGTTTGCCCCGGGCATAGATGTCAGCACTTTGGGAACAGGGCTTGTGTTCAGCTGCTGGAGCCTCTTGTAGAACATCATGCATGCTGACAAAACTGGCATGGAAACAGAGTGGATTTTCATTAGGACATAGTGGTCAGGAGCTATCATTACATATCTGAACTTGCAATTTTGATTATATATTTGAACTTGCAAATTGCAAATTCAAAACTATATTCTTGGTATCCCAGAGAGAGACTGTGATGATAGAAAATCACACTTTTTCTGACATTTATTTATAGGTCTGTCCCTCAACAGGTAAATATTCCTGCCATTCATCCAGCTGATTGCATAGAAAACCTCTGGTACCATTTTGGTCTTCTTTCCATTTCTCTAACTTTGAATCATGAATCTAGGAATTGACATACAGCAATTGATATCCAAACCCCTCTCTTCCAAGATACTTTCCTGGTTTTTTCTGGGAAACCACAGACCTGGGAAACACCCAATGCAGAGCAGGTTTGACTATTAGAAACCAGCAAACTGGCTGACAAATGACTTTCAGAATAATGTAGGTTCAGACTGTGTCTCGAGCCATGTTATGAGGGTCTGTCTGTCAAAAGGTAATGTAAATGAAAATCTTGTTGGCTTAGGTTCTGGAGGATACAAATTATGGAATTTCATGCCACAACCTCTTGCTTATGAAGCCAGATATTGTGGGTAAAGGGAAAGGAAGGCCCTCATGAGTTCTTCAGACACCTGGGCAGTAGCACACACTGACCTTTAATCAGAGAAAAACAGGCCCACGGTGCTAGTCCCCCCAAATAATTTATTAGCCCCCATATTCCCCTCAGAATTTGGGACTGTGCCACAATGAGAGATATGCTATTGCCCACCTACCCCTTTCCTTGCCCCCACAGAATCAGTCCCCTCTGCTAGGAGGTAAACATCAATGCTCTCAATAGTTGACAGAGAGCTACTTAATCATGGCTTGCTTTATTCCTTGCTGACTATGTGGTGGGGAAGCTGTCATAAACAGTTTGCAATCAATTATTTATTTATTTGTTTTTTAAGTCCAACAAAACATCCAGTCGGGTTACCATATCCTAGGATAAAAGCAGCTGTCTTTTCAGCATGCTATGAATCTTGGAGAACTCAGTGTCTGTCTCCTGCTAGGATATGATTTACATTCTCCCCATCTGCTGAGAACCTAATTATAATAGGAATCAAAATGAAAACATTTCCAGAATTCTTTAAACACCCATAACCTTGCTATACTTTGTCCTCCATATTATACTACATATACTTCCTCTCAGCTCCGTGAACATGTTAGCGGTTTTGTTTTTGTATCTTGGGTGCCTTTTAAAAATAAATAAATAAATAAAGTGAAGATGACTGCCATGCAAACACACTAATACAGTGCTTCTAACTCTATTATTTTTAAATGTTTTGTTGAGCACTATTGACAGCTGCTGCTCAAGTCAACAATAAAAAAATATTACTTCAATACTGTCTTAAAATCAGATTTTAAAAATGTTTTGATTGTGTACAGTAGCATGGAAAGAATAAAGAGAGGGGTGTGTGTGTGTGTGTGTGTGTGTGTGTGTGTGTGTACAGATTTTCCTGTTTTTTCTGCAAGAAAATATTATCTCCACAGTGGACATTATACTCCTATCTTTCTTCCAGTGTTTTCAGGAGAAAATATAGGAAATTTAGCAAATAATACCAGAGAAGATACTTTAAGTAAGTGGCCAGTACCTTTTTTTTTTTTTTAAGAAAAGTAAGCATTACCAAGGATTCAAACCCACTATAGAAAATGCAACTTTGCTTAGGGGCTGGACTTTGAGCTTATATCTCTCTAGCCCTCAAGTCCAAGGGCTTATGTTATACTGTAATTATTTAATTATTTAAATTTTCAATTTTAGAAAATAAAAATGTCCCCAGTTAGTTAAGAGCACCTGATCACCTCTGATCTCTGTGTTATAGTTACTTTCATTGAAAGGGATGATGCAAAGTAACTCTATAAGAATTTACTGGTGCCAGGTGCTGTGGTGCACACCTCTAACCCCAGTGGCTTTGAGGCTGAGACAGGAAAATTGCAAATTCCGAGCCAGCCTCAGCAACTTAGTGAGGCCAAAAGCAATTTAGCAAGACCCTATCTCTAAATAAAATTTAAAAAGGGCTGGAAATGTGTCTCAGTGGCTAAGGGCCCCTGGGTTCAATCCCCCATATCAAAAAAAAAAAAAAAAAAAAACTAAAAGAATTTATTGGTTTGGAGAAGAAAGTCCATTTGAGAACTAATAACAATGGGAATAGAGAGCAGAAACGCAGGGCAAAAAATGAGGAGGCCCTAGGAGGTCAGGCAGGAGATGAGGGTTAACACATCAGGCATCCAGAGGCCATTGGAATCCCCCCAGACAAAGAAATGATGGCATGAAAGCAGAATTCTTAGGTGATGTGGTCTCATCATTGTCTCCTGCCCATGATTAAAGGTAAGAGAGCATCCACAGTGCTGTCCCCTGCAGAATGC
Source organism: Spermophilus citellus (assembly GCF_964194105.1). NCBI lineage: Eukaryota > Metazoa > Chordata > Mammalia > Rodentia > Sciuridae > Spermophilus > Spermophilus citellus. The sequence goes on from NC_138196.1 coordinate 31,497,579, forward strand.
CAACCAAGCCCTTCCTGAAGAATGGTGAGTAGGTTACTGCAGTTAGCTATTAATGAGGAGTAATGAAGAAACAAAAAACTGAAGAGTGGCTGTGGGAGAGAGATGGTGATGATTAATTTTCAAAAGGTAAAGTTGCCAGAGAAGTAAAGGCCAAATAAAATTATTTTGAGTGCTTATCCTTTAATGCCAGGAATTGATGATAATGAGATAAATATCAGAGATGTAGTTATTAGAGCCCTCCTCAGAGGGATGGCACTTGGGCATCTCTGAGCAGATGGGATTTCGATGGAGTGAGAAGACAGGAGGCTGAGATGTGAAGTAGGAGTTGGCCATGATTAGCCATGGGTTACAAAGTGGAAGGAGACTCAGGAGGAGAAGCAGGGAAAGAGACAGGTTAGATGGCAAGGAGAAATGATATCACTTGTGCTTATAGAGTGGGTCCCGGTGAAATGTCATTTTTGAGTGTCTTAGGGAAAATGACTTTCTCTAAAGATTACCAGGAAGCCCCACTGATCAGAAGTGCCCTCAGTTGCCCTGTCTACTGCCAGGAGGGAAAGAGAAGAGATCAGAAATCAAACTTTCTATATTGAGAGAATATGGGCAAGAGGTGCCATCAAATGGACCTGGGCCATCTTGCCAGTGCTGCCAGCAAGGTTTGGTGCAGCTGAAAGCTTCCTCAGTGACCCTTAGCTCAGAGGCTCCCCAGCATTTCCCTCAAATAAACCCACAGTGGGGTGTTTTTCAGTATTGCCCACTTCTAAGAGAACTTCAGATCCACTGGAGCTTCATTAGAAAATCATTTTGGTCAAGAAGTCAGAAAGCATTCAAGGTATTTCAACTAAGACATTTAATCAAGGGATTTAGGCGCTTAAAACAAAACAAAACAAACATTGAAGAGCCCAAGGAGTTGAGGATAGAGAAAGTCACTAGTGATATTAATAAACCAACAAGTTGGAGAATTTGAGGAAGCAAGAGCACTAAACCAGATGATTCTGGAGGGAATGTCCACATGCCCCTGCCAGCCTCAGCACGCTGCCTGCTGGTACCCTTAGCCCTGCCTGCTGAGGTCAGGGGAGCAGTGAAGGCTTTTGTGCCCCCTCTCCCTTCTACTTCCAGCATGAGGGCCTCTCCTTAGCAGAATGTGAAGTCTTTGAGAGCAAGGGGATGTATAAAATGTAGTTTTTAGACTTCCAGCCCCTGCTGGGTAGAGAATTGAAAAATGTGAAGAATAGGGTTGCATAGCTCCAGCCCATGTCTCACATGGGAATAAAGTCAAGGACATGCTATAAGATGTCACACCTGCCAGGCACAGTGGCACATGTCTATAGTTCTGGTGGTTTGGGAGCCTGAGGCCAGAGGACAGCAAGTTCAAAGCCAGCCTTAGCAATTTGTGAGGCCCTAAGCAACTTAGTGAGACCATGTCTCAAAATGAAAAAGGACTCGGGATGTGGCTCAGTGAACACAAATGCCCCTGTTCTCAATCCCTGGTGCCAAAATAAAATAAAATATCATACCTATATTCCTTTTCTGAGTTCTTGACTTCACTTTTTAAGACAAAATTCACTACCTTCCCTTTGGTTAAGTGTTAGGAACAAATGAAACAAAACCCACAAAATTCTTATGTTCATTGCTGAGATGTGTGGCAACAGTGAAGGTTAGGTTTTTTGTTATCTCCTGTTTCCTGCAGATGGCTCTTAGTGCATGATTAAATATTGTGTCATTAAATACAGTAATCAAAAATCCATCTCTCCTTGCCGGTTCCCTCTGGATATATCCAAAACCAGGACTTGTGAGACATTTTGTGGAGAAAATCAGGAAGCAAGTCGATATAAAACAAGTGTACACATTAGAACTCAGAAGTAACGAGGTGACTCATAGTTCCTGAAAGTGAATAGACTGAATTTTAATCATGGCCTTTGGTCTTATAACACATGCCAGCTTCATCACCAGTCACACTTCAGACTTGATACATCTTTTGCCACCTTTCAGTTTTAGTTGTGCAGAAAATATTTTTAGCAACAAATGAGCAAATTAATGAGATGAGAAACAGAAAAAAAAAAGTGAGAATGAAGATTACCAAAGACTAGGCATACATGGTCATTACCATGGGCATTCATGGTTCTCCATCATATTTGGTGCAGGAAGGAGAGAGTTTTCAGTACAGGAAAAAAACATGGCGGACATATTATAAAGTAACATGCCTTAGTATGTGGTGGCATGTACTGGCTACTATTAGGAAAAAGAAATAATCTCCCTCCTGATTTAGTAAAAATTACTGTTACCTCTCAAATGTCTACAAGTCCCTTGAGACTGGGGACCAAACCTAATTTGTTGTTATTGCTTATTGCTTAACTAGCATAGTATCTGCCCACTAGCAGGAACCTTATACATAATTGTGGAATACATGAATTAACAAACAAGGAGCTGGCAAACCAGACCACTCTGGGGTGACCCAGTGTGTTTGTGTCTCTCTGGGATGTGTTTAAGTGTGTACAATTTTGCAGTAGGTATTCATTTTTATGCTGAATATATTGGCAGTATTGTGCATTCTGCATGAGTTTCTGATATGGAGGACAAGTTCTGGTCAGTCAGTTCCTCAGCATAATTTTCATTTAAATGAGGCAACAGCATTCTACCCCAGACTTAGGTAGAAGGATGGACTAAAGGAGCTTCTAATGGAAAATAGTTTTTAGTGTAAAAAAAAATGATGATTAACCTTAGATGGTATTCTTTCTAATTGTCTGTGTCACCAAGTGAAATCTAAGCTCTTGCAGTGTGGTTTTGGAATTCAAATGTTATCAGTTGGAATTGACATTAATTACTTTTGTGCTGCTTGGCATATGCTGGAACATTATTTCTACAACAATTCTACCGAAGTCGCTTAGGCAATTATCTCCGCTGTGATCATTGTCATCGTCATCATAATTATTGCTATTAAATCTCTCCTGTTCTCTGTGCTCCACACACCATACCCCTTTTCTCTCCTCCATCTCCCCTATAGGAAGTCCCATTCTCCCGCGTGTGGTGCAGTAACCGACAGCCCCTGCACTGTGCCTTCTCCCTGGAGCGCTACACGCCCACCACCACCCAGCTGTCCTGCAAAATCTGCATCCGGCAGCTCAAAGGCCATGAACAGATACTCCAAGTGCAGACATCCATCCTAGAGGTGAGTCCTTGAGCCACAGGTCCTTTGCCTCCCTTTCTAAGACACAGAAAGAATCGTATGCTATACCTATCACAGCCATGCTACTCAGGTTCTGAAAGAGCTTCAAAAAAGCACAGACTCTTTTACAACCTCATTAGCAATAAGGAAAAATAAACTTTCTCAGGATGAGGATTGAGCAGAGCTTCCATCTGGGCAGGGAAGTGCAACTCATCAGAGGGCAGAGGTTCTGTGGAGGGACCTTTGGGGAAGAAGCTAGAACAGGGCTTTTTATGCACAAAAGCACAAGCACTGTCATAGGTCATAGCAGGCTTGTGATACCAGCTGAGATGCATTACAGGCTGAATGCAGATCGTCCAGTTGAGACACACATGATAAGGAAGGACACCCTCACCCTGGGCTATTTTTCAACTGTCTCTGGCTTATTTTCCAGATGTTATTTGCTTTGCATGTATTTCATCTTTGGGGCCTGGGATCTTTGTTTCCTTTAACAGTGTCTTACGTCCTCTAGGCTCAGGGTTCCCTATATCCACATTTCCATTAAACCTACATTCATCAGTAGCATAACACAATTCTGTATGCCCCCATATCCATGAGGTCTGCGTTCCCAGATCCAACCAACCACAGACTGAATATTTTGAGGAAAATATTGCATCTGTATTGAACATGTACAGACACTTTTTCCCTGTCAATATTCCCTAAGCAATGCAGTGTAACAGCTATTGACATAGCATTTACATTGTTTTAGGTATTGCAAGTAATCTAGAGATGATTTAAAGTATACAGGAGGATATATGAAGAGTATATGCAAACACAACACAATTTTAGGATGGCCTTGAGTACCCTTAGACTTTGGTGTCTCTGAGAGTCCTGGGACCTTATTCCTATGGATACCTAAGTCAAGAGACAGCAGTATAAGATGGACCAAGCAGGTATTAGTCTCGTTCTACAAGGTAAGAAAATGGGAGTACAAAGAGATAGAAGACCCTGTCTGGGTAATTTCACTGTTGAAGGGTAGAGTTAAAATTTGAGTCAAAGGAGAATTCCTTTGGAATGTGTGTAGAAGGCTTCTGATCTCTGCCATGGTTCTGGATTTGATCTAAATCACTGAATAACTTCCCAGCTTTGGACTTGAGCTTTTATAAAGTAGATAAGAGCAATCCTGAATGCTTATTTAGGGATGGAGGGAGAAAGTAAAATAGAGGTATAGTTCTCTGTTTATCAGTTATCTGGCTTGTGTAAGAAAACATATTTGATTGTTCACTTATAGACTGACTATACATGTACATATATATTTAGCATATATATAATTAATGTATTTTATTAATTAACTTAGGCCTGATAGAAGGTTTAAAACACTCATATACAAACAACTCAATTTTAATATTTTTTGTTAAAAAAATAGTAGCTCCACAACATTATCACTTATTTTCATTCCCATTTCAGTTCATTGTTTATGCAAAAGGCATATTGCTAATTCCTCAAATAGTTTTTGTGAGGAGTGGATGGCATTCCAAAGGCTTGTACCTTAAAATTGATAGCTATCTTATCTGACATGTTTGTGCAGTATTTGCATGTATTATTACCAATTAGCATTTTGTGCTAAAGGAATTTGGATAGGGCAGGTAGATTCAGAAACCTGTGTAAGATATTTTTAGAGCCTCTTTCTTGAACAGTCCTGTCATACTTAACACAATACATTTCTAAGTAAAATAAAAATCGTAGGAATTTTTAAAAATAAACACAAAAAGAAAATACAAGCAATCATGGAAAACCCAAGCATCAAATTCAGAAACAGTCATGAAAATGTAGAACATGAAGATGCCTCTGATCCAAATTACCTTAAATGTCTGTTAACAGATCAACAAAAGAATTCCAGATTTATAGGATTTTGTTTTTAAGGCAACCAGTTATTGGGGATCAACATCTGCTATTATGAGATATTTATCTGAGAGCGAAATGATAAAATGGCTACATTCTGATACTGTTGCTCCTAGATTAAGTAAATTCTTGTAGTGCATGGAATGAAAAGTACCTCATGAACACAATCCTATCCTTTACTCTCCAATTCCTTTTCTAATGCTTCTCAAATTCACATTCAACTTTGAAATGCCTTGAAGAAGATGACATCACTGTATCTCTTGATAATGGGAGGCAAGTGGCAGAATAATATTTAGTTAGTCATTGTTGAGCTATAGTCCTCTGGTTTGTAGGCTACTGTATTTTAGAAGCTTTATTAGCCCTTTTGATCCTACTGAGGATAACTTCATTAATTGCTTGAAGTGCTACTGCGGGAATTTGACCTCATGCATGAATATCCATCTCTTTGTAATGAACTGCGTTTCTTAGACAAGTCTAATTTGTTAACATTTTCTATGTCAGGAGAAAACTAATAACTTTTGAAAGATACTATATTTTAGGTACTGTTTCATTTGCTTTCACATTTATCATGTAACCATCACTACTCTGTGCATTATTACTTACTATCACAATTCGAAATGATATAAAAAATCTCAAGGAGATCAACCTTCTGGTCCAAGGTCATTAAGATTAATAAGATGCGGAGCCAGGGTACCAAGCTAAGCATTGTGTCTTCAGGATCAAAGTCTGAACTACGTACCACATCACTTCAGGACTTCAAACCAGGTGTTCTGATTTACCTGCCTTCACTCTGAACCTTCCCCATAACATAAGCCTTCAGTTTGGAAGCAGAGGCACTCGTGATAAACAGGCCAGCACCAGCCATTTAGTCTTTGAGTCAGTCACCAAAGGAGTAATATGAAAACGGAGAAGTGATTTCTTCAAAAGAAGAAAGATGGGAGGTAACCACTTGTGTGATGAACTAGGACAACCATTCATTCAATAAATCTTTGAGAATAGAATAGATATCCTACATGTAGATCTGTTCTGTAAATGGATATCTTCATTGATCAAAGTTCTTCAACTCTGGGACTGACTCCCAGAAAAATCATACAGTTAATGAATCTAACAAATAAAATACTGCCCTCTTCCCTTAGAAGGACTTGACTTTTGGCTTTCTTTTCTTTCTTTTTTTAAGTTATGGATGGACACAATACCTCTATTTCTTTTATTTATTTTTATGTGGTGCTGAGACTCAAACCCAGTGCCTCACACATGCTAGGCAAGTACTCTAGCACTGAACTACAACCCCAGCCTCAGGATTTGACCTTTGTAGTAAATGTTGCAAGCGTATTACTATGGCATCATGAATACACTATTATGTATAATTGCAACGCACCAATAACAACTAAATTTAAAAATGATGATAGAGGAAATGTTGAAAAATGGTGATCACCTGTAAAGAGGATATAGACACATCAATCAGTGAGTTAGGAATCACATCAGTTTTTAGGTACATAGTTCTTGGCCATTAGGCCAAAAAAAAAAAAAAAAGACTGTATTTAATGTGGTTTGTGTAAGCTAGTAATTAGAATTTTATTAATTAAAATCAGTATCAATAATATGGAACTAACACTTTTAAAAATTTCAGTGGATGTTTTTGAAATTTTTTTTCCTCTTAAGGAAAGGAAAAAAATTCTCTAATCCTCTCCTAAATTTCTGTATCTCTAGGCTCCAGAGGTTCCATTCCTTTCTTACTTGAGTGTGTTGTTTTAATGACACTATTTCCTATAAGTAACAATGAAACCAGAAGAGGTTGTATAAGTGATTTTCCAAATAAATACAATTCTTATCACCATCAGAATTAAAAATTACTTTAGTGAGCCAAAATATATATACATACATATACACACACACACACACACACATGCGCGCATATATGTGTGTGTGTGTGTGTGTGTGTGTGTGTGTGTGTGTGTATATACACACACACATACTGCTTTTTAAGGTAGCGAATGTCATATCAGTCTTTAGAAGTAGTTAGTTCCCCTTAAATTTGACCATGATGAATTACCTAATGATTATTGCCAATTGATTCAATATAAAGGAGCAGTATCACTCATCTTTTATAAACTGTGGATTGGAACAAGAGTTACTACAACTGAAGACAAGGGAAAAATCCCCAGATAATTTTTTTTCATTATTACTTATTAGTATTATTGAAGACTTTTTTCTTTGTTGGTAGAAATGACTTAAATGGGAATCTTACATGTTACAATTTTGCCTTCAAGCAGTTCTCTTATCTTTCTTCCAAAAGTGGTGGAAGTTGGGGGATAATTTGTCTGTTAGAAAATAGAATACTTGGAGTCTCTCATTGATTTACAACTACCTAAGCGAACCAGGTAGCAGCCGCTTATCTCAGATGTGCAGAGCATGGAAATCTACTGTTCCTCTGCATATTTAATTCAAACAATCAGGAAATGTGATGTATCTACAGGATTCTTATTGCTTGGCCCAGATGTCTTTTAGAATGCATCATAAATGTTACATAAAATGTCATCCTTATGTGTGGAAAATATTTAAATATGGAAATTTAAGAGGGACATTGGACCCACTTATTAAAATGGAGTAAATAGTAGAAGTGCTTAGTTTTAGATTCAGTTTCATATGGTATTATATTTACCTTCTTATATAGACCACTTCCTCTAGCCCTTTTTGAAGGTAGTATGCATCATGATCCCAACAGTAAAGACAAAGATTTGGGCTTCACAGGTGCAGTGAGGGCTTCCGGAAGCCTGTTTTATGTCTTGCCATCCTTTGGCCTGGACCTGTGCATTTTCAGTTTTAAGCCATCTTTTCTCAGGTTAGCACACTTTGGTGCCATTTACAGATGAAAACCACCATGGAAACTTGCATAGAACCCCCCTATACGTACACACTAAGCCCTTTCATACTTTTTCAGTCAGAAAATATGTAAGGAAGCCATTCCAATTTGATTTTCATTCTTAGAGGCTGAAAGAAATTTTACAAACCATGATAAAAAATGAAGTATCTTGTAACCTATTTTATGCAAGGAGAAGCTGAGTTGGTTTATTTTATAACCATCCAATATATCAGAACAGAATTGTCCACTCTGCCTGGAATAAGTACCTATCCACTAAGTTTCTATTCAACCAATACCTAGGAATCCTTCAAGGCTGACTCAAATGCTTTCTCCAGGAAGCCTTTCCCACTATAAATTCCTGAAACAAAATGATAATGTGATTCATAGTCCTTGTCTTAACCATCCTGCTCTATGCATTCCACACGTGTCTTGAAGCTGTGAAAGGAGTACTGGTACTGGAGTAGTTAGTAGGATATCAAAATCCCAGTTTCAGCTATGTCACAAACTACCTGGGTGTTTTTTTCCAAGTTTTTACCAGGTTTCATGATCTCTGTGGAGTCTATTCAAATTGCAAAAAGACTGATTAGGAAAATGAGGCTAGGAGAGGCCATATAGCATTCAAGTTACAAGCTAGGAAGTGCAGAGTCTTACTCCTAAGTGAGATCTTTCTGATGGTTAAAAAGATTCTTTTGCTATCACATCTTGCTAATTGCGAACACTGGAAGGTTTTTTAATTAATTTTTTATTTGTTTTAGTTAATTATACATGACAGTAGAATGCACTTATATACTTTGATATATCATACATAGATGGGATATAATTTCTCATTTTTCTGAGTATACATATTGTAGAATCATATTGGTCAGACAGTCACATATATATGTAAAGAAATAATGTCATTTTATTCTACTATCTTTCTTATCCCCACATCTCCTGCCTTCCCCTCCTTTCACTTCCTTCTACCTTTTTCTTTTTGCCTTTGGAAGATTGTTCTTATGTGCATCATTCTATAATATACTGAGAAATAGAATTAAAACTAGTAAGTAGAATCCATTTAATATGAGAGGTACTTTGAGTTTTCAGAGGAGGGCATAATGTGCAGCACTTTCCAAATGCATTTGCCTAGAAAGCTGCTGCTCTTTTTGAAACACTGTGTTAGCTTTTTGGAAATGCTGTGTTAAGACACTGTGTTTCTTGATCACTCTGTTCAATAGTTACAGAAAAATAGAAATCATCATGAGTCATTAATAAAATCTCTGCATCAGCCAGTTTCCTCAATTAACAGATACTTTAAGGAGACTGGCCATGTGTGGCGGTTTAGTTGTGTGAGTCTGGGCACTAGCTGAGAAAGGCCATGTATTGTGGTACCCATAGGAGGAAGACATGTAAGATTGGAAGCCACAGAAAGACTAGGGAAGGACGTGAGGTCAGTTCAGGAATGGTGTGAGCTGACTTGAAGAAGAACAGAACAGATGAGTTCCTAACACAAAGGGCAGTTTCTTGGGGTTTAGACCATCCTAACTGGCCCCTGAACCCTATCTCAAATCTAATGCTTTAATTTTCTCTTATGTAAGTTTTTTCTTTTGCTGCATTAAAAAATACCCCAAATGTAACAGAATAAATCAATACTCATTTAATATCTCAGTGAGTCAGAAGTCCAGGCAGAACCCCATACCAGGGTTCTCTGATCAAGACCTTACAGGATGAAATCAAGGTGTGGACTAGAGTCAGTTCTCCTCTGGAGCTCATAGTTCAAGCTTATTCACATTTTGATGCTATTCAATTTCTTGTGCCCGTAGGATTCAAGTCTCCATTTTTCTGTTTGACTGTTGACTATGGCTCACCCACTTCTCCAAGCCAAACATCTCCCCCTATAGGAAGTTCACAGCATGGCTCTTTGCTTTCTTCCAGGCCTGCAAAGAGAAGCCTCCCGACCAGAACTAGCTCTTCCTCCTTTGAAGTCCACCTGAGTAGATCAGGCCCACCCAGGAGAATCTCTTAATTAGTTCAAAGTCAATTGATTAGGGATTTTAATTACTTCAGCAGAATCCACTTTGCTTTATGATACGTAATAATATGGAAGTGAGTCAATCAGATATTTTCTGGTCCTTAAAATTCTGTTAGAATTCTAAACTTATCAGCAAATATAGCAGTCTGAAAATTTTCCACTGTGATCTTTTAGATATTATGACTGAATTCTGTGATGCAATGAAACCTCAAGTCCCTCATTGGACAGCTCTAAATTAGAAGCAGGGTGGGCAGGTATCAGTCTGAAGCCGCCCAGCCTGTATCACTGCACAGAGCTAGTCTAGATGTCATGTAGCTCCACATCAGCAAAGGGATTTTATTCAGAAATGAGAGCAAAATATTCATCAGAAAATCACACAGCTTTAGGACTGAGGGAAAGACAGACTTTTTACATGATTAACACAAAATCAGTTCCTTGTAGATTTCTTTTCCAGAAGCTTCCCAGCCAGCTTCTTTGGTCAGCCCATTCATCTTTGGTCATGATGACCATCAAAGGATCATTCCTTAAACTGAACCCAGATCCATCATTTAGAAGGTGCTTCCTGCTAATTCTAGATCTACTCCTGAAAGTCTTAAAAAAGAAAGAAAGAAAAAGAAAAAAGATCTAATTCTGTTGTCACCTGACATCTCTTTGGATGTTGGAGGCGATTGTGACTCCCCTGAGTGGAATGGTCTGCTGTAAATCTCTAGAACACAACTTATTAGGCCACTAGAGAAATTCTTTACTCTTTTAGAAGAGAAGGCAACTTGTCAATGTGTCTTACAGAGTCCCTCACAACAGGCAAGCATGTGTGCATGTGTGTTAACACAGATTTTCAGACATAAATACGTTGTCAGTGTGCTTTCCTTTGACTGATCATGCTTCCCTTCTATTGTTTCTAGAGTGAAGGAGAAACCATCACTTTCTTTGCACAAGAGGACAGCAGTTTCCCTGCACAGACTGGCCCCAAAGCCTTTAAAATCCCCTACTCTATCAGACAGCGGATTTGTGCTACATTTGATACCCCAAATGCCAAAGGCAAGGACTGGCAGATGCTAGCACAGAAAAACAGCATCAACAGGTATGGTGGCAGCTTCTGAACGATGATTTTCTTAAGAGAACTTTAAAAAAACAGAACTGGTGGAGGTATCCATGATATCTTTATAGACTTTTCAGGCCTTATTTCGTATGTGGTCCCTCTAAGGTGACACTGTGTACAGCATTTCCTACCACCCCACTCTGCCTTTGAGGACACTGTGGGAAAGTCCTACATTGGTTCTGGTCCCATCCAGGCTTGCTTACTGGGTCACTGAAGTAGTGGTTCAGACTCTGTCGTCTGCATGCCTGTCAGTGGTCAGGACAGAGCTGAAACTGGGGATACCTTACAAAGTAGCAGATTTCTTACACCTCCTCCCCTCCATCAGGTAACCTTAAGTATCAGCTAACCCCAAATAGGGACATGCTCAGCCTACAAAAATGGGTGTCTCAAGACAAAACAAAAACAACAACAACAACAACAACAACAAAATAACTTAGAAGTTATCTGAGAAGAACTCTTAAGTCTGAAGGCAGAGGGCATTAAACATGCCAGAGGGGACTGGGGTTATGGCTCAGCGGTAGAGCACTCACCTAGCATGTGCAAGGTGCTGGGTTTGATCCTCAGCACCACATAAAAATAAGTAAATAAAATAAAGGTATTGTGTCCAACTATAACTAAAAACAAACAAACAAAAAAATACATACCAGAGGTTATCTACACACCGTGAAATAGTCCGTTGCTAACACTGACACTGTTCATTGCTGCACTAACATCACAGGTGAGTTGATGGAAGGATAGAGAGATTCATAATGGGCTCTATTACTTTAGATGAGAAAAGGCAGGGGCAATGCCATCCGGAGCAGCCCTGATGGACAGGCAGATTTTGGCTCAGCTTGAGAGACGGCTCATAGGGAGGAGGCCTCAACGCATGAAATCTCTCCAACCCACTTCTGCAGACCTCCAAATGAATAGAAAAGACAACCAGATTTGCCAGAATCATTTCATTTCCCTTTCTTTTTACTTTTTCCCCCCTTTTGAGAAAAAGCCTTCTTTTCTTACAGTTTGGCTGGCTCAGTTATTTCTTCTTCTTTTTCTTTGTCCCTTTGTCCCGGGTTTTCACAGACAGCCTACCTGACTCTTTTCTGAAAGGGAGGGTAGATGTCTGCCAAGAAAGGATAGAGTGCTACTCCCTGACTCAGGAGGGATTTAAAATCCAAACATGAAGGGCCTCACTAGAAAATAGTAGGAGGCACTGCTGCTGGAGAAAACTGAATTTACAGACAGGCAAGCCGGAAAAGAAGAGGCACATTCTTGAAAAGGCATTTATTGAAAATGAATGAGTACCAAAAGTTATGAATGTATAAGAAAAAGACATGAGGCTGAATATTTCCCAGAAGCTTTGACTAAGGAAGAGATGTCTCTTCTATAACCTAAAAACACTGGGACAATGTCAAGTTTCACTTTCTGATTGACATGGACATAGAATGAAGAACTAATTCAAATAATATAATTTAGTTCAAGAGAGCCAAGAGAGAGAGCACATGCACATTGGGCAGAATTATCTGCCCGGGAGGCCTGGTTCTACCACCAATCCCAGTCTTCCTGAATATGTCACTTACTGTTCCTATGTTTGTCTTTCTAGAAATGCAATTTATAGAACTGGGAGTATTTCAAGTCTCTAATCCAATCTGACTATTAAAGTTTATGGTTTTTAAGTTACCACTTAGAAAAAATAATTGCAACAGAGTATCTGTGGGTCCATTAATTTACAGATGCTGTCATTAATTTACAGAATGAGCATGTGCATGTTCCTGTTTTGTTCCATCATGTTCTGCATTTACAGCATATATAAGACCTGCAGCAAGGGGCGGGGGTTGTGGCTCAAGTGGTACAGTGCTTGCCTAGCAGTGTGAGGCACTGGGTTTGATCTTCAGCACCACATAAAAATAAAATAAATATATTGTATCCACCTAAAACTTAAAAAAAATTTTAAAAAGACCTGCAGCGTGTGTGTCTAAAGTCATCCGCCTCTGACTTTGAGCAAGGACCTTGAGTAGGGAAAGTACATTTCAAACTAGAAGATTAAGTACAATAGCCTTTGTGTCTGGGCACTAATGAACATCAGGTGGCTGTGTTGGAACCCACTCCCCCTTCCAATGTCTAAAGTCATAAAACTTGAGCACATGGTGTGAACTGTTGGTTTGCTTTTTTCTCCTAAAACCCCATCTCAATTTGGGAAAGACTCAATTCCCTTGACAAGTAATTCAAACACCTGTTTTATGGAAAATTTTCAGCACAATGCCCGGAATATGTAGATCCTTAGCAAATATTAGTTATTCCTCTTGACACTGTCGAAATGAATACCAGATAATCACAGGAATGTATGTAATCTACTTCTGTTTCTAAACATTACATAGTTAAGGTCTTGAATTCCAGTGACCAGAATTTCCTGTGTCCTTCTTTATTCTCTAGCTTTAGTCTTCAAAAGTAGCCTAACTGTACAGTGAAAAAGACTTAAATGAGGGATCAGCAAACATTCTTTTTCTCTTTTTATTTATTTATTTTTATTAGAGCTTTAAGGTAGCAATTTTTTTTTCTCTCTAAAGGACCAGTATAATACTACCTCGTAAACAGGTAGTAAATAGTTGGGGACATATGGGATGTATTGCGAGCACTCAACAACTATTCAGCTCCGCCTCTGTAGCATGAAAAGATCCTGAAATAAGACACATAAACAAATAGGCCTGGCTATTTCCCAGTGAATTTTCTTTGCAAAAATAGGAAATGGCCTCTATTTGCTGAACAGTCCATAGTAACTGACTCCTGATTTAAAGGAGTCTACCTTCACTTAGCAAAAGGTCCATAGGGCTTTGTTGCTTTTATCAGGATAGTACCTGGAGCTAAGTACTCCTGTTCAGCTCTGCACCAAGCCTCTCCAGGGTTGAAGAGCTAGGGGGGTCATTGCAGAGGTAGCCACTAAGGCATTTGGAGAAGCAGAAGAGGAGGACTACTCCAAATCCCTGTGCCATGTTAGCTAATTCCCATTCTCATTTTACAGAAATTCTTAAATTTCTCTTCCTTTTTCGTTTGCTAGAGCAAAGACATATATTCTCCTTCCTGGAAAGGAATGTATGTGACAGAGGGGATTTGCAGATACAACCCGTCACAGTTTCCTATTGTATAATCCTCCATTACTGTTTTTACTTTTTTAAAAAAAGATATTTTTAGTTGTAGATGGACATAATACCTTTATTTATTTATTTTTATGTGGTGCTGAGGATCAAACCCAGTGCCTCATATGTGCTAGAATCTACCATTAAGCTATAACTCCAGCCCCATGTTTTTACTTTCTTATGTTTGGATATAACTGAGTATGAAACAAATAAATTCAAATCATGAAAATCTAAAATTGTCCATACACCGATATTAATGGGTAGGAAAGCTGTTTTGTTAGTTTTGGATTTCATCTACTCTGTGGTCAAACAGAAGCACATAGTCAACATTTTTATTCAAAGAATAAACCCTTGATCTTATGATGCCACTTTTACCTGGCTCTTCCCCACTCTCAACCTCCCAAAGGGTTAAACTGCTAACAAAGTGACAGATTCCAAATCATGAAGGAGGAAGAGTTTTCAAAGAGGCTGGAGGAAAGCATTTGTTTTTATTTTATTGCCAGTGAAAATGTTTTCTTACCCTCCTTTTGGTAATGCAATTGTCACTGGTGATAATCTGTCTTTTTGTCAAACAAATTTTTACTGAGATCTAAATAGGAAAGAAGACACAGGGAGTATAAAGTGGAAGACTTAGCAATGGATGAGAAGATGAAGCCTAACAGTAGTGTGTGCTGTACCTCTGGCAACACAGGTAGCCTTACAACTTGCCGAGCATACCTGACAAGCTAAATATGCTGCACAGCCTAGCAAAGAATGTCATAGATAATAGTTGTAATTATGGATTCTGTGAGGGAAATTTGACTATGACTCAGTGAGCCTATTTGCTACACTTCAAAGCTGAGATTGTACATTTAGTCTGCAAATTCAACTGCAATAATTCTCCACTTCAGAGCTCTTGGCCACATGTGATTGGTGGGGATATTACTGAGGACTTAACCAATTAAACAATACCTGAAACTACCTGCTTCAGTTAGAAGTATTTTCCCCATTTAAACCCTCACAGCACTTTATATATTTTTATGATACTTTTAAATTTTTTAAATTACTGGGAAACCTAGATAGATCCAACTACTTTGGGAAAATTCAGTAAATCTTTCTTGAATGAATGATATGAACTCTTTCATAGGATAGTATATTTGACCTTTAAGCCTTGCCTCCTAATGAAGAAAACTGATAAGAATAAGCATCAAGGGATTTCTACATTTATTCTTAATTAAAAGTTGTTTGGCTGATGTGATGGAAGTGTCCTGTCTTTTTCCCTCAGGTATGAAGTTCTTAGAGTTCTACAATTAGATGATTCTTTTGTAAGTCCTCATGATTTCCATATTCCAGAAACCCTGATGAAAACACATCCATCTTGACCACATTGCTATGGGAACAGATGCATGAGATATGGGTGGATGAGTAGAAGGGATGTAGACAAAATAGAAGAAAGGGTTCTAAAATGGAAGAGTAGTAAATAAATTACATCTTATTAATAGTTTTTTCCCAAGGCCCTCCCTAGTAATATATATATATTTGGAAATCCATAAGCCAGGGAAACATATTTCTTACTGGTATTCTGGCTAAAATGGATCAAATGTATTTCAATTGTCAGGGTTAATGGATGATGGTGTAAAAATTGTGAGCAAATGAAAGTGCTTGAACCTTGTGGCTGAGGAGCAGTGGTGTAACAACTTGTTTTCCATCAAATCTTTTAACAGGGCCTTTAATGAGAAGCAGAATCTTCTCGCATTGAGGTCATGTCTTCCCATTCCCTCTGTCTACCCTCTTAATTGGATTCAGAGGAACGGTGAAATGACCAGAGGGCAGTGGGAAAGGACAGTGGAGGTCACAAAACAGCTTATTAATCTGGCTCTGAATAAGTGGTTGAGAATTCACTGAAGTTGGGCCTGTCCCAGAGCCAGAGTTGAGGGTAAAGAAGGGAAGAAGAGAGAGAGAGAGAGAAAGATGAGTGCAAAATGCATGTGGAACATCTGCTTCCTTTTCACTCCCGTGTTTTAGGTGTTCACTATAATTGCCCCAAACTAAGCTTTCTTGGTTCTGCAGGCTAGAGGCTGGAAAACACATCCTAAACTTTAAGTAATAACAATGGGTGAGAGGCTGCCATTTCCAAAAACAATCTCCACGACTTTTCTAAAGGAGAGTTAATACATTGGGGAGGTAGCATTACATAGGTCCTTGGAGGCAAAATACAAAGAAGCTCATATCACATTCTCTGGTTCTGGACCAGTGGACATACGCAGGGCCTGGAACTTGAAAGGCCCTTGCAGTGAAGCCAGAGGGACCCAGCATAGCAAAGTGTGAGTGTTTGGGCTTTATTCCACTAAAGTCAACGACTCATGAAAATACCCACTAAGAAGCTGAAAAGAGACAGCCTTGGGACAAGTTTAGTCATGAACAAGCTGTATATGGTTTGTAAGTGGCAGGTGTCCGTCCTGAAGGCAATATGGAAAAGAAGCTTTTTATATTCCTCCAAGAGAGCTAAAGTTGTGCTCCCACTGCAAACTCCAAGGGGTGCTATCATTTCTTTTGTAAGTACTTGTGGGTTTGCACTAGTCTTTGCAAGAATAGGTTTTTCTCTGTTAAACGGAATGCAGTTTTCAGAAAAGATGGACACAGACATGCTAAAGCCCCTTGGTATCCTAAATGAACTCCTCACACATACCGTTTCAAACAATGTTGAAAAATCTGACCATTTCAGTATGTCTGAAGGTGATGTCTTCAGAATTGAAGAAAAAGTGAAATCATGAGAATGATTTTATACCTTATCTATTTGAGTGCCCTTAAGGGGGACTATTTCTTTTCTACTATTTGTGAGGTTTAAGTGAAACACATAATGATTAATTTTCCAAAGTGAGGGGTATAAATATTTCAGCCTTCCCTTGTCCTGGGTTAGAATCATGGTCTTTTCTCTTGGAACCAATGGTAGTCATTCCACTTTCCCCTGAGGATTCTCAAAAATGTTTCCAGGTAATTTTAATGGACAATTGAGTTTAGCGTATTCCTTCCACGATGTATAGATGTATACCAGTTCAAAGAAAAGTAGAGATTATGATTTGGTGGGTTTTACTTCCTTTTCATTTCCCAAATTGAGAAATTGTTATAGGATTATATGAGAACTAAAAGCAGATCACAACTGGCTTTTGTTCTCATTTGGCAACTCAGAGATGTCTTCCATGCCTGGGGGCTTTAATGTGTTTTCCAAAGAAAAAGAATACTTGTTATCCCCTTTCAACAACAAGTGAAAGGCAAAAGCATAACTATAAAGGAAATGTTACTGCCAAAGTAACTGGCCTGAAAGAATTAATGTAGCCCTCTGGGCTGGGCTGGGCTGGGATGAGTGGAACTTGCTGTGTCCAGAGTTGCTCATGTCCTTTCCTTGGGGGTTCTCCCTGCCATCTTCTTTTCAAGTACAAGCAGCAGGCAGTTTTATTATAGTGCTCATCCCTAGGCGACCCTTCAGTCTATAAACACTGACTGGCTTCATCCTGAGGCTGCTTGGTGTTTGCAGAATACCCAGGCAGGTTGAAGTTTGGGAATGGAAGTTTAGATGAGGGGACCACATGTTTATGGTGTGCCCAATTACTGCTATTCAGTAAAAAAAAAAAAAAAAAAGGCTTTTCTTCTATTTGTATTAAAAAAAACTTATGGAGGGTTGCTTTGGGTCACATAAGAGACTTTCATTAGATGAGACAATTTAGGATGGTAGCAGAGATTAATTTTTTTTCATTATGACAGTGTTTCAATTCCCTCTTTGATATTAGACAGTTCTTATAACGATGTTTCCTAATCTATTACAATTCTTATAAGTTCTTATAATGATGTTTCCTAATCTATTACAGGCAGTTTAACTTATATTCCACTTTTTATACTGACAAACTACTCAGAAGATATTTCTAAAATATGCTTTATAATGATTTTTTAAAAGGTTGCATTATATATGGATAACAGTGCAGTATAGAATATAAACAGATAATCTTGCTGCCTTCAGGTTACAGGTGCAAATAGTCCCTTCTATTTGACATTGAGTTAAAGCCCAAATTCTGAATAAAATTATGGCCTGTAACTGGTATAAGGTGTTTTCTATGCGAAGGTTGGGCTTTCTTCTCACAATTAGCCACAAGAAGGGTTTACAGCTAGTGGATTGGTATATTGGCCCCCTGGTAGCATGGTTCTGAGTAACTAAAAGGAAAGCTTTGTTATCTGGAATTTAGAATGAAAAGGAGTCCCTTATAGGCCACTTGTAAGTGCAGGGTGCCCTTGGTAGCTCTTCAGTACAGTTCCCCAGGGCTAAGATAAAGCCTCCAACACAGCCTTCCTCTCCATTACTGTTATCTCCTTCCTTTGTTAACTGATTGAGGATTTAGATGTACTAGTCCCCAAGGCATTTGCATTTGAATACTGCAGGGATGCTGGAAGACCTGAAAGCTTTCACAGTGGGGGAGAAAAAGTCAGTTAGGAAAACTGAAAAGGAATTTTATGGTATCAGCCCCGTGTTGCAATAATCTATAAATACCTTATATGGCAGAATTTTACCATGGACCCTCAATTCTCCTCTCTGCCTCTCATCTTATGCTCCCAAAAGAAAACAAAAGACCCAATGACTATTCCCCCCCCCCAAAAAAAAATCCTTAAATCTAAAATGAGTTTCATTTTTAGTTTAACACAGTTATTAGTTTGAAGATATATTTCGATAACTAAGGTTCTATAAAAAAATTGGCTTTATAAGTTGGCCCATGCCTCACTAGTGAAATTGATAAAGATTCATGTTTCCAATTCCGCCCCAGTTTCTACAGAAAAAAAAAAAAAAAGGAATTTTAATTGGAGCCAGGGGATAGGGATAGGAAAGTCTAAAAGATGAAATTAATCATGGTAATAAAACAAACCCCTGGGAACTCAGGTGTATAGAAAGCATTTAAGCTCAACAAAACAAAATTAAATTTAATAAACTATTAGTACTCAGTGAACTTACATGGATGAATTTATTCAACTACCTTAACATAAGCTTTGATCTGCTTGTTTACATGTATTATATAGTTAATCTGTACTCATTGAATGGGAGTTCCAAAGGAGATGATAAAGACATGGAGTCTACAGGGCTTTGGGCAAATGAATAGAACTGAAGGCATAGAATGTTCTAAAGTCAACTAACATTCAGAGATTCGATCATCTTAACTGCATAGTATACACATCTTTATTGAACCAAAAAATGTAAATATGAATTTTCTAACTTACCTCAGTTGATCAGAATTTGGAATGGTTTTGACACAAGATTCCCTGAAGTTCAGGGCATAACAAAGTAACAAAGCATCTAAGGTGAATGGAATAAACATTTGTTTCTTTAAACCTTTCTATAAAGAAAGTTGAATATTCAGGCATCCACTTGAATATTCAGGATTGCCATTTGTTTGTTAATGTTCAGGTTTCATTTCAAAAGAAAAAAGAAAGAAAGAAAGACACTCAGGACTTAAGATCAGCTCTTGCTGTGAATTCTGTTTTGCAGTAGTAACAGTGTTCCCTGACTTCATATGCCCATTACCTGCTGGTAGCCAAATGTGCCCGTATTATTAAGAAGAGAAATGGGTCACAGAGATGAGAATCAGAATAATTTCAAAAGGGTGGTATACAAAGATGACTGAATTTTCAAAAATCATAGTATACATGGACCCAATAAAATAATAGCTCTTTGAGAAATAGCCTATTGCATTGGGATTCTAGGTGTTTTTATATATTACTTTTTATGTTGTGTACAAGTGAATATAGTGTAATAGGATGCCTATTAATTGCAAAGCTGATTGATTGTATTATTTTTAATAAAACGGATGTGCTCCTTTATGTATCTACTAACATTAAAAGGAAGTTGAAATTTGTATGTGTTATGCTGAGTGTGCTTGTGCAGATTTAGAGAATAAATCTAAATCTAGCTTTGGGAAGCATATTTCACTTTTTACAATATGTTCAGAGACCTGTGCCAAGTAAGAATTTTATTCCTGCCTCTTTTGATCACTTAGCTTTCTTTAGCTGTGGGTACCTATGGCCCCAAAACAGAACATTTGCAGGACTTTTCAGAGCCACATGGCTGTTGGGAGTCCTTCTCTGCTCTGCTGTGCTCCCTGCAGACAGGAGAACCTTGAACACCTCTGACCGCACCCTCCTCCATGGGGTCATGAATATTTTTAAAATTGTCTCAGGACAAAGATTAATCTTCATCTCCAAAACATATTCTTTATTCTATTCTTTATGACCCAGTCTTCCTGTCACATCTTGAAGTATCAAAGATCCTCAAACATTTCAAAGGAAAAAGTTCTCCCAGTGCTTAAGGCAGATGCATTGCCTGGGATTGACCAACTCTGGCCTTGTAGGTGCTTATTTTCAAATGCAGCATAAAGCAGGAAATCCAGTCTAATTTTCTTCCAAGTAACAGCTTTGGACTTCCAGTTTGAGTTATAAGCTAACATAGCACAATGGCCAATAGGCCAAATCTGTCCCATCACCTGTTTTTTGTAGCCACAACTAAGGATGTTTGTGTATATGTGTGTGTGTTTGTGTGTTTTGTTTACTTTTGCATTTTTAAATGACTAGAAAAAAATCAAAAGACTAAAACTGGGTGACATGTAGAAACTGTATGACCATCAAATTCCAGTGTCACCAAATAAAATTTTACTGGAAGATGGCTACCCCCCCCCCCCACACACACACACACGCTCCTATCATCAGTGGCTGCCTTTGCACTGCCACGGTGGAGCATAGATGCTGCAGTGAGGCCATAGGAGGTCTCCAACACCCGAAATATATACTCTCTGGCCCTTTACTGAAGACGTTTATCAACCCCTGATATCACAGATTATGGTTTAACTTTGGGGTTAACAGGATCACAAGAATTCCAGTCACTACCATAAAACACAAGACCACTGCTGTTCACTAGTAAAGGCAAGGTGTGAACCCTCAGTAAAATGATGAGAAAGCTAGTGCTGCCCTGACTCTTGCCTTTGTTGTCCTTGAAAAGACATTTGGGATCCTAAAGACAAAAGTGTGTCCGTGATCATTACATTGATAATGGATTCGAAAAGCAGTGGCCACCCAGGCCAGCCGGAGCCCACTGAGGCCTCCTTGGGCCTCTTCCCCAGCTATTCCTTCAGTTGTGTCCTGCCTGAATGTCAGGGAGGGTGCAGGTCGGGAGACAGAGCAATTTCCCCACAGGGCCAGAAGGAAGGGCCAACATTCAAAAGTTGGCAAAATAAGAGGAACGAGGATCCCTTCAACCCCTCCAGCAGGGTTTGCTGTGGGAATGGAGGGGACCAGGGTATTTTTAAGCTGGCCTTCTCACCTTCTCAGTTAAAGGTTCATATTAGTGGAATGTGTGTGTAGTAACCTCAGTATTTAGCAACAAACTGACTGTTAACAGTCTCTTAAGACTTTGGCTAAATCAACATTTTATTCATTCAGAACTGATCTGTGCGTGTGGTGCTGCCAAGTGGTAATGTGCCGCTAAAAACTTGCCTTCTCTTGCCAGTGCCATCTCTAAAAGACTCTGCTTTGTGATTGTGTGTTGGGTGTGGTTGTGAGAACTAGCACCAACCCCCAAACAGGAGCTTTTCTGCAAAATCTTGTCATTCATCAGACTTTGACGAGAGAGAGAGAGCATTTCTGTCCTTACTATAAGAGTCCCCATGGAAAGCAGTGACCTTTAATCCTTTGCCTTGCCTTAGTCTTCATCATAGTAAAGTTTTTGTCTAAAAGGTTACCAGTTTTTTTTTTTTTTCACTGAAGATACTGTAGCATCTGAAAAAGGCTTGCAGGAATCAATTATTCACCCAGTGAATACTGAATAAACACCTGTCATTGTTCTGATAAGTGCTGGTGCAGATTCAGAGAATTATTACATACGACCTTTAGCTTTCAGGTGTTACTAGTCAAATGGGAAAGGCAAAGTTCACCCATATGATATGTGTAAGCATTGCAGTCACATGAAATTTTAAGCACCAGCATGAAAAGAGTTCAGAGAAGACATAAATCATCTTGAAGAAAGAGGAAATGAGATTTGAGCCACACATTGTAGGAGGGTATGATCTTGCAAAACAGTGCAGAGAATGAAAGTGGGCATTCCTAGTGGACAGAAAACTGAGTGAAAGCCAGAAACAAAATATTACCTAAGTCAAGCCCAGGGCCCAAGGAGCAAAATACTGAGGCATATGTAAATTTATATACACATATAAATTTATATAAATTCATATATAGGTATGAATATAAATCAGTGAGATTTCCTAGTAGACGTGTATGTATAGATAGATTGATTCATACACACACACCCCCCCCACACACACACAATCATAATTATGTTGAGGACTGATCAAGGAAGGCATTGAAAAATGACTAAATCTCTTAGGATTGAAGAAATATAATGCAGCATATTTTAGAGGGTTTGGAGACAGAATGTGGAGGCTTTTGCTATGATTCAGGCCACAAAGTGATAGAATATAAATTAGGGTTAAGTCTTTGTGAATGGAGGAGAAGAGTGAAGCTGATGAGTAGGTCAGAAAGGGAGAAATAACATTAAGGACCCGGTCAAAACCAAAGTCCTATAGCCAGGTGTGGTGGCGCACACCTGTAATCCCAGTGGCTTGGGAGGCTGAGGCAGGAGGATTGTGAGTTCAAAGCCAATGTCAGTAAAAGCAAAGCACTTAGCAACTTAGTGAAGCCCTGTCTCTAAATAAAATACAAAATAGGGCTGGGGATGTGGCTCAGTGGTAGAGTGCCTCTGAGTTCAAAGCCCAGTACCTAAATAAATAAATAATTAAGTTTCCCGGTACAAAAGATAAGAAAGAAAGACTCTTGTAAATATTTGGGCCACTTGTTATACTTAGAAAGGAGACCAGTATGGAGGTCTGGAGATTGAGTTTGAGGAGGTAGGGACATGTCATTTTGGCAACTCCAAGGTCATTTAAGATCTGTAGCTAGCTTACATGAACCTGGAAGCCTCCAGGTACAGATTTAGCACTGAGAAAGGAATGAAAATGAAATTGAAGATCGAGCCTTGACAACCCTTTTGTTTGCCAAGGAAGGAAGCCCTGAAAGATTCTGAAGCAATAGGAATGAGTTTCATCACCACCTAAAGTAATACAGAGCAAAGAGGCCACCCGGGGAGGGGTGGGGGGAACCAGGCCCACGCACACAGCCCATGGAAGTGAGGACCGAAACCAGGCCTGGAAGACAAGAAGGATGTTGGTAACCTTCTGAAGGCTGGTTTTAGTTGCATGTTGGGATACAAACTCACCTGCCTATACCCACCTTAGTGCATCTCTCTTCCTCTATTATACCTATTAAAATTGGCTTTTAATTTCCTCATGGTGATTTTTGTTCTTTTTTTTTTTTTTTTTTTTGGTTTGTCTAGGAATTTATCTTATTTTGCTACACAAAGCAGCCCCTCTGCTGTCATTTTGAACCTGTGGGAAGCTCGTCATCAGCATGATGGTGATCTCGACTCCCTGGCCTGTGCCCTTGAAGAGATTGGGAGGACACACACGAAGCTCTCGAACATGACAGAATCCCAGCTGGATGAAGCCGACTTCAACTACAGCAGGCAGAACGGACTCTAGCCCACTTCCTCCCGGGAGCAGAGGGATGGCCAGCTTTGGGACTTTGACTTTAAATGGGAAAAAAAAGAGGCAGCTTTCTGCCCAGTGGCATTTGGGGAATTCAGCTTTGTTGGTAATCAGTGAGATCCCCTGGTTGAAGGAACTGAATTTTCTATAGGTAAAACATGCCAGTCGAGAAAAGGACAAGCTCTCTTAGATGTAAGAGGGTTTTATTGTCTCCTCTGAATCACACGCAGGTCAACACTGGATGCCCTCCTCAGATCTGGAGTGTCTAGGATAGACATGAGGGCATATTGAGACAAAAGTAGCTATGGAGAGAGAGGAGCTACAATAAAGCTGAAGGCAGAGATTGATTAAGTGCATGTTTTGAAACAGGTTTTTAATGATGTGCCCCACAGGGCCAGCAGATTCTGGTACCAGATTGTCAGTTTTTCTACCAACTGGCATTTGTAATGTCAGGAATCATTGTAAAACTGACTTTTAGAAGTAAAACAGGGTTGCCAACCCATTTGTATGACTTTTTCAACATCAAAGAGGGCATTTAGATTCTAGAATCTGAATACACCACACCAGCACCAATTTCCTGTCTATACTAGCCACTGAAAGGAGACAAGACCCAAAAGTCAGACCACGAACTAGTTTTCATAGTGTACCTCACCTTCATTTTTTCCCAGAGACAAATCTACCCACTTCTCTCCTTCCTGAACTTCCAGAGTAGAGAGGTTTCAAGGAACATAATGAGATTTTTTAACATGGAAATTTATCTCTTCAAACTCAACCAAGTAGGAGTATCTCTATTCCCAGTTAAGCCAGACAAATTGCAGAGTGCTGTTGGAACACAGCTTATTACATGGATTCAGAGACAGGACTGGTCAGGCCAGGTCCAAGGAATCATGAACTGCAGATGTCATGGACCTCAAATAAGCTGTAATTCTAAGAGGCAGGTGTTGATCCAGTTCTCCAATATTTTTGTAACAAGGGAATGATGAGATTTACTGCACTTTTCGATCCAAGTTCTGGAAAGTTTAACATTTTGGTACCATGCCATCATAGAATCTCTCAGTAGGGCCACCTAGGTCACCCTCCTTTTGCCTCTTGAGAAATTAGCAGACAGGCTTTGTCCTAGATGATAGCTAAATAAATAGACCTGAGGAATACCTGTCCCAGAAACCACATCCATCATTCAAGGAGCTTCAAGCTCTGACTGCTCAGCCTCACCAAGTACCCTTTCTCCACTGAACCTTTAACATGTGGCCACTGCTTTGTTTTTCTCTTTTAAAATAGGAGGCAGTGGTATTGTACAGAACTCAGATTCATCAACCATTCACCATCCTCATCTTAATACTTTATTCCATCTTTTTTATCCTCTTCAGTGGTTTTTGACAAGATGAGCTCCAGCTCATCTTCTGGTGTTTGCTTTCCTTAGCTGTCTACAATCAGGACAACCAAAGTCAAGGACCTAGGTTAACCCCAAGGCAGCTAGTCAGCTGCTTAGAGATCGGCTACTTTATTAAAAGTAGTCACGGAATGGGGGAGGTGGGAAGTACTTGGCACTGGAGATGCAATCAATTTTTTAAACACTTTTATAGATCCCTTGTTTAAAAAAAATGTTGTGAATCTCTCCATAAGTGGAAAAGACCTAAAGAAAGGTTGAGTTTAGGATACCATGGATAAAGCATTGAAGAACTCTGGAATGTGCTGGCCATTTTCTCTAATGTGTGGTGTATCTGGTCCCCTGTATTAGATAGAAGGCTTTGCCACATGTAACTCAAAAAGCATCTTGCTTTTCTCAGGAACCAAAGGCTTATTATATAGAACAAACAAATCATCTTAGAACTGTCAAGCATATTTTCAAACTACCATATCTAGATCAGGAAAACACCCCTTTGCTAGTATGCTCGACTTGTTCATTCCTTCTAGGGAATAATAGACAGCATGGAAATGTAAATCACTTCACATCGCTGGTATAATTTTTGAGAGAAAGAGGTGTAAGTAGATGTTCAATCGCTCACAATAAAATTGAGTTCACTAGCATGTTTGGCTGCAGAAGGAATCTGCATTAACTGTTGAGTAATAAATTATCTAAAACATTGTAGAGCTTATTCGAATCTCCATTTTGGAGGATTTTATTTTAAGTCATTATAATTAGCCTTATAATGGTTTCATCTATTCTGTGAATCCACACCAGATCCTTTCTAGACTTTTTTTTTTTTTTTGGCATTTTAAAGCAGAAGCTTAAATGGTTTTCCATAGAACCTACTAGATTATTTTAAGATGAGATTATTAATCCCTGAATCCGAATTCTGTAATATCCTCCATGGGTTTGGTTGATTTTGTTTTGTTCCCTTGTTTCTTTGGGTTTTCAGGATTCTTTTTTTTTTTTTTTGTATTTTTTTTTTGGGGGGGGGGATGAAGGGATGGTTCTTCTGGGTTAATAAATGCATTTGAACATCAAATCACATAAAATAATAGAGGAAGAAATCGAGAGATTCACCTTCAGTTTCAGCCCAAGTTTCAAGCAATGCATCTTTTAGTTCCTTTGGTTTCCTTTTTACATTCTTCTCTTAGTTCTGCTAGGTTGCTACAGAAGATTTCTGTATATGAAAGTCTGTGATCATTGCATGTCAGCGTTGTGCCATGTTTTACAATGGAATTTCAAAGAGAACCCATGTTTGTGAGATTTACAGACCAGGGTATGAGTGTGGTGGGAAGGGGTCACCAAAGTCTCAGTGCACACTTGAACTTATGGTTATTCACTTGTCCTAAACCCTGCTCTATTTTACTGTTTGTCAGTCATGACACAAATACCCCTCTTGAAAGAGATTTACTCATTAGTCCCAGCACTTAATTTGGAAGTCTTACTCTCCTAGTACAAAATGAAGCAAAAACTAAAAGTGGCCTTAAATACTTCATAGGTTACTTAAAATTTTTACAAAATATTCCACTTAATGCCAAATCTCCCAGTATTCAAAGACAGTGAAGTCTTAATTGTCATGCTTTAAACATGCCTTAAAATTATGCCACCAAAATACTACAATTCACAGTTCACCAGACTGCAGTGCCATAAAGTGAATTTATAGTCTTTACAACATTGCTTGCGCAGTCTTACTGGTTTACATTGAATCCTTTAAGCCAAAAGGAAGCTCGCTCAATGGATTTAAATGCAAACTTCATTTACCGATGCAGGAAGTCTCATAAAACTCAGATGCACTCTCACAAAAATTTTATTGGCCTTTTTGTAAGAGATGAAAAGGAATTGACAACAGTTCTCTTTAAAGAGGGGAACTTTTTCTCTTTTTTATTATTTTTATCTCCAACTGCAGAGGTGTTATCCTTTGCCGTGGTCCCTGTATTTTTCTTCCAGTTGGCTTGGAGAAGGAATATTAAATCACTGAAACAGGGTTCTCTTTGGATTAAAAAAGCTCTGGATTTATTGCAATGATTTTCCTTGATAAAAAAAAAATATTTCTCAACATCAGGATTGATAAGCAGAATGTTAAAATGTTGTGATTGGTTTTCGATAGTATTCTCTATTTGCCAAACTTCTGGCAAACTTATCTGTGAAGTTCAGATCATCAAATCTTTTGATACGCTTTCGTTGTTTCCTCTTAGCTGTTTTCTCTTTGATTTCTTAGTCTCTCTGCCCTCAAATGTGTTGAATGATATAGCTATCAGATGTATCTAAGGTAATGTTTTCTAAGGTCTCTGTTCCAACTCTGTGAAGGTCACAGGAATCAGGAAGGAGCTGAGAAACGTGCCTCTCTGGCCCATTCTGTGGCCCATTTTCATTATGTTTCCTCATGAAACATTGCAAAGTTTGAATCCTTAGTAATTCCCATTGACTGGACTAGAGGTGACATCTGTGACAAATGGGAGAACAAATTGTTGGCCTACAGATGGTGACAAAATTTTATTAGCCCTTTGGTGTTTGTTGCCCTAGTGCTGTATTTGAAAATTGATGCTTTAGCCAAAAGCTGAATGGCCACCGTTTCTGTAGTTTCCACTGTTTTGTCTGCATAGAATTTTCCTGAACTAACAAGCAAAAACGTATTTTGTCAAATGTCACAAAAGTGAAAATGTTACTAATCTTAGACGTGTTGCATATTTTGTGTTTTTCCTTTCCAAACTCTTTTCAAAAGCTGCAGTTTCAAAGCTGTTTGGCTGTATTGACAGCATGTGGTGTTTTTTGCAAAAGCAATTCTAGGAGAGCCAGTGTCTACCATGGACTCCTCACATCCCCACTGCAGGGTCATCAACAAAATCAAAATGGCAATTTGTATGCTGTAATTTTTCAAAAGATAAAAGGGGATGGAAACCAGACCTGGCTGTTAGTCACTAGTGTGTAGTACTGTGATCTGAAGTAGGAAATTTAACTCACATAGAATAATTGTGGTTTTTGAAGCAGCTACTCATTGCTTTTTCCTTTTGCTGTGAAGATCATGGACTTGGAATGTCCTCATGAGGTGGGCCTAAGACAGTAACATTTAAACTTCATGTCTTCAAACCCACCCTCCATCTGAATCCAAAGACAAAAAAAAAAAAAAAAAAAAAAAAAGACAGTAAGCTTCATGGTTAGGCCTAAGCTTAAAAATTTCCTTCCCACCTCTGATTTGACCAATGGTTGTATCTTTTTCTTTTCTCCCCAAAAGTTTTAGCTTTGAATTGCAGAGTATATCACTGAATTTAGTAATGTAGTTCTTTGTGTGAATAGAAACAGGTGTCAAAATTCTTTTACAAAAGGCATAATTACAATGAAAACACCCTTTGGTCTCAAACTTTGCTGAACACTCAAAAAAGTGTTTCACTTTTCTCAAGCATTATTTACACCCAAATTCCAAAATCGGACAAAGGATGCAGTTTCCTTAAAATGTAAACTCTATAGTAGAGATTTAATTGTGGTTCTGGTGAATCATAAAAGGAGAGATAATATTTGAAGAAGTTCATAAGCAGAATATCATTCCTCCTGACCCCTTTACTGAGACATAGGCATTATAATCAGAATTGGACTTAATAGCCCCAATGTTCCTCCTTAGCAATCTCTGATGGTGCTGAGGAGGGACCACCAGGATGCAGCCATCTAAGCCTCATTAGAGAGTCCCTGAGCGTGGTCAATCAGAAATACTCCTTGAGGCTTATCCTGGATGTAGCCTGCTCTCATTTGAAACTTCTCCATAAGAAATTGGGGAAACACTCATATTGTCAGAATTTTCTGGTCAGAAAAGCAATTTTCTCCTTTTCTTAACTGGAATAAAGACTTAGAATTCCCATTCTTCCTAATTGTATCTGATTGATACACGCGTTCCATTAAGTCTTGACCTAGAAATATTGCAAACATAAGCAGGTAGAGGGAAACTGGCCTCTCCTAAACCCAACTCGAAAACACATCAGTAGGTGTTTACCTCCATTTCTGTAGGAAAGAATTTAAAACAGATTTCATTTTGTTCTGTTTATTTTGGGAAGGGACATGGGGGTGTTCTTCCCAGTGATTCATATCTCAAACCCATACCACTCTCAACTTTTATTTGATGTGTTCAAAGCCAAAAAATAAAAAATAAAAAGCAGGGCTGAACACTTAATTTGACATGAAGCTGAAGGAGTGGGCAAGGCAGAGGAGAAAGTCTGAAGAAAGCATGGCCTTGGCTTCATACCACACTTTTTGTGCCTTGTATTATCAATGTAAATTCTGAATGTTGTACAGTAAATACGGATGGACTTCTTAGAGAAGGCGCACTGGCTTCTTTTTCAGCACATGTACATATCTATAAATATATATACATATATATTTGGTAATGCCAAACAGCTGTGTTATATTGTACTGAACAAAATGGACAGTTTGGATGTTTTATGTAGAGTTTGCAAAAAAAAAAAAAAAACTGGATGGTTACAGACTTTTCGAGATAAATGTACAGACGTAAATTACTGCATATCAGTTATTTATGAATAAAGAGTCTTTTATTGACATTTTAGGATACTCCATGAGTGGAACTTTGAAATCTCAACAAGGACCCTCTTATATATCTCCCTTCACGTGCTGCCAGGAATTGGAATGCTAGCTACAGGGACAATTTCTACATACTTGTTGACATAGTGACCCTAATTTCTCACTCTGGCCTCAAGAGGGAGGCTACTGAAAGCAAAGATGATCTTCTAACATTCTCATCCCACCTAAAGACACACACGCATACTTTTCCTTATGATATAATTCTATATACTTCGAGGTTATTATAGGCCACACCAAAACGGGGATATCTTTCACCTTACTCCTCAAATGGGTTATTTTTACAGACTGTATCACTTTGCCTCTCTATGGGAAAATATTAGGAAAGTAAGTAAGTACAATGTTGTATGTTTCCAATACATTCTGACTGCCTGAATCTGTTTTAAATGTTTTATTTATTTTTTTATTTACTTAGGGACCAATTTTGCATTAATTAAGTTTGTTAGGCTTATTTATGCTTATTGCTTATTCTATGTTCCCAACATGATAGAATTGATTTTATTGTAATAGTCTACTCATTACTCAAAAATATTTATTCAGCATTTACTATGGGATATCAGAGTATGGATTCAAATCCTGACTTTGTCATATAGCCTTTGATATTATGCAAGACACTTAACATTTATGCTTTATGCATTATATAGGGATGATAATGATGGGATTTTAAATTGTCCCCAAAGTCTGAAGATTAAATAGAAAAGAACATATAATCCCTTGGCATACTATGTGGTACCTAGTAAGCAGTCATCAAGTGCTCAATTTATCTTATTTTAGAGAGACAGTACGCATAGTAGTCAGTAGAGTCTGATAACAAAAGGTTTAGGCAATAATCCTGAGTCTGCTATTCTCTGAATATACAGCTTTGGCCAAGAAATTCTTTGTATTTAAAAGAGCATAATCATATCAAGTTCAGTGGCATGAAGTAAATGTTCAAGAACTATTATGATGAGCAACCACACCTCCAGCTGTCTCTGGCTAGTTCTTGTTCTGAAGAGAGATGTGCCAGAGCATTCTTCACCTAACCACAGTAAACTTACAAGGGGATCCGAGATACACTCTATTTTAGCATCTTTCTGAAGCCTGAAAGTTATTTATGAAGGAAAAAAAAATGTGTGTACTACTAACCATGAGGCAAGTGAAAGGAAATTTATTTTTCAAATATAAAGGTTAAAACTATATACAGTAAGGTTTTTAAAAACACTCAAAATCACATAAATTCATAAGACAGAATAATATTAAGGGAGAACTTGAGGCAGCTGATAGACAAATATGTATTTAAAGTCTATTACATATTTAAATTATAGTGTATTGGCACACAGCACATACTCCATCAGTGATCTGACCATTTGCTGGTTTTCAGGTGAAATTAGGGCCTTAAAATTATGAGTATAAGCACAAATTAACCATTAAAGAGTTACCTAAGCACTATTACCTGCTAAGTGCCAGGCTTCTCATGTACGGGTGGAGTATTCATAAATAATGCCCTTGGTAACTACTGAATTATTGATTTAGTCTTCAGGAAGCTTGTGGTCTCTAAGTCAAGG
Organism: Spermophilus citellus; assembly: GCF_964194105.1. NCBI lineage: Eukaryota > Metazoa > Chordata > Mammalia > Rodentia > Sciuridae > Spermophilus > Spermophilus citellus. Next base: position 31,528,847 of record NC_138196.1, read on the forward strand.
GCTTCAACACCATCAAACATCCAGAACAAGAGGACAGACTGTGCTCTACTCCATATGCCTCATGATCCAATCCATTAGGTGGGGTGTGGTACAGACTGAGAAAGAGAAGTTTGCAGAGTCTTTTGAAGTCTGAGCTTGGAACACTATCATTTCTGCAATATTCTAACGCTCCACATAGCTCATAAGATCAGCCCATTCAGCAATTCTGTGATCAGAATTGCTGCAAAAATCTCATTGCAAAGGATGTAAATACAGAAAGGGGTGAGGAATTGGGGTCATGGTTTTAATTTCTCCATCATAGATGAGTAGAATTTGCAAATAAAAATAAAGGAGGAAGAAGATTCAAACAGAAAGATTAGCACTGATAAAAATATTAAGCATTCTATTCAAGAGAGGCTGCCATACTGTTTTTTATGCCCATACTCCTATGACCCGTTGGGTCTTCTATAACAGCATTTCCCAAACTTTCATGCTGTTGTTATTAGGTGCTGATCCCATGGTCAGCCATGTTTGGGAAAAGCTAAATTAATCCCATTTACAAAGGTTTCTTCATGGTGATACCTCTTAAAGGCTTCCACATAATAATTGTAGTTACTTGAATACGTTTTAGATTCTAGGCATTTTATAGGGATTAATTCCTTTCATATCCAAGCAATTAGATGCAGTCAGTACTATTATTATTCATATTTCATAAGTAGGGGAACTGAGAAAAAGAGGTTATGCTAACATGAATTTAAAATCATTCAATCAAGGCTATCATTTGCAGCATTTAAATAATATTTGTCAACTCTTATTTAATGAGCATGTAGCAACATACCAAAGTTAATACTTGAGGATTTATTTTTCTAAAGATTTACAAGAGATAAATTGTGTTCTCCACCTTAAATTAATTTAGTTTGGATTATCTTCAATTGTTTTTGTTTTTGTTTATCTATTCAAACATTTCTTTGCACTTTGAAAAATTTTATCTCTCTATATAAGCCCATAGCAATATTTTAAACATTTTAATTCTTGTCTGTGAATGCATGTCTTAACAATTTGTCTATAACTCATTAGAAATATATTCTTAAAACAGGTAGGAATGAGTTATAAATATTCTTGATACACCTTATAAAGACTACTTTAAGAAAAAAAGCTGTAGGCATCTTTAACAAGCAATCAAATGACTTGTGTCAAATCATCTTCCTGTATCTGAGCTCAGAGCAAAATTCAATGTGTCTTTTCTTTATATGGAAGGTTGAGTGTCTAGTCATCAATAATGCTGTGCAGATAAATGAAATAGCCCAGACTAGGATAAAACAGCACACAAGCTAATCTTTGTTCTTATGCCTCATGGAATCTCAGACAATTCATTTTATTCTTTGAATCTGTTTCTATATCTATAAAATCAGCATCATTAATATTTGTACCACTTCCCATATTTGTCTAGGGCAGAGATGGAATGAAATATTTTACATGAAAAAAAAACTTTAGCAAACTGATATGCAGGTATTTTTAAATATAATGAGAACTGCACATAAACAAAAAATCAGAATTTGATTTTCTGGACCAATTTGTTAGTAATTCACATAAGAATTTTCAAGCATAAATGACTTGTTCCTTTACCTACTTCTATCTCAAGGTTAAATAATTTGGTTAGAATACTCAGAGAAATAGAAATGGTCTTTTATATCTCTAAAATCTAAATTCTTTGAGAAAGATCATAAATACATGTATGTTTCTGTCAATGTCATAAGATATACAAAAATCCTAAAGTCAACTATATATTTGTTATTATCACTGAAAATTATGAAAGTTGACATTTCTATTCTAAGCTCTTATGGGCCCAAAGTTTCATTTCTGTTTTAGCATCCTTTAAAATCTAGGCAAACAAAGAAACTCAATTCACCCTGTACTTGTGCCTTCTGTAATCTCAATGCTTTACACAGGTATTGAGTTTATGTATTAAAATATATAATATTTTATAAGTGAGCCCATGTTAAATGTTCCACTCTCATGGAGATCTTATTATTTGGGAAGAGACAGAGTAAAAATTAAATAAGTGAAACAGAGTATGTTACATATAGGAAATAAAATAGTTTCTTGAGTAGGTGTGATTCAAGTGGTATTTTTAAATAGGGTTGTCAGGCAAGGCCTACTGAGATGCTGATTTTTAGTGAAATACATTGAGAAAAACTGTAAAGATCCCTGGAAGAAGAGGATGGGGCAGAGGAAGAGGCAGAGGAAGTGTTATGACCCTATTCAAGGAATAGCAAGATGAGTGTGGTCGAAGTAGTGTAAATGAGAGATTGTGGGAAGTGAGCTCAGAAAAATAAATGGGATAGATCAGATCACCAGAGACCTTACTCTGTGAAATGGGGATAATAACAAATATATAGTTGACTTTAGGATTTTTGCATTTCTTACTCATGACACTGTTAGAATCTGCATGGTGTTGGTAGGAACTCCTTGGTGGGTGGAGGACACATGGTGGTGAAGGAAGGGTAGAAGCAGACAGATTAGTACTGCAGTACTTTATAGGCAGACATGACTATGGACTGGTTCAGAGTGACTCAGGTAGTAATGATCAGAAGTGCTTGAATCATGGATATATTCTGAACACGGAGGTTGCTGATTTTACAATGGATAGATGTGAAAGAGAAGAAATCAATGAAAAATCCCAAGATTTTATGTTGAGCAACCAAAAATAAGGAGATATCATGGCCTGGGGTAGAGTTTTATGGACACAGGTTTGAAGAAAGATGGGAAATAGGAGCTCTGCATTGTATTAGGTTCAAAACACCTATTAGATAAACAAGTGGGAGTTTGGAATATTTGTCAGCCTAGATTTCAAGGGAGAGGTATATATACATATATATTTGCTAGTTGTCAAAATACAGATGGTATTGGAAATCATGACATGGCACCAAGCCCTGGGATGTTTGAAAATTAAGACCTTCAAGGATAGAAGAAGAAATAAGGAGACTGGGAAAAGGTGGCCACTGAGGTAGGTGGTCAGTTGGGAGAGTAGTGTTTAAGCAAGAGAAGAAAATGTGGAAAGAAGCAGGTACAGTTGCTTCAAATGAAGCCGAGATGTCCATTGAGATGAGGAATAATAACTGACCTTCGGACTTGACGAGGCCAGACATTTTTTATGATCACAACAAGATCAGTTCAGATGCAGTATTGTGGGAGAAAGCCTATTTAAAGTAGTTTCAAGGGGAAAAAATCAGAAGAGAAAAATAAGAAAGCAAGTACAATCCATTCTGTTGAGGAGCTTTGGTGTAAAGGGAAGAGAGGTTTTTTTCTTCCTTTTCTTTTAATTTTCTAAAGAAGGTCAGAAAGTGAGATGTTTGAAATAGATTGTGAAGGGGCATATTTGTAGCAAATAACAAGGAGAAGGTTTTCAATCCTAGCCCTATTAACATTCTTTGTTGTGAGGGGTTGGCCTGTGCTTTGCAGACTGTTTAACAGCATTGCCAGCCTGTGCCCACTGAACATCAGTAGCACCCACTGTGACAACCAAAAGCATCCCAGGCATTTCTAAATGTCCTCTCAGGAGTGAAATGGCCTGCAGTTGAAAGCCACTGGCCTATAATATGAGTTAGTATATGAAGTGGAACAAAAGACAAAACCATTGGAGAACCAGATTCAAGGAAGAGGGAGAACAGGGAGATGAAAGAATCACCTACATGTTTACTGATACCTCCGAAAAGTAAAACAGAAGTTGTTCCATAGAATGCCAGGGAGCCAGAAGATACCTCTTCCCAGTTCAGGGGAGGAATCTGGTTTCAGTGGATGACTGAAACTAGGAGAGGTAGTGGGTGGCATCTTCTCAAAATAGAAGCATCAGAAATGTCAAATATTAAAGAGAAAGAGGGAGAGCGGTCTGGAAGTAGCAATGAGAAGGAAAAACTCCTACCCCACCCCCAGTGGTAGAAAAAATATAGCAACCGCCTAAAAGGGCCATACAGGAAGTACGGCAAGAGCCAGGTTTCAGTAACAGCAAGAAGGAAGAAAACAATCAGAGAAGTGATTGAGGATTCTAAGCAATTTGCTGATTACTGAAGGCACTAGAGAATGGTTCCACAAATTGGGAAGAATGGGAGACAGATATGGTACACACACCCTTATGAAGATCACAGTCCACAACATGACAATGGCAATATCAACACCCTTTGGTGATTGACCTCAATAGGAATAAAGGACACAAGGAACAGTCACATACACAAAAAATGGAATAAATTAATCAAGGAACTGATTAAATAAAAGCTCATTAAGTTTATCCACTTACTCATACATTTAAACATTTATCTGTTTTATGTCTAGAGACATTCTTCAAAGCCCTATGAGGTAGATAATAATATACTTCTTTAACAAAACCAAAATGGAACATAGAAATGAAGTGCTTAAAGATCGCAAAACTAGTTGGTGATAGAGTTTAAACCAGGTCCACTAATGGGGTGATAATACTCTTTTAAAAAAATGTCTTGATGTGTTGTTGAGTTTTTGTTTGTTTTTATTCATGATATATGTAGAACAGAGAGGCTTAATTAAATTAGTTAAAGAGCAGAATTTAGGGGATCTCTAACAAGATGGACTTCCAAAGCATACAGTTGAAGATTTGACCAGCTGCATCTTCTGAGAGCTGGGGTGAACAATCAGAAGACAAACATTGATCAAAATATGTTAGTATCTTCTCCAGATTTCTCTCCTTGTGTAATCATCAGAAGAAATACATATATGTATTTTTATTTATTTATTTATTTATTTATTTATTTTATTGGTTGTTCACAACATTACAAAGCTCTTGACATATCATATTTCATACATTAGATTGAAGTGGGTTATGAACCCCCAATTTTACCCCAAATGCAGATTGCAGAATCACATCGGTTACACATCCACAATCTTACATAATGCCCTATTAGTAATTGTTGTATTCTGCTACCTTTCCTATCCCCTACTATCCCCCCTCCCCTCCCCTCCCATCTTCTCTCTCTACCCCATCTACTGTAATTCATTTCTCTCCTTGTTTATTTTCCCATTCCCCTCACAACCTCTTATATGTAATTTTGTATAGCAATGAGGGTCTCCCTTCATTTCCATACAATTTCCCTTTTCTCTCCCTTTCCCTCCCATCTCATGTCTCTGTTTAATGTTAATCTTTTCTTCCTACTCTTCCTCCCTGCTCTGTTCATAGTTGCTCTCATTATATCAAAGAAGACATTTGGTATTTGTTTTTTAGGGATTGGCTAGCTTCACTAAGCATAATCTGCTCTAGTGCCATCCATTTCCCTGCAAATTCTATGATTTTGTCATTTTTTATTGCTGCATAGTACTCCATTGTGTATAGATGCCACTTTTTTTTATCCATTCACCTATTGAAGGGCATCTGGGTTGGTTCCACAGTCTAGCAATTGTGAATTGTGCTGCTATGAACATCGATGTGGCAGTATCCCTGTAGCATGCTCTTTTAAGGTCTTCAGGGAATAGTCTGAGAAGGGCAATAGCAGGGTCAAATGGTGGTTCCATTCCCAGCTTTCCCAGGAATCTCCAAACTGCTTTCCAAATTGGCCGCACTAATTTGCAGTCCCACCAGCAATGTACAAGTGTACCCTTTTCTCCACAACCTCTCCAGCACTTGTTGTTGTTTGACTTCATAGTGGCTGCCAATCTTACTGGAGTGAGATGGTATCTTAGGGTGGTTTTGATTTGCATTTCTCTGACTGCTAGAGATGGTGAGCATTTTTTCATGTACTTGTTGATTGATTGTATGTCCTCCTCTGAGAAGTGTCTGTTCAGGTCCTTGGCCCATTTGTTGATTGGGTTATTTGTTATCTTATTGTCTAATTTTTTGAGTTCTTTGTATACTCTGGATATTAGGGCTCTATCTGAAGTGTGAGGAGTAAAAATTTGTTCCCAGGATGTAGGCTCCCTATTTACCTCTCTTATTGTTTCTCTTGCTGAGAAAAAACTTTTAAGTTTAATTAAGTCCCATTTGTTGATTCTTGTTATTAACTCTTGTGTTATGGGTGTCCTATTAAGGAATTTGGAGCCCGACCCCACAATATGTAGATCGGAGCCAACTTTTTCTTCTATCAGACGCAGAGTCTCTGATTTGATATCAAGCTCCTTGATCCATTTTGAGTTAACTTTTGTGCATGGCGAGAGAAAGGGATTCAGTTTCATTTTGTTGCATATGGATTTCCAGTTTTCCCAACACCATTTGTTGAAGATGCTATCCTTCCTCCATTGCATGCTTTTAGCCCCTTTATCAAATATAAGATAGTTGTAACTTTGTGGATTAGTCTCTGTGTCCTCTATTCTATACCATTGGTCCACCCGCCTGTTTTGGTACCAATACCATGCTGTTTTTGTTACTATTGCTCTGTAATATAGTTTGAAATCTGGTATCGCTATACCGCCTGATTCACACTTCCTGCTTAGAATTGCTTTTGCTATTCTGGGTCTTTTATTTTTCCATATGAATTTCATGATTGCTTTATCTATTTCTACAAGAAATGCCGTTGGGATTTTGATTGGCATTGCATTAAACCTATAGAGAACTTTTGGTAATATTGCCATTTTGATAATGTTAGTTCTGCCTATCCATGAACATCTTCTAAGATCTTCTTCTACTTCTCTATTTAGGGTTCTATAGTTTTCATTGTATAAATCTTTCACCTCTTTTGTTAGGTTGATTCCCAAGTATTTTTTTTTTTTTGAGGATATTGTGAATGGAGTGTTTTTCCTCATTTCCGTTTCAGAAGTTTTGTCACTGATATAAAGAAACCTATTATTATATCTCAAGGAATTTTGTAGTGAATATATTGATACATTCTTGTTATTATTCAAAGACTAACTTTTCAAAGAGAACATGACATATAGGCAAAAATAATGGACAGATGTCAAATATTTTATTTAACTCCTATATTAATTAAGAAGTTGATGTTAAAATCAGTTCAAAGACTTTGTTGAACTGATTTTAACATCATTAACTGATTTGGGGAACAGAGCACATATGTACATATTTGTACATACATATGTAATGGGGAATTCTGAAGTGAATTTGCTAATAGAAACAAAACTTGTTAATACTCTATAGTGTAGTAATAGATTTAAAAATTGGTCAATTCTTGTAGGGTAATTTTCATCTGTACATTAATATTTCATAAGGCAATACAAATGTATTATGTAGGGCCATCTTTTCCTACCAAGACAAAAATCAATTGCATTTAGTCAAAATTCATTTGCAAAGAAATGGACAAGAATCATTTGCATTACTTCCAATTTCTGTAGTTTTAACTTCCACTCCTACAGAGCTACAATGATATTAAGTCAATAGGAGTGGCTGAAACCTAGGGAATCAGATAACTCCCAACAAAACCCCACCTAGACAGACACACACAACATTTCACAAAAAGACTCTCAGCCCTTTCTTTTGCGTAAGGTCAAATCTTCTACAACTTCTTCTCAGTGCATCTTGGAAAAATATTTTGGGAGACCTTTGTTTGTGCATCATTTCTTGACAACTTTCCAGGGTACTTCTGTGGCCTTTCTCATTATATCTCTCCAAGAATTGGCAGATCTATTTCCCTTCTTTGCTACCAACATCAAGGACTTCGTGTCTAAAGCCACTAAGTAAAGATAGAAGTTGTGTGGCTTCTCCCCTCTTTCCATCCCTGTCTCTAAATCTAAGCAATTGCCAATTCTGAACTTAATTGTGGATTGTTTTTTGTAGGTTTTTTGAAGAAGCTGGCCTGCAGAAAAAAGTTGGGGGGATGGGGGAATCTGTTACAATGTGAGGCTGCTTCCATCACGGACATGTACCAATTCTCCTATTTTTCTTTCCTGTTTTTCCCCATGTTCGGTATAATTAGACTCAGAGGGACTTGATATTTGTCTCCAAATATTTGAAAGTATGTCACATGGAAGATAAATTAGGTCTGTTCTGTCTGGTCCCCCATGATAGAGTGAATTCTGTAGAAACTACAAGGAGACACCTGCTCCCTTCTCCTGATAGGGAGCATAATTTTCAAAGAGCTATCCAAAATCAGGGTGAGCTTTTAAGGAATCTTCAAAGTTTCTGGAAGTTGTGATTCATGGCTTTCTGTGAAATGCAAATAGTGCCAAATTGTCTTTTTGACACTTTTTGTTTTTAGTTTTTAATAAATCCTTTCCTCCCAAAACCCCATGAAATTTTTTTTCCTTTTCCTTCATATTAAGATTCTTAGTTTCTCCCACTTGATAGTAGTCTTCATTCTCTACCCCAGGGCTGAACACACTGTTTTTAGTAAAGGCCAGGTAGTAAACACATTAGGCTTTGTGGGCCACAAGGTCTCTGCCGAAACTATTTGACTCTACTGTGGTAACAAGAAAGCAAACAAACAAGCATGGTTGTGTGCGATAAAACTTTATTGATGGACACTAGAGTTCAATGTTCATATAATGTTGTTTTTGTGAGCTGTTTTGCTGCTGTGTCTAAAACACCTGACCAGAAAAACTGTAGAGGAGGAAGAATTTATTTAAGGGCTTATGGTTTCAGAGGTCTCAGTCCATAGACAGCCAGTTTCATTCCCCAGGAGCTCTAGATGAGGCTGAACACCATGGTGGAAGAGTGTGGCAGAGGGAAGCAGCTCCCATGGTGATCAGAAGCAGAGAGAGACTCCTCTCACCAGATACAAGTATATTACCCCAAAGCCACAACCCCAATGCCCCACCTCCTTCAGTTACCGCTCATTTAATGCCATCAGGGGATTAATTCACTGATTGGGTTAAGGCTCTTACAACCCAAACATTTCTTCTCTGAACTTTCTTGCATTGTCTTACATGTAAGCTTCTGGGGCACCTCACATCCAAACCACAACAAATGTTCTGAATCTATTATACTCTTCAAGGTTTTTTCAATCATTCAGAAATGGAAAAAACTATTCTTTAGCTCATAAGCCATGCATAAATATGTTTCCTAGGTTGAATTTGGACTGAGGGCCATAGTTTTCTAAGGCTGGACCTCTGCCATCATTACAGACCCTAAACAAGAACAACTTATTCAAATCACACATACGGTTCATTGACATCTCATAGGGGACTCTGCAGGCTCAGAGTCCACTGTCATTTGGGAGGGAAATGGTTCAATCAGAAGTCTTCACATCTTCCTGTTTTTATTTAAATAGGCAGTTTTAACTATTGTTTTGTTTCTTGAAATGTAGTCTCATTATGTTGCCCAGGCTGGCCTCAGACTCATGGATTCAGTATGATCCTCCTGTCTCAGCCTCCCAAGTGGTCAGGACTACAGGTATGTGCCTCTCTGATCAGAAAATAGGCAATTTTATAAAGAGCTGTCAGGGGCTTCATGCGTAGCTCAGTGGTGGAGCATGTGTTTAGACCATGAGAAGCTCTGGCTTTAATCCCTAGCAGCAATATATAGATCAGTACAAATTTTAAAAGAGATTTCAGTTGAAGATGTGATGATAGGTATGTATGTTTTCCACACAATGCCTGGAGTGACAGAAACTCAAGAAAACAGGAAGGAAAGCTACATTTGTGAGCGAACGTCTTCTGAGGCTGGTCCCACGGCCCCAGTGGTAGCCGTTCCACTGTTGCCAGAGAGGCTTCCTTGGCACAGACTACTCCACAGTCTGCCTCTCCATAAAGTTTCACTGCTCAGACTCCACATTATTGCCTTGTAAAACCAGAGCATCCCCTTCTATTATTATCCATTTCAGGTTAAGTATAATAGATTACAATAAAGGAGTCTCTTTATATGCTTAAAGATTATTTCCCAGTCCATTTGGTAGCACTTATGCTAATGCCATCTAGGCAGGTCCCCTAAAGGTAGTGACAAGATTTGAACAGCACTTACAAGATCTCCTCCAAGGGAGGTTCTGATGATGGCTTTTCATTTTGAAGAAACCAGCCGAAAGTGAAGTTCTAAGTTACTTTTCTCTGCTTTTACCTACTGGTGAGGCCTCATCCATCACTGACATGTACCAAATTCCCTTTCTTTTCTATTCCCCCCCCCCATTTTCAATATAATTAGACTCGCGGGGACTTGATATTTGTCTTCGAATGTTTGAAAGTCTGTCATATGGAAGAGGGATTAGATTTGTTCTAGAAACAATCCTGCAAAAACTACAGAGAAAGGTTATAAAGTTGGGGTGTGGAGGGCAGTTTGAGCATGATTTTCACAGAGCTGTCCAAAACCAGCTGAATTTTCTTAGAATTCCAAGTCACTGAAGGTATTCAGGCAAAGGCCGGACTATTATTTGGAGAAGATTTTGTAAAGAGAATTCAAATACCCTAAAAACAGGTGAACTCCCAGTTCTAAGATTCTATGAGCCATTGAATTATTGACTGTTGTGTACCATCATAGCTCTATTATTTGGCTGACTATGATTGTCAAATGTACTGTCCTGAAGTCTATATATTTGTCTCAATTAATTCCTAAAATATTAAGGTTGATACTACCAGAACATGTATTTCATAAGTGATAAAAGACTTTGAGAGGTTAAATAACTTGTCCTAAGTCACACAGCCAATAAATGAAAAATTTACCAGACACAGGGTCCAGCCTCTTAAAACTGCTGCTTCTCTGTGGTGGTGAAATAAATATAAAGAGGTAGAGGGACATGATTTGTGTTTCATGAAAAATATAAGACAAAAGTAAAAGACATAGAAATGGGCATGGAATGCCCTATAGCTGTTAAAATGAATTTATCCACATCAAGGAATCAGAAAATTGCAGAATCTGTATAATATGATACCATTTATATAGAATTTTAAAACACAGAACAAAAACAAACAGTTATTTAGGGCTACATACATGTACAATAAGATATAAACATGGATAGGTGATGAACCAAACAGAGCAGTAGAATTGTCTCTGAGGAGTAAAGGAAAAGAATGAAATTTAAGTTAAAAGAGGCAAAAAGATGGCAGATTAGTAGGAAGTGGCAGTTCTCACAGCTTGGTGAATCGGGACTCAAACAGCAAGGAAACTACTTCTCATGGGATGAGTGACAGGGAGGAAAACACTGCACTGATACTCAGTATTGGACAGAAAGCCTTGCACAATGGAAAAGTTGGGTTATGTCAGATAAGGCTAAGGAACTGCATCAGAGCTGAGTTCCAGGTAGGAGCTGGGGATGGTGGGGCGGGGGGAATGCAAGGTCTGAAAAGATCTATAAGAACTCCAGGATCTGAGGGGCAGCCCACCCTGAGCAAACCCAGAGGCTACTTGACCCAATAAACTGGTACACAAAAGTCATAGTCTGCCAGCCACACACAGGGAGCATAGACTTAAATACATCCATGTAAAATGGCATGAACTCAGATGGGGTACTTAAGTTAAACAAGGCTTTATCTATACATCTTTGATATTTTTGGTTCTTTAAAAATCAGAGAAGCTGGGCATGGTGGCCACTCCTACAATTCTAACTATTAGGGAGACTGAGGCAAGAAAACATGAGCTCAATGCCAGCGTGGGCAACTTAGCGAGAACATGCCTCAAAATAAAAAGGGCTGGAGATGCATCTCAGTGGTACAGCACTTGCCTAGCATGCACTAGGACCTGAGTTTATTCCCCAATATTGCAAATAAAGAAGAAAAGTGATACAAAGAAGGAGAGATGAAGAAATGATAACTAAAATGTTGAGATTTTTCAAAGCAAAAGTGGACACATTTTTTTATGTACCTGCTTGATGCTTGAATATTTCATGTGGTTATACATAGAATTATGACAAAGCAGAAAATATTATCTTTGACTATGTGTCAGATTAAATACACATTAACCTCTATCTCATGTATTCCCAGTACCCACAAAAATGATAGCAAAAGAATAAACAGATCCAAGGTCCACAAAGACATGAGAATAGGAAAGGATCATAATGCAAGAAGGAGAAATTGATCTGAATAGAGGACTTGTAACTGAAGTAACATATGTGAGAAAGTGGACCTATAGAATGAAAGTTAGGCAATAAAATATGCTTAGCAATCAGAGGCAAAAGTAATTTATTAGTTCAACTAATGCTTATTGAGAGCCTCATAGGCGCTAAGTGCTGTTTTAAGATTAGAGGCATTGAGTGAACAGTGAAGGTAGGGATGCAGGATTAGTCAGCAAGCAAGACCAGTTGTAAGGCTTTAAAAGTTGCAAATAGATTCACAGATACTTTTTGCATCTCCTTGGGCTGCCACCCTGTATACTCCATATGGAGGTTATTTACTTTGCAGAAGTTGAAACAAATAGACAGCAGAGAGGGAGCTTAAGTCCAGCTCCAGACGTGTACTATGATCAGAACTGTGAGAGTGACGGCGAGAGTACTGAACAGCAAGACTGCCATTGTCTCCTGCAATACTACCAATCAGGTTTATGTCACTCAAGCAGGAAACTGCTGGATTCCTCTCTAGGGAAATGAATGAAACCAAGGAAAAGAACTTTGGAAACTGACATTTGGAGATGCTCAGATCAGGCAAGGTTGACATGATTACCCAACCACAATGTTCACTGGTTGACAAGCCCTGCCCAGTCAGAGAGCTTTGGAATAGGATGGTGGTTTATTGTTTGCATGTTGTTCTCTTGGTGTTACATGTTTAAATATGAAAGAAAATTCAACAATGACCTGACATTTGACGAAAGCCTCTAATGTTAAAGAAGGATGCCAGAATTAAAAAAAAAAAAAGATAATGAAAGGAACTGAGGGGACATAAGACAATAAAAAGGGAAGAAATTAAGACTAAAACTAAAAAAAAAATGATGCTTAAAAGCATCTAAGATTAATATTCTCAGAGGAATAAGAAATACATCTATAAAACATGAAAAAGAGGCTATTAACAAAAGTGTCAGAGAACAAAAAAAAAACTAAGATAACCTAAAAATATGACATCAAATATAAAATTCCATGGGCATATTTGTAGTATCAACTTAATGGTTGAGAAAAACTCCCATAAAGTAGAACAAACAATATGAATATTGGTGAGAAGATAAAAGAAAATTAAGGAATCAAGCTGATAAACTAACATTCCCACAGGAAACAGAAAAACCAAGAAAATAAATTACCAAAGAAATATTATTTTACAAAATCCTCAAATGGCAAGACATAACATAAACTGAAAAGAATGCTTTTTGAATATCGAATAAGTAAAAGTTGCAAAATTAAACATAATATTTTGAAATTTCAGGGCTGTGATTGTGGCTCAGTGGTAGAGCGCTCACCTAGCACATGCAAGGTTGTGGGTTCAAACCTCAGAACCGCATAAAAATAAATAAAATAAAGTTAATTGTGTCCAACTACAGCTAAAAAATAAATTTTAAAAAAATTTTGAAATTTCAGAATTTAAAATACCTAAAATAGAAGTTCCTAAATGTTTCTAGAGTGAGAGAGAAAGAAAAAGATATCAGTAGACATTGGATTTCTCCATTCCAAGGGAAGTGATTTGTTACTAGAATTCTATAGGCAGCCAAACTATCACTAAATGAGGATGATAGAAGACATTTTCAGACAAGAAAGTTTCCAAAATTTTCTTTTCATAGGGAACACTAGGAGGACACATTAATGAAAACAAGAGAGAAAAGTAAGAGAATATTTTAGAATACAAAAAAAAATGAAGATTCAAAATTAAAGAGAAGCAAAAGGAATTCCCAAAATGATAAAAATAGTCCCCAAACTTTGCTGTGCTTCAAACTTTGAGAGCAACCAGAAAAAGTTGGAGTAGGAAGTCTGTGGGTTCCGCAGAATTATTTCCAGTTAGAAAATAAAGTGAAAAACCCTGATGCATTTGAATATATCCAGGGGATATCTCCAAATCTGATAACGAAGCTGGAGGTAAATAGGGATTGATATGAAGATAACCAAGCAAAATTAAAATGAGGCCATAAGGGACCTCAGGAGAGACTTGGTGTTACATTAGAAAGAAAATTTATTTGTGACATACTCTATGGTTCAGCCGTGAATGATTCTTTCAAAGCCTTAGTAATACACACATAATACTGATCTAAAAATGTGATGTAAGTATATTGAGAGAACACAGTATTTAAAAGTGATTATGATTGTATTATGGTGAATGTCTTTATGTATGTGTGTGGGTGTATTGTTAAGTATTTAAGGGAACAAAATTCTTATCCTTTCCGGTAGGCATTCAATGGAGAACATACAAAACTAAAGAAATAACAAGAAAATATAGAGAAGTAATATTTACAAATACAGAAGTAAATATAAAAGAATAGCTAAAAAGCCGACAGGGGTTTGCTCAAGGGAGCAAGAATTAAGAATGAACAGGATAGAGAAGAAAACTGCTATTTTTCAGCATAAGCTGGGAATTATTATTTAACTTTAAGGTTTTTATATTTTACTGCGACAAAGGGAGAAAAAGAAAAGGAGCTAATATGCAAATAGATGATGAGGCATTTTCATAAAAAGAAAAAGATTTCCATGGCAAAGGCAGTTCTTGGTATAGGAAAGAATAAGTTTCTAATTGAAGTGGGATGCCCTCAGCATCTGTTTGTTCACTGCAAACTGGAGAATAGGGAAAAGGGAAGCATTACCAATCATAAATGAGCATAAACATCAATACAGTTAAAAACCCTGAAGAAGTAAATCAGAAACGGGCATGAGGCTAGAGGTTAACTCTGTGAACCTCTTCACTTTGAAGTTTTACATGGTTCTTCCACCATAGCCATTGCCAAGTGTGCTTTTACAAATGTAATTGACATAACCATCCTCAATCTACATGGTATACTAAGGAATGATAAAATGCATTTGGCTCAACTGAAAACATATTATGAGTAGATGGGTTTTTCTGACATATGGAAATTCAGTCCACTTCAGATCACTGATTTAACATTACTTCTGTTTGTGGGAGCTGAGACAGGTGAGAGCTTAAGTAGCATCAAGAAGGATAAGTTGCCTAAAATTATATGTAGCTTTAAAATAGAAACAAAACAATCAAGCACCCTATCATATAGTAAACATCTCTCTGTTGTGAAGTTAGAAAAAAATATGTTTCAAGCCCCACAAGAATACTCAGGATGGTCCATTTGAGAAAAACACAAGTAACTGGATCATTCAACAAAATCACATATGTTTTTCACATTGTGCCTGGTTGGTTCTTCTTGAAACACAGGGAATATAAGACATGGCTCCTGATTTTAAGAAGTGTATTAGTTGAGGAGATGTCACAGAAAGGGGTGGGAAAGACAGAGAGGGGACAGAATTGTCTGTCATATTTCCTTTTCATCAATTTACTTTAGATTCTGGGTATATTTCTCTTCCTTTGGATTTTTCTTTAGGAGGTTATGTCCACATCCATTTCCTAATAGACACTAGCTGTCATATAATAAAAATGTTTGTCAATGTTGTCTCACTTTTAGATTTATTTCATTGCAAGATTGATTTTTAATATCAAAGTCATCTGCCCAGTAAAATTGTTGTTCCCTATAATACAGTCTTAAATACACCATTGAATAGTTCATCTAAGAGGACGTTCGGAAAGTGAAGAATACATCTGGAAATGATGGATCATTACTTTAAGCAAAATACCAACACCAAGTTTGGAATTTTACATCTTCAAGGCCAGGGTATTTCTACTAGCCCGTGCCACTGGGACATTTGGGAACTACACCATTGAGGCTTGCTCTTCAACACAATGCTAGTTGCAATGCACCAAGAAAATATTTCCCAAATTTCCACTGCTCACCTTTAGGGTTAGCTGGAAGAAATCACAGAGACCAACAGAAGTAAATCATGAGTAGCTTTATCCTCTGATTAGTCAACCAAGCTGAGTTAAGGGAGAAGAAAAAAAGGTATATTTTGCTTTATCATTTCAGTTCACTTTTTCTTTGACCTATATGCTATTGTTAAAAATCTGCCTGTACTTAGTTTACAGTGCTGGATTGCAGTGAAAAATAATGATCTGATGCTAGTCCTTTATAAGTAATACAGATTCACATTTCTGCCCTCTATCACATCCACTTTTACAAGATATTTGCAAGGATTAGTCAAGTGATAATTAGTCAAGGGATAAAGTAAAATGGATTTGTGTAGCTCTCCTGCTGGGTGGAAATAATTGGCACAGGAGAAAGGCATCTCATAGTCCTTTGTTCAACTGGATAAACACATCTTAGATGTATGGAGCACTTGCCTAGAATTTGTTGTTGTTGCTCTATGATTTATTTTCACTTTCAGGGTATGGACCTCCTCCTAATCTTTGCTCAGGCAAGGATAGTCATCAGATTTAGGCACACCACTTCAAGGACTATTTAGGTTTTCTAACCTGTTTCAGGTATGACTGGGGCATTAAATAAGATTCAGGTTATTTCTGTCTAAAGGGGGGGGGTTGTACACAAATAATTTCTTCAGTTGTAAAAATTTTATTCCTGAAATACTTATGAAAAAATTGTGATCATTTAATTACTAAAATTTGAGGTACCAAAAGGAATATGGGATAGCAGGGCAACTAAAAATTATGGCAGTCAAAATCCAGCAATATATCCTGGTTGAGCAAGAGTGATCATTAGAGGAAGCCAACACTAAGCCAAGGAGGACAATTCACTGACCTAATGCCCAACCAGGTTGGACAAAGTAAATGCGGATTCCCATCTATATCTTAGTGACAGCTAAGAGGACTAGATCAGAGCAGGGTAAAGTTAATGCAAATGAAGTAGTACTAGAACAAATAAATTCACTAATATTGCAGGACACAAAATTAACACATAAAATAATAGCATTTATTTATATAAGGAACTCAAACAACTCAGGAGCAAGGAAATAACCATGCATACTAATGATGAACTCTTTGAAAAATTCACAATTCCTTTTACAATACCTACAAAAATAAAATACTTAGGAATAAATTAAACTAAGGAGGTGAATGATGAATACACTATAACTATAAAGTGTTGAGAGGAGAAATTTAAGAAGACACAAATTATGTGTTCATGGATTGGAAGAAGTAACGTTGTTAAAATATCTATACTACCCAAAGCTATCGACAGATGCAATGTAATCCCTAACAAAATTCCAATGACATTTTCCATAGAAGTAGGAAAAATTTAATTCTAAAATTTGTGTGGAATCACAAAGGCCCTGAAGAACCAAAGCAGTCTTGACGAAAAGAAAGCTGGAGGCATCATAGTAATCAAAACAGCATGGCATTGGCATAAAGACAGATATATAGACCAATGGAACAGAAGACATAACTCAGAAATAAATCCATGCATTTACATCTTTGATTTTTGACAGAGATGCCAAAAACACATCTCTTCAAAAAGTCTCTTCAGTTAGGAAAATGATATCCACCTCACACCACATACAAAAATCAATTTAAAATGGATTAAGCAGCTAAACATAAGATCTGACACATTAATACTTGTTCAAGGAAACACAGCAAAAAGTTCCATGGCATTGGCTTAGGCAATGACTTTTTGGATATGATCCCAAAGCACAGGCAACAAAATTAAAAATTGACCAAAGAAATTACAGCAGAATAAAAAGTTTTTATACAGCAAAGAAAACAACAGTACGAAGAGTCAACCCACAGATTTAGAGAGAATATTTGCAAACTATACATCAGATAAGGCATTAATATCCAAATCATACAAGGATCTCACTCAATATCAAGAAAAGAAATAATCTAATTTTTAAAATATTGGCAAAGATTTTCACCTGAATAGACATTTCTTAAAAGAAGACACAGATATGATTATTGGGTACATGAAGAAATACTAATCAAATACATCACTAATCATAAGGGAAATGTAGGTTAAAACGGAAATGAGATATCACCTCACACAAAAGATACCAAGAATTAGCAAAGATAGGAAACTAAAGGAATCCTTTAATACTGTTGTTGGAGATTTAAATCAGTACACCATTATGAAAGACAGTGCAGAGTGTTCTCAAAAATAAATAAAAAGGGATGGGGTTGTAACTCAGTCATAGAGAGCTTGCCTAGCATGTGTGAGGCACTGGGTTTGATCTTTAGCACCACATAAAAATAAATAAAATAAGTGTGTTCCATCCAACTATAACTTCCAAATTTTTTTTAAATTAAAAATAGAGCAATCATATGATCCAGCCATTCCACTTCTGAGTATATCACCAAATGAAATAAAGTCAGTATGTCAAAAAGATACCTGTACTCTCATATCTATTGCATCACTATTCACAATATCCAAGAAATGGAAACAACCTAAGTGTCCACAGACTAAAGAATGGGTAAAGAGAATGTGGTGTATATGTGCACAAGAGAATAGTATTCTATCATTAAAAACAGATAGACCTGGGGGCTGGGGCTGTAGCTAAGTGGTAGATCACTTGCTTTGCATGTGTGAGACACTGGGTTCAATCCTCAGTACCACATAAAAATAAATGAAGATATTGTGTCCATCTGCAACTTAAAAAATATTTAAAAAATAGATAGGTCTTTCATTTGTGACAACATGGATTGAAATGGAGAATGCTATGTTAAATGAAATAGATCAGATACAGAAAGATGAATACTGTATGATCTCACTCGTGGTGAATCTAAAAAGTTAATCTCATAGAAATTGAGAATAGAATAGGAATTACTGAGTCTGGGGAGAGTCAGGGATTGGGAAGGTGTTGGTCTAAGGGTACAAAACTTCAGTTAGATAAAAAGAATATGTTCAATGATTTATTGTGAACATGGTAACTATATTTAATAAAAATGTATTTGCATACTTAAAAATTGCTGAGGGAGTAGATTTTAAGTGTCTGTACCACAAAAAAAAATGTGCAAGGTAATGCAAATGTTAATTAGTTTGACTTGTTCATTCCACATATTTCAAAACATCAAGTTGTACCTTATAAGTACATACAATTTTTATTTGTCAAATTGAAATAAACTAATTTTATAAAAAGAAGAGGAAACACTAAGAAGCCCTCAATTATAGCTTTCTTTAGAGAGGTAAAATGAGTATTTAAACTTGAAGGTAATTTCACTTTTTAGTACATTTCCTCTGTTATGATTTGCTATGGTTAACATGACACCCCATATAACTTTTTCAACTTAGATATATGTTAAAACAGTTTGGGAGGTGAATATATGTAACCAAAACATATTAATTGATAAACTAATAATTTTATTCCGAACATAGTTACAGAATCATGATCTTACATTCTTATACTTTAAGCAATCCTGAATGTTTCAGTTCATTCTCTAACAATAGGAAACCTGCAAAAAGCATGTCTAACTTAGTAGTGAAATAGCATATCTTACAAGTTAGTCACACTTGAAGCCTGCTATAACTTGTAAAGGGTTATGCAAATATGAGGTATTGTCTTTATTCAAGAAGGGACAATGAAATCATCTAACCCATAGGGAACTCATAATAATGGTGCAAAGTAGATAAGAGAAGATGATTCAGTTTTCAGGGTAAATCAATTGAGCTACAGAATCCAAATTCAGTTCCTTAGCAGTGACACCCTACACAGTTCTTTAGAGTATAAATTGTCTGAACCTGTAATGTTTTAAACATTAGTAAACCACAAAACCCTCCTTATATCATTATTGCTCTGTAAGAAATGAAAACTTCTCAGTAAATAAAAAAACTTCCACTACCAAAAAGTCAAGTACTTAAGAGATTAAAAAAAAAGGAATGTAGTATTTATAATACAAGATAATGGCAAGAGCAACCCCAGAGACCTGTTTAAACAGAGTCATTTACACAGCATATTGTTTTCAGAGGTTCTTTGGATTTCTCTACTTATAAAAATATCATTCTTCTGTAATAGATGTTGATGTTGCCTGAAATCTGATTTCCTAAGAGGAAGTTGTCCGGTGAGTGTCCACTGTAAGTGATGTATAGAATAGCAATCAGGTTTCCATGGTCTCATTGTTTTGGTTAAATATCTAACAAATATAAGAATGCCCTATGCAGTCAATATTGACAAGACCATTAAGCTAAGGTTTAACATCATGCAGCTAATGCTTATAACATTCCCCTTTGTTTAGCTTGGATCTTCACATATTATTTAGTGAATGTCCAGATAAATCAGTTAATCTCAGAGATAGCTAGTTCCAGATTCATTTGCTCTCTTTCATTTGCTTTTCCTCTAATCCCTCTGCCCATCTGGCTGTGAGTCCAGCTGGATACAGCTCAATCTAGGATATGCAAGAGCAAGTAGTTACGAAAACAAATACATTTTTTTTTAACCCTCACCAGTACAAATAGTCACATTCCATGATTTGGCTAGGACCAAGAAACCAGTGGGTAAGAACATAAACATGGACCACCACTGGGATTCAGAGAAATACAGATCTGTCTGAGGAATTGAATAGACCCTGAGAGAAACCCATTGCAGGGACGGTTGACAGGGCTTTAATGAAAAGCACCAGCAAGAGGAAAGAAGCATCCTGGCTCAATCATGGAATTATGCTTCCCTCCAACTTAGGTCCTAAGTACACTATAGGTATGCCTGAGTTATCAGCCCTCTGAGGGTGACTCGGCTCCCTTGGAGGAAGAGATCTATGTATGAAACTTCAACAACTGTATTCTTTAACGTAGTGGCAAGCACTTGTGCTAGAAGGTCCCCCACTGAAGTAACTGGGCCCCCACACCCTAATAAAAAGCCTGATGCCAGAGAGAGGGGAGGAAGGAGGTTTCTTACCAGCCAGAGAGAGAGAAACACAAAACATCTGGAGAGAAGAGGAGAGCATGTCAAAGAGGTGAGCACAAAAGCCCACAGATCTGCATATGGGGTGTAGGAGGCTAGGGGAGTAGAAGGTAAAAGAGAATTGGCATTGCCCATTTTGAGTAGGTAGGTGGCATCAGCTGGGGAAATGCTAAAGCCTAGTGGGCTATAAAGTAAAGGTGAGCTGTAGTCTGCTATCCCAAATAAATGTAAGACAAATTCCCTCTCCTATTTATACTGATCTTGGGACTACCTGGAGCAATAACCTGCGCTCCTGTCATTCTGCAGGAGGACATTCATTATCAATACTATGAATGAAGGGTCTGACAACTACAGAAATCTGATGTGAGACCCCAAAGCTGGTATGCTTAGGGAGCATTGGAGTGTATTTATATATACATATACTTATACACACATAAATACATATTATGTATATCTTACAATAAAAATGACATAACTTTATATTATTCTCATCTAAAACAAAGGCTAATATTTATGAGTAAGACACAGAAACTTGAGAAATGGTAATTCTAATACATACATAAACATCAAATAGATCCTTTTGCTTCTACAAACAAATCATGTCTGAGAGGAAACCAAGTGCATGTATCCCGTTAGTGGAAAATGGTAGTGTTGCTTTTCTCTGGAGATGTTCCTGGAGAATGGTTTTCACAGATAATATTAAATAAAGATATTGAGGTGGTAAGTGGCTGTTTAGCATCCCCACTTCCACCCCAGGTGACATGGATTTAGGCCTCTCTTCTCAAAACAGCTTCCACCATATGGTACTAGTTAAAGAGGGTTATTTCCATTTCAGTGAAGAGGATAAAAAAGAGAAAACCTGAAAACATGCTAAAAGCCTTCAGAACTGACAATCTATTAGCTTTAATCAAGGCTGGGTTATAAGCATGAACTCATGAGTTCTCTCCTCAGTCACAGTATGGGAGATCTGGTTCACAGGATGCTTTCTGGCTATCCAGGCCCCATACACCAGTGAGAGGAGAGTCTGTTCCTACTGCACATTCCTGGTCTCCCCTTTGTTACTGGGTGCATCTTGAGAAAAGCTGGGAAGCTTGGGCAACAGCTTACCCCTTCCCCTTTGGTGAGATAACCAGCTCATTAAATCTAAACGTGAAGGGCATTTTATTACGAAGAGTCAGATCCAAAGATTTACTTGCCCATTTTTCATCTGCTTCCCCTCCTGCTTATTCCTTTGTATTCGCTAATGGCCTTTCTCTAAGTTATATAATCCTGTCATGGGTATAAAAATATCACTCCAAGGCTGCTCATTTGGCCTAAATCATTCAGCCGTTAGCACTGACAGGGCGGGTGTATGAACCACATTGGAGGCAGGAGGACAGCTGTCCCCCTCGCTACTCATTGTCACTGGGCTAAGAAATGCTGAGATTTTAATAAGACCATAAAGTAGAGTGACAGGGACTGGCATGATAGGTAGTTTTCATTAGTATTCAGAATGCCTGGGATAATAAATTAGAGCAATTGAGCAGAAATGGGCAATTTGATTATTCAACATTTTTCAACAACAGCCCAAGCAGCTGGACCCAGAGCCGTTCTGCTGACTTCTCCCCACGCAATCAGGCTGGTGGGGCACAGGTGAATGCGCAGCAATCATTTTCTCCTACCTGGACTCTGGGAGTAGGAGCCTCGGACAGTGTCTTAACATGCTTGGTGAGTGTGAATTGATGGTCAGGAGGAGGAAGTCTTCATATATCTCTGCAGCAGAGGTGGCAAAGTTTGACTGGCTGACTTCCTTTTATTGCAACAGGCCTCTGCTTATTGAGAATACTGACACAAAGTAGCAGGAGGGAAGCCCCTACATGCATGGCAATTTACATTCCAGGCAGGGGCCATCAGTCAACATGGTTTTCCTGTGGAAACCCTGATCTAGTAGGAGACCAGCCTTTGATTGATTCATTCTGGCTAAGGGGCTAACTTTTCCTGAACTGTCATCAAATTATATATACATATATCTATTTCACCACATGTATCAATTGATTAAATAGGGAAGTATCATTAGCAATTGTAGAATTTTATATTTGACACAGGATCATTTGAACCACCATAAAAGTCTTACAGTTCTTTTGTACTTCCTGCTTCTTTTTATTGGTATTCCATTAAAAATAATTTTAAATTATCTGTGAATATTGAAATTCACCAGGATGGGTGAATACAGAATGGCTTTCTTAGATGTGGCTATAGGTATTTTGAGAAAGTCTGAATTGGGGTTCATAATCACATCATTGCTTCATGAGGGTCTGATACACAAATTTCTGTTTTGACATCTTGTTGTCTTAATACTGCAGTTTCCTACAGTAAAAATAGGCATCAGGCATCATGTGGTTTTACCGTTTGGGACAGAAAGTCTCTTGGTTTTCTTGATTTGTCACATCATTAATGACAGAGATTTGCCCTTTCATCCTGATATCACAGAGGGGTCATATGCTTTTAGTTGGAATACAAGAAGGACTCTACTGTGCTCAGTGCTAAAACTGATTCAGATGTTACACTTTTAAAACTTCCTAATTCAATACAGAGATCTACATATTGATGTACAATGGAGGATTGCCATGATCCTTTGCTGCTTCTTTTGGGTGTGGTTCAGTACATATGTGTGTATGTGCATGTGTGTGTGCATATGTATGCATACACATGTATGTATATACATGCAAATCAATTTTGCCTTTGAAATAGCTTCATTTCAAGACTGTCCACCCATTCAATGACTATGTCAACACATTTGGGATTACTCTTCACAGATATTTGAATATTCATACATACTAGTGTTATTACTACATTAGACAGCATCCTATAATAACTACATGCTTGCTTTCTATTTCTGACTTCCTCTCCTTATTTCTTTGGATTCTGCTTCCCTGCATTCTCTCAGTGCTTCACCCAACGTCCTTTAGAGTATCCCAGAAGGTGTCCACTGGAGTAGAAAAGAAGCCAAGTAACCCAGAAAGGACCTTGGGGATGGGGGGGGGTCTGTCAAGCACTGAGTCTTGCCTGAGGCAGCAATGCAGGCATAAACTTGCGGGCAATAGCATGGATGGTTTATTTTGGGATATTAAAGGGCTGTGCTCTGAAGTTCAAAGTCAAGTTCAAATCCTGATTTGAGTAGTCATGGCAGTGAGACTCTTAAGTTGACTTCTGAACATTGGTTTTCTCATTTATA
Organism: Spermophilus citellus; assembly: GCF_964194105.1. NCBI lineage: Eukaryota > Metazoa > Chordata > Mammalia > Rodentia > Sciuridae > Spermophilus > Spermophilus citellus. Next base: position 31,552,673 of record NC_138196.1, read on the forward strand.
AAATAGGGATAATGATTAAGACACATGATGATTAATTCCTCATGGAATTATTGTGATGATTAATTATGTGTCAAGCACTTAAAGTGGCCCAGGGAATAGAATTCAGAACTCTCTTCTATTTACATTCATTGTCTTGGTGACCTCATGTAGTCTCAGGACTTTAAATATCATCTAAATGTGGTGACTCCTTGATTCATATCTTTAATCAAATCTGACCCCTGAACACCAGCATCCTATATCAAATTATCTCCCTGACATCACCTCTGGGATGTCCAGTAGGCGTGTATAATTTAAGATATCCCAAACTGAGTTCTTCATCTCCACCCCTTATCAAGCTTTCTTCTATTATAGTTCTCCTTATGTGCAACAAACCAACTTTTCCATTCTTCAGGCCCAAATCCCCGGAGTCATTCTTAATTACTGTCTCTTTCTCTCTCTCTCTCTCTCTCTCAAACTCTAAACCCAACTTATTTGTAATCCTTTGGGATCTACCTTCAGAGTAACTCCAGAATTAATTCACTTCCCTCTAACTCTTCTACTAACAATCAGCTTGAGAAAGTGATATTTACAGACTACAGCAAACAACAAAATAATTACCAAGATAGACCATATAGTGACAAAAAAGGACTCCCATTACCTCATGCCAAGTGAGACAGACAGATTTCATTTGCCCATCCTTCTCCAATATCCTCCATACTTATCTTGTATCTTGGTGGCAAACTGGTGTGAGCGGTATCAGAGGTCAGAAAACCTTTTCCTTTTTTTAAGTATTTTTTTAGATGTTGATGAACCTTTATTTTATTCATTTATTTATATGCGATGCTGAGAATCAAACCCACTGCCTCACACATTCTAGGTAAGCGCTCTGCCACTGAGTCACAACCCCACCCCAGCAAACCTTTTCTGTAAAGAGCTGGATATTAAATATTTAAGGTTTTGCTAATGAATGGTCTCTGTCTCAACTATTCATCTCTAACCTGTGGTGTGAAAGCAGCCATAGATGATAGAAAAAAATGAATGAACATGGGTGTGTTCCAATAGAACTTTATAGAAACAGCCCGCAAGCCAAGTGCCAACAAGTGAACTATCTCAAGGATTATCTATGCGTTCTGCTGGGATTAGGTCAATAGGGAACATTAGCAAGAAATGCAAGAGAATGAGGAGAGAAGGTTGGAGTGTTTACTCTTTTGAGATCCCTGCACCCTGTGTCCAACTAAAGATCTTAGCTCTTGGCAGTTGGTATGCTCCATGTAGCAGTAACTGCCTCTGGTTCTTGTAAAATATTTCTCCCACACCCCTTCAGGCCTAGTGATGGGAACAGTAAATGCTTTATTTCTTGAGATTTCCTGACATTTTGTTGTTTGGTAATAGACCCTTTACTGCACTGTTAATTCAGTGTGTGTTTTTGTCCTCCAGTACCTGACTGAGACACTTATATGATAGCAATAGTCCTATGTCCACACTACCTCCCTCACCCCATCTATATTTAACAAAGTAGTTAGAGTGAGTCTACTAAAACTGGTAACTTCAGGTCCTGTCACTCATCTGCTCAAAACTCCCACAGCTGCAAAGTTCTTAAATGACCTATAAAGGTCTGCACTATCTGCCCTGAACTGCCCATTACATTTCAATTTCTCTCTTCCACTCTCACTCTACTCCTGTTAGAATGTATCAGGCCTGCTCCTGCACAGGGCCCTTGCACTTCTTATTCTTCCTGCAGAAAATGTTTTCCTAGGTATCCTCAGAGCTTCATTACCCACCACTACCTTTCTTCCTACTTTTGCTCCAAAGTCAAATTTGAGTCCTTCTCTGGCTTTATTACTAGACCTACTTTCCCAGATTAATTTTATTTACTATAAAAAGGTTGACTATCCTTTATTCAAAATGTTGGGACCAGAAATGTCTCAATTTTGGGAGTCTGGGCTAATCACATATACACAATGAGATATCCTGGAAATAGAACCCAAGTATAAACATGAAATTTACTTATGCTCTTTTATACATATAGCCTGAGTATAGTTTTATACAATATATTTTGCATGCATTTTTACTGTGAACTGTCATATATGATCAGGTGTGGAAGTTTCTACTTGTGGCATCAGGTTTGTGCTCAAAAAGTCCTAGATTTTGGAGCAGTTCAGATTTTTTTTTCAGATTTTGGGTTAGGGATGCTCAATTGTTACTTTCAATACTCTAACATGCTGTTTGTATGTAACAATATGTATATGACACGTGTATAATAATACTTGTGTATTGTCTCTCCCCTACTACACAGCTACACCATAGTAGGATCTTTGTTTTATACATTGATATATTCCCAGTGTCTGACACCAACAGATACTCAGTACATCATAGTTGGAAAATTAGTTATTTGAGAAAAGCCCTGTGGACTCAGTGCTGGGAAAGCTGGACTAGAATTGAGTCTCTATATTTCCATCATTTCTCTCCTCTCTCCCTCCCTCAGTTGCTCCCTTTCTTTCTGTGATAGTCCTTACAATAAATGAATGTGTGTTTGCTGAAAAATGTAATAGAAATAGAAATTTTCAAAAGTGAAACACTATCCTCAACTTCCAAACTGATTTCAACATTCAGTGTTCCTTTCCCACACTTCTTCACATGCTGATACAATCTTAAATTTATAAACATAAACTGGGTACTGTTTTGGGGTTTTACTTTTGGCTTCATTTTTACATAATGGCCTTTGTGTGTCTAGGTATCAATATACATGTACACTTATTGAAAAGTACATATCATATGAAAAAATATTAACATTGTGAGCATTCTGATCATCCTTATTTGCATCTTTTAAAGTATCTGTATCCATTCACGTCTGTCTGTATAATTTTTTAACAGGAAAAACTTCATGATAAGTCTGTTACTATAATTGGATCTATTTAAAACAAATATAAATGCAGATTCTCTAACCAAGGTGTTAAATTGATATTTACTATTTATTTTACCATAACTTTTCCCACTTCGATTTGTTTTAAGATTGAGATTATAGTGTTTGCCTTTTCCTAAAGGAAACTGTGTGTTAAACTACAATTGCCTTCAAATCTGGACAATTTTAAAGTAGAAATAAAATTATTCTAGATCCTGAACACTAACTTTAGCTATTTTCTTAAAATGTTACTTAATTTTTATTAACATATAACTTATTTCTTACATTTATAACTATCATGTAAACCCAAAGTTAATAAATATAAAACACTGAAAAACTCAATAAAATTCAAAACACTAGCATTAATTTGACACAAAATGCTATTTTTGTGAAAGTAAATTTCTAATATTCGCGTTAATGATTGAACAACCCAGCCTCAAGTTTGGGCCTATGTTTAATCTTTCTCATTTCTGATTCAGTAATATAGAAAGTGTTAATTTGTAATTGTGTTTTATAAATTATTATTAATGCCTTTAAGGTAATGTCAACTAGGTCAAGTTCATCAGAACACATACTAATCAAAACCGCCACCAATGGACTCATCTTTGCAAATTTCAGTGAAGTTTCATTCTGTAAACTCGTCTTATTCAGTTAAAGATACTGGTACTCTTAACATTGCTGCATTATTGAAATCTACTTAGAGTCCATTTTGCCAGTATTAGCAACAGAATTAATTGCCTTTTCCTTTTTACTACTACTTTATTGTAACCGTGCAGGTACACATAGAGATGGGCATTTTTGCAGGCAACCTACGATTTTGGTCTATGGCTTTGGTGTAACTTTATTTGTTACACTATGGGGTGGCTTCACTTTCTTGTTCCTTCCCTCTAGTTAAGTCAAAGCAGGATACTGATTTATCAGTTGTTCTGTGACATTATTTGGTTATTACTTAGGAAGAATATACTCAAATCTTGAACTGTCAAGCTATATGATTATCACACGGACATTTGATTCTAAGAAGCTCAAAGGGATTATAAAACTGTGTTTATTTTTCATGCAGATAACTTTGTGTTTAGTTATAACAATGATCATATTTTCTCAGAGATATCATTTACCCAAGAGTATAGAAGTCCTGTGTTCCAGATTGAAAAACAGAGATAAAATAGATTTCAAAATCTAGTTGGTCTTAAGCTCAAATGCAGCTACATAACTTTACAATCTATGGAAACTTGAGAAATTTATTTAGCCTTTTAAGTTTGGACATTAAGCATTCTCCCAAAGTGCATGTGTTAAATGCTTAGTCCCCAGGATGGAGATATTGGAGATGGAAGAACCTTTAGGAAATGGGACCTTGTGGGAAGTCTCTGGTCATTGGTAACACATCCTCAAAGAGGATAGTGGAACTCCAAACACTCCCTCGGTTCCCTGCCATGAGGTGAGCAATTTTACTCTGCTGTGAGCTTCTGCCATGATGCATTGTCTCACCATAGGCCTAAAAGCAACCATGCCATCAATCATGGGCTGGAACCTCCACAATTATGAGCCAAAGTAAATCTTTTCTCTTATAAATTGATCTCTCTCAGATATTTGTTATAGTGGTAGAAAGCTGACTAACACACTTTCTGAACCTCATTTTCCTTTTTGGTAAAATAATTATTATCCCCATTGCTATCAGGAGAAGACCAATACTATAGTGTTGTGGGGAGCACTTAATGAATTGATTCATGCCAACTGCCAGACAAGATCTAAGCATTACCAAACTTGTAGTTGCCTTTACAAACAGTACAGTTGTTGGAGTCTCTAGTGCCAGACAAAAAAAAAAAAAAAAAAAAAGCTTCCACAGCATCAACAGTTCATTTACTGAGTCCCTAAATCACTCCACAAAGTGGGTGATTATAGATTTAATCACCAGCTGATATTAAGACCCAATTTTACAACCACAACATCACATAACTTTCCAACAAGCAAGGGGATAATCTTTTTGCATATGACCAGTCCCTGATCTAATAGAAGCATTTTTCTTTTCTAAGGTTAAGACCCAAACTCAGTCCAGAGACAGCAGGCCAGTTAAATATGCATTCAAATTAGTCATGATGCTCTTAAGGAGCAGTGTTCAGGGCAGAAGAGGATATAAGGCAATTAAAAAACTTTTGTGGGTGATTAAGTGTTCAAACACATGCTGTGAATAGCTTTCCATATCTGATGACAGTAAAAAGAAGAACTAGGGTTGATTGTGCTGGTTTCCATCAAAACAGAAGCTTCTAACTTGGTAGTATTTATTCACACCTATTTTTCTATCCTGAGCCCTTGGAACTCTCAAGGAAAGGTCAGCAGTATACTGGAGAAGGACAAGCGCGATCCATGGACTCAGCACAGTGTGCAAATTGCTGTGTTCCCAATTTCTACCAAGTCCTGTGGGGGGCGGGCAGGTAGTTCTAGCTGTAGATATAAAATACACCCTTACTGATAAAGCAAGCTTTCATTTACTTTTTTTCCTCCTGTAAACTTCGGGAAGCATCATGCACTGAACTTTGCCAGCCTATTTGTCTTGTCTTTAGAGATAAGAGTTGGGTGCATTGTTTACCTTAGGACGGTGTCCATGCTGATACCTGGTGAGATGTACATGTGAATAGGCAATGATAGATACAGGTGCATAGTACCAGGCCCTAACCCTGAGCTAGGAAAGACGCCACTGTCCTCCCAACATGAAAACTGGAAGTTTGCTTTTGTATTAGAATGCATACTCCCTGAGTCAGTGGAGGAGATCAGCTAGCTAAAAAAATAAAAATAAAAATAAAAATAAAAATAAAAATAAGTACCTAGTTGGTGAATTGAAAAAAATAAAATACAGGGAAGATGAGGAAGCTGAATATAAATTGCCAGGGGAGGCTGGAAAAGAAGAACTGACACTACTGTGTTATCCATGTACTAACAGGGACGTCTAAGCTTGGCAACAAGTGACAACAGTGTGCCGAGAGCCAGGGATTAGATCCAACCCCAGAGCAAAGAAATATTCCTTTTTCTCCTCACTGGAGGCCTGGCCACCTACCGTCATTATTTTCATTATCTCTTCTTCCATGAGGCCACCTGGCTACTGCCAAGCTTTTCTCAGCTGACACTGTTGATTGTGTTTATTCAAAGTCCTCTGTGTGTCTTGCTCTGCCTTGCCATTCCCCCCACCACAGCGAAGGGCTGTGGAGCTTTATAGCTTTCTGTTCAACAGCTGGCAGCTACAAATTAACTTTTTGACTTCATTAGGCTAATATGCTGAATTATCCCTAATTTGGAGCACCTGAAGCACTCCCCGCCACCTTCCTCTCCCCTTGGACCACCTTCTCTCATCAATCAGGAGCTGAGTGGCAGGAAGCAGCATATGGAGCTTCAGGCAGGCTTGGTCAGAGCCTTCTCTGTTTTTCTATCCCTGCCGAACGACTGGGCTCCGACCATTCCAATCCATAGCTCCCATCTCTGCCATCAGGGCTGGTGTGAACACAAGATGCCACGGTCTTTGCAGGGATAAAAATGACCAGGGAGACCCTCCGTGCCTGTGTCTTTGGGCATGTTCCTCTCCTCAACAGGCAATTTCCATGCTAGATAGTCTTAAGTCCAAGCAGCCTTCAGCATGGTGATCTTTGCTTTCATTCAGCTTTAGCAGGAGTCAGACTAAATGGATGACATTCACTGCCTTTCACCGCTCTTCCCCCGGGAACCAGGTGGTCAAAAGCTCCCATTTCACTCACATAGTCGGTAAGAAATGAGGCCAAAAAGAGCAAAATTTATTTACCATCTCAGAATCACACCTGCATCTACTGATAGGGGCCTTGCGCTCGTTCCCTTCCAGCTGGATATACTTAAAGCCCCCAAATAGTTCAACATAGTCCATAAAAGTTGCACAAAGATCTTCCCAGTATCCTGTCGGGCTCAAGTGCCAATTTTCTTCCCAGAGAGTTTTCCCTAGAGGGCACTGAAGGAAAACCAGCACAAACACAACCCTTAAAAATCTCTCTCAGATCCATGATGCACTGCTCCCCGCAGTTTCAGTGGATCAAACTCTTTTCATCATATGGCCCTCCTGGAACTCCCCCTCCCTAAAAGCCTGTCCTGGAGAATGAGGCTAGGGAGAAGAGAGAGGCAGATAAACAAGATTTGCTGGAACAAAGAAGCCCGAGCATCTCTGACTTAAATCGTATAAGGGGAGTTACACTTTATAAAAGCAATTCAGATGCACTTTGTCCATGGACCAGAAGAGGAAATGGTTTCTTAGAGATAGAATTGGACCATAGAAAGTGAACATCCATGCCAGAAACTTAAATTGGCTATTGCTTGATTTTACGTCCCCTAGGTAGGTTTTGTTTCCTGTAAGCTTTTATTTCTATGGTTTATAGTCCAGACAACCATATGCATTCGTTTTCCTAGGATAACCCTTGTTTACATTTGTTGCCATGACATAATTTTTAATAGGTTCTTCTTCTACTTTCAAAAATATTCTCACTAGGACAATACGTTATAAGATCAACCTATTTGCAGTGAATTCCCCAATCACCATTTGTCTCTTTTTCCAACTTCAAGATGAGAGGCAGATTGGATCAGTGGCTTTTTGAGAATTTATATTAATGTTATGAGTGCTATTTTTTTTTTTTTGCATTTTGAGTCTCATTTCCTCTTGGTTACTTCCCTCTACCCTCACTTGGGGCAAAATCGGATTCAGAGGCAGTGTGTTGGAAAGTGTGGAATTTGGAGTGGTACAGACTCGGGTTTTAGTCCCTTGCTGACACTCACTCTAGCCTTGGTCACAACCATTGGGATCCTTCTCACAATCTTCATCCGAATAATGAAGCTTATGGTCCCTATCTTGATAGTATTTTTTTTAAGAGAGAGAGAGAGAGAGAGAGAGAGAGAGAGAGAGAGAGAGGGAGAGGGAATTTTTTTAATATTTATTTTTTAGTATTTGGCGGACACAACATCTTTGTTTGTATGTGGTGCTGAGGATCGAACCCGGGCCACATGCATGCCAGGCGAGCATGCTACCGCTTGAGCCACATCTCCAGCCCCTCTTGAAGGAAATTGAAAGGATTATATATGACAATATAGGTCTGGAACTTGGCATGGTGGTGAGGAGAAGCAGCTAGAGCCATAGACAGCAAGAGCATTCGGTAGCTGCAGCCACCAAACAGCCCACACCACAGGTGAATGGGCTCAGAAATGGCAAAGAAAAAGCCCACAGATTTGGGTTAGAGCTTTGACTAAGCTTATCCTCTGAAGCAAAATAAATAGGACAACCAAGCTGTGTCCTCCCATGAGATCTTGTCTAAGTTATAGTTTCTTTCCATACATGTGAAAATTAAATAATGTTTATAATACATTATAATGATAAAATTTATATGGAAATTAAGTATCATTTCGTGGATGGTCCCCAGTCCTGTTTGGGAGAATGTTCCTACACCACATGAGAAGATATTGTACTGTACGTTCTGGAAAGTGCACTAAACCCAGAGACAAGCCCCAACTTCTGTCAGGAGTAAACTGGGAGCTGAAGTTATGGGTGAAAGTGTGTAGAGGCCATCCAGTTATCAGTGGAAGAAATAATTTCCTTACAATCTGAGGAGTTGGAAGCACAATACCCACTCTGTAGGGCTGACATGATTAATTGCTTGCCCAACAGCTACCTTATTTTCTGATAACAGATACCCAATTTTGAGGTAGAAAAAGACCATCTCAATGTACATTGACTATTCTTCCAGTCTCAGGGCATGAACAAATGTGCAATTCAAGTCAGACCTGGTGATCACACTCCCATGCCAGTGTTTGCCCTTGGAGGGGTGCCTCTGTGCAATAAGATGTAAATAGAGATGTGGAAAACAGATGGGAGCTTTTCCAGGATAAAATGATAGATTTTATCTTTGTTCCCATCCCAATTTCCTGTCTTGGCTTCATTATGCAAGGAGTTTGGTAGCCCTTTGGTTATCAAGAAACCCCAGCAACACAATGAAGGACTAGAATGGTGAAGATGGCCCCAATGACATTTTTGAGCTACTGATCAGCAAAGAAATGTCCATCACTGGTACCTGTAAAGGAGAAAACACATGTATATGCATTATTTGTTTCACTGTTAGACACACAGTCTTACAGCCAGAAGCATTCCTAAGTGATACATCTCCATAAGTTAAAGTAACACATAAGTTGAGTATCATGCTTGGGTCAGGCAAGTATTCAAATATTAGGTGAAGAATGGATTCATAAGTCTCTTTCAAAAAAATGCATCCCCACTTATTTGCAAAGTAACTATAGGAATAAGGTGTAGTGAAAGGATGTTATTCTCTAAAAGAATGGAATTTTTAGATTCTTAGTAGATGCATAAAATCCTGCTGTGATAAAACTATGAAATGCAATTAAATCAATTGGTCTGAACATTTTGAATTTGAATTTCTGGAGTTGGCTGGCATCTTTTGTGTTTCCAGACCATGTGATATGCATGTAAAATCTAAGGGTTAAAAATAATAAAAAATAAGATTTGAAAAACCACATTGGGCTTCCCTGTCAGCAGCAGTTCCATTTTTAAGTGTCAAGATTAATATTTCACACGTACTAGCTCATTAAAAAAAGTAACCTTGGAACACTGTGTCAGGTAGAGATTTTTTTAAGATGTGCTGGAAATTATGCAGCCACAAAGAGAATTCCCACTAATTATCTTGGCACTCATATTATGCTGACCAGTTTGTCACCAAGTTGGGGGTGACAGAGAAGAGGACCCCCTCCATCCTGTCTCATGCATTGCTTTGCTCCATTTTCCTCTCAAACTCATTTGTTCGATGCTCGTATTTATGCAAAAGAGGGTAATGAGGTAGCCAAAGGTTACAGAGGGGTGAGAAGGGCTTTTGCATGATGAGAACATTCGTAACTAGGGAGGCCAGCCTCAGGCTGTCTGAAATTGAAATTTGGGGCTAAATTAATAACTCAACCTGAGCACATGCAGTTTTCAAGTAAGACTTCTCTAGGGTTGAAACTATTTTGTTTCACATAAGAGAATCTCTAGATATGATAGGAAAAAGAAAACAAAAACAAAGTTGAAGACTATTCCATGGCAAGTAGTACCTTTTGCAGGGAGGCAAATAAAAAGCGGATGTCTAAGGCACCGGTTTTTCAAACTATCTCCAGGATGTGCTTTTGTATTTCAATCTAGAGTATGTGAGTCCTTGTATTGTAGTCTTAGAGACCAATAATGATCTTGTACATAATTATACATGCAAACACACAGACATCTGTTCTGCAGTTATTCTCCTTGATCCCTATAGAGTCAGTGTCAGCTAGGGTCCAGGAAAAGCTCAGGGGCAGAACAATATGCCTGACTGGAATGGCACTGTGTTTTTCCTTAATTTCCCTGTAACTCAGGACCAGGAACATTGAGATCATTTTTGAAGTCTGACTAAAGATGTGGTGGGTCATCTGCTTGAATTTTGAGGGTGGGCATATCCAAAGGAGAACTCTGAGAAAGAAAGAGAGAGAGGAAATAAGATAGAAAAAAAAATGACATGGGAGATATTATAGACTGACCAGTGAAGACACTAGCCTACAGCTATTTTATAGACTGAAAGGGGTGATCCTGGATATCAGAGACAGATTAGCATGGAAATCTACCTTTCTTCTCAGTTCCATTTTGCACTTCCAGTATTGGATGCTCTAGATGATTATGTTTCAAAGTACCTATAACATCTCTATAAGATCAAGAGAAAGAAGCTAAATTGGTTAAGAGGATCAAGGGGTTGCCATAAGCTAGCCAACTCAAATTCTTTGACTTACATCAGATGGAAAGTCATGGTTAAAACATGATGATGAGAGGCTATGCTGGAGATGGAAGTGATAATCTAGTAATATTTGCAATTTAAAATAATCAAACATGGGACAAATCAAAGGATCCCTTTGTACAAATGGAAGAAGATAGGATTTCAGTGATCTTTTGCATGTCAGGCAGAAGCTGAACTAGAGCCCAGGTCTTGTGATGCACACTGCAGCGGCTCTCACTTCCCTGCTGTGCTCCTGTGAACTGTGATAGGGAGTAAATGAATGAATGAGTCTCTCAGTTCTGTTCCAGCTATCTGCTGTTTCCTTGCCATCTGATCATCTGTGATGGGCCATCGATAGGGGATAATTCTGCCTACTGTTAACACAGAGACTGTCAGGTGGTCTATGACCTTTGTAAGAAATACATTTTCTATGATTTCCGTGTGTGTGTGTGTGTGTGTGTGTGTGTGTGTGTGTGTGTGTGGCTTTTGGCTACATGTTCCTTTTTTCCCAGTTCTCCAGTAATGTAGCCAGAAGCTAAAGGGCAGGCATGCTGAGCTTTTATAACCAACACTGCCCACATTTTGGCCCCAATTTCTACTCCCAACCTAATTTCCCATGACTCAAACCCTAAGTCAAACTGAACTGTATTTTTCTTTCTACAAACTCCAATTTTCATGCCTTCAACCTTTGTCAGCATTACCTCTTTCTTTTTTTACCAAGGGGAAATTATCTGGCTTCTAATTTCACAGAGAAATAGAACCACAGGTGCCATCTCAGTGTAGCACTGCCAAACTACCAATCCCTAACTCAGACCCATCTTCTTTTGCGTCTCTGGTTTATTACCTAGGATCATTCATGTTCTCTGGAGACCATCCCTTCTGCCTTTTATGGGGTTTTATCTTATCAGTTATTTTCTTTCCTTTGTATCTTAACATTATCTTCTGGATCCCTGCTATCAGGTTTAAAACATGCTCAAATTTTACCCATTATAAAAAAAAAAATCTTCTCAATCCTTTTCTCCTGACAAGTACAGCATTCTTCTTACCTATTATGAATACAGTGTCTTTATAATGATAGGCAGATAATAATTACATAATTAGCTATTTAATGTTTTTCTTTCCTCTCAGTGAGAGTGCTATGAAGAAAGTACTGATTTTGCTTAACTCACTACTGTGTAGTTAGTGCTTAGCACAATAAATGACCCACAGTAGAGAGGTGTATATATATATATATATATATATATATATATATTTTTTTTTTTTTTTTTTTTTTGGTACTGAGGATTATACACGGGGGTGTGATACCACTGAGCCATGTCCTCAGCCCTTTGTTTTGATTTTTATTCCCAGACAGGGTCTCCCTAACTACTCAGGGCTCCATAAATTGCTGAGGCTGGTCTTGAACTTACAATTCTCCTGCCTCAGCCTCCTAAGTTGCTGAGGTTACAGGCATGTGCCATCAGCTTTCAATACATTTTGAAGGCTGATCATTGACTGAATGAATGCATGAATGATGTTCTTGTTTGGGGATCTGCCTTCCCTATAACCAGAATGTTCTTTCCATCTCCCTTTTCTCTTATTCAAATCCTACCAATGGTCTATTGATATTCAAATGTGAGGAATTACGCTCTCTTCCCACCCACAACGGAAGTGTACCCTGATGTCTCAAAGTAAAGACAGTTGCTCCCTCCTAAGAAATCTCGTGATCAGAATCTTTTGGTAACTTACACTTTAATAGTTTGTGTGTTCGATTATTCTCCCGTAAAACACCAACTGCTCATTGAGGGTAGGTTCTTGGACAGAGGCATCATACTGTCCTCCACAAGAACAGGGAAAGTGCTGGAAAAATGTGGAGCATTTAATAAACTCATTCATTTGTTCATTCAAACAAGAACTATTTAAGGAAAGACAGTGGAATGAATCTGACATAACTTTTCTATATACATACATGAATAATTCCACCATGAATCTCCACTTCATGTACAATCACAAGAATCCTAATTAGAATAAGATATGCTTCATGTTTGTATAATGTCAAAATATACTCCAGTGTCATGTATAACTAAAAAGAACTATTTATTGAACACCCACCAAGGCCCAGGCTAGGAATAAAAGGTATATAAGATATTGTCTTGGGCCAGGTTCAGGGGTTCATGCCTGTGATCCCAGGGGATTGAGAGACTGAGGCAAGAGGATCACAAGTTCAAGGCCAGCCTCAGCAACTAAGCAAGACCCTAAGAAAGTTATAGAGACCCTGTCCCAAAATTTAAAAAAAAAAAAGAAAAATAAATGTGGCTCAGTGGTTAATCATCTGTGGGTTCACTCCCTGGCACACACACACTGAGAAAGACAAAAGTCCTGGTCTGGGATATAGCTCAGTGGTAGAGGTACAGCACTTTCCCAGCATGCACCAGGCTCTGGGTTCCATCCTCCAGCATCACTAAACAAACTGTATTCACCCAACTTAAAGCAGGTGATGAAGAACACTTACCAGGCAATTGTGTTAATGTGATAAGCACCACAGGAAAAAGGCAACTGCAAAACTAGGGGTACCAAAGACCCTCCTCAAGGCTACAGAAAAGGCTTCCCAGAAGAAGGGTTATTTGAGTCTTGAAGATGAATCAAAATTAGTCCAGCAAAGGAAGCAGAGAAAAAAAACCATGAAAAGCCCCAAAATTGAGTCAGAGCATGACAAACTCAAGAAAGAGTCTGCTGTGGTGGACACCAAATGGGCAGGTGGAGGTGAAGCTGGAGCTAGATCTCAAGTTCAGTCAAAGACAAAGAAGTGACTAATTATATAACTGGGTTTGTGTTTTAGGAACTTCTTTCTTGCTGGAAAAATGAAAATATAAATGAATGACTACATATAAACATTGATTTGAAACAGAAACATATACACACGAATGATAAGGACTTCCACAGAGAAATAAGTTCAACTTGCTCCGGAAGATTTCCCACTCTGGGTGTATATTTTTCTGGGATTTACATTCACCCCTAAGGTAATGTGTATTGTGCATCTTGTCCTTTGGTCATTTTTTTTTCCTGTAAGACTTTAACAGTCTTCTCAGGTTGTTTAGAATTAATGAGGCAAATGTCCTCAATCAAGAAGCAATTTAAGAACATGCTGCTAATTTCAATGAGTTCTGTAAATGAACTAATTTAATACCAGTTGACCTTTTTATTTGAGGAGAATGATTTGTGGCTGTATTTTCCTGATTTGTGCCTATAAGCCTTGGCAATCTGAATGGGCACTTTGAGCCTCGGGGTAAACATTAATCATGGTAGGTGGATGGAACACTTCAAAGGCCAGGAGTGGGATAGTCATCTCAGAACGTATGTAAGGGGAGGGCATGGTTTTCACAGGAAAGTCTTCCCTATGTTTATAAAAATTTAAATCTGAAAGCCATAGACTAAGCAATACCAGGCTTCTTTGATGATAAAAATCAGGCAGAAAGATTCTGAAGAATATTACAAAAATTTACTCATGTCCGAAACATTTCCCTCCCCTATTTTTATTCTTTCGCCTCTTTAGAGCTCGGATGGCACCAATTATTTTTTAATTTCTTTCTTAACATAGAGGAGAATCTCACTTCCTGAATAAAGCTGCATCACACTTAATGATACCTTAATGATCCTGTCCTTTCTCCTATCTTTTACTAGCCAGTATTTCTGTAGCATTTTCTCTAAAATCAAGTCATCAGTAGAAATGTGTCTTTTACTGATGATTTCCTATGAAGGGTTTTGCCTTAAACCAGCAAATTCTACAGGTCTACAAGCAATGAGAACATTTTACAATACTACCATGCCAATAAAAGGATTATTTTATTATTTCTGCCACTGAAGCAGTTTCCATTTAATGGGAAAGCATTGTTCTAAGTATGGTTTAGTATTGTTGAATCAAGGCTGAATCAGCAGCTTTCAAGTGCCTGGTAAACTCAATCTTCTTTGAAAGCAGAAGGGAGGGAGAATTGAACTGATAACATCAGGGAAGGGTAGAATTTCTTTGAAATGAGGTAAAAAGCACTCACCATAAAGGAAATTATTAATAAAATGACTTTAAAAATAAGAACTTCTATTCATAAAATGGCACTTAATAAACACAGCAAAAGACAGGGCATAGAAAAGGAAAATGTATCACCACATATAAAACTGCCAGACGGTTTGGGGCAAGAATAACAGAATTCTTACAATCCCATAGAAAAATAGACAAAAGACTTGAGCAAGCACGTTAGGAAACAGGAAATTCAATGGTCAATGAATATTTGAGAAGGAGCTCAAATCTCTTAGTCATAAGGACAATGTAAATTATCTATTAGATACCATCATACACCCATGCAGTAGCCAAAACTTAATTTCCAACAGGATGCTTCTACATTGCTGGAAGGAGGAAAAATTGTTCAAACTCTGATGAAAAAAAAAGCATGATCTTAACTAGAAAAGCTGAAGATACAGAAATTCTGCAATGGATTATTCTACTACAAAGTGAAAAAGCCATGCATGTATATTTCTTCATATGTTGTCACGTTTTTAAAAACCCAGAGGAAGTTTTATTTTAGATGGGAAAGAGCCTCTTGAGTAATTGCAGGTGGGTGGGGGACAGAAAATTAGGGAGCAAAAAAAGAGAGTTTCTTCTTAGAAGGAGGAGGAAAGAACTGCTCTGGAAAAAGAAACCAAAAAAAAAAAGTTTGGATTTTGATATTCTGCAAGGTAATTCTTTTTTATCTTTTATAGGATACAAACTGGAAGGAGGAAGCAATTTCTTAAATTAGATACTGTGGCCTGATAACTAATGCGTTTGAAGGAATAGATGGAGTTGCCCTCAATTATCTTGAATTTAAGGGGTGGGAGAGCCAACATTAATTTTTAGTACTTATTGTTCTATGCATGATACAAAACCCTCTATGTGTAAAAATCTCACATAATTACCACATTAAATTCTCACCAAAACCCCAAATATAATGTTGCAATTGAACTTTAGAAAGTTTTATCCCCTATTTTATAAACATGGGTGCTCAGGAAAAGTAAAGTTGCCCAAGATTACAAAATGTATAGGTATTAGAGCTGGATTCGAAATCTAGGTGCATAATTCTTGAATAAAACATAGAGGTGAACACAGCCTCTCTTCCTATGCGCTAGAGGCCAAAATCCTATGTTAGAGAACTGGAACCACAATACCATAAAACCTAGCTTCTCCAATTGCCCCAGAAAAGTAAAAAAAAAAAAATCTCTTTTTTTGTGTGACTTGCAGAGTCCTTATACTTTGCCACCCCTGCCCCTCCTCCAAGGCATTATTCTTGCCTATAGGGAAAAAAAGAAAATAAAGGAGCAGCTGGTTCAGTCCTATTTCCCCTCTTTCTGATTCCTGCTTTCATTCCACCACCTCCTGTGCTTCTTCAAGTGGACTAGAATCACAGAAGAAATTCATCCTTGTCAGGCTGAGTGACTTATCATCAGAAAGTGGAGATATCTACCAAGGTGAATAAGACAGGTCAAGCTCTGAATTTCCTGAGCTTAAGATAGGTGGATATAAAGATGCACATATATATATATAGATGCTCCTTGACTTACCATGGGGTTGCATCCCAATGAAGGCACCAGAAGTTGGATATGTTGTCTGTGGAAAATCTATTTAATACACCTGTTTTCACATCACAGCTCAGCAACAGAGAACAAGATAGGGCATTGGTTGCTTTCTTTAGTGATAACTTGGCGAACAGGAGCTGTGGTTTGCTGCCACTGCCCAGTGTCACCAGAGACTCCAGTACTACATTGCTAATGCAAGAAAAGCTCAGAATTCAAAATCTGATGTAGGGTTTCTTCAGAATATGCATCACTTTTGCACCACCACAAAGTTCAAGCGTCATAATTTGGAGATTATATGTACACAGTTCCCAGGTACATAAGCCTGTATTTGGCCATGCTACTGAGCCTGGGGCTGAAACCTTAAAGCTTTGTAAGGGAGAATGATTCTTGTTTCTGTCCATGATGAAAAACTGCAAAAGCAAAGGAAGGGCAAAGGAGTGCAAGAACAAAGAGTATGTCTTATCCCGAGATCACATGATGAAATCTTAACACAATTATGTCAAATGCTCAGGGAAAAAAAAATGTGTATATTTTGGTGATTTAATGTTAAAAGCTACCAAGTTTTTTTAACACACCAAACTTACTCATCTTCCCATATTCCCTGATCCCAAAGTGGTTCAAACCTCTGAGTTAAGGCCTGTGGGAGATATAGATACAGGAAAAAATATGGTCCCTGACCACATTAAAAGCACTCGAATGAGGAGGTACCTGGCATTTGGGGCATGGTGAACACTGAAAGTGAGAGGCTGTTTGAGCTGAAAGATAACTTCAGTGAAGTTGTGGAAGTTAGACTTTGAGCAAAAATTTAGTGCCACCAAGTTTAGGTTTTCTTTTGGGTGATTCATCCAGGTTTAAGTTAACACACATCACCCAAACTAAAGGCAATAACCATTGTCAATCACAGAAAGCTATTAGGGACATCATTTTAACTACCCCATACAACCTTGGACTGCATGGGGGAGGGTGGGAAGCTAACACATCCCCTTTGTACAAGAGGGTGTATCAGATGGGTTCCTTGAGGACAGATTTTACCTCTTCTGTAGCATATTGGGAACTTTTCAAGAGAAGTTCACCCAGGCTGTCTTAATGTGCTGTGATTATTCATGTTGATTCTGAATGGCACAGCTATAGAAATATCTGCTTCTTATGCTCACCCATTCCTGAGCAAAGTATCACAAGTGCACTTACTCTAGAGATAGCCACATCTAAACTGCCAAAGCAAAGGAAGGGCAAAAGAGTACAAGAACAAAGAGTCTAACGTGTGTTTTATCCTGAGATCTTAACATAGTTTGCTTGGGGCCAGAGATTGATCTTTCTTTGAAAGGTAATTTCACAAAGAAGATATGAAAGGATATATGGATGACCTTATTATTTTATATTTTATCTAGTTTTTAGGTGTCCAAGTGATTCCTATTCCTTCAAATTCTTTTTTTCCCCCTTTCACTGACCTTTTCCATCCATGAGCTTAATTTCTTTCCATCTCTTTGATCTCCATTAGTTCAATAAAAAGAGTGATATCCATTTTTCTATTTCCCAGGAAAATTATTATGAATATCAATGACGTAATCAAATTACATCTATAGGCTCATATGCTAAGCTCTGAAAAAAAAAAATCATAGGCAGTAGTCAGGTAGTCTCTGCTCTTCTATATCTTTAAATTTGTCTGATAGCCTCAACTAGACACGCTTATTCCCATGTGGAGTATATTTTGCAACCTTCTAAATATTTGTCACTTTTTCTTGATTAAGTGAACATTTGGCTGTGGAAGGCCATCTGGTGTTGGTGGGGAGTAACTACCGGCTTATGGGCTTATGTGGCAGCATAGGACACCAGCTTCTGGGCACCCGCAGTGTAGAGCAGTCCTGAACACACACCAGGACACATCCCCTCAGGCGCTGAGGTCAGCTCTTCTTTACCTCTGAAAATTCAAACAGTAATATTGTTCTTTTGGTGCTGTATTTATGTGATGTTGTAATTTTTTATAGGGTTTATGCTTCAGAATGAACTACCATGGGACTATGATTTTAGCTGATATTTTGAGATTTTTATATACCTGCAACACTGTATAAAGTTCTGTCTTATAAGTCTGTAGTACGTCATTCTGTTTTCCTTCTGCATACTCCTCCTCCTCTCTTCTCTGACATTCCACTTCATACCACACAGAATTAAGATGGCTTTGACGATTCGCCTTCCACCCTATTCTTGCCCATGGAACTCTGCCACTTTTAAATTCATGTAGTCATTATTGAGTCATTTGGGACATAAGTCCCTTCCAACTCTTCCTGGCCTGAAGAGAAAAAAGAAAGGACTATATGCTTTTTAAAAAAAAAATTGTGTCTAAATATCTAGTGATAGTGACATGCATTTAACCAAATGCAGCAATTATAGGTGGTAAATTGCAGGTGATGATATAATGATTATTTTACATATTTTAATATTTTCCATTCAGTAGACATAGAACACATAAAAGTCTTCCTTTACCTTTGGGGGAAAAAGTGTTAAAAATTCAGGAAATGATAACTGTAGGAGTGTTTATGATATTCAATCGTTTAAAGTGGGAACAAATGAACTCATTTGGTTACTCTCATCTCATTTGTTTATAAACTCAAAAGGACTCACTCAGGATAGATTTCTGTAAAGAAGTGACTTGGAATTTAAATAGACCTGAAATTAACATGGTTCTCTTTGGTAGTTGCTTTCCCTCTCACGTGTAATGGATGATGTAGCTGATTCACTCATTTTGGGGAAATAACTGTTGTCAACTAACCTGTTCTTTTGCAGTGCTTTACTTTTCAGGCTCATGAATACTGAAAGGATAATAGAGATGCCTCATGAGAAGAGAGGAGATGTGGAGGATCTCCCTGTTGTTCTTTGCCCTCCCACTGAGAATTTCAGAAACTCTGGGTAGAACAATTTCCTGTGAATAATTTCACAAATAGGATGGACAAAATTAGTGGGGACTCAGGGTCTGACAGCCCCCTTTTTGAAAGATCTCATTAGACCTCTTAATGCTCCAGATTTACCTATGGAGAAGGAGATAAAATGGGAAATGAGCAAATGATAAAGTATATATTTTTTTAGAAAACTGTGGCCACTCTCTAATGGTTTGTGCTGCTGGAAGTGAAGCATTTTACTCTGAAAATGGATGGGATGCTTTCTGCCTTGCTGGAATGTCAGGAAGTGTAATTCATTAGTGGTTTGAAAAGTGCTTTGAGCTAATGGAATAAAAGGCACTGGAGAAATTTGAACTAATATTATTAAAAATGAAAAATGGCAACAGAGAAACTTATTTCCCTTAGAACACAGACATCAATTTTGAGTCTAATATAACCTAAACAGCCAGTTTGAGATGGGAAAATGCCAGTCCCTCATCTGGACATTTCGTCTATAAGTTGCCAAATTATCAACTTGATGGATTTTGTGTTCCGATCGAATTGTATGAATCCTGATTCTTCCCCGAGAGCCTCTAGCCTTGTTCACATGTGAAGTTCAACGGATTTAAATCTCTATTACATGGTGTTAATTCCTCAACTACGCCATCCTGTTTTCCCATTATGGGCCTGTGGAGAGGACCTGTGTACTTTGCACCCCTCCTCACAAACCCTTGAAAATCCTATTTCAGCTCAGCACCTTTCTTCCTCTTCAGAGGCTGGGGTATTCATCATACATCCACAGTAATTAAGATGGGATTGTCTTAAGGAAAGGTAGTGAGAGCAAGCATTTGTGCTGGGTCTGAGAATACGTGGTTGAAGATTGCTTTGTTCACATTTAGTTTTCCCACAATAATGTTGGGCTGGAAATTAATGAACACAATTAGGGCTTTTTGATATGGTAAACCTTTGAAACTATTCATTATTCTGTTAACAGAACCTTGCTAATTTTCTTCTAAATTAATGTACTCCTGTTGTGATGTAGATTATATTTTATAATGCAACTCAGCCGGCTTTCTCTCTTTCTTTCCTTCCTTTGTTCATCGATTTCAGCTTCTTTGTTCATTGTGTCATTCGGGTGAGTAGTAAACTAGAATAACTCTCAATAATCTTTTGAAGAAGAATTATGCTTTACCTTAATGATAATTGTTTATCACCACATCTCTTTTTATGTATCATCTGAATGCAAAAACAAAAGAAAAATTCTTCTATAGTATAAATGCGCCTCCAAAGAGCCTTTTTGAAATACTAAAGAAGGTCTGAAGTCCTTACTTTGAAAATTATACTTCATGTCGTCTGTCAAAGCTCTTAATACAACTCATATATTGTCATTACTTTGTAATGTGATATAAAGTGCCAAAAGCAACCACAGAAAGTGAACATTACAGAGTCTAGACATATATTATATTGATGCTTCAGGCCTAATTACCAAACAATTCTACATGGAGAATGAGGGGGAGCAAAGGTTAAGTGTTTGCCTTTTAATAAATTTTAAACCTGGATGAGCTACTCTGAGCCTTTAATGCAAAAGCTGAATTGGTTCATGCTATAATTTACAAATGCATATGTTAACACCATTTCATTATTTTAGTACTATTTGCCAGCTGTGAGTAAATAATCTCTTCTTAATAGAACTAAAAATCAGAGTGGCAATGAGATTGGGGAATGACAACTTAAGTGGCCCTTACTGTGGGATACAGAGGGGATGATTTTGTGTTGGCCCTTCAGAAAGATATTTTTCATAATTATTTGCATCTCACTCTTAATTTTTTTCATTTACTCATTGATTATTTTCTTATTTATATCTTAAGCTGTTTTCCCTTTTTTCTGCCTTCCTCCTCTCCCACCTTTCTTCCCTTTAACTTTTATTTTTTTTTCCCCTTGGCTAGGGAAAAATAAAGCACTGAAATTATCTGGCACATAAGAACCCATATAAATGCAGGAACTGCAAACTGCCAAGTTTGAACCTCGTGAAATCTTTGTCAGAATTCCCTCTACATGGTTTTCAAACAGCTCGATTCTGTGTGTGTCCATCCATTTTAGACAGCTTTAATGTCTTGGGATCTCCTACACCTAATCAAATTGGAGTTCAGTCTAACAGAAAAGTCCACAGAGAATCAAGTTTAATGCTCTATAATAGGTAACTGAGCTTTTGTTAGCTCACATTTTATAAATGTGACTACTAGTAAGGACCCAGAAAATTAGGTTTACAAGCATCTTAGAACATGTCCTTATGGCCTTTTGCATTCTTTCTTTTATGTAGTGATCTCCAAAGAGACCATATGAATGTTGGAAATACCAAGTGAAGAGTTAGAGAAGGCAGAGGGGAAGAGACTTTGAAGCCTAGTGTTTTGAAACTGTTGTTTCAAGAGGCTGATGGTGAGATTAAATTGAATTAATTTACACAAAAATTGCATACAGAGCACCAAGTAAAATGTCAAATGCAAGGAAAGAATTACAAAATCTGTAAGCACAATAATTATACAAAAGAATAATAATGTTTTTCACAGCAAGGGGCTAAGTGTGTCTAACTTCAGTTTATTTACCTCTGAGGCAGAACAGAAATTGGAAGTGTGTCACCCCATGTTAAATTCGATAGCCTGATAAACCTGGTACTACTAGAACTTTGTTGGGCAAAGAAGCCAACAGACTGTTCAAAGATAATTATAATGACAGCTTGCATGCACTTAGAATTTTACACTTTTCAGAGCACCTTTTTTAATTAGTGTTCCCAATTATTTTAAGATGTGGGTAATATAGGTCTCCCATTTCAATAGATAAAAATATTAACAGAGAAAAAAATATCAGAGGAAAAAGTGCAATGTTTTCCCCACTTTTCTAATACAACTGCATAACTGTGTTCCTTAGCCTGTGCTCACTTACTGTTCAGGAATTTGAGCTTTAAACCTCAGGCAATGGGGGCGACTGAAGGTTTCCAAATTGAGAAATATTAGGATCACAATTGCACTGAGGCATGGGGGAGAGTATCCTGAAGGGTTTGGAGGAAGTGGTCTTATTGTCCCTTGGAGAAACAGGACACAGCACCAGCAGGGTATTGATTGGGGAAGTTGAGGGGAAGATGGGATTCTTTTGAAAAGATTCTCAATGGGAAACCTCAAGTATACTGGAGACTTATTGGTTTAAGGAGGGAATCAACAGTGAGAAATATGGGTACAGCTCAGTTTCAGTTGGCAGAAATACCATTGATCTTGCAGTTTAGGTTGGCAGAAATACCATTGATTTTGCAGGTATTCAACATTTTCACAAGTTTAGAAGTTAACTCCTATTAGTTATTGTCTTGATGCAATTGAACTCTAATCCTCTAGAAAAAAATAATCTTGGAGATTGAATACATACTCTAATAAATTCTAGTTTCACTAATTTGAAAGCTGTGATTACTTGAATAGGATGTATTAGTTGGAAATTTTGTAGCATCCGTACAAAATAATGATTCCTTCAGCACATTACTAATAAAGGCAGACCCAGGATTGTCCTCAAAATATAAAGGAAATTAATTGTTTTTATGTATTTGGAAGCTACTCAAACAACAGTCACTAGCATACAATTAATAGTAAAAATAGGTCTCATTAATTTTACAAATAAAGTGTTTCATAGCCTTCTGTTGGAAATGGTTTAATTATACAGCACAATACATATGTGCTTAAAATGATGTTAGTTTTTCTATACTCTGGATGTTTCACTTCTGCTTAATTATTCTAAATCAATATGGTCTTGTGGACACTGCTAATCTATATATCAGATCCATATAATATTTCTATTTGTCCCAACATTCCACACAGTAAAGGAGTCATGTGGTTGAACATAGTTAGACAAGATTGAACAAGTTTGAATTAGCTCTAGAAAACTTTAAGTGACTTTATGTATCTGCTGCTAACTATGGGAAAGAAAGTAAACCACCCTGTTGACTTATAAAGTTGTTTAGTTCATTTTACTATATCTAATTCTGCTCCCCAAATAAAATATAGCTCCCATTCCACATCAAGGACTTGTTGATTCGACCTGTGAAGGTGGGCCTGTGGGGGTGAGCTGCTCAGGGTCAGCAGCAAATCATATTGAAAGTTTCTCTCATGTATGAATGGCTTCTTCCTGGATTCCTGTTTGCATGCATGTGAAATAAGATTATAATGAACATTAAAAGCCACCAGGCTGAGGCTGCATGGAGCAAGAAGTCCACATTTTGCTTGGCAATGCTGCCAGAATACATGAGCTAACTTCTATTCATATGTCACAGAAAGGAGCTTGCAGCTTGCTCTTGCAGGGATCCCCAAGGTGGTGGCCCCCCAATTCACTATGCCCAGCATATGCACATTCTTAATTTACTTTAACCATCCACAGTCTGCAATCTCCATTACAGTTGTTAAGAATAAGACAACGTAGCCCAGCATGGTGGTGCACATCTGTAATCCCAGCAGCTTGGGAGGGTGAGGCAGGAGGATTGCAAGTTCAAAGCCAGGCTTAACAATTTAGCGAGGCCCTCAGCAACTTAGTGAGACACTGTTTCAAAATTTTAAAAAAATAAGAAGGGCTGGGGAGGTTGCTTAGTGGTTAAATGCACCTGGGTTCAATCCCCAGTACCAAGAAACAAACAAACGGAAAACAACAGGAATAACACAATGCCATCTTCTTCTGTTAGATTTATTGCATGAGGGGTAGGATGTTCTATATTTAAAAAACTAAAAATGTTGACCTGATTCTTCTTGTGTATAATCATCTTTTGACTGGTATTTTTATACCATAGAAGTACATACATCTGTTTGCTAAGACACTGGAGAATAGTTACATTTTTTCTTACATATTTATTTCAATTTTATTTTCTTAGATATTTATTTTAATTTTTATTTTTCTGCCGCTTTTGATGTGATACTGAGAACATGTTGCATATAGGATCATATGTATGTTCACAGCTACCTCTGTTTTTCCGTGGAGAATTTAAAGTGGAATTATCCATTTCCTCTGGATTTTTTCTCCTTATGTAATTATGCCCCGGATTTTTTATGAAATCATGTCATGTTGTCAGAAATGGCCTCCATATTGAACTTTGCCTTGTCAAAATAATTTTATCATTCATAAATATTTCAATGAAAACCAAAGACTGCTTATAAATGATTGATTCTGTGAGGTTCGTTGACCTTTCCTGTGGAGGGTTTTATTAAAATTAGAGTATCCCATCCTAAACCTGACCATTAATTGTTAATAATGTGCTGATTGAAACAGGTTTCTCTAAAACATGAAAAATTAAATTGGCAGTTATAACGATACATTGAAATTAAGGAGGTTCATTAGAGTTCAAAAAAGCTCAATCTTAAGCTTAGCACTATACCAAAGTGTATTTTAGGTTCTAAATTAAATCAGGGAAGTTTTATGCTTGGAAGAGTTCTATGTTATCTGTAGAGGCCCAGAAGAAACAGGTGAAGAAAGCTTTGAAAAGCTAGAAATCAACATGGGTGTGTTACTTACTGATGCCACCTTTAATCAAAGCATTTCTTTTCTTTGTTGAAATATGCTATTGTTATTTTTGTCGGATATATAATTACCACTTAAGTAACCAATCACCATATTGAAAGTTAAAACTTTGCATTACATTTAGATCTATTTTTTGGCATGGGGCTAAATTTGAGTTTATGAAAGCACCTGTTTTCTTGCTTTGTTTTTGTAAGAAAAGTAGTTTTTTTTTTAAATTTACTGTTTTATGCTTTAAAATTCTCTAGAAGGGCATATGACTTTTATGAAAAACTGAAAATAAAGGGAAAAAAACCTAGAAAACAATTTCACTAACTAGATATAGCATTTTAAAGAGCATATTTCTTTTAAGTATTTTCTGTACTTTTAAAAATATGTTATTCAAGGCAACAAGTAAGCATACCTTGTTTTATTGCATGTTGCTTTACTGCAGTTTTCAGAGATCACTATATTTATACATTAAAGGTTCATGATCACCTGCATCAAACAAATGTATCAGGGCCATTTTTCTAACAGTTCAGATGATCATTAGCATTTTTTCTTTTAGCAATAAAGTATTTGTAAAATTAAGCTATGTAAATTTTTTGGACATAATGCTATTGCACACTTAATTGATTACTGTATAGTGTGAATGTAACTTTTATAGGCACTGAGAAACCAAAAAAAAAAAATTCATGTGGCTCCTTATTACATTGGTCTGGAACCGGACTTGAAACATCTCTGAGGTAAGCCTTCCTATATTTGTAGAATTCTGCAGGGTGCTAGTCCCTACTCACCAATTTCCTACTCACAAAGTTCCTACTACAATTTTTTTTCTTCTCTAAAGTTTATTGCAGAAAATGCTAAAGATGTGCCAGATGTGGTGGCACATGCCTATGATTCCAGTGACTCAGGAGGCCAAGGTAGGAGCATTGTAAGTTTGAGGCCAGCCTTGGCAAAAAAAAAAAAAAAAAAAAAAAAAAAGAAGTCACCCTGTCTCAAAAAAAAAAAAAATGACTGGGGATAAAGCTTTGTGGTGGAATGCCCTTGGATTCAATACCCAGTACCACAAAAGAATAAGAGTTAAAAAAAAAAGTGGTATGCAAGATCATTCAGCATCATCCCTGTCTGCTGAAAGCATGTTGGAAGTCATCAAATCTGACCACCTTTGAGCAGGTGCAGTCTGTTCTCTGCCCACATCCCTTTGGTCCCCCTGAGGCAGTTCTATGTTGGGCTGGATTCCTGCTCTCTGCCTGAGGGTTCACTCTGACTGGAAGCATGCCTCCTCCTCCTGGGATAGGCCCAAGTGTCCCAGGGGCAACTGGCAAGCAATAAGGGACAAGTGCTGTGAACAAATACATGATGGGTATCTCTGAGAAATAATCGTCTCAGGGGTCTCCAGCAGGATTTAGCTCTGGTTTTTCACAGAGTTAACTCATTATTTCAGTCTGCTTTTACGTTGCTGTGTTTGAAAGACCCTATCAGAACAATTGTAGGGATGAAAAGTTTATCTGAGGGCTCACAGTTTCAGAGTTCTCAATCCATAGACAGCTGGCTCCATTCCTCCAGGCTGAAGATGAGGGAGAATATCATGACAGAAGAGTGTGGCAAAGAGAAGCAGCTCAAATGATGATCAGAAGCAGAAAGACTCCACTTGCTGGATACAAATATGTACCCAAAGCCACGCCCCCAATGCAATGCACTGTCTCCTCCAGCCACACCCCACCTGCCTCCAGTTACCAGTTAATCCCCCCAAGTGATTAATTCAGTGACTGGGTTAAGGCTCTCATAACCCAATCACTTCCCCTTTGAATCTTCTTGCATTGTCTCACACATGAGCTTTCGGGGACAACCTCACACCCAAACCATAACACTCATTGATTCATGCCCTTCTTCTGTACTTTTTATCTCACTTCACCACTCTTCGCTGTGCTTCCAAAAGTCACTGCCCTAAAACTTCTTGCACTCAAACCCTTGGTCAGGTTGTCTGCTGGAGGAACTTGAACTTCACTTCCTTAGAAGATAAACATTGTGGCACTATACATGCTTTTATCACTTCAATATTTTTCAAAATAAACATTTTAAAATGACTCATCATGCAAAAGAACAGTGCTTTACTTGACCAAATGCCGAATGTCAAACATTGGGGTTAATTCATTTAGCAAGGGAATTGTGGAAACTCATCATGGGAAGTTTTTGCTTTACCAAGAAGCTCTTGATTGCACCTGAACTGATGTTATTTGGGGTTGCATTTATAACTGTGGAAGTCCACCCTTGTCTGCCTGTATTTATGAATACCAGATGGACTCTTTTTGAATGATAGCACAGTAAAATAATAGCAACCCATTAAGGTCATTAAGAGAAGACTGTGTGGAATTTATGATCGGTGGGCTGCCATTTATGCAACCAACAAGGATCCATAAACTACAAGATAATCTGACAGTGATTTGATTTCTGATCTGAGTGAATGCATAGGAACCTCTGCATCTGTAGACCTGCAGTGTTTTCCAAGCTCTTTTCCAATGCTGTCCATTTTTGTCCCATCGATTATCATTTTCACTGCATTATTCAGGGATAAAATTAATTGCTAACTGCAAGGTTTCCTGAGTGCAGTCAGTTAATGCATAAGCCTGTTTACTACGTGCCAGATGGCTCCACAGTTACTTAGAAAGGGATGGATATCGACAAATCAGCATCTTCTGTGCAAAAACGTGCCGGGGAACAACTCTGTGTGATGGACATTCAAAGCAAGGGGATTTAGAGAAAAGAAAATCTTCCCAAATAGTTGCTGATTATTTCTTTGAAAAACAAGTAGGGCTTGCAAAATGCCTTATTCTTAAGCCTGGAAGCTCTGCTTGGCAAGATGGATAATTTTGATACTTTTAACAGAAATCCCAGGCTGTGTTGCTGAAAAGAGCTGAGAGAAAGGGACCAGGGAGTTTGTAGAACAGGAAGGGGTCCGGGGGAGCAGCAAATGGACTTCTGGAGATATTTCTTTCCCTGTCCCTAGTAATTTGGGGTTTAAAGCACTCAGAGGGTGCGCACTTTTCTTATTTCCCCTTCCCTGGGATCATTGTCTTCTAAAGGTACTTTTCCTTGTTTGGACTGGGATACCAATACAATGGTTGTAAGGGCAGAGAGGCACTCACCTGGCAGTGCTGTCAGAGTGACCAATACACCTCCACTTCTTCCAGTTGTGCTCCCAGAGCTGATGTTATTGTCCAGGGGCTGTCCTCTGAACATTTTGCTTCTGCTATTCAGGGTGACTGTACCATTGCAGAATCATTTTGAGAAGCTGGTTATTGATTTTTCATCTTTCAGGAAAGAGAGGTAGAATAAAGTCGCTCTTCCTGCCAGTGGCTGGATATGAGACTGTGTGAATTAGCCCTGGGCTCTATTAAAATCAGCAAATACCATCTTGGGAATGTTAGGTTTCTCCTTTAGATTAAAGCCCTTGAAGCTCAAGCAAAAAAATGCAAGTATGTAAACATGTTGCCTGGGAGGGAGAACACCTTAAACTCTTATAAACCATTAACACGTGCATGCAAATTAGATGATTACAATCACTTTAGCATTGTAGCAAGATGTTATGGGAATAGAGAAGAAGGGAAGCAGATAGAACGCATCAGGAGTGACAATGGGCTCTGTGGAGCGGTGGGCAGGAGGAAGGCACTGCCCCTCTGGGGAGGAGACCCTATTCTGCATAGGGATGTGACAGAAAGGGAGAGTCCCTGAGAGAACACTTTCTTTATTCATAATACTGTCTTTCCAAGAACTGTTTATTTTTTTTCCCTGCATCACCAATAGAATTCAGTTCAGTATCTCAAGAATTATGGATGTTTCTATGAATATTGATTAATGATGAAGCAGGTATAAAAGTTTACAGAATCTCTGAAGAGATTCAGAAAGCCAGTTCTTGATCAGATTAGGAAATAGAATGCCCATTGACATCACCACTTGGGAATTACTATGTAGGCAAACATTATCATTTAGTTAAAATCTAGGATATACTTCTACATTTTTAATTTTAATAGTTCTTTTTTTTTTGTTCCAGGTATTGAACCCAGGGGTTCTTAACCACGGAGTCACATTCCCAGCCCTTTTTGTATTTTATTTAGAGACAGGGTTTCACTAAATCACTGAGGCTGACTTGAACTTGCTCTCCTCCTGCCTCAGCCTCCTGAGCCACTGGAATTATAGGTGCACACCTCTACACTCTGCTTGAATAGTTAAAAACTCAGAAACCAAAGGAAAAACTGTCATATTTCAGGCACTAATTGAAGAAATGCTGATAGATGTAACTTATAACACCCTAACTTTCCTAACAGCTCTGCTGAACTCTGCACTAGAAATCCATCTACATTCAAAGGATTGATCGCAGAGCATTAGTTTCATCAATACATGCACAGCAGTGTAAGAAGAAGGTTGAGTTAAATGTGGCACAAGCCTTGTCAGTTATGATATGTGAACGTTACTAGACTTCTGTTCTATTTTTCCTTTCTATTCTCTCTCCCCACCTCCTTTCTTACCTTTCTTCCTTCCTTCCAGTGACAAGTTTGAGCTTTTCATGACACATCCAGCTTTTCTTCCAGGTCAATGGTTTATATATACAACTTCTTTTTGAAGGTAGATAAAAGAGTATCTCTTTGATGATCAGATGTGGCTACATAGAAGAACTATTATTTTGGTTTTTGCCATAAATACAAATATTGTACGTATCTTAAACTATTTTGGATGCTATGTTTAAAATTTTTATTTTAGGAAAAATACAATTCACTGGGGAAAAACAATCTGCTGGATCTATAGATTTGACTGGGGGAAAAATGAACCTTGACTCTTAGGACATAGGTAACATTTTAAAGTCTGACAAATGAGAGCTGAGACAAGTAAACCAGGTTTATTGCTCTGTGATTTTTATTGCTTCTTCAAGACCCCTGAAAATCACCCAGTTCTATCTGTCTTGGCTAATGGTCACAGAGAAGGCCAGTTGGTCCAAGCTAGAGATGGCAGCCCCAGGCCCTCTTTTCACACCATTCTATTATATTTTAGAACCTGAGTTTCAGAAATAGAGGTTTTACAAATTACTTCCCAAAAGAAGTGCCAGAGAGGCTTTAGTTTCATATGACTTCACCAAATGCAAGAAAAAATATAGTAGCATATGAAAATAATTTGAAAAACACTCAATCAGTAGATGTATGAGCTAGAATTTTATTTTTAAATTCAAGGAATAACTGATGCTCCAGGACCTAGAGATACAGATTTTTAAAAGGTCTAAGTATTATATTTCTTCCAACTAAATAAATGCCAAAGGTGTGCTAGTTGGTAATATTGAGGGTCATTAACTCTGAAAATTACATCATGTTCTCATTATTATGTTTACCTTGATCAAGGGATTCTCAGTTTGACCTTGAGACTCAATAGTGAAAAACATTTTAGTCCATAATTGTTCAAAAATCTATGGAATCAATGTTTATGAAGAGTTCACTCTTTGTATTATAGGGTTTTAAAAATTACCTGCAGTTTTAATAGCAGGCACATCCATAGCAGATATATTTTTATTTCTACACCAATGGTGTAGAAATGATTTCTCAAAGTTTCTAGTATCTGAGTCAGTATTTTCCTAGACAGAAAAAAAACACAGGCTTAGTGATATTGAGAAGCTTAAACCAGGTGGCAGGGTGAGCAATGAGACAAGGTCACATCTAGAACAGTTGCTCTTCTTTCTGAGAAGCTAACAGGCAAGAAAAGGAAAATAGATTCTTTTCTAAAGGACTCTAGATTTAAAAGCAATTCTACCACTAGAAGGAGCCCAGTCTTATGGCATTGCTAGTTTCCTTGAGGTCTGAGATTCTGTTACAATGTTGAATACCCTAAGCCTTAAATGTATTTACTAATAGTATGATTGGGGAACAGGAGAAAAAAGGAAAAATATTAATATGTATTAATTAGTTGGTACATAATTCACATGTATTAATTATCGCATGTTCTTAATTATATATTCATTAATTTGCTGACTGGTCCTTTAAAAGTAACAAATGAATTCTTATAGCAATACCATCCATATCTGACAGATAAGGAGAAACCCAAGCTTAGAAATACTCAGGTAGCACTGGGTGCAGTGGCACACACCTGTAATCCAGCAGTTTGGGAGGCTAAGGCAGGAGGATCTTAAGTTCAAAGCCAGCCTCTACAACTTAGTGAGGCTCTCAACAACTTAGTGAGACCCTGTTTCGAAATCTAAAAAAATAAAAAGGGCTGGGGATGTGGGCAGTGGTTAAATGCCCCTGGGTTCAATCCCTGGCACACACACAAAAAGAAAAAATAAACAAAAAACAGGCTCAGGTAGCTTCTAGGAGGAAGAGCTGAGGTGTAACAAGCCAAGAAGCTGAGGTATCCTTTCAATGTCTTTCATGGAAAGATGGGGTGAGCAGGCATCTGACTACCCAGCATACCTGTAGTCAGACCATTCTCAATGTCTTCATTGCTCTTGTGATTGTGTGCAGTAAAAGATGAAGACATGTCCTATGGCAAAATGGGGAGGCAGGGTAACAGATGTAGTCTAAAATTCAGTGAGAGATAGGCCTATCTTCCTAGGCAACAGATTGCTGTTGGATTGGTTGTGGGCACAGGACAGGGCTTCAAATCTTCCCAATATGGCTTTACTGTCATGGCTCTACTCCTATTCTTCTAGATCTATATGCCTTTAGGACCAGAAATAAATTAAAAAACATTTCTAGCATACATGAAATTTGTTCAGAAGAAAGCAAATAGAGTTAAAGGACCAAATAATTCCCTTAGGGATATTATTAGATAGATCAGAAGATCCAAGGAGGGGCGTGGAAGTAAAAGAATTAAAAAACAAACTAACTTCATATTTGTCTCTGTTGAAATGGGATATTATTATTATTATTAGAATATTCCTGCCTTTCCCAGTTGATTTGATATATGCTATGGACACATATTTCTAGATCTCTTGTCTGGCAGAAGTAAATAAATGGGTAAATACTCTCTTATCATTATGTTAATTTGTGTGTGTGTGTGTGTGTGTGTGTGTGTGTGTGTGCGTGCGTGCTGCCGAGGATGGAACCTAGTATCTGTGCATGCCACCCAGTGCTCTACCACTGAGCTACAACCCCAGCCCATTATGTTAAAATACTTTGTACACGAGAAAGTATTATCAAAACCTATAGTCAAGAGATCTATCAATGTCTTCTAGAGTGAATTGAAAAAACTAGGTGAAAGAACCAAACACTAGTGATAAGTGGCAGAAACATTCTCTTTAGTCTTAAAAAAAATGAGAGAAAGGGAGGGAAAGAGATAGTGCTGTTGTCATGTTACAGATTGTGTCTGACATGGAGAACACAGTCCTGCAACATAGACGTTAAGCGCCAGGATCAGAGGCAAGATTCATATATTCTGCAAAATGGCTTAGTTCAGTCAGTGAGTGAATCAACACATTCCCTCAAGACACAGAACAGCTGGCAGATGAAGCAAGCTCTTTGTTGCTATTTTTGCCTGTAGCACTCATGGTAATCTTGTCAACAATGTGAGTATAACAAATTGCATCTGCTTATTTCTGCTGTTTTCTAAAGGTGAGAGGAGATATTCAACCTGAGGTCCATACTTGCTTCCTTGCTCAGCCCATAAACCTTTTCTGTGTAGTCCTCAGATCAAGGCATTTAAAGAAGGTCATGGACATTGAGCAAAATAGGGGAAAAGAAACTGGATCTCTTACAAGAGAGCCATGGTGAAGAGCAAATGAGCAAAGAAAATATGAATTTAGATTTTTTTCAGATGTCCAAAATGATTTCTTTTGGACTTTCTGCCTTTATGATACCTTTCTTTTAAGTGTGTGCATTGTGTATTCTTTTATGCTGGGGTTTGAGCAGTGTGTGTGTGTGTGTGTGTGTGTGTGTGTGTGTGTGTGTGTGTGTGTTTTAATTGTTACATAAGCAATTAATTCCTACTTTACCACCTGCCACTGTGGTCTCCGGTCAGTTTTAAATGGCATCCACTTCTCTCAATATCACAGATAGCTGTTAAATCCACTTTTCAACAATGTTGAGGAAAGCTGGGTAAGGAAGAAGTCTTGAGGTTGGGGGACATTTTTATCTGTCAGCAGAAAGTTTTTAAGGTTTAAATGTAAGCAAAAAAACAAGTCATGGAAAAGACATAAACATAGTAAAAACAGGAATCAGTACTTCCAGCAGGAGTCATATCCAAAAAGGGGAGGGCATGAATTCAGAAGAGCAAAAACATCTCTCAACTAAATTGATGTTTACTGGCCATCATCTCCTGAAATTGCAATGTTAACTCTTCCAGCTGGGTGATGTGGTTCCTTCTCCTCTTCTGGACCACAGCGTTTTGGAATCAAAAGAAATTATAGAAAATCTGTATAAAGGTTCAAAACAGTTTTGACCATTCCTGGACACCAGAGAGATAGTAGGGCAAACATGGGCAACTTAGTGGGACAGTCTTAAAACAAAGTAGAAAAGGCTAGGGATGAGGATTTTACTCAGCACTTAGAGTACCCCTGGGTTCAATGCTCAATACTGAAAAAAAAAATAGCCTCTCTTAGAAGGATATAGAGATTGACATATGTCCATAAATTCTTACTTGTATCTTCTATTTTTCTATTCAGTTGACCTGACTATACTGTGAAATGTGTATTCACTGAAATTTCATTGCATTTCTATCCTTTTTTTCTTCTGCTTCTACTCTATTGTTTGCTTCATAAACATGGTTTCTCTGTTTTTTAGCACATAGTTATTTATAATATTATATCCTTTTTTGTTGTTGTTGTAGATTCTCCTTAGCACTAAAAGGTACCTTTACATTTTCTTTGGCTTGAATTCTTTCTCTGATACCAGCTTTATTTTCTTTGTATACTTCTGTATATCACTTATTTTCAGCTTAATTTGTTTTAGGTGTGGTTTGTGCATCCCAGATATACATGGGGTTTATTTTGTTAGTCAAATTGGAAATCTTTTAAAATTAATATGAGTTAAGCCTGTTCAATTTTATTGACACAACCAGTATGTTTGGTCCTGTATTTCTGTGATTGTATGTATTCATTGTATTTCCAACGAAATGTTTGTGTGCTTTGCCTTTAATTTTAAAAAATGGATGGTATTTTGGAAAGTTTGCATTTTTGTTCTAGTTTTGTACTTACATTTTAGTGCACTTAGTCAATTTCTTTAGTATTTAATATTTTATTATCTGGTTCTGAAGTTTTTTTTGGTACACTTTAAATACTGTCTGTTGCTGAAATAGAGATTGATTATTTTATTTCTCTTTGCATTTTTGCTTCTATTATTTCTACTTTGTCACAACATACAGCATCATAGGTTGGTTTTCTTCCCCCATCTCTACCTTTATTTTCATCTCAGATGGGTATACCAGTGATCTCAACTGCAGATAATTTGGCAATATCTAGAGACATTTTTCATGGTGGAGGAGATAGGATTAAGGATAGGGATGCAGCTGAAGATCTTAACAATTCTCCAAACAAACAAAAGTTATCCTGCTTAAGATCTCAATAAGCCCAATGTTGGTGAACCTGGTATACTTTCTGTAGTTTAAAGTGCTTACTATCAGACCTCTTGTTAGTTTTCTTGGCCATCTCCTGGTTGATTATACCTCTGTATGGACATATTAATTTCTTCTTGAATATTTTTTGTTGGGTTGTGACTGAAGGGTTGTGATGTGTGTATAGATACCTTCTGGATTACCATACTCTTCCCCTTTAGTTCCTTTTTCCTATTCTTAAAAGGATGGTTTTCCCCCTTTTCCCTCAGATAATCTCTATGTTTAAGACTGGCTCTTCAAACTGCATATGTTTTCAAGTTCTTCCCTCTGTAGTTTGTGCTCTGATCTACCTGGGTACCTCCCCTCCAGCCATATT
The DNA here is from genome assembly GCF_964194105.1 of Spermophilus citellus. Lineage (NCBI taxonomy): Eukaryota > Metazoa > Chordata > Mammalia > Rodentia > Sciuridae > Spermophilus > Spermophilus citellus. The sequence continues at coordinate 31,587,212 of NC_138196.1, forward strand.
TTTATTGGTGCATTATAATCATATATGATAGTGGTATTCACTGTTATATATTCATACATGCACATGATGTAACAATATGATTTGATCAATATCATTGCCCAATATTTCACCTTTCCCTCTCCTTCTCCCCATAGTCTCTTTCCCCTATTCTATTATTCTCCCTTCCATTTTCATGACATCCTCCTGTATACTCACCTTTCTTCTCTAGCTTACCTGGGTATTTTTTTGCAGTAATTTTAAATTTAAGGAAGACTTGATCTCTTTAGTGGTATATTTAGATTGAACCAAGGCTCCTTATTGGCATCCTCTATGTTTCCTGAAGTTTTTCTGAATTTTTGTTTGCACCCCAAAACTCATGATATACATCAAGGGTAGAATGGGAACTGTGAAATAGTGGACTGATATTCAGTCCTTCTTTTTTTTTTAATTTACAGTTATTTTGAAGTTCAGTGTTGAGGGAATGGTTTCTGTGTTGACTTGTCTTTTCTTTTTCATTATTCCATGTTGTTTTCTGGAGGAAATATGGGAAAAAAATGGAGAGGTAGGCAGGCATATTATCTTCAGGTGTCTGGGAGTTCTAGAGACTATCAAAACACAAATCAAATTATATTCCTGATTATTAAAATACTCAGAGTTTCTGATTAAGAAGATTTGGGGGAAGGCCTAAGGAAGTTGATTTTCTAATGAGTTTCCAGGTTTAATACTACTCATCTGGGTACCAAACTTAGTCACTTTTCTGATGCAAAATCAGCCACTGGGCAAATGAAGTTAAATAAAATGTTCCTCTCCCTTTACATAGGGAGGTGCACCTGAGCTGAGATTAGATTTTATTCAAGCTGATGGTCTTCTTCTGATATGAATTCAGAAAACAATATCACAAATCAATGTTATCTCAGGAATTTAAGCTATGGAAATATGGCCAGAGGAGATGAACCTGAAGCTGAAATAGTAACTAGAGATGGAATCATTGATACAAGCTCCTGAGAGTGATAAGAAATTAGCACAGCTCAAATTTGGAGAACACATATGCAGAGAGAAAGGAGAGAAGTTCAGAGACTGAGATTGGTGCCTATTTGAAAAATAAATGACAAAAGGTATGAAGAAAATTAAGTAGAGTTTCATGCTTGAAAGTAAGTGGTAGAGATGGAGGATGGGGCAGGCAGCTCAGGACTTGCAAAAATAAAAAAGGCCTTATAAAAGGAAGTAATATTTGAGCTGAATACCAATCAGGCATGCAAAATATCAGGGCAAGAGACTTCCAGAGGAAATTCCAAGTGTGGATGTCCAAAAGTAGAAACGTACATAGTAAATATGGCCGCTTTGAATCTAAGTCTTTCTAATGGCCCCAATGCCTCTGCCTTACCAGTTTTTGCCTAAAGAAAACACTACAGGATTCCTAATGAACTAGCCTAGTCCATGTGCTTATCACTAAATTGAACATTATGTTTCAGGAGGTAGAGCTATAATCTGAAGGAGGTAGAGGCATGAAAATAGTCACTGGGGATGTGTTGGGAGCCATGAAGTCACCCCAAATTGCTCTACTACATTATCTAAGTTTCCCAATACATACACGCATGCATGCAAATGCATATACACTTACCCTTCTCCTCTATATACTATTTGAAAGATGCCACTACTTACCATAATACAGAATTAAAATAAAAACCACAAACATACAGGTACTAGAGAAAAATAATCAAATCCTATCCAACAATAACATCCATTTTCAAATGCAATCAGATCTGTATGTATTCCTCATGATTTTGCAACCTTCGTACAAAAAAATGCTACCATCTTTTAATACTCCTAATTTAACAGGCATAAAAAGGGTAAGTGTGAACATTATAAGTTCCAACAAAGAAATGGGAGCATAGAAAACAACATTTAGTAGCATATTCTGCATCTTTGTTTGGGCTGCTATAACAAATACTTCAGGTGAGAAAATTTATAAAGTACAGAAATACATTATCATCACAGCTCTGGAGACTGGGAAGTCCAAAATCAAGTTATTAGCAGGTTCATCAGTATGGAGCATTGCATACTTTGGGGAAAGAAACACCATGTTCTCCTGAGGTGGAAAGGCAAGCTAACCAAATGATGCATGAAGCATTTTATAAGGGCCTTGATCCAATTCATGAGGGAGGAGTTTTCAAGGCTTGATCATCCTTAAAGGCCTTACATCTGAATATGATAGTATTGTCAACACCTGAATTTTGAAGAGGATAAATTCAAACCAGAACTTTCTGATTTCTTAGAAAAGCAATGATGAAGTAACCTGGTCATCTCCAATTTTGCTTTTTGGAATAATTTATCTCACCTAATTTCTTTCATAAGGGGCACCTCAAAGGGCTTTTTAATGAGGCATCATTCTTCTTTAACAGACCCTTTATGGTTAGAAAAATCCAGGGGATGCTGGAAAGGACCGAACTTAAAAGTGAGGTCTTGGCTGAACCAGGCAGTAGCAGAAGAACCATAAAATAGACAGCTTAAGTATAACTCTGACTTAGTACCCACTCCTAATAAAGGTGACTTTGGCTAATCTAGGCAAGCCTATGTCTCCAGGCAATTTCTCACTCTCGAGATGACCAGCATAATCCCTTAAATGTATACCTCCTTCCTCCTCCTCCTCCTCCTCCTTCTCCTCCTCCTCCATCTTAATCTTTTTAGAAGATGGATATAACTGTATTTATTTATTTTTATGTGGTGCTGAGTATTGAACCCGGTGCCTTCCAAGTGCTAGGCAAGTGTGCTACCACTGAGCCACCTGGTATCTCCTTTCTTAAGTAAATCTCTCTCCATACTCTCACTAGTTCATACTGAAAATTTCTCTCTCATGTAAAGGCAGATGCCACACTGGTTTTTACACTAATTGCCCCATCTCCTAAAACTCCTTGAAACTTTTTGAGACACACATTCTCCCACAATATCTCTTCTATTATAAATGAAGAACTGAGACATAGATTTTGACATATGCCAAAGAAATCAAACCACAGACACACCATAAATAAGAAAATCTATAAAAACTATTACAGTGTTAAATATCATTCAACATGAACACAAACAGATCTAGAATATGAACTTGATAGATTTGAATTCTTGTCACTCCACAGAGAAGAAACCTGGGCTGCAGGGCTCCATTGAGAGAGAGATGTGAGTGAACTCTGTTAACTATTGGTACCCCACAACTTCTTAAGAAGACTGGTGGCCAGTGTGGGTCTTGGTCAGCTCATGAGCTGACCTACTCCTGGCTGCTCTTCAGGCTTCACTTTGGCAGGACTCGGAATTCAAGACCCAAGGACAGCAGAAAAGACAATGGTGATACAAGAGCCACATAAATGCTGTGGAGACACCCAGGGGCACAGCATGAGCTCTGGAGGCACAGGGCCTGGGTTCAAGGCCTGGCTACCAGGTGAATGCCCCCAGGAAGGGTATGGGCTTTTCTGAGATCTTATCAAATGCCTTCTGAAAACTGAATAGAATTTGCCTGCCTGGAAGTGGTAGCCATGGCTGGCAACATGTGGTCAGCTCAGGGCACCAGCTCCCTCTCCACAGAAACCCAAGCGCAACACAGGAGGCCACACCAGCCTTAGAGAAGATGCGCTTCAGGCAAGATGGAACGAAGGCACTAAAGAAGTTGCTAGAGGGGCTTAGCAGGATCTGAGTGGCCCTCGCATTGGTCTTTCAGCACTTCCTGCATGGCTCCCACATGTCCCTGTCCCCTCAAGCAGCAATAGGTCCACCATCCCTCTCCCACACCAATTGCCCACTCTCTGCCCACTGCCCCAGGCCCGCCTCCCTGCCCGCTAGAAAGGAGAGGGCTGACACACAGGCAGAAGGTGCGCAAGCTAGCGCCCTAGGCCATACACCACGGAGCCTTGGGAACCCATAACCAGGGACAAAGTGGGATGGGGGCCCAGACCCAGCAGTCCTCAAATAGTGGCCCCTAGGGTGCCACACACCTGCGATGAGCAGTGGAGCTACAAATGAGGAGCTACAAAGTACAGCCAGGTAGCGGACAGTGGGCTTCGCCCTTTGCCCTGGGTTCCTTCTCTTGACCAACTCGGCTTCATCGCAAGCTCCCTGTACTCCTTTCAACCTCACATGTTCCCCCAGACATCACAAGGGCTGAACAGAACACTGAGCCTTTGGCCTCCTGAGGAGCCAGTGTCCCCGCCCAGCTCCCTTGATCTGATCTTAGTTCTCAGGTTCCTAATGGCACCAAGTGCTCTGAAAGGGCAGTCTTCTCAGCAAAGACAGTGGCAGGCCGTGCCACCTGGACCTGTTGGGCCTTTGTCTGCACAACCTCCTGACCCCCTCTGCTCCAGCCTCTGGGCGGGATCACCCTGCTGTTCTAGCATGTGCCATCCACACTGCCTCAAGGAACTTCCACTATGACCCCTGACCCCTTGTGCCTTGCTCACCTGGATACCACAGAGGCCATCTCCTATGGACGGCTCACTCCTCTTTTTGGATCCTACCCCTGGGCTCCTGCAAGGACTCCCGGAAAAACCCCGTGCATCCACTAACAACTCACAGATTTTCAGACCTTCCACAAACATAAAGATCCCTCCTCCTCAGTGCAGATAGATCCTCCTGCCTTCGCCACCTGAGCAGGTCCACCAGGCTGGGGAGTCCATGACATCTGGTCATCTGCCTATTCCTTGGCCAGAGGAAACAGGTGAGGGCCCAAGAGCAGCCTCAGGAAGTCCTGGCTACCAGGAGGAAGAGGAGAATTCCAGAGACAGAGGGGCAGGAATGTCAGTGAAGGGGTACCCAGAGCAAGAGAGAAGTCGTGCTAGAAGTAGTGAGATGGAAGGAGACCTCAGTGCTGTGGACCCGGTCCTGGGCCTCAGAGAGGAAACACATTGCAAGAGAGGACCCATGCATCTCTCAAGTTCTCTTGTGATGGTCCTGCATTGGCAGGTTGTACAGCCCAGCTGCAGATGTGCTAACCTGGCCTCAGGCTGATACAGAGGTAACAGTGCTGCTCCAGCCAGATCCTGGCTGCTCCATACTGGCAGGCAGGTGGGAAAGGAAGGGCTAGATGCACACCATCTACCCAGGTCTTCAGGCTCACAAGGACAGACCAGCAGGTGCAGGGCAAAAAGCCTTCCTATGGAGCTTTCCTCCACCCAGACCTGTTCACTGGAGGCCCCAAAAGACAAAGAAGTCCTTGCCAATGGTCCTGCCATTGCCTTGGCATTCAGGTGGTCGGTCTTCAACTCCTAAGTGGCCTCCTCTTTCTGAGAAGGAAGATTTAGGCACACAGCAGAGGAAAGATCTGAGGCTCAAGAAAAAGAGAAACTTGGAGGATGACATGGAGGCCTTAGAAGGCCAAAGAGAGGCTGTGGTTGCCTGCCCTGCCACGGGGCTTGCCCCTTCTTTCTCCAGAACTGTGTAGCCTGCTGGAACTTCAGACCCTGACCCCACCCACCCTCACTTCCCTGATCCCAGCTATTCTTGCCATCACCCATGTGGAAGTCTAGGCTGCTGGGACCTCGATTCTGTCTGTCCCTCTACCTTCCCTCACAGCGATTAGTGATGAGAGGGGGATACCTAGTTCTCTTCCTCTGCCTCCTCCAGCCAGCCCTCTTCTTCACTTGAGGCCCGGTTCCCTAATCACTTGCCACCAGCTGCAGCACCTCCCATTTACTACCTGCCCAAACCTCCTATCCTGGAGCCTTCCCCTTCAAGTCTGCACCCTGAAGAATAGAGTCCCCAACCCCCATGTGCATTAATTCTCCTCTTCCATCTCCTCCTTCTTCTTCCAAAGGTATTCCTCCTCTTATACTTCTCTCTCCTCTTTTGGCTCCTTCTTCTGTTCCTCCTCATTCTCCTTCCTTCCCCAGCCCTCCTCTAGTCCCTTCTACCTGCAACCCCATAGCTATGGCCAGTCTACAACTGGAACAGCTGTCTCTCCCACCATCAGAATCAACTCATCTTCCCTCCTGACCTGGCATTCGACTGTGCAGCCCAAGGACAGTACTCCTCATGTTAGTTCATGAAATAGAAAAGGAGGGAACCCTTCAAAACTCATTCTACAAGGCTAGTATCACCGTGATACCTAACATCAGACCAATATCCCTGATGAACATAGATGCAAAAATTCTCAATAAGATTCAGGCAAATTGCATACAAAACCACAGTTAAAACATGGTGCACCATGATCAAGTGGGGTTCATCCCAGGGATGTAAAGTTGTTTCAATATATGGAAATCAATGAATGTAATTCAGCATATCAATAGACTTAAAAATCATATGATCATCTCCATAGATTCAGAAAAATTTGACAAAATGAAACAGCCTTTCAAGTTCAAAACACTAGAAGAACTAGGAATAGTAGGAACATACCTCAATATTGTAAAAGTTATATATGCTAAGCCCCAAGCCAATATCATTCTAAATGGAGAAAAATTGGAAGCATTTATTTTATGAATTGGAACAAGACAGGGATGCCCTCTCTCACCATCTTATTCAACATAAGAGTGAAATTCTAGCCAGAACAATTAGACAGATGAATGAAATTAAAGGGATACAAAAAGGAAAAGGAGAAACCAATCAATCACTATTTACCAATGGAATAATTCTATACTTAGAGGATAAAAAAATCCACCAGAAAATTTCTAGAATTAATAAATAAATTCAGCAAAGTATCAGGATATAAAATCAATACTCATAAATCAAAAGCATTTCTATACAACAATGATGAACCCACTAAAAGAGAAATTAGGAAAATGTACCCCATTTATCATAGCCTCAAAAAATAAAATAAAATACTCTGGAGTCAATCTTACAAAAGAAGTGAAAGACATATACAATGAAAACTACAGAATGCTAAGGAAAGAAATTGTAGACAATCTTGGAATATGGAAGACCTCTCATGTTCTTGGACAGGAATAATTAGTATTGTCAAAATGGCCATACTAACAAAAGTGCTATAGAGATTTAATGCAATCCCATTTAAAATCACATTTCTCATAGAACTAGAAAAAGCAATTATGAAACTTATTTGGAAAAATAAGAGACCCAGAGTAGTCAAAGCAATCCTTAGCAAGAAAAGTGAAGCAGGAGGCATCACAATGCCAGAACTTAACTATATTACAGAACTATAGTAACAAAGATGGCATGGTATTGGCACCAAAATAGACATGTAGACCAATGGAACAGAATAGAAGACACAGAGACAAACCCATATAAATACAGTTATCTCCTACTAGACAAAGGCACCAAAAACATACATTGGAAAAAACATAGCCTCTTCAACAAATGGTGCTGGGAAAACTTGAAATCCATATGCAGCAAAATGAATCTAAACCCCTATCTCTCACCATGCACAAAATTCAAATCAAAGTGGATAAGGACCTGGGAATTTGACCAGAGACCTGGTGCCTAATGAAGGAAAAAGTAATCCCAAAACTTCATCATGTTGGATTAGGTCCTGACTTCCTTAACCAGACTCCTAAAGTACAAGAAATAAAACCAAGAATCAATAAATGGAGTGGATTCAAATTAAAAAGCTTTTATCAGGAAAATAAATGATCATTAACATGAAGAGAGAGCCCACAGAGCAGGAGAACATCTTTACTACGCACACATCAGATAGAGCACTAATCTCCATGATATATAAAGAACTCAAAAAACTTAATTATAATAATAATCCAATCAATAAATGGGCTAAGGAACTGAACAGACACCTCTCAGAAGAAGGTATACAATCAATCAACAAACATATGAAAACATGTTCAAAATCTCTAATAATTAGAGAAATGCAAATCGAAACTAAGATTTAATCTCATTCCAGTCAAAATGGCTATTATCGAGAATACAAGCAACAACAAGTGTTGGTGAGGATGCAGAGGAAAAGGTAAACTTATACATTGCTAATGGCACTGAAAATTGGTAAAACCACTCTGGAAAGCAGTACACAATTTTCTCAGAAAACTTGGAATGAAACCACCATTTAATCTTCTCTGTCTATACCCAAAGGACTTAAAATCAGCATACTACAGTGATGCAGCCACGTCAATGTTTATAGCAGCTCAATTAAAAATAACTAACCTGTAGAATCAACCTACATGCCCTTCAATAGATGAATGTATAAAGAACCTGTAGTATTTTTACACAATGGAATATTACTCAGCATTAAAAGAGAATAAAATTATGGCACTTGCTGGTAAATGGATGGAGTTGGAGAATATCAAGCTGAGTGAAGTAAGCCAATCACCAAAAAAACAAAGGCTGACTCTGATAAGTGGATGCTGACCCATAATGGGGGGAGGGGGCATGGGAAGAATGACAGAACTTTGGGCAAAGGGGAGGGATGAGAGGGAGCATGGGGGTAGGAAAAATGATGGAATGAGAAGGACATCATTACCCTAGGTACATGTATGATTACACAAATGGTGTGAATCTACATTATGTACAACCAGAGACAGGAAAAGTTGTGTTCCATTGGTGTACAATGAAACAAAATGCATCCTGTGTCATGTGTAACTAATTAGAACAAATAAAAGAAAAAAATGATTAAAATAAAAAAGATTTCTGGGTTCCTGGGAAAAAGATTCAGGACAAATGTGGGGAAATATTTCCCTTTAGGACAGTTGCAGAAGGAAGCTAGATGCAATGTCAGCACACCGGGCTCTTTCTTCTCCAGTCACATATTTCCCTCCAGAAACACTACTGTGCCTGACTTTTAAAAATATGGTTTATTAAGATAGAGTTGAGATCCCATGAGTTGCACATCCATCATGAGCATAATTGCACACATGTGATGGCTGCATGTTCCCCTGAAACCATTGACCAGTCAAGAGAATGGACCTATCTCTTAGACCCCAGAGTTTCCTTGTGCCCCTTTCTGGGCCCTGCCTTCAGCCTTTCCCTCCTTCCCCTTCACACCCAGGCAGGAGCCCATCCGCTCTCCATCACTACACTTACGCCCACATTTCTTAGAAATATTTCTAAGAAATATATGTCAGTCCTTTCACCAAGCATGATGATTTGCAGAGGAAGCCAGTGCTTGGGGTGTGTCCACAGCTCATCACTTTGTGTTGCTGAGTAGCCTTCCGTTGTATGGGCATAACATGGTTAGTTTGTCTGCCCACTTCTTGGCTGGTGAGACTATTTTCTTGAAAGACGTTGGATGAACATGGAAAGGAAGAGAAGGGCTGTGACCTAGACTAGCTGTATGTTTGCTTTTCTTTTTTATTTGTTCTTTTTAAACATGCATGAAGGAGGAGTGTATTTTGACATGGAGTATGACTTATTCTAATTAGGATCCCATTTTTGTGGCTGTATGTGAAGTGTAGTTTCACTGGCCATGTATTCATATATGAACATAGGAAATTTAGGTCTGATTCATCCTATTGTCTTCCATCTTAACATCTACCCTCCCTTCATTTTGTCCTCTTTGTCTAATCCAATGAATTTATATTGTCCTACTCCACCTTTATTTTGTCTTAGCATCTACATGTCAGAGAGAACATTCGGCCTTTGGATTTTGGGGATTTTCTTATTTCCCTTAGCACAATAAGTCTCCAGTTCCATCCATTTACTGACAAATGCCATCATTTCATTCTTGTTTATGGCAGAGTAATATTCTATTGTTCATAGATACCACATTTTCTTTATCCATTTATTTGTGGAAGGGAACCTATGTTGGTTCCATAGCTCAGCTATCATGAATTGAGCTGTTATAAACATTGATGTGGCCACATCACTATAGTACGTTGATTTTAAGTCCTTTGGGTATATACCAAGAAATAGGATAATTGAGTCAAATGGTGGTTCCATTCCAAGTTTTCTAAGAAATCTGCATATTACTTTCCATAGTGGTTGCATCAATTTTCAGTCACACCAGCAATGTATGAGTGAACATTTTCCCCCACATCCTTGCTAGTATTTATTGTAACTTGTATTTTTTTTCTTTTTGGTCCAGTGATTAAACTCAGGGGCACTTCACTACTGAGTACAACTCCAGCCCTATTTTGTATTTTATTTAGAGACAAGGTCTCATTGAGTTGTTTAGCACCTCACTTTTGCTGAGGCTGGCTTTGAACTTGAAATCCTCCTGCCTCAGCCCATACAGCTGCTAGGATTTCAGGTGTGTACCACCATACCCAGTTTGTTACTTGTATTCTTGATAATTGCCATTCTTACTGGAGTGAGATGGGATCTCAGTGTAGTTTTAATTTGCTTTTCTCTCTAATTGCTACAGATGTTGAACATTTTAATTTATTTATCGATCTTTTACAGTTGTTTTTCTCTGAAGTGTCTATTTAGCTGCTTTTCTTATTTATTGATATGGTTTTTTTTTTGGTAAGATTCTGAGTTCTTTATGTATCATGGAGTCTAATGCTCTATCAGAGGTGCAAGCGGCAAACATTTTCTACCATTCTGTAGGGGCTCTCTTCAAGTACTTGATTGTTTACTTTGCTCTGAGGATGATTTTTAGTTTGACACCATCCCATTTATTGATTTTTGATTTTATTTCTTGTGCTTTAGGAGTATTGTTGAATAAATTAGTTCCTAAGTTGACATGACAGAGAGTTGGGTCTACCTTTTCTTCTAATAGGCACAGAGTTTCTGATCTAATGCCTAGGTAAATGATCCACTTTGAGTCAAGTTTTGTGCAGAGTGAGAGACAGGGGTTTAATTTCATTTTTTTCTGCTCATGAATTTCTAGTTTTCCAAGCACTATTTTGTTGAAGAGGCTGTGTTTTTGCCAATGTATGTTTATGGTGCCATTATCAAGTATGAGGTAACCGTATTTTTGTGGTTTTGTTTCTGTGTCTTCTATTTTGTTCTATTGGTCTTCATGTCTGTTTTGGTGTCAATACCATGCCATTTTTGTTACTATAGTTCTGTAGTATAATTTAAGGTCTTGTATTGTGAATCCTCCTGCTTCACTTTTCTTGCTAAGGATTGCTTTGCCTATTCTGGATCTCTTAATTTTCCAAATGTCTTTAGTGATTGATTATTCTATTTATAGGAAGAACATTATTGAAATTTTAATAGAAATTGCATTAAATCTGTATAGTGCTTTTGATAGTATGGCCATATTTACAATATTACTCCTGTGTATCCAGGAACATAGAAGATCATTCCATCTTCTAAGATCTTTTTCAATTTCTTTCTTTACTGTTCTGTAGTTTACATTGTAGAAGTGTTTCATCTCATTGGTTAGATTGATCCCAAATATTTTGTGTTTTTTTGAGGCTGTTGTGAATGGAATTGTGTTTTTAATTTCTCCTTCAGTTGATTCATCACTGATGTTAGGAACACAATTGATTTATGGTGTTAATTTTATATCCTGCTACTTTGCTGAATTCATTTCTGAGTTCTAGAAGTTTTCTGGTGGAGTTATTTTGGGTCTTATAAATATAGAATCATGTCATCAGCAAATAGGGGTAGTTTGAGTTCTTCTTTTCCTACACCTATCCCTTTGATTTCTTTCTTCTGTTTAATGCTCTGGCTGGAGTTTCCAGGATTGTGTTGAATAAAATTGGTGAAGGGAGCATCCCTGTCTTGTTCCAGTTTTGAGAAGAAATGCTTTCAATTTTTCTCCATTTAGAATGATGTTGTCTGTTTATGTCCTTGGCCCATTTGTTGATTGGGTTGTTTGTTTTCTTATTGTCTAATTTTTTGAGTTCTTTGTATACTCTGGATATTAGGGCTCTATCTGAAGTGTGAGGAGTAAAAATTTGTTCCCAGGATGTAGGCTCCCTATTTACCTCTCTTATTGTTTCTCTTGCTGAGAAAAAACTTTTCAGTTTAAGAAAGTCCCATTTGTTGATTCTTGTTATTAACTCTTGTGCTATGGGTGTCCTATTAAGGAATTTTGAGCCCGTCCCCACTATCTGTAGATCGGAGCCAACTTTTTCTTCTATCAGACGGAGAGTCTCTGATTTGATATCTAGCTCCTTTATCCACTTTGAGTTGACTTTTGTGCGTGGCGAGAGGAGGGGATTTAGTTTCATTTTGTTGCATATGGATTTCCAGTTTTCCCAACACCATTTGTTGAAGATGCTATCCTTCCTCCATTGCATGTTTTTAGCTCCTTTATCAAATATAAGATAGTTGTAGCTTTGTGGATTAGTCTCTGTGTCCTCTATTCTGTACCATTGGTCCACCCGCCTGTTCTGGTACCAGTACCATGCTGTTTTTATTACTATTGCTCTGTAATATAGCTTGAAGTCTGGTATCGCTATACCACCTGATTCACACTTCCTGCTTAGAATTGTTTTCACAGAGGAGGACATACAAACAATCAACAAGTACATGAAAAAATGCTCACCATCTCTAGCAGTCAAGGAAATGCAAATCAAAACCACCCTAAGATACCACCTCACCCCAGTAAGATTGGCAGCCATGATGAAGTCAAACAACAACAAGTGCTGGCGAGGATGTGGGGAAAAGGGTACTCTTGTACACTGCTGGTGGGACTGCAAATGGGTGCGGCCAATTTGGAAAGCAGTATGGAGATTCCTGGGAAAGCTGGGAATGGAACCACCATTTGACCCAGCTATTGCCCTACTCGGACTATTTCCTGAAGACCTTAAAAGAGCACACTACAGGGATACTGCCACATCGATGTTCATAGCAGCACAATTCACAATTGCTAGACTGTGGAATCAACCCAGATGCCCTTCAATAGATGAATGGATAAAAAAAATGTGGCATTTATATACCATGGAGTATTACGCAGCACTAAAAAATGACAAAATCACGGAATTTGCAGGGAAATGGATGGCACTAGAGCAGATTATGCTTAGTGAAGCTAGCCAATCCCTAAAAAACAAATACCAAATGTCTTCTTTGATATAATGTGAGCAACTAAGAGCAGAACAGTGAGGCTGAGCAGGAAGAAAAGATTAGCATTAAACAGAGACATGAGGCAGGAGGGAAAGGGAGAAAAAAAAAGGGAAATCACATGGAAATGGAGGGAGACCCTCATTGTTATACAAAATTATATATAAGAGTTTACGAGGGGAATGGGATAACAAACATGGAGGGAAATGAATTTCAATAGATGGGGTAGAGAGAGAAGATGGGAGGGAGGGGAGGGGGGATATTAGAGGATAGTAAAGGTAGAAGAATACAACAGTCACTAATATGGCAGTATGTAAAAATGTGATGTGTAGCCGATGTGATTCTGCAATCTGTATTTGGGGTAAAAATGGGAGTTCATAACCCAATTGATTCTAATCTATGAAATATGATTTGTCATGAGCTTTGTAATGTTGTGAACATCCAATAAAAAAAATTATTAAAAAAAAAGAATGATGTTGTCTTTGGTTTTAGCATATAAAGAGTTTACAATGTTGAGGCATCTTCCTACTCAGGTTTTTTTTCTCAATTTTCGAACATGAAGGGGTGCTGTATTTTGTCAAATGCATTTTCTGTATAGATTGAGGTCATTGTGTGATTCTTTAAGCCTACTGATGTGCTGAATTACATTAATTGATTTCCATATGTTGAACCAACCTTGCTTCCCTGGGATGACCCCCTACTTTATCGTGGGGCACTATCTTTTTAATGTTTTTGTATGTGATCTACCAAGATTTTTTTTTAGAATTTTTGCATCTATGTTCATCAGAGATGTTGGTCTGAAGTTTTTCTTCCTTCATGTGTCATTATCTAGTTTTGGTATTAGGGTGATACTAGCTGCATAGAATGAATTTGGAAGATTTCCCTCCTTTTCTATTTCATGGAATAATTTGAGGAGGAATGGTATTAGTTCTTCTTTGAAGGTCTTGTAGAACTCATCTGACTATCTGCCTGGTCCTGGGCTTTTCTTGATTGATAGGCTTTTTTTAAAAAATCAATTAATTTATATATGGAAGCAGAATGCACTTTAATTCATTGTACACAATTGCAGCACAACTTTTCATTTCTCTGGTTATGCATGATGTATCTTTGCAACACATGTGCAGTCATACATGTACTTGGGTAATGAGGTCCATCTCATTCCACCATCTTTCCTACCCCTATGACCCTTCCCCTCCTCTCCTTCCCCTTTGCCCAATAAAAGTTTCTCCATTTTTCCAATCCCCCTGCCTAATGTGGATCAGTATCCACTTATAAGAGAGAACATTTGGCCTTTGGTTTTTGGGGACTGGCTTACTTCACTTAGCATGATATTCTCCAACTCCATCCATTTACCTGTAAATGCCATAATTTTATTCTCTCTTAATACTGAGTAATATTTCATTATGTATATATACCACAGTTTCTTTACCCACTCACCTATTGAAGGGTATCTAGGTTGGCTCCATGTTTAGCTATTGTGAATTGAGCTGCTATAAACATTGATGTGGCTGCATTATTAAGTATGCTGATTTTAAGTTCTTTGGGTATAGTGGGATAACTGGGTCAGTTGGTGGTTCTATTCCAAGTTTTCTAAGGAATTTCCATACTGCTTTACAGATTGATTGCATTAATCTGCAGGCCTACCAGCAATGTGTGAGTGTGCCTTTCTCTCCACATCCTTGCACACACTTATTGTTGTTTGTATTCTTGATAACTGCCATCTGACTGATGTAAAATGAAAGCTTAAAGTAGTTTTTATTTTCATTTCTGTAATTACTAGAGATGTTGAATATTTTTTCTTCATATATTTGTTGATAAATTATACATCTTCTTCTGAGAGGGGTCTATTCTACTCCTTAGCCCATTTTTTATTGTGTTGTCTTTGTTTCTTTTTTGATGTTAATATTTTTGAGTTATTTATGTATACTGGAGATTAGTTCTCTAACTGACATGTGTGTGGCAAAAATTTGCTCCCAAAATGTAGGCTCTCTCTCCACCTCATTGATTGTTTATTTTGCTTCTTTAGTTTGAATCCATCTCATTTATTGATTCTTGATTTTAGAAGAACTCAAATTATCATTATTTGCAAATGACATGATTCTATACATAGAGGATCCAAAAAACACTACCAGAAAACTTCTAGAAATAATAAATGAATTCAGCAAAGTAGCAGGATATAAAATCAATACCCATAAATCAAAAGCATTTCTATACAACAATGATGAACCCACTGAAAGAGAAATTTAAAAAACTACCCCATTCACAATAGCCTCAAACAAACAACAAAAACAAAAACAAATATAACTTGGGAATTAATTTAACAAAAGAGGTGAAAGACCTATACAATGAAAACTACAGGACACTAAGAAAGAAATTGAAGATCTTAGAAGATGAAAAGATTTATCATACTCTTTGATAGGCAAAATTAATACTGTCAAAATGGCCATACTACTCATAGCCCTATACAGATTCAATGTGATCCCAATTAATAATCCCAATATCATAGAACTAGAAAAAGCAATCATGAAATTCATTTAGAAAAATAAGAGACCCAGAATAACTAAATCAATCCTTATCAAGAAAAATGAAGCCAGAGGCATCACAATACCAGAACTTAAACTATACTACAAAGCTATAGTAACAAAAACAGCATGATATTTATACTAAAACAGACATGTAGACCAATGGAACAGAATAGAAGACACAGAGACAAACACACATAAATACTGTTATCTAATAGTAGACAAAGACACCAAAAATATACATCAGAGAAAAGATAGCCTCTTCAATAAATGGTGATGGGAAAATTTGAAATCCATATGCAGCAAAATGAAACTAAACCCCTATCTCTCACTCACCATGCACAAAATTTAAATCAAAGTACCAAGGACCTAGGAATTTGATGAGAGACTTGGCGCCTAATAGAGGAAAAAGTAGGCCCAAATCTTCTTCATGTCAGATTAGGTCCTGACTTCCTTAAAAAGACTCCTAAAGTGCAAGATTGATAGGCTTTTGATAGTGTCTTCTATTTCCTTGCTTAAAATTGTTTGTTTAAATTGTTTATGTCCCCCTGATTCAGTTTGGTCATATGTCTCAAGAAATTTGCTGATGTTTTTAAGAATTTCTATTTTATTGGAATAAAAATTTCCAAAATAATTTCTGATTATCTTTTGTATTTCAGTGTGTCTATTGAAATATTTTTTCATATCAGAAATTTTAGTAATTTGAGTTCTTCCTCTGTTTCTCTTTATTAGCATGAATGCGGTCTATCATTTTCTAAAAATGTTTTTCAAAGAATCATTTTTTTTTCATTGATTTCTTGATTTTTTTGTTTCCATTTCATTGATTGTACTTTGATTTTAATATTTCCTGTATTCTACAGCTTTTGGTGTTAATTTGTTCTTCTTTTTCTAGGGCTTTGGATATAATGTTAGGGTATTTATTTTTGACTTTCTATTCTTGTAATGCATAAGCACAATGCAATGAACTTTCCTTTTAAAACTGCCTTCATGGTGTTTAAGAGATTTTGATATGTTGTGTTACTATTCTCATTTACCACTAAGTATTTTTTAATTTCATCCCTGATTTCTTCAGCTTTCCATTGGCCATTCATCGGTCATTCAATAGCATATTATTTACTCTCAAGATGTTAGAGTAGCTTCTATTTTTAATTTTATCAATAATTTCTAATTTTATTTCATCATTACCTGATAAAATGTAAGGTATTATCTCTATTTTTTTGTATTTGCTTAGAGTTGCTTTGTGGTCTAAGATATGGTCTATTTTAGACAAGGATCTGTGTGCCGCTGACAAGAAAGTGTATTCAGTCCTTGATGGATTAAATATTCTAAATGTGCCTGTTATGTCTAAATTATTAATTGTAGTTTTTAGTTTCATAGCTTCTTTATGCAGTTTTTGTTTAGTAGTTCTATCCAGTGATGAGAGAGGCATGTTAAAGTTACCCAGTATTATTGTGTAGTGGTCTATTTGATTCTTGAAATTGAGTAGGATTTGTTTAATGTACATTACAGGCTCCATTGTTGGGGTCATAAATATTTCTATTGTCATGTATTGTGGATGTACAATTCCCTTATGCAGTATGGAATGGCCATCTTTGTCCCATGTGATCTAGTTTGTCTTGAAGTCCACTTTATCTGACATGAAATTCCTACTTGTTTATGAGCTTCATGGGAATGATATGTTTTTACCAATCCTTTTTCCTTCAGTCTGTGAAAGTCTTTGCCTATGTGGTGAGTAAATTGAAAAGAGCATATTGTTTGTTCTTGTTTTTAATACATTCTATGTCTTTTCACTGCCATTCTATGTCTTTTCACTAATGAGTTTAGGTTATTTACATTCAATAGATATTATTGAGATATAACTTTAATTCTCTGTCATTTTGGGTTATTTCTGGTTTTTACAAAGTTTTCCTTTGACTGCCTATTCTTCTAGTGTAGCTCTTCCCTTTATCAGTTTTCCCCTTTATTTTTTATTTCTTTTTCATAAAATATCTTATTGAGTATGTTTTGTAGAGCAGTATGTTTTCTAGTTGTGAATTATTTTAATTTTATTTATCAAGGAAAGTTTTTATTTCATTGTCAATTCTGAAACTTAATTTTGCTGAGTATAGTATTCTTGGCTGGCATTCATTTTTTTTTCAGAGCTTGGTATATATTGTTTCAAGATCACCTACCTTTGAGGATCTGGGTTGAGAAATAAGCTAGGATCTGGATTGGTTTCCTCCTAAATGTGACCTGTCATTTTTCTTTAATAGACTCTAAAATTCCAAATTTATTCTGCATTTTAGGCATTTTCATAATGTGCCACGTTGTGGCTCTGTTGTAACTTTGCATATTTGGTGTCCTGTAAGACCCCTGAATTCAATTTTACATTTTTTCTTAAGGTTTGGGAACTATTCTGATATTGTTTCATTGAAAAGGTTTTTCTTTTTAAAAATTTTTATTTCTAAGACTTCATCTATCCTGATAAATCTTATATGTGGACTTTTCATGTTACCTCATATCTTGGAAATTCTGCTGATGGTCTCTTAACATCTTTTCTTCAAAGTCAACTTTATTTTCAAGATTATATATTTTGTTTTACTGTCTTACAAGTCCTCCAGTTTGCTGTTGATTCTTTGCATTAAATTTTTAATTTGGTTTATTGATTCCTTCATTTCAAGATTTCTGCTTGATATTTTTAAAGAATCTCTATCTTTTTATTATAGTGATATTTCCCCTCTGTGGTTTCTCTGATTTAGCTCCTTAAATCTTCCTTTAACTTGCAGATCTGTGCCACAGTCTGGCTGGCTGGGCAAAATAACTGGGGGGCAAGTGACAAGGAACTTATGAAGGTTGATACAGCGGGAGCTGCTTTATTACTGGACAATAGCGGTATATATACATAACTGAATACACAGCTTGTTTCAATTTAGCATCATCCAGTTATAGCAATCAGTCATTAAGGAATCATCATCTTAATAATTACACACAGCTTAGCTTAATTGACATAATCTAGACACAGCAGTCATTAAGGAATCTCTATCATCTTAATGGCTCACTGGTGTTACTTCTCAAACCACTCCCTCTGGCAAAGTGCCAGGCGCCATCTTGACTTGTTTACGGACCCTAACATCTCCCCCTTTTGTTTAATTTAAATAACAAGTATGTGGCTTAGGGACCGTGCCTGTTTTAGGTTGTCCAATACTACATATGGTCCTTACCCATCATTGGATGGTCTGACCTCAAATCGTCAGCCTCCTGTCTTAGGTTGGTACCATTGCAATTGGATCTTACCCGTCTTTGACTACTGGCCCAACACACTCTGCCATACTTGTGGATAATGACCATAGTGGTTTTTACACAAACACCATAAATAATCTGCTACAAGCAGAAGGGGAGGATACAAAATGCCATGATATCAAGCCAATTGATGGCTCCAAGTAAGAAGCCCTTGGAAAAATTGTACCACAGATGACACCATCAGCAAAGATACCCCGGTACTACCACAATTCGTTGCATCAACAGATTGTGTTACTTATATGCATTATGAACTTAGTCTAGGTAAATCACAGTCCAAGTAAGTTCACAGTCCAGGTAAGTTCAAAGCTCAATAGATTAATTAAATCTCAGTCCAGGTAAGTTCACAGTCCAGGTAAGTTCTGCAGGCAGCTAGCTTGATCCGAAGTCTTGTCCAGTTCTCAGCAACACTGGAAATTCTTCCACCCTCATCCTCACCTCCTCACCGGCACTGGGATGAAGGCAGGAACTCTGGCAATGCTGGCTGAAGAACATACTGTAGCATTCCACTAAGAAAACAACCTTCTGAATAAGTTAGTACATTATCTCAAGGATTTTTACATTTGAAATAGGCCTTAATGGCGCTCATACTCATTAGCCTCCAGGTATGGGAGAACCATTGCAGTTCCTTTCTTGATAGTCCTTCCTCCTCTGAGCCTTCTTCCTCTTCCTGACTAGAATTCTTGGGCCCTTATCAACGTATGCCCTAACTGGTCTTGGTTCCACTGGGGTGCCTCCTTTCCTTAGCAATTTACTTCTCACCCCTTCCATATTTTCGTCCCAAAGACAATACAAAACACCAAGACAAAACAAGATAAAAACATACTGCATCAATCTTCTCCACTTTCTCGAAATGGCCATTTTTCCTCTTGCCCTATCTAGGGACAAGCAGATTTGCTCTTGTCCTATCTAGGGACAGGCAGCTTTTCCCCATCACTTACCCCCGAGTGTCCCGGGGCTCCCCAGACGGGCAACCATCTGCCTCAGTCTGGCTGGCTGGGCAAAATAACTGGGGGGTGAGTGACAAGGAACTTGTGAAGGTTGATACAGTGGGAGCCGCTTTATTACCACACAGTAGAGGTATATATACATAACTGAATACACAGCTTGTTTCAATTCACATCTAGATACAGCAATTAGTCATTAAGGAATCATCATCTTAATAATTACACACAGCTTAACTTAATTGACATAATCTAGACACAACAGTCAGTCATTAAGGAATCTCTATCATCTTAATGGCTTGATGGTGTTACTTCTCAAACCACTCCCTCTGGCAAAGTGCCAGGTGCCATCTTGAATTGTTTATGGACCCTAACAGATCTGTTCAACTATGAACATTCTAACATCCTATTCTGACATTTTTCTCACTGTGATATTGATGAATTCTGTTATTGAAGTTATCTTGGTTTGTTTGGGACAATTTATTTCTTTCCTTTTAATTTTATTTGTCTATCCATCTAATAGCATGGATCTGAGGCTGTAGAATTTCTACCAGGTGGACTTATAGTGTTCCTGAAGGTTTCCAATATCTCACTATTTAGGGGAGAGAAAAATAATAACAACACCCAATGGAAACAACATACAGCATTACACCAAATAGTTCTCGATATGATATTTATTATGTTAATTGTCCCAATAAGCATTAATGATGTGATCAGTTACTGTCCACAATTAAAACAGTAAGTTAGCAAAGGAGTTAGAAATATGGAACTCTTCATGTGTTTGCATATCATCCTTAATCAGGGGCTATACTAATCTTCTGTGTATAGTCTCAATTTTAGTATATGTGCTGCCACACATACATATGTTTACTGTACAGTGGGCATACTTCCTGCCTTCTGGAGGGCTGGGACCACTAACTTTTCCTCACTAGAGAGTGGAAAGATATGCTCTGAACAACCTTTTCACAGGACCACTCTCCATGTACATAAGGCTCTGTGGAAGAAAAAGGACATGGTTAGCAAGATAAGGAATCCATTCAAAGAAGGGGCTACCTTCACTATCTTACTTTCCCATCTGTGACTGCGAGGTTGGTATCCCCAAGGAAACCCTGGATTCTAAAGTCTTTGGGGACTTTTTTATTTGAAGATAAATAAAAGACTCGTTGCCTCCTAAAATGATCTTTCAGTGAATGGATAGTCTTATCCAATTAGCAGATTGGTAAAAAGTAAGATATTGTAGAAATCATCCACCACAGAAAAGGTTTTATATATTTTGGGGGAAGAGGAAAGTGAATTGAGAGGTAGTGGTAAAACAACCAAGACAAGACTTCTCTAATAAAATGCAGCAGTCTCCTTGAGAGAAAGAGAGCCAGTCTGCTTGGCCTGGAGCCTGGGTTTAATCAAGCAAAGAAGAAATAAGAGGGAAAGAAAGTGATGAGGCCAAGGTTCTTAAAAAGATAATGCTCATGGATTCCTTGGTATGTCCCCCCAGTAACTTCAGAACGTAGAACAAATGGCTGGCCCCAAAAAACAGAGCAGAAGCCAGAAGTTTCAATCCTGGGTTGTCCAATAGGGTTCTATGGTCATTACCACAGTTGTGTCCAGTTCTGGCCATCGTTTTCCTTGGATAGGACAGGAAGTTGGAGCTTTAAAAACTATCTCCTCGAAAGATATCTCTCCAGGAAGTACAAACCTGAAGTAGTCAATTATTTTTATGCTGAATTTCATTCATTGTGAAGCCAAGTGGATCAGGAGTAGGACCTTGATATATTTGGATTCTTGGCACTGAATAAGAAGAAATCTGGGATGCAGGCTTCCATTGGAAGAGAAATAAATGGTGGGTTGAGCTTTGCTGAGTCTTCCTGAGTTAGGGTTGTTTCTTAAAATATTTTGCCCTGGCAAATTTTACCTCAGGATGGCTGCTTCAGCCAACCTAAGTTATCTCATGTCAGAGGATATCACAGGTGACAACAGCAAAGAACAAAAGAGAAAAGGAAGGAGAAGGAGAAGGAGAGGAGGAGGAGGAGGAAAGTGAAACATAAGAAAAAAATCATTTGGTTCTTCTATTCTTTTCTGAATAAGAAAATTCAACTGTTGGATTTTTTCCTGAGTAGTGTAGTCCAAGTTCGTTCCTATTCTCTTGAAGCCCAACATTCATCTAATAGTTCATAACGTTTGTTCTTTGGTTAAAATAAAAATAATTGGTATGTCAAGCCTGTATTTTATGGGTTACATATAAATCTGATGTGAGGTTCCCAACTTGCAGGGTTCTCCAGGTATTCTTTGTCTCAACTTTCTAGCAGCTAATTTCTGTTCAAATAAATGAACAAAACCTGCTTCCTTATCGAAGTGTCTTCCAACAAAATCAAGGAATCAGGCTTATAGACCACAAAGATAGGTCATTTCTGGTCCTGAAGAGGTTATAGGACTGATTGATCCTGAGTCTCCTCTTTTCAAATGCAATTGGGGTCTGAGAAAAGACTTTTGCAATCCTCCCATTCTCAAAGTTTATTGGGGACAAAGAGAAATCCAAACTTGCTCTGTGGGAGCTTTCCAGGGACTTCATGAAGAGAGGGTTAAAGCAAGTGTTGGAGTGGGTGGCATATGCTCAATATCATTTTTAAGATTTTAAAAAAGAAAACTTTAGAAGAAATATTTATGCTGATTACTAAGATATGTGCTTCTGAAACTTGGGCATGCCATGGGTCTGATCTATGTCACCACCATGAGAGAGAAAAACACTTCAAAGAACAAACAAAGGAAACAAGGTTTACACCTCAAGGAGTCAGGTGTAGTGTTCTCCAAAACTCTCTCTTCAGGCCAAAGCTCTAGGACAACAATCTGAATTCTCTTGCCATGCTACTCAAAAGGATGTCTCCTTTCTTGGATATCTAAACTATGAAGACACTAAATCAT
The DNA here is from genome assembly GCF_964194105.1 of Spermophilus citellus. Taxonomy (NCBI): domain Eukaryota; kingdom Metazoa; phylum Chordata; class Mammalia; order Rodentia; family Sciuridae; genus Spermophilus; species Spermophilus citellus. Next base: position 31,609,677 of record NC_138196.1, read on the forward strand.
GGTGAAGATTGGCCCCAGCTGGCATGCTGACCATGACCACAATTGGTTGATCTTATATGGATAAGATTCTATGGATAACATTCTTATATGGATAACATTCCTCCCCTATCAACTTGAAAATCAACGATAAATTTACTTCCTAGGCTTATTCCAGGAAGACCACAGAACTGGCTTCTTATTTTTACAGCATCATCCACAGCTGAATTTCATTCACTCTGAACATCAATGTACCTTGAATACTACCTGGATATTTGAATACTACTTGGCACTTCATGAACAAGAAACCTGGGCTGCAGCCCTTTATTGGGAAGACACGTAGTGGTTGAATTCTTCTGGCAACAGGCACCTTACATCTTCTTGAGGAGACTGATGTCTGATGAGGATCTTTGTCAGCTCATGAGATGACCTCCTTCTGGCCATTGCCCATGCTCCTCTTTGACAGAACTTGATGCTCAAAGGCCATGGACAGCAGAAAGGAAAATGATGATGAGAGGCATCTACATGCTGCAGAGGCACCAAGGGGAAGAGCATGAAATCTGCAGGCACAGGGCCAGGGTTCAAGGCCTGGCTGGATCACTGCCAGCTGACTGCTCTCGGGATGGATGTGGGGCTTTCCTGGGCTCTTATCAAATGTCTTTTGAGAAGTGAATAGAGTCTGCCTGCCTGGAAGATGTGTCTGCAGCTGACAGCAGATGGTCAGGTTAGGGAACCTGCTCCCTTCTCCATGGAAACCCAAGCGCAGCAGGGAGGCCACACCAGCCTTGGAGAAGATGCACCACAGGCAAGGTGGAATGCAGGCACAGGAGAAGTCAATGGAGGTGTCTGGTGGGATCTGAGTGGTCCTGGCATTGGACTTTCAGCATGACCCATACTGCTCCTGCAATTCCTGGTTCCTTCAAGCCACAGTAAATCCACAGCTCCACTCCAACCTTCCACCTGAAGGAAGTGGGTGCACAAGCCAGTGCCCTGGGATAGGAACTGCAGGGCCTTCGGCACTCACAGCATCCGCACCCAGGACCCAGGAACAATGTGGGAGCAGGCCTCAGTACCCAAAGTCAGCTGATAGTGGCAGCTGCAGAGCCTCACACTGTGAGGAGCTGCCAGAAGTCAGCATGAGCTACAAAGTGCAGCCTGACAGTGGACAGTAGGTCTTGCCCTTTGTCCTGGGTGCTTTCTCTTGACGAACCTGGATTCTGGTTGGGCTCCCTGTGTGCCCTTTCCCCCTCGTGTGTTCTAGCCAGACGTCATAAGAGCTGGACAGAACACCGTGTCTTTGGCCCCAGAGGCGCCCAGCTCTGTTGGCCTGGTCTCAGTTCTCTGATGTGACCCGTATCACGTGCTTCGAATGAGCAGTCTTCTATGTAAGCTCAGTGGCGGGTTTGCACAGCCTGGTCCTCCCTCCCATGCAACATCCTGACTTGCTCTGCTCCCGCTTCTGGGCAGAATTACCCTGCAGATGCCATTTGCCCCACATACAGGAACTTCCACCTTGAATGCAGTGCCGTGCTCAGCTGGCTCCTGCATAGGCCATACCTGTGGGCAGCACACTCCTCTTTGGGGATCCTCCCTCAGGTCTCCTGAGGGGATTCCCAGAAAAAGCTCAATCTGACAAGAAGCAACTCCCCGAAGCATAAGGATTCTTCTTCAGACCCTCCAAAAGGTTAAGGATCCCTCTTCATCAGCGCTGACCAGTCCTCCTGCATTCACCACCTGAGCAAGTCCACCAGGCTAGGGAGTCCATCACACCAGTCACCTCCCTGTTCCTAGTCCAGAGGAAACACAGGTGAGAACCCAAGAGCAGCCTGAGGAAGGCTTGACCTTCCAGGAGGAGAAAAGAAGAAGGAAGAGAGTCTAGAAAAGAGAGTGGGCCAGGTAACAGGTCCCAGAAATAACAGGGAGGTAGCACTGGTGAAGTCTATGGAGACCCAAGGAGACCTCAGTGCCCTAGAACCCTGAGATCTGGGAGGGAAACACCCTGCAACAGAGGGCCCAGGTGTCCCCAAGAAGTTCTCTTGTGATAGCCCTGCAGTGCAAACCTCCCACAGCCCTTGAGCAGGTGTGGTGATTTGGGCTGAGGCTGATGTAGAGGCAGCAGTGCTGGCCCAGCCAGATCCTGTCTGCTCCATGCTGTCAAAAAAGCAGGCCAAGGCTGCGTGCCGAACCCTGTCCTCCGAAGGCTGGTCCACGGCCTCAAGTGCCTCGGTCGCCTGTTCCCTGCTGCACCTTGGGGCATAGCCTGCTCTGGGGTCATTCGGCATCCCTCTGTGAGGGGACAGGCGAGGCGGAAGCCGCTTGGGCCCCCTGTGGCGCCAGCCGCTTGGGCCCTCCGCAGCGGCGCTGCTAAGGTCGCAGACAAGCGCGGCGCCAAAGAGCGCGGACCAGAGGTGGAGGCGAAGGCAGCAGGATTTCAGTTCTAGAAAACTGGACTGGAAACAGAAGCAGCAGTTTGTATAACCCCAAGATCTTGCTTATGCCAGGAAACTGTAAGGGTAACATGAACATCATTGAGGAGGTCTAACATGACGGCAGACGCGGAGAGATCAAGTCTCTGACCTCTTCAACTGCGCGGGCATAGGGAGCTGTAAATTATCTAAAGCCTATTTGCTCAGGATTACTAGGCAATGCTGAGCTGACGTGGAGCTAGGGCGTACACTTTGGGCCCCTCAGAAAACACACACTGAGCACGAATTTGCTGCATTTAAGCCCCGGATTGCCTGCTTCTCGTGACTCAGCACTAACGATCCTGCTGAAATAACTAGTCGGCCCCCCTGATCTCACAGAGGTAAAAGCCAACTGAGCACCATAGCCAGACCCAGGGAATCAGGAGTGACGTGGGACTAGCGGCGCAGAACCCCGGCTATCGCTCCCACCAGGGCTGACAACAGAGGTCCCTTGCACCAGCTACCAGGGGAGTTGCTACCTAAGGGCAAACAAATTTGCTGGGGGTCCTCAGCCCCAAGCCCTACAAACTTAGGGTCCGAGGGAGGCAAACAGAAAGGGTGTGCCCAGGCATCCGTGAAAACAGGGCTCCCAGGAGCAGCAGACCCGGCGTGTAGCCAGTAATGTGGTAAGCGTCACAGGTGAGTGGGGCCTGGATTGAGGAACCACAAGAGAAGGACCTAGACACTCAGGACTTGAGACTCGCACAGTCTGGGAAGAAGAGCTGAGGCATAGTGATTGGTTCCCACCTATCACGAGGAGAAGCCTGGCCCAGTGGACATAGCTCCACCTACTGGAAGAGAAGTTAATCGAGCTCTATGACTGCATTTATTATTATTACTATTTTTTTTAATGATTATTATTAGTATTTTTTTTTATTCTCACTTTTTGTAGTTGATGTTGTTGTTGTTCTTTAACTTTCTTATTAATGGTTTCAATTTTTTTAATTCTTTTTATTCTATTATTATTATTATTTTTTAAACTCCAATTTCCATTTTTCTATTTTCATTATAATTTTTTTTGTTTGTTTTAAAATTTTTATTTTTTCGTTTTTTCTTTCTTTTTCACTTTCTTATCTTTTGTCTTTTCATTTCTTTTCAATTTTCTTATTCCCCCTCTCTTGAATTCCACCTGCCTACACTCACTCTATTTAGTCACTTCTTCCCTTCCCTTCTAATACCTCTCCTCCCAAGCATCAAATAAATTTATAAGAGTAAACAGTAACTCAGCAAACAGAACAAGAAGTATCATGAGCATAAAAAAGCAAGGAAGAAAAGGGGTACAAACAATGAAAGACAGCCTAAATATTCAGGAGGACCTGGAGTCATCAGAAAAATGGCCATATAAAGAACTCAAGGAACACCTTAGACAGATGGAAAGGAACCTTAAAGAGCACATTGAAAAGGAATTACATAAACAGATAAAAGAAGAAGTTAAGCATCTTTATCAGGAGATAGAGATTATTAAAAAAATCAAACAATAATTCTAGAAATGAAGGAAACGATAAACCAAATTAAAAACTCAATCGAGAGTATCACTAACAGAGTGGAGCAAGTAGAAGCCAGAACTTCAGATAATGAAGACAAAATATATCATCTTGAAAAGAGTCTAGCCAACTCAGATAGACTGGTAAAAAATCACGAGAAAAACATCCAAGAGATTTGGGATAATTTAAAAAAATCAAACTTACGAGTCATCGGGATAGAGGAAGGCACAGAGATTCATGCCAAGGGAATGAGTAACGTGCTGAAGGAAACATTTACAGAAAACTTCCCAGAAATAAAAAAGGAAACGGATATACAAATTGTAGATGCATACAGGACACCGAGCACACAAAATCACAGTAGACCAACGCCAAGACACATTGTTATGAAGCTATCCAATATACAGAACAAGGAGAAAATATTAAAAGCTACAAGAGAAAAGAGACAGATTACATTTAGGGGTAAACCAATAAGGTTGACAACGGATTTTTCATCACAGACGCTGAAAGCGAGAAGATCGTGGAACAACGTATTTCAAATACTGAAAGACAATGGATGCCAACCAAGAATTCTGTATAGAGCTTCAAATACGACAACGAAATAAAAATCTTTCATGACAAACAAAAGCTAAATGGTGTTGGGAAAACTGGAAATCCATATGCAACAAAATGAAACTGAATCCCCTACTCTCGCCATGCACAAAAGTCAACTCAAAGTGGATAAAGGAGCTAGATATCAAATCAGAGACTCTCCGTCTGATAGAAGAAAAAGTTGGCTCCGATCTACAGATTGTGGGGACGGGCTCAAAATTCCTTAACAGGACACCCATAGCACAAGAGTTAATAACAAGAATCAACAAATGGGACTTTCTTAAACTGAAAAGTTTTTTCTCAGCAAGAGAAACAATAAGAGAGGTAAATAGGGAGCCTATATCCTGGGAACAATTTTTTACTCCTCACACTTCAGATAGAGCCCTAATATCCAGAGTATACAAAGAACTCAAAAAATTAGACAATAAGAAAACAAACAACCCAATCAACAAATGGGCCAAGGACATGAACAAACACTTCACAGAGGAGGACATACAATCAATCAACAAGTACATGAAAAAATGCTCACCATCTCTAGCAGTCAAGGAAATGCAAATCAAAACCACCCTAAGATACCACCTCACCCCAGTAAGATTGGCAGCCATGACGAAGTCAAACAACAACGAGTGCTGGCAAGGATGTGGGGAAAAGGGTACTCTTGTATACTGCTGGTGGGACTGCAAACGGGTGTGGCCAATTTGGAAAGCAGTATGGAGATTCCTGGGAAAGCTGGGAATGGAACCACCATTTGACCCAGCTATTGCCCTACTCGGACTATTTCCTGAAGACCTTAAAAGAGCACACTACAGGGATACTGCCATGTCGCGACCCCTTGCCCGCAAGGAAGACGCAACAACAGGAATCTTCTTTCAGCCGTTTATTCAGGCCCCTGATGTTTCTTCTTCTACCCCTCGGACGCCCCTCCCAGCCTTAATAAAGCATCCCAAGCCCCAATGCGAAGCTGCTACGTGGAGCTTTCTCATAGGGTGTTAAAACATCACGTGCCAACTCTCCCAAATAAGGAGTTGTTTGTCACAGACCACAGCGGAGCCAGCGCCATCTTGTAATGGCGACCACAGTCCGAAGAAACGGCTCACCACAGTTCCCCCTTTTGTTTTCTAAGAACAACACAGGAGAGAGTAGAGGTCCTATCCCACTGTGCAGAAGTGGCTGCATAGTATGGCTCAGCCCCAAGGAGGCGCCTTCCCCAGATCTGAGGCCATATCAGCCGACGCTTTTCTCCGTGGGACGGGGCGTGGACGTGTCTAACCCGCATACAATAGGACATGCTCTCCTTGAGGTCCACTTCAAGGATCACTCAAGTGCAGTGCCTTGCCTCGCATCCTGTATCGTGACGATGGTGGACGAAGGGGGATAGCTAAGGCTGAACTGTGACTGTATAGAAATACAACGATAAACAAGTTGATAACACCCTAAAAGAAAGGCACGGGTCTCAAGGCGATAGAAAAGCACTAGTGTGGAAACCCATCTGCGTGCAATGGTAGGAAAGCCGGCAGAGTGCAAGGGCTTTCCAACACTAAGAGAATAACAAGGAAAGACATGTCGATCCCAGTGCAATGTCCGTAAGACTTGGGGTGCGACGACCATGTCAAAGATTTACTGTTTAATTTGCGCAAGCCAAACTTGAGGTGAGTTGCCATTTTCTAAAGCTGCAAGAGCTTGTATGATCATAGCTTTATCGTGAGCATTGCGGGCCTTGAGGCGACAGAGAAACCACAAGCAGAGAACCATACCGAAGCAACACATTGCACCAAAAATGCCTACCCCCACCCACTCTTTAAAAAAGGAAAAGGCAGAGGATATCCAATCGGTGAATTGACCCAAAGTTACGGGATCGACATGGGTACTGTTCAAGACAGCTATCTGGGTTAGTTGAGACTGGATCATGTCTTCCGCTGCCATGGACCAATTTCCGGCCAAGTATTCGCCAATGATACGGGAGGCATTCCTGGAATCATTAAATCTGACAGAGGTTATACATAAATGTGCACGTTGGTCAACACAGCCCAAAAGCACCAAATCAGCCAATTCTTCTACCTGAGCTTGGAGTAAATCTATTCTTTGGTTGGCAGCTAAAATCCCTGACAAAATATGTTGATTAATTGTATTCTGGGATTCAAGTATGGTGGAAGTTTGTTGAACAACTTGATTAATGGTGGCAGCAGTCTGCACTTGACTGGCCATGGCCACTCCGGCCGTGACCGCTGCAGCAGCAGATACCGCCACGGCTGTCACTATAGCAGCTGTGATTCCAAAATCCCTGCGGACTCTAAGTAGCTCAACAATGGGGAATTCGTCAGGGTCCGCAGTGACTGGGATTGGGACAAAAGTTGGAATTTTCATAACCACCGCTACAGTCCAAGAACCATTCCAACACTCAGATAAGAGACAGGTAACACTAGAACAATCCAGCACCCCTGACGAGGTGTCATTAGCCAAAAGGAGTAAGAACGGGGATTGGACACAGACCATTGCAGGGGGCAATGCGGCATTAGATAACAGAGAGTTGAACGAAACAGATGTGAGTCTTTTACCTCGTTCACTCTCCCTAACAGTGCCAGAAACATTAGCCAGCCAACTTTTGGCTCCCAGCAATTGAGCCAGTGCAGAAATATCAGCTGAAGCCCCCTTTTCATTGGAGATCAGCCATTGAAACCAGGACCAACCCACTCCTGTAGAGGAGTTGACACTGTTGTTAAAGTTATAAACATACCTCTTAAGAGAGGGGGAAAGGGAGAAACCTTTAGCAACTTGACGTTGCTCCCAAGAATGATCCTGACAAGGCATAAATGTTGGGGGGAAACCAAGATTAGGGGTACAGTAAGGAGAGGCCTTAAAATGGGTGGCATTATAAAGACTATTAGAAGAAGGAGGCACTGGGATTAGTACCTCGGAGATAATAGCCAAGGTAGTTGTGTTTAAAGCAGAGCTATTTGCGGGGGTTCCTGAGCCTGTTTGTTCCCCTGAGACTACTTGGCTCAGCACAGCACTGAGAATGCTCCCTGAAACCTGACTGGACCGCAATGGGTCCTCCCAGTTAGTCAAATTCTTGGTCTTAAGACCAATACAATGAGTGTTCCCAAGGCTGAAACAAAAAACTCCTGTGAGATTAACTTGAGATTGATTAAAAATGCTATCCACGTCCCCTCTAGGAGAGGCACAGGGAGCAGACATCTCACATGAGGTAGAGAAAAAAGTGGGGAGGACTCTAGAATTACCATGAACCGGCATTGGCATTGGCCAAGCCCGTGCCACTGCCCACCACTGCATTGGTGTCATCTGTGTCATCGGCATCAGCACCAGAGCCAGAGCACTCAGCAGAATGAAGATCCTCATCACGGGATTGCTGTGGTATTTCCTGTTGCTGGTTAGCCGACGTCAAGACTCTTCTTGTCAGGCGTTCAGGGACCCACAATGGTTCCATGCGATCCTGGGGAAAAACACATACAGATCCTCGTGCCCATGTCAGCACGGGGTCGGGGCCGTTCCATTGGCCCGTAAGAACATCTTTCCACTTAACATAGCCAATCACAGAGGGCTGAGGGGACACATGTCTATCGGCCGCAGAGCGATCATGAATATCCAAATTCAAAAAATTAATGGTAAAGAGAGCTAAGGACAGGCGTTCTTTAGGAGTATGTTCAGCACCTATTCCCCCCTTTTGTTTATGTAAAGTTTCCTTTAAGGTGCGATGAGCACGCTCAACAATGCCTTGCCCTTGAGGATTGTAAGGCAAACCATGAGTAAGTTGCACTCCCATAGTAGAACAAAAAGATGTAAATTGTCTTCCAGTATAAGCAGGTCCATTATCAGTCTTAAGGGACGTAGGTGCACCCCACGCCGCCCAGGCCTCCAGGCAATGAGTAATGACATTACGTGCCTTTTCTCCCGATAAAGCAGAAGCATGAATAATTCCAGAGTACGTATCAACAGAAACATGGACATACTTGAGGCTACCAAAGTCAGGTATGTGTGTCACATCCATTTGCCAGACAACCAATGGCTTCAATCCCCGTGGGTTCACTCCATAAGTAGGGGGATGAAGAAATGTGACACAACGGGGACAGTGTAATACTATCTGCCGAGCATCTGCTCTTGAAATAGAAAAACGCCTGCGCAGTGTTAAAGCATTAACATGAAAATTTTGGTGAAACAATTTAGCCTCCTCTAAGGAGGAAGCCAAACAGATCAACTGACCTCTAGTGGCTGAGTCCGCACAGGCATTACCCTGCGATAACGGACCAGGAAGAGAGGTGTGAGCTCGGATGTGCACTGGATAAAAAGGAGCAGTGAGGCCACGGATAAGCTGTTGAAGCTGATTAAAGTAAGCAGATACATTACGGGCATCACTAATAGCTCCCACAGCCTCCAGGATTTGTAGTGCTTGCACCACATAGATGGAGTCCGAAATGAGATTAAAGGGAAAAGAACACTGTTTAAAAACCTCAATAACAATTTGTAGTTCTACCTATTGTGGATTTCCAGGAGCAAATTGATGCTGGACAGGGGGAGAATCATTAATTACATAAGCTCCCATTCCAGACTTGGAACCATCAGTAAAAATGTTAACAGCCCCCGGAATGGGACTGGATGAAGTTACTTTAGGGAAAATGATAGGATGTTCTTTAACAAAATGGAGTAACGGATGAGAAGGGTAATGATTATCAATATCCCCTTGAAACGAGCAACATAGAATAGCCCAGTTATCTAGAGTAGCACACAAGACACTAAATTGAGCTTTAGTGTAGGGTATGATAAGAGAAGAAGGTGATTGTCCGAAAAATTGAATGCTTTGTTGAATCCCTTTAAGTGCTAATGCTGCAACAGCATCAGGATAATATTCTAAGGATTTTCCTGGGGATACATGTGGGTGAATCCATAGCAAAGGTCCATCTTGCCACAGTACTCCAGTAGGCTGCCGCATAGTGGCAAGCACACATAACTGGAAAGGTTTATCACTCTGGAGCCTGCATAAAGTAGCATGTTGTATAGCTTCTTCTACTGTCATAAGGGCCGCTCTAGCCTCTTTGGTGAGGCTACGAGGGGAAGTAAGATCTGGATCACCCCTAAGAGTAGCATACAAAGGCTGTAGCATAACATTAGAAATATGTAAATATCCTCGTATCCAATTAATATCTCCCAGCAGTTTTTGAAAATCATTTAGAGTTTGGAGATCCTGAGCTCGTATGGTGATTTTCTGTGGTCGTAATTTGTCACACCCAATTGTTGCTCCCAAATACTTAATAGAATCCCCTGTTTGAATCTTTTCAGGTGCGATATGCAGTCCATATTGAGCTAACAACTTCACTAGGTCTTTATAGGCCTCATGAACTGTCTGCTCTGATTTAGCAGCCAATAATACATCATCCATATAATGAATGATCTTGATGGAGGAATACTTTTGTCTGAGAGGTGCGAGTGTCTTCCCCACATACATCTGACACATCGTGGGACTATTAGCCATTCCCTGCGGCAACACTACCCACTCAAACCTTTGATCTGGTTCCTCGTGGTTACACGAGGGAAGGGTGAAGGCAAAACGCTGCGAGTCTTTAGGATGCAAAGGAATAGAAAAGAAACAGTCTTTAATGTCAATAACAATAATGTGCCAACCCTGAGGAACCGAGGAGAGCAGAGGCAGCCCTCTTTGAATGGGCCCCATAAGTTGCATTTGAGCATTAACTGCTCGTAGATCATGCAGTAGGCGCCACTTCCCTGATTTTTTCTTAATGACAAATATGGGAGTATTCCATGGAGAAGTAGAAGGCTGGATGTGACCCAAGTCAAGTTGTTCTTTAACTAGAGCATGGGCTGCTGCCAATTTAACCGAGGGAAGAGGCCACTGAGGCACCCAAACAGGCTCCTCGGTGAGCCATGTTATGGGTATTTGAGCCCCAGCGGCCCCTAGGAAAAACCCAGACCAAATCTGTCAAGCTTTTGATGACCTTGTACAGGATGCTTACGTCCCTGTAAATGTTTTCCTAGTCCTAGACCTGGCCTATACCCCATATTTTGCATAATCTGTTGAGACACTGGGGAATAGTCATTACTAAGAGTGAACCCCATGTCTTTCATCAGATCACGGCCCCATAGAGAGATAGGTAAATCAAGTACATAAGGCTGAAAGGTACCATTATGTCCTTCTGGATCCTTCCAGACTAGATGTCTACAGCTGATCTGAGGGGCCTGGGCATATCCAAGTCCTCTCAAGGATTGATCAGAAGTCTGCACTGGCCATCCCTTAGACCAGTCCCTAAGTGCTATAATACTACGGTCTGCTCCGGTATCCAGTAATCCCACAATAGATTTACCTTCTATGCTTAATTCCAAAGTGGGGCGATTGCTCATATCTAGTGACAAATAGGCACAATTCCCTCCGGTGGTACCAATCTCATTCCCTGTCCGTGACCTTGAATCAGCAGGGAAGTGATTATGCAAGCTAGGCAAAATTAGCAATTGAGCAATCCGATCCCCTGGGGAGATGGACACAATGCCCCTTGGAGCTTCCACCATAACCTTTATTATCCCTACAGTATCAGGACTTATGACTCCGGGGAAAACATGAAGACCTTGTAAAATAGAGGATGCACGTCCAATTAGCAAACCTACAGTGCCAGGTGGTAGAGGCCCTGTAAACTCAGTTTCCACCAATTGGACTCCCATCTTAGGTGTTAATACGAGTCTGGAGGTGGAACAGAGGTCCAATCCCGCGGCACCTGTAGTGGCTCTCCGCGTTTCATGGGATGGCGTAGAGATGGCCATGTCTCGGGTTCGGGTGTGACATTCTCCACTGCCCCATATATTTGTGGGCCCTGGGGTCGAGGGCCCCGTCGGCCGTTTTTTGGCCCAGCTGAAATAGGCTGTCCATGGATGTCCCTCACTGATCTACACTCTCTTGCCCAATGCTTCCTCTTTTTGCATCTTGGACACAACCCCGGTAGACGAAGGCCATTGGAAAGGCCACCGTGAGAAGGTCCAGTAAAATTGTCTTTTTTGGAATTGTCTTTTTTGGGACATTCACGTCTAACATGACCGGGTTGACCACAATGGAAGCATGTTCCGGCGGCAGGACCGCCCCCTTTTGTAATCCGAAGGACAGCAGCTGCAAGACCTGCATTAGTTAAAGGTCCTCCAATCTCTCTACACACCTTCATCCATGCTTCTATGCCTTTGTTCTTATAAGGAGCGATTGCTGCTTTACATTCCTTGGTGCATTGCTCAAAGACCAATTGTTTGACAAGGGGCATGGCTCTATCAGGATCCCCAAAAATCTTTCCAGCGGCGTCCACCATCCTTGCTACAAAGTCTGAAAAGGGTTCTGTAGGGCCTTGTATAATCTTAGTCAAATTACCAGATACCTCTCCTCTATTTGGAAGTGACTTCCATGCCCGAATGCAAATGTTATTAATTTGATCATATACCTCAAGAGGGAATCCTGTCTGTTGATTAGCAAATCTACCTTGCCCCAAAAGCATGTCCTTATCCCAATGAGGGTGTCCCGCCGCATGGTTTTGGGCGGCCTGCTCTATTGCGCCCTCTAGCACAAATGCTCTCCAGTCCAAATATTTACCTGGGGAAACACAAGCCCGAACAAGGCTAGCCCAATCAGAGGGAGTCATACAGTATCTAGACAGACTCTCCACCTGAGTTAGTGTGAAGGCGGCATCCACCCCATAAGTGCGCACAGACTCCGCCAGAGTCTTCACAATTTTGAAATCTAAAGGCTCATGGAATCTTCCCCTATTATCATCCTGAAAAATTGGATAAGCAAGACCCATCTCAGCGTTAACAGCCCTCCATGTTTGAGCATGGAAAGCTCTCCCCGAAACACCCCCGCCATACGGCGGTGGATCCGGAGGATCACATTTCTTGAGCTCCTGTTTATTTTTGTTCCCTTCTCCTATAGCTAAACTCCCTAGCTGGCGAGACAGCCTCCCAAGCTCCTCCTCCTCATCCTCCTCTTCCTCTGACCCACTTTCACATGGGGGTGTGCGCAGCGCACTGAGATCTGGATACAATCGTCTCTTCCCCTGTTTCACGCTCCGCACACTTCCATCCTCCCGAGATACCTCACTTCCTGCATCTGGATACAATCGTCTCTTCCCCTGTTTCACGCTCCGCACACTTCCATCCTCCCGAGATACCTCACTTCCTGCCGTCTCCGATTTCTCCTCATGTAATTGTTCTAGAACTTCCTGTCCTTTAGTAAGTGCTTCCTGACATCTGCCATCTGTGAGGCAACTACGGACCATTTTCCAAAGGGGTATCACCCCGCCCTCTAATATGCCCTGCTCAGAAGCAAAGTCAAGATCTTTGCCTAATTTATCCCAACTAGGTATAGTAAGACTGCCCGAAAATGCAAACCACGGTGCAGCAATATCCAACTTCCGTAAAAATCTTTGTAAAGTACTATGTTTCACTTCCAGGCCCTTGGAACGTAACAGGCCGTCTAGGGCCAGAAGAAGCGGACTTGAAGATGCGGCACCCATGACACAGCAACAAAAGAAACACAGAAAACAAAAGTGAAAGTACACAGTGCAGCTGCAATAAAATATAAAGCTCTCTCTTTCTTTGTAGAGGAGCTGACCCCGCTTTGATCGCGGATCCCACTTACTGGGACTATCCCCGCTTTGGTCGCGGATCCCACTTACCTGGGACTAACCGGTGCACCACCCCTGACGGCTGAAAGTTCTGGTTCCCGGGTTTCGGCACCACTTGTCGCGACCCCTTGCCCGCAAGGAAGACGCAACAACAGGAATCTTCTTTCAGCCGTTTATTCAGGCCCCTGATGTTTCTTCTTCTACCCCTCGGACGCCCCTCCCAGCCTTAATAAAGCATCCCAAGCCCCAATGCGAAGCTGCTACGTGGAGCTTTCTCATAGGGTGTTAAAACATCACGTGCCAACTCTCCCAAATAAGGAGTTGTTTGTCACAGACCACAGCGGAGCCAGCGCCATCTTGTAATGGCGACCACAGTCCGAAGAAACGGCTCACCACACTGCCACATCGATGTTCATAGCAGCACAATTCACAATTACTAGACTGTGGAATCAACCCAGAGGCCCTTCAATAGATGAATGGATAAAAAAAATGTGGCATTTATACACCATGGAGTATTACGCAGCACTAAAAAATGACAAAATCACGGAATTTGCAGGGAAATGGATGGCACTAGAGCAGATTATGCTTAGTGAAGCTAGCCAATCCCTAAAAAACAAATACCAAATGTCTTATTTGATATAATGAGAGCAACTAAGAACAGAACAGGGAGGAAGAGCAGGAAGAAAAGTTTAACATTAAACAGAGACATGAGGCGGGAGGGAAAGGGAGAAAAAAAAGGAAATCACATGGAAATGGAGGGAGGCCCTCATTGTTATACAAAATTATATATAAGAGGTTATGAGGGGCTGGGGATGTGGCTCAAGCGGTAGCGCGCTCGCCTGGGATGCGTGCGGCCCGGGTTCGATCCTCAGCACCACATACCAACAAAGATGTTGTGTCTGCCGAGAACTAAAAAAATAAAAATATTAAAAAAAATTCTCTCTCTCTCTCTCTCTCTCTCTCTCTCTCCTCTCTCACTCTTTCTTTAAAAAAAAAAGAGGTTATGAGGGGAATGGGATAACAAACATGGAGGGAAATGAATTACAGTAGATGGGGTAGAGAGAAGATGGGAGGGGAGGGGAGGGGGGATAGTAGAGGATAGGAAAGGTAGCAGAATACAACAGTCACTAATATGGCAGTATTTAAAAATGTGGATGTGTAACCGACGTGATTCTGCAATCTGTATTTGGGGTAAAAATGGGAGTTCATAACCCACTTGATTCTAATGTATGAAATATGATTTGTCAAGAGCTTTGTAATGTTGTGAACATCCAATAAATAAAAAAAAAGCAGGCCAAGGAAAGGCTGGCTGCACAGCATCTGCTCAACTCTCCAGCTTCCCAGGGGTCTGGCAAGGGGGTTCATAGCCAGAAGTCCACCTGTGCATATGGAGGAGCTGTGTCTCCCCAGAGCTGTTGATCCGAGGCTCCACAGGAGAAAGAAGCCCAAGCCAGTGGGTCTGCCTTTGCTGCTGCCCTGGCATCCAAGTCAGCTGCCCCAACTCCTAATCAGTCACTTTTTTCTGGAGGAGGAAGATTTGACACCCTGCAGAGAAAGGATCTGGGGATCAAGAAGAGGAGGAACTTGGAGGATGATATGGAGGCTTTGCAGGGTCAAAGAGGCTGTGGCCACTTGCCCTGCCACTGTGCTGGCCTCTTCTTTCTCCAGACCTGAGGCCCCTGCTGGAACACACTGACCCCACCCACCAACATTTTTTTCCAAACCAGGTGTCCCTGCCACCACCCATTGGACAGTCTGGGCAGGTGGCCCCTTATTCTATGTGTCCATGTACCCTGATTCACAGGAAATAGAGAATAAGGGGGAATCGCTAGTTCTCTTCCTCTACCTCTTCCTATGAGTGCTTTTCCTCCCTTGATGCCCCGTCCAAATGTGGGGGTTCCTGCTAGTGAAGATCGACACTGGAATCACTTGTCACAAGTGCAGCACCTCCCATTTCCCACTTCCCTCCTCCTCCAATACTGGAGCCTTTCCCCTTCCAGATGAGCCCCTGGAGAATGGAATCGCGAACCCCCATGTGCATTCATTCTCCTCCTCCTCCTGCTCCTCTTCCTGCTCCTTTCCCTCCTCCTCCTGCTCTGCTTCATCCTCCTTTTCTTATTAGCCCTCTCTACTCTGTTACCCCTGGAAACCCAGTAGCCAGGGCATCACATAACTGTCTCTCCCACCACTAGAGCCAAGTCATCTGCCCTCTGGACCTAAAGTCCCACTGTGCAACCAAGGACACTGCCATGGACACTAGTTCTTCTTCAATTTTTTAAAAAATTTAGTCATACATGACAGTAGAATGCATTTATGCACCTTTTATATCATACATAGATGGGATATAATTTCTCATTTTTCTGAGTGTGCATGTTGTAGAATCAGATTGGTCATGTGTGTGTGTGTATATATATATGTGTGTATATAGTAATAATGTCTGTTTCATTCTACTATCCTTCCTATCCCCACCTCCCCTCCCTTCCATCCCATCGCTTCCTTCTACCTAACCTAAGGTAACTCTATTCTTCTCTAGTGCCCTGCCCCCCCTTATTATAAATTAGTATCTGCATATTAGAGAAAACATTCGGCCTTTGTGTTTGGGGGGATTGGCTTATTTTGCTTCGCATGATATTCTCCAGCTCCATCCATTTACTGGCAAATGACATAATTTCATTCTTCTTTAAAGCTGAGTAATATTCCATTGAATATATGTACCACATTTTCTTTATCCATTCATCTATTGAAGGACACCTAGGTTGGTTCCATAGTTTAGCTATTGTGAATTGAGTTGCTATAAACATTGGTATGGCTGCATATGGTATGACTGTAGTATGCTGATTTTAAGTCCTTTGGGTATAAACCGAGGGTATTTCTTCTTTTTTGTTGTTGGTGTTTCCATCTCCCCCTGCCTCCAGTGACACCTCCTGCCATTCCTTCATATCCACAGCCCCAGCTGCATAGGCAGCCAGCAAATGGACCAGTCTCTACTGGGTCCCCATACCCAGAGTCTCCCATCCCAACTTCAATTTGAAATATCCATTCAACCCACAAACTACTTCTTAGCCTTCATCTGGGAGCCTTCATGGGCAACATGGGAGAGCTTATCTTCTCAATGCCCCTCAATATATCATGGTCCTACTCATGGACTGTGCTCTGGTTTCCCTCCTGGCTGGCAGAGCCTCTGGACCATCATCCTACAAGCCTGCAGCAGATGAACCTATGGATACCACCCTTCCTTCCATGGTTGTCTTCTTCCAGTCTCCTTCTACCTCCCAGAATAAGTATGGATCACACTTTGGGGTGCTTCCTGGTTCTGGGAACCTCTCACCCAGAGGCACCATGACCTGGTCCCCAGTATCTACTACTTGGGGTTACCAGCAGGTGTGTGGACCAAGTGTAACTGTCAGCATCCCAGCAGCACAGGATCACCCCTCAGCCCTCATCTAGGGACCCTGGTGGACAGAGACAGCATGACTCTCTCTCTCTCTCTCTCTCTCTCTCTCTCTCTCTCTCTCTCTCTCTCTCTGTCTCTCTCTCTCTGGGCAACCCGGGAAGCCCAGCCCTGGTTTTGCGCCTACAGCTCAACCACTGAATGGCAGGCAGCATAACAGAGCCAGGACTTAGGGATATCTCATCACCCAGGATCCCATTGGACACACCATTCAACAGCTGTTCACCCTTTCCCAAGATATTAGGTGCCATGAAGAGGAACACTGCCCTGAGCTAAGGACAGGCTCAAGGGACGGTGCTTCATTGTTTGCCAGCACCCTTCCCAGCCTTGCTGCAATCTTGGGACCTGCAGCACCTTTGAGTAGAGGGAAGGCCAGTTTTGGAGCACATCTGAGGCCAGGAGCCCAAGCCAGAATCCCAGCCATACCCACCCTGGATCTGAGGGACCCCACTGTGCAGCACCAAGGACAGCTGAATGACTCTCAGCTCAACCCCACTCCCAGCCTTAAAGACTAGCCTGGCTCATCCCAGTTGTAAGCCACTTTTCCTGGCTTGGGACCTGCTTAGGGTCTAGTGCTGGTTACAGGGTCTCCTTTCACCACCCGTTTGCCTCAATGGTCTTCCTCTTTCCCCAGTGATGTCCATAAAATCCTGTTGTTTCTATCTCCTCTTCTTTTTGATTTGACAGTGGAGAAAGGAGTAGCACACATACATGGTGATATGTGGAGCCTGAGTTTTGCCAAAATATCTGGATCCCAGGGGAAATAGCCCCCTTTAGGACAGCTGCAGAAACAAGCTGGATGCTATGTCAGCTAACCCACACCAGAGTCTCTCTTCTCTAGTCATATACATCTCTCCAGAAACACCACTGCACCTGATTTTTTAAAAACATGGTTTATTAAAATAGAATTGACATCCCACGAGGTGCATATCATTCAGCAGCCCAACTGCACACATTTGGAGGCTTCATATTCCACTGAGACCATTGATCCAATCAAGAGACTAGATGTTTCCTTTTGTTCCAGAGTTTCCTGGTGCCGCTTCCTATGCCCTGTCTTCAGCCTATCTACATGTTTCCTCTCCATGTCCCCAGGCAGGTGCCCATCTGCTCTCCATTACTACACATATGTTGTTGTTTTTCAGAAATGCACACCAATGAGTTTATGGGAGTTGGCCTCTTTTGCTCCTTTCACCAAGCATGATGATTTGCAGAGGATGCCAGAGTTTTGTATGTGTCCAAGGCCTGTTCTCTTATGTTGCTGAGTAGCATTCCACTCTATAGGAATATCAAGGTGAGTTTGTTCACCAGTTCTTGGTGGATGAACTTATTAAAAATACAAGTAGGGTAAATATTCTGGTGAAAGACTTTTGACAAACATGCAAAGGAAACGAATGGAGGTGTCCAGGCCAGGTGTAGGTTTGTAGTTTCAAAGGGAAGACTTCCTGCCTTCTGGAGGGCTGGAACCACTAAACACACTGAACTGTTCTAGAGTCTACCCTTCTTCACCGATAAGAGTGGAAATACAAGCTCTGAAGAACCTTTCCACAGGACCACTCTCAATAAGATTCTGTTGGAGAACAAGGACATGATTTGCAAGGCCAGGATCCATTCAAAGGAGGGGCTACATTCACTTTCTGATTTTCACATCTGGGACTACTGAGGTTGGGTTTCCATGGGGGATTCTAGAATAGTGGGGACATTTTTTATTTCAAGATGACAGACTAGGATCCTCCTGAAATGATCTTTCAGTAAATGGATAGTCATACTAAATTAATAGACCAGTAAAACAAGAGTCTGTGGAAGTCATCCACCATAGAAAGGGTTTCATACATTTTTGAGAAAGAGTGAAGGGAATAGAGAGGTGGTGGGCAAAACAACCAAGACAAGACTTCTCTACGAAGATGTGACACAAGGCCAGTCAGCTTGGCCTGAGGCCTGGATACAATCAAGGAAAGAGGAGATAAGAGGTACAGAAGGAAGGAGGCAAATGTTCTTGATAGAAAATTGGTCATAGATTCTTCAGTATGTGCCCCTAGTAAGTGCAGGAGGTACAATACAATAGGTGGCTGTCCCTAATGACCAGAAAGTAAGGAGACAGAAGGTTCTATTTTGAATTGTCCAATAGGGTTTTATGGTCACTACCACAGTGGGTTCATTTCTGGCCCCCGCCCCCAGGTACCTTGGATAGGATGGGAGATCAGTGCTTTAAAAACTGCCACATTGAAAGTTATCTCACGGGTAAGTACGACCTTCCAGTAGCCAAATATTTCTCTTCATTAGCAAGTTGGGGTTCTTTATAAACTATTTTGTTCTGAAAAATTTTATCTTAATATGACTGGTACAACAAAGCAAAGTTTTCTCAATATCCCGGGTGACAAAAAGAAAGAAGAAAGGAGGAGGAGGAGAACAAAGAGGAAGAAGAGGAGGAAAAAAAAAAGGAAAAAATCATTTTGTTCATCTATTACCTTTGGAACTAGAAAATACAAGAGTTGAATTTTTCTGGAATAGCTTCTTCCAAGTTCTTTTCTACTGTCCAGAAGCCCAACATTCATTAAATGGTTAATGAAGTTTATTCTTTGGTTAAAATAAAAAAATATTGGGGATGTCAAGACTATAGTTTATAGTTCTAAGTGAATCTGTAGTGGAGGCATATTTTTCATTTTTTTCCTGTAGGAATTATTTGTTTTAAATTCATACAATCTAACTTCTATTGAAAGAAATGGGAAAAAAAGAAAAAAAAACCCAAAAACCTCCATCCTTAAGGATGTTGAGAAACTAGACTTAAAGGTCATAAATTTGGTCCTGGAGAGGTTGCAAAGGACTGATTGATAATGAGTCTCCACTTTTTAATACCATGGCAGCCTGAGCAAAGTATTTTACATCTTCCCATTCTCAAAGTTTGTTGGACAAAAGTCCAAACTTGTTCTGAGGCAGTATGAAAGGGACTTCATGGGCAGAGAGCCCAAGTGTTGACATATGTTGGTGGCATATGTCCAATATCATTTTTAAAGGATTTTAAATACAAAAACTGATAGAACTAGTTTTCCTTATTGCTATGATACTTGCTTCTGAAACTTGCTCATGTCATGGGTCTAACTCATGTCACCCTCAGGAAAGAGGAAAACAGTCTAAGGAAGGAACCAAGGAAACAAAGTTCAGGCTCCATTGAGTCTGGTGTAGGGTTCCCCAACTCTCTCATCATGTTGAAGTGCCCAGCTTCTAATACAACAATTGGCATATTTCTTGGCCTGACACCCAAGTGGACATCTCCTCTCTTTGGTATCTAAGCAGACACTAAGGAGACAATAAGGTATGGTGAAGAGTGGGTCCAGTTACCATGCTGATCATGACCACAATTGGTGGATCTCATGTAAATCAAACACATTGCTGTCCTACTAAGAGAATTAGCCAGAGATTTGCTTTGTAGACTTATTCCAGGAAGGCTTTATACCAACTGGCTTCCTATCTCTAGAATAACATCCACAGCTCAATTTCTTTTGTCATAGAGCCAGATGGATCAGGAATAGGACCTTGACATAGTTGGATCCTTGGAACTTGACAGAGAAGAGAGATGGTGGGATGAAACTTTGCTGACAGCTGGCACACTGCATCTTCTTGAGTACACTATTGCCTAGTGTGGGTCTCATTCAGCTCCTGAGCTAACCTCCTCCAGGTTGCTGCCTATGCTCCACTTGGACAGTACTTGGCCACGGAGGCCCAAGGACAGCCGATCAAACAGTGGTGTCACAGGGGGCCTGAAAATGCTGCAGAGAAACCAAGGGGCAGAACGTGAACCCTGGAGACACATGGCTGGATTCCAGTCCTGACTGGGCCACTGTCAGCTGAATGTCCTGAGAAGGGTGTGGTCTTCCCTGAGCTTTTATTAAATGCCTTCTCAGAAGTGAATAGAATCTGCCTGCCTGGAAGGGGTGGTGGTGCTGACAACATGCAGGCAGCTGGGGAACTTACTTAGTCTCCACAGAAGCCCAGGAGCAGCAGGGTGCACTGGTATTAGACAGGAGACAAGGGGCTATGAAGACACTGGAGAAGTCTGGCAGGAGGGGCCTGGCAGGATCTGAGTGTCCCAGACACTAGGCTTTCAGCACATCTCACAACTCTTCCCCAGGTCCTGTTCACCTCAAGCTGCAGTTGGTCCATGTCCCAATTCTGATGCCCACTCACCACCCCCTTCACCCCCCCACCCCCTGCGCTGCCCCAAGAGAGGAGGGGGCTGGCGATTCGCAAGCAGTGGGTATGCAAGCTACTGCCCTGGGCAGAGCCCTGGACACCTTCAAGAAGACCCAGGAGTAATGTGACATGGGGCTACAGTCCAAACAGTCTGCACATTTTGGCCCCTGTGGTGCCACACACTTTTGAAGAGGGCAGCAGAAAGACCCCAGGAGCTACAAAATGAAGCCAGGTAGTGGACAGTGGGCCTCTCACATTTCCCCGGGCGCCTTCTCTTGACCAACCCGGCTTCACCTCAAGCTCCCTGTGTGCCCTTTTCTATGTCACGTGTTCCAGCCAGACGTCACAAGAGCTTAACAGAACCTGAGTTTCTGGCCTCTGGAAGAGCCAGTGTCCCAGCCCACCTCCCTTGGTCTGACCTCAGGTCTGGATCCTGCCCTCAACATGGGCTCTGAATACGCATTCTTATCAGCAGTTGCCCTGCGGGGCTGAGCTGCTTGGCCTGCGGGGCCATTCACCTGCGCAGTCTCTTGATTCACTCAGCCCCTTCCTCTGGGCGGGATCACCCTGCTATTCCTCCTTGTGCCTTCCACCCTGCTGGCATCCACTTCCTCCAGGATCCCTGACCGCCAGTTCTTGCTCAGATACCTGCCACAGAGGCCCTCTCTTGCAAGCAGCGCACTCCTCTCTGGATCCTCCAGTTGGCCTCCTAAGGAGCACTCTAGGAAAAAGCCCTGGCTGTTCACTACCAATTCGCGGAGGTTCTGACATCTCAGAAACTAAGGATCCATCCTCTGGGCAGACCAGTCCTCCCACCTTCACCACCTGAGCAGGTCCCCCAACCCGGGGAGCCTATGATAACCCATCAACTCCCTGGTCCTAGTCCAGAGGAAGCAGAGGTGACGGCTCACGTGCAGCCTAAAGAAAGCATGGCCCGGCAGGAAGAGGGGAAAGAGGAGGAGAGGGTCTAGGAGGAGGAGGATGTGGGTTCCCAAAAGACAGAGGGGCAGGAGGTTGGAAAGTAGTTCCTCGTGCCTCAGTGAGGAAGCACTGGTGAAACATCTGGAGACCCAGGGAAAGCTCAGTGCTGTAGAGCCCAGTCCTTCATCTAGGGAGGGAAACACCTTACAATAGGACCCAGGATTATGTCCAGAAGTTCTCTTGTGATAACCCTGCCTTGGGCAGATCCTGCAGCCCTCTGCAGTGACCTGACTTGCAGTGACTCTGATGCAGAGGCAGCAATGATGACCCAGCCAGACTCTGGCTGCTCCACCTGGTCAGAGAAGTGGGCCAAGCAAGGATTCAGGCTCACAAGGGTCAGGCAAGGGGTGCAGGGCAAAAACCCTTCCTGTGGTCCATCAGCGAGCTATCCTTGGACCCTATATGAGAAAGAAGCTCATGTCGATGGTCCTTTAGGGTGCCCTGGCATCCAGGTGGGCTATCTCCACTACCTTAGTGGCTGTATCTTTCTGGGGAGAAAGAGTTGAAGACATTGCAGAGGAAAGATCTGGGGCTTGAGAAGAAGAGTAACTTGGATAATGACATGGAGGCTTTGGAGGGCCAGAGAGAAGCTGTGGTGGCCTGCTATACCACTGGACCTGTACTGTCTTTTTTCAGTTCTGAGGCCTCTGCTAGAAGTGCAGACGCACTGACCCTGACCACCAGCACTTTCCTGCTCCCAGAGATTCCTGCCACCATCCATTTGGCAGCTCAGACCCTGGGGCTTCTGATTCATCTCTCTCTGTACCCTTCCCCACAGCAAACAGTGATGAGGGAGAAATCCTTACTTCTCTTCCTCTGCCTCCTCCCACCAGCCCCCTTCCTCCCTTGAGGCTCAGTCCCAATGTTGGGGTTTCTACTAGTGAGTTTTAACACCCCAAACACTAGCCACAAGCTGCAGCACCTCCCATGTCCCACCTCTTCCTACCTCCTATCCTGGAGCTTTTCCCCTTCAAGATGACCTCCTGCAGAATGGATCCCCAACCCCCATGCACATTCATTGTCCTCCTCCTGCTTCAACAGGCTCTGGAGATAGTCCCTCAGTTTGCCAGCACCACTCCCAGGCCTTGGTGTTCTTGGGGCCTGTGGTACTAGAAGTGGAGGGGAAGTTGGATCAGGAGTGCACACCCCAGGGCTGGGGCTTTCACCACCTTGGATCTGAGGCACCCTACTGGGCAGCACAAAGGAGAGTTTCTGGCAAGCTCAGACTGACCCCACCCCCAAATTTGAAGGCTAGACTGGCTGATGATAGCTCTGGGCCATTTTTCCTGGCCTTGGACCTCCCTGGGGGCCTGTGCTGGTCACAGAGACTCCCTTTACACTCAACTATTTGCCTCAATGGCCTTCCTCTTTCCCCAGTGAGGTCCATGATATTCTGTGATTTCTAGTTCCTCTGTTTCTGTTCATGCATCTTCTTTGCTCTTTGATTTGACAGTAGAGAAAGAAGTGGCATGTGTTCATGGTGATGTCCACATCACCGTGAGTCCTGAGTCCTGCCTTCTGAAGGGCTGGACCACTTACCTTGCAGAAGAGTTCTAGATCCTTCGATCCTCATCAAGAGTGGAAAGGTACATTCTGACTGACCCTTTTGCAGGATCATTCTCCATGTTCATTAGCTCCTGTGGTAGTACAAGGGTGTGACTGGCAAGGACAAGAATCCATTCAAAGAGTGGCTATCTGTACTATGTTATTTCTACATCTGGAACTGCTGACCTTGGTTTCCCTCTGTGGAAACACTGGATTCTAGAATCATCAGGGCCTTTTATTTCAAGAAGACAGACCAGGATCCCATTGAAATGATCTTTCAGTAAATACTCTTTCAGTAAATACTGTGAATACTCATACCTAAATTAGTAGACCAGTAAAAGAGAGTACAAATGCCATTGACTACAGAAATGGTTTCATATATTTTGGGGAAAGAATAAGGTGTATCTGGAGAGGTAGTGGGCAAAACAACCAAGACAAGACTTCTCTAGGAAAATGCACACAGGGACAGTCTGCTTGGCCTAAGGCCTGGATGTAATCAAGAAGAAATAAGATGGACATGAAGTGAGTCTGCAAAGATTCTTAAAAGAAAATTGTTCATGGATGCCTCAGTATGTGTCCCCAGTAACTGCAGGAAGAATAACTGATGGCTGGCCTTGAAGAAAGCAGGGAGTGAGAAGGCTTAATCCCAGCTTGTCCCATATGGTTTTATGGTCACTACCACAGTTACATCTAGTCCTGGGTCCTTGAGTAGAACAGGGGATTACTGCTTTAAAATTATCAACATTGAAATTTATCTCATGGGCAAGAAATTTCTATAGACAAACATTTTTTCTTGATAGCCAGTTATGATTGTTTCTAAGGAATATTTTGCCTTGAAAATTTTTATCTCATGGCTGCTTCAACAAACCCAAGTTATTTCAAGGCAAATGATATTACAAGTGACAAAAAGAAAGAAAAAGAAAGAAAGAAAGAAAGAAAGAAAGAAAGAAAGAAAGAAAGAAAGAAAGGAGAAGAGGAAGAAGGAGGAGGAGAAACATGAGGAGGAGGAAGAGAAGAAAGAGTATAGGATGAAGGACAGGAATTTAAGGGAAAAAATCATTTTTGGTTATGCATTCCCTTATGGGAAAGAAAATTCAATAGCTGGATTTTTCTGTGATAGTTTCATCCAAGTTCACTTCTACTGTCCTGAAATCTAACATTCATCAAATAGTTAATGAGTTTATTCTTTGGTAAAAATAAAAATGGTGATCACAAGTAAATAGTTTTAAATGAATCTGATGTGGGTTGTATTTTTCAGGGTTCCTGGAGGAAATCATGTTATAAATTCATGCTGGCTAATTTCTGCTCAAAGAAACGGACACAACCTGGGTCCTTATTGAAATCTTTTTGAATGATATCAAGAAATCAGACTTAAAGGCCATAAGTGTAGGTCATTTCTGGTCCTGGAGAAGTTAGAAATGCTGATTGATAATGAGGATAAGAGTCTCCTCTTTTCAAACACCATTGGAGCCTGAGCATAACTGGCTTCCTCCCATTCTCAATGTTTGGTGGGGACAGAAGTTCAAACTTGCTCTGAGTTGCGTGAAAGAAACTTCCTTTGCAGAGAGCCAAAGCAAGCATTGGAGTGGGTAGAATATACTCAAATGTCTTTTAAAAAACACATTAAAACAAAAACTTTTAGATAAAATATTTATGCTGATTATTATGATACATGCTTCTGAAATTTGCACATGCCACAGGCCCGATCTGCTTGAGAGAGAAAAAACTTGAAGGAATGAAGCAAAGAAACAAGGTTCAGGCTCCATGGAGTTAGGTGCAGGGACTCTCATATCTTTCTCATCATGCCGAATCTTCCATCTTCTGAAACAAGAATCTACATTTGCTTTGTCCTGTCAGCTAAGAGGATGTCATCACCATTGGGTATCTAAACTGACACTAAGGAGACAATAAAGCATGGTGGAGAGTGGGCCCAGCTGCCATGCTGACCATGACCACAACTGGTTGATCTCATGTAAATCAAACACATTTATCTCCTATCAACAAGATAATTAACGATAGGATTTGTTTTGTAGTCTTATTCAAGGAATCCCACACCAACTGGCTTCCTATCTCTAGGACAAAATCTACAGCTCAATTTCTTTTGTCAAGAAGCCAATGGATGAAGAATGGGTCATTGACATATTTGGATCCTTGGCACTCCAGAGAAGAAACCTGGGCTGCAGGCCTCCAGTGGAAGGAAGATGGTGGGATGAAGCTCTGCTGACAGATGGTGTACTGCATCTTCTTGAGTAACTAGTGCCTGGTGTGGGTCATGGTCAGCTCCTGAGCTAACCTCCTCCTGGCTGCTGTCTATACTCCTCTTTGACAGGACCTGGGGCTCAAGGACCCAAAATAGCAGAACAAGGAGGATACATGATGCATTTATATGCTGCGGAGACACCATGGGGCGGGGCATGAGCTCTGGAGGCACAGGGCCTGTGTTCAAGGTCTGACTAGGCCATTAGCAGGTGACTGCCCTCAGAAGGGTGTGGGGCTTCCTGGGCTCTTATCAAATGCCTTCTGAGAAGTGAATAGAATCTGACTTCCTGGATGGGGTGGAGCTGCTGGCAGCATGTGATCAGCTGAGGATACCTGCTCCCTCTCTACAGAAACCCAGGTGCGGTGGGAGAGGCCACCTTGGCCTTAAAGAAGATTCTCTGGAAGCAAGAGGGAATTAAGACACTGGAGAATTTCCTGGAGGGGCCTAGAAGGATATAAGTGGCCCTGGCCCTGGGCTTTCAGCATGTCCTGCAGGGCTCCTGCAACTTCTGGTTCCCTCCAGCTACAGTGGGTCTACATCCCCACTCAGAAACTGTTCTTGTCTCCTGCGTCTCTGGCCCCTAAGAGAGAAGGCTGACAACACATAGGCGGTGGGTGCTCAAGCTTCCTCTCTGGGCCAGGCTGTTAATCCTTGGGAATACACAGTCTGGACCCAGGGGCAATGTGCAATCCAAATAGTCTGTACATAGTGGCTCCTGGGGCACTAGTGAAGAGCAGAGGTAAATCCCCCACAGCTACAAATGCAGCCCAGCACTGAAAGTGGGCCTCATCCTTTTACCTGGATGCCTTCTGTTGACAAACCTGGCTTCTTAGTGAATTCACTCTGCACCCTTTCTCCATCATGTGTTCCAGCCAGATGTCACAAGGGCCGAGCTGAACACTCTTCTTTGGCCCCCAGAGAAGCCAGTATCCTAGCCCAGCACCCATGGTCTATCCTCAGATCTCCCAGATGTGACTCATTCCACTTACTCTGAATGGACAGTCTTCTCATCAAGGGTGGTAGCAGGTTGTGCACTCTGGCCCTGTTGGGCTGGTGCCCACGCAACCTCCTGACCCATTCTGCTCCCGTTCCTGGGAGGGACCACCTAGCAGCTCCAACATGTGTCTTTGCCCTGCCTACAGGCACTGGCACCATGATCCCTGTCCTCCTGTACCTTGCTCAGCTAACTCCTAGAGAGGCCATGCCCTATGGGCGGGGCATTATTCTCTGTGAATCCTCCAGTTGGCCTCCTGTGGGGGTTCTGGAAAAGGCCCTTGTTGACCACTAGCAACACTCCAATATTTGGACCCTCCAGAAGCATAAGGATCCCTTTCCTTGGCACTGACCAGTCCTCCTCATTTGCCAACAAAGCAGGTCCACAAGGCTGGGGAATCCACAATATCCAGTCACCTCCCTGTTCCTGCTCCAGAGGAAACACAGGTGAGAACCCAGGAGTGGCCTGATGAAGGCTTGACCCACCAGAAGAAAAAGAAGAGGATGAGGAAAAGGGTCCAGAAAAAAGAGAGAGGGTCAGTGAGATCAGGAAACAGATGCCAGGAAAAACAGGGAAGCCTCAGGAGACTCAGGGAGACCTCAGTGCCCTAGAACCCAGTCCTGAGCCTTGGGAGGGAATCACCCTGCAAGGCTATCACAAGACAGTGCAAGTCTCCCACAGCCCTTGTGCAGGTGTGGTGATTTGGGCTGAGGCTGATGTAGAGGCAGCAGTGCTGGCCCAGCCAGACCCTGTCTGCTCCATGCTGCCAAAAAAGCAGGCCAAGGAAAGGCTGGCTGCACACCATCTGCTCAACTCTCCAGGTTCCCAGGGGTCTAGCAAGGGAGTGCAAAGCCAAAATCTCACCTGTGCATATGGAGGAGCTGTGTCTCCTCCGAGCTGCTGATCTGAGGCTCCACAGGAGAAAGAAGCCCAGGCCAGTGGTTCTGCCATTGTGGGCATCCAAGTCAGCTGCCCACAGCTCCTAAGCAGTCATGTCTTTCTGGGGAGAAGAGTTGCACACCCTGGGGATGAAGAAGAGGAGGAACTTGGAGGATGATGTGGAGGCCTTGGAGGGTCAA
Organism: Spermophilus citellus; assembly: GCF_964194105.1. NCBI lineage: Eukaryota > Metazoa > Chordata > Mammalia > Rodentia > Sciuridae > Spermophilus > Spermophilus citellus. The sequence goes on from NC_138196.1 coordinate 31,637,309, forward strand.
AGAGACGGTGATCTCTTGCCCTGGCACTGCATCATCTCCGTCTTTCTCCAGACCTGAGGCCCCCGCTGGAACACACTGACTTCACCCACCAACATTTTCCCCATCCCAGCTATTCCTGCCACATCTATTTGGCAGTCCATGCTGCCTGGCCCCTGTACCCGCCTTCACAGAAAATAGTAAAAAGGGGGGAAATCCTGAGTTCTCTTCCTCTGCCTTCTCCTGTGAGCCCTTTTCCTCCCTAATGCCCAGTCCAAATGTGGGGATTCCTGCTAGTGAGGATCAACACCCTAATCACTTGAAAAAGTGCAGCATTCCCCATTTACCACTTTCTCCCATCTTTAATACTGAAGCCTTCAAGATGAGCCCCCGGAGCATGAAATCCCCAACCCCCATGTGCATTCATTCTTTTCCTCATCTTACTCCTTCTGGTTCTGCTTTTCTTATCCCTTGTTTTCCTCCTCCACTTGCTGCTCCTCCTTCTCATTTCCACTCCAGTCCTCCCCTAATTTCTTCTACCTGCAAACCCAGTGACATTAGTCAGCATATAACTGGGGCAAGTCTCTCCAGCCACCACAGCAAAGTCATCTGCCCTCCTGACCAGGCATCCCAATATGAAGCCCTAGGGCACTGACATGGATACTACTCCTTCTTCCCTAGTGTTTTCTTCACCTCCCCTTGCCTCCAGTGACAGCTCTGCCCATTGTCCTGTGTCCACAGCCCTGGCAGCACAGCAGCTAGTAAAGGGTTCCTGTCTGCACTGGAAACACTGCACCTTGGGTCTCCCACCCCAACATGAATTTGAACCGTTTGGCCCACAAATCACTCCTCAGCCTGCATCTAGAAGCCCTCATCGGCAACAAGAGAGCACCTCTTTACTCAACAACCCTGTTTATTGTGCTCCTAGTCATGGACCATGCTCTGGCCTCCCTCCTGGGGTGCAAACTTCTGAACCATCATCTTCCAAGCTTGCCATACAGAAGCTTATGGATGCCACCCCTCCTTCCAAGGCTGTCCTCTTCCATTCTCTTCCTGCCTCCCAGAACAACTATGGTTCATACTGTTGGGTGGCTCCTGGTTCTGGGATCCTCCCACCCAGTAGCATCATCACCCAGTTTCCACCAGTGTGGTGCACAGCAGGACATGTGTGCAACTGGACAAAGTGCAACTGTCCATCATCCTAGAAGAACAGGAGCCACCCCTCAGCCCACATCTAGGGACTCTGGTGGCAGGGAAAGCATGACTCCAATCTCTTTGGGCAACCCAGGAAGCCCAGCCCTGATTTTTGCTTAGTCTTGCCCACAGCTCAACCACTGAGTGACATCACAACTCAGGGGACTTAGAGGTATCTCATCACCCATGATCCCATTAGGCATGCCACTCAACAGCTCTTCATCCTTTTCCAAGAAATAAGGTGCTATGCAGGGGTGCTTCCCTGAGCTGCTGTGGCTCAGACCTTCCCTCCAGGAAGAAAAGCTTCAAGAACAGTGCTTCACTGTTTGCCAGCACCCTTCCCAGCCTTGCTGCATTCTTGGGACCTGCAGCTCATTTGAGTAGAGGGAAGGCTAGTTTAGGAATACATGCCTCAGGCCAGGGGCCCAACTGGTAGCTGTGGATCTGAGACACCCCACTGTGCAGCACAGAGGAGAGCTTTATGACTCTTAACTCCACCCCAGGCTTGAAGTCTAACCTGGCTCATCCAAGCTCTAGACCACTTTCCCTGGGCTGGATCCTGCTTAGTGGTCCAGCGCTGGTTATAGGGTCTTCCTTTCTCCTCACCTGCCAACTCAATGGCCTTTCTCTTTCCCCAGTGATGTACCTAAAATCCTGTTGTTCCTAGTTCCTCTGTCTGCATTCATGGGCCTCCCCTTTCTTTGACTTGACAACAGAGAAGTGCCACTGGTGCATCAAGATGTATGGAGCCTGAGCTTAGGCAAGATGGCTGGGTCCTAAGGAAAAGGACTCAGGACAAATATGGGGAAGTAGACCCCTTTAGGACCATGGTGGAATGAAACTAGATGGCATGTCAACTAACCCACACAAGACAATCTCATCTTCAGTCACAAACTTCTGTCTGAAAACAACATTGTGCCTGACTCTCTAAAATTTGTTGTTTATTAAAATCAAATTGAAGGGATGTTTCAAGATGGAAGAATAGAGAAGGTCACTTTCTGCTGCTCTATAATGTGAAATCAAGAAAGCAGCTAGGCAGCTTTTCAGCAATGTGGATGAAAAGAAAGAAGGAAGGAAGGAAGGAAGGAAGGAAGGAAGGAAGGAAGGAAGGAAGGAAGGAAGGAAGGAAAGAAAGAAAGAAAGAAAGAAAGAAAGAAAGAAAGAAAAAGAAAGAAAGAGGGAGGGAGGGAGGGAGAGAGGGAGGGAAGGAGGAAGGAAGGACTTTACTGGAACTTAAAACTGAACATTCAAAGCAGATCAGGGACTCAGGAGTTGAAGAAATCCCCAGTGCCACAGCCAGAGGTACCAGTCAGTGTGGTCCCTCTGAGAGCAAAGTGGAGGACAAGAAAATTAAAGGAACCCACATTTTTAGTAGACCTGAGGTGTGTCTGGGTACAGAAAATTGAGAGATCAAAGACATTGCCCGACTAAACTGAAAGGCATGTTGCACAATGTGCTTATAAGGAAAAGAAATACAGGCCTGGAATATTCCCACTGCACAACATAGAGTCTGCCTAAGTGGCCAGAAGAAAGTAAAATATGGAGAGAGGTTTACACAGCGGACAACTTGTCATGGAATCCTACCCAAGTCTCCCCCTGCCCCTCCAATCTGGCTACTTGCATAACCAGCTGGGAGAGATGTGCCTTGCTGGGAATTTGAAAGGATGTGATCTGGAGAGATTGACTTTGGAGACTGAAACTGAGAGCAGTAAATGTGGGGGCTACAGGTGACCTAGTAGACTAAGGATGGCTCCTCCACCACATGAGTGGAACGTAGGGAAGATCCCTGGGGGTAAAGGCTTCCAGTATGGACTGGAAATTGCTGGGTCCTGGAGATGCACTGATTTAAAAATCTCCTGACCAACTGGAATTTAGCAAAGGGTCTGGAGTCTATCTAACACTAAACTCCAGATCCAGCAGTTCTGCTATGGAATTGTCTCTCTCACTCCAGCAATCTACCTGGAGGGTGGTGCATCACGCTTCTAGTACTGCTGAGAAGAGAAGCCCAGAAACTTTTGAACTGCAAAAGAAACAATTTTTTAATTTTCTTTGAAATTTTTCTTTCTTTTCACCATTTATTTGTGGCTTTTCATGGACATTTGCTCGTGTTCATATTTGTTTTTATTCTCATTTCAAGAATTTTTGAAGCCAGTTATTTTTCATTAGTCAGTTTTGTGAGAACTGAGATGTTTGAAAGTATATTTCAGTTTTTTATTGTTTATTTTTACTTTTAAAATTTTTGCTTTAACCATATATTTTCTCTCACCTGTTTCCCCTTGGTTCAATTTCTATCTTTTCTTCCACTATCAGCCAATCTCTATTGGTCCCTCCTTCACTCTTCCTTTAATATCTTACTTCTGTCATCTCTCTCCTCCCTAAAAATCATCACCTCTTGTATCACTTCTGTTTTATCCCTGTCCACCATTCAAAATTATAAACACTTTTGCAAACATACTGTTTTTCTTGTAGGCAATAACTGATTATATCATTCTGTTCATTGTGACAATTAATACCATAGACATCATAGCAGGAAGTATTTGTTTAATGCTGTATATTGTTTGTGTTAGTTGTTATTATTTGTCTCCCCCTAAATGGTGAGGGAGAGGAAAACTTCAGGGAAACTATAAGTCCACAGGTGAAAACTCAGCCTTAGATCCATACTGTTAGATGGCTAAACACACAAACAACATGAAAAGGCAGGGGGGACAAAGAGTTCAAAATAACCAAGATACTTTAATAACAGAATGCATTAACACCACTGTGGAAGAAATGTCGAGAGAAGGAGATTAGAATGTGCATATTAAATTGATCTTTGAGGTAAAGAATGATGTAAGGAGTGAAATTGGAAAGAAAATGTGGGAAGTGAAAGATCATTTCAATAAAGGGATAAAGATTCTTAAAAAAATCAAGAAGAAATCCTTGAAATGGAGGAATCACTAAACCAAATTAAAAATTCATGCAAAATATGAACAGCAGATTAGACCACTTGGAAAACAGAGCTTCAGGTAGTGACAACAAAATATATCACCTGGAAAATAAAGTTGACCATGAAAAAATGATGTTAAGAGACTAGCAACAGAATTTCCAAGAAATATGGAGTAACAAGAAAATACAAAATTTAAGATTTATTGGGATAGATGAAGGCTCAGAGATACAAACCAAATGAATGCACAGTCTTTTTAATGAAATAATATCATCAAATTTCCCAACTTTAAAGAATGAAATGGAAAATCAAATGGACTCAAAATATACAAAGTTACAACAGACCCACAGCAAGGCACATTATGAAAATGCCTGACATAGAGAATAAGGATAGAATTTTAAAGGCTTCCAGACAAAAAAAAAAAAAAATGACAGGTCATATTTAGAGGGAAACCAACTGGATCTCGGCTGATTCATCAACCCAGATCCTCAAAGACAGAAGTTATTGGAATAATATATACCAAGCTTAGAAAAAAATGGATGTCAGAAAAGAATACTATACCTAGCAAAATTAAGCCTCAGAATTGAAAATGAAATAAAAATCTTCCATAATAAACAAAAGTTGAAGAATTAACAACTAGAAAGCCTGCTATACAAAACATACTCAATAAGATATTACATGAAGAAGAAATAAAAAAGTGAAAACCAGCAATGGGAGAAAGTACACTAGAAGAAGTCAATCAAAGAGAAACTTATTCAAAGTAAAAAACCAGAAATAACTTGAAATGAGAGGTAATAAAAATCATTTCTATTGTAACACTGAGTGTAAATGGCCTAAACTCATCAATCAAAAGACATAGATTGTCAGACTGGGTTAAAAAACAAGACCCCAAAATATGGTGTATTAAAAAATTCACCTTCTAGGCAAAGACACCCACAGACTGAAGGGAAAAGGATGGGAAAAAAAAAAACATCATTCACATTTATCTCATAAACAATCGGAGGGTTCTATTCTCAGATAAAGTGACCTTCAAGCCAAAGTTTATCAGAAGGGACAAAGAAGGTGATTTCATACTGCTTAAGGGAATTATATATTAATAAGACATAACAATCACAAATGTTTACTCCCCAAACAATGGATCATCTATATACATCAAACAAACCCTTCTCAATTTCAAGAAACAAATGGACCACAACAAAATAAGTCTCTTACCACTGGATAGATCCTCAAGACAAAAGCTAAATAAAGAAGATATGGAACCAAAAATATAATTAATAATTTAGACTTAACAGATATGTATAGAATATTTCATCCATGAATGATTGAATACACTTTCTTGTCAGCAGCTCATGCATCCTTCTCTAAAATAGGCTATATCTTTAGCCACAAAGCAATGCTTAGCAAATACAAAAAAAAAAAAAAAACCAGAAAAAATACCATGCATTCTATCAGATCATAATGGAATGAAATTATAAATCAATGATAAATTAAAAAATAGAAACTACTTTAACACCTGGAGACTAAATAACATGCCATTGGAAGACCAATGGCTAGCAAAAGAAATCAGGGATAAAATAAAAAGATACTTAGAGGTAAATGAAAATAGCAATACAACATATCAAAATCTCTGGGAGACTACCAAGGATGTGCCAAGAGGAAAATTCATTGCATTGAGATAATTCATTAAAATGATAGAAAGTCACCAACAAATAACAAAACATTGCATCTCAAAGTCCTAGAAAAAGAAGAACAAGTCAACACTAAAAGCAGAAGAAGATAGGAAATTATTAAAATTAGGGCTTAAATTAATAAAATTGAAAAAATAAAAAATGATGAAATAATAAATGGTCTTTGAAAAAATAAATAAAATTTTTATCACTTAGCCAAACTAACAAAGAGAGAAATCTCAAATTACTAAAAACTCATGATTAAAATGGAAATATCATAAGAAACACTACTGAAACACAGATGATAATCAGAAACTATTCTGAAAATTCATACTCCAAAAAAATTGAAAATCTGAGGCCACTGACAAATTTCTAGACATATGAACTATTCAAATTGAATCAGGAGGACATAGAAATTTTTAACAGATCAATTTCGATCAATGAAATAGAAGATGCCATCAAAAGCCTACCAACAAATGAAAGTCCAGGACTAAATGTATTCTCAGATGACTTCCTCAAGACCTTCAAAGAAGAAATAACACTAATTCTCCTCAAATTATTTCAAGAAATGGAAAAGGAGAGAACCCTTCCAAACTCATTCTATGAGGCTAGTATCAACCTTATATCAAAACCAGAAAAAGACACATTAAGGAAAAAAACTTGAGACCAATATCCCTGATGAAGATTGGTTCAAAAATTCATAATAAATCCTGTCAAGTTGCATACAAAAACATATTAAAAAGATAGTGCACCATGATGAAGTAGGGTTCATCCCAGGATTCAATGTTGGTTTAACATACAGAAATAAATAAATATAATTCATCACATCAATTGACTAAAAGACAAGAATCACATGGTTATCTCAATAGATGCAGAAAAAGCATTTGACAAAATACAGTATCCATTCATATTCAAAACACTTGAAAAACAAAGGATAATAGGAACATACCTTAACATTGTTATGGCTATATATTTTAAAACCAATGCCAATATCATTCTAAATGGAGAAAAATTTAAAGCATTTCCTGTATAAACTGGAACTAGATAGGGATACCCTCATTTACCACTTTTATTCAACATTGTCCAGGAAATTCTAGCCAAGCAATTACACAGGAGAAGAAATAAAGGGATAAGGATAGGAAAAAAAAAGAACTCAAACAAACCCTATTTGCTGATAACATGATTCTCTCTATATAACACCAAAAAATTCCACCAGAAAACTTCTAGAACTCAGAAATTAATTCAACAAAGTAGCAAGATATCAGATTAACACCCATAAATCAGTTGCATTCCTATATATCAATGATGAATCAACTGAAAGAGAAATTAGGAAAACTTTCCCATTCATAATAGCCTAAAAAAATAAAACATTGAGGAACCAATTGGATAAAAGTGGTGAAGGACCTCTATAATGAAAACTAAAGGATATTAAAGAAAGAAATTGAAGAAGACTTTCAAAGATGGAATGATCTCCCATGTTCTTAGATAGGCAGAATTAATATAATCAAAATGGCTACACTACCAAACGTGCCATACATTTTCTATGCAATTACTTTTAAAATTCTAGTAATGTTTTTATGAGAAATTTAAAAAAAACAGTCATGAAATTCATTTGGAAAAAATAAGAGGCCTAGAATAGCCAAAGCAATGTTCAGTGAGAAAAGTAAAGCAGGAGACATCACAAAACCAGACCTTAAATTATTCTATAGAGTAACAAAAATGGCATGGTATTGGCATTAAAATAGACACAAAGACAAATGGTACCAAACTGAAGGCACTTAGACAAACCTATATAAATACAGTTATCTCATCTTAGACAAGGGTGCCATAAACATACATAAGAGACAAGAGAGCCACTTCAACAAAAGGTGCTGAGAAAACTGGAAATCCATATGTAGAAAAATGAAATTAAAAGCCCATCTCTCAACCTGCACAAAACTCAACTCAAAGTGGATCAAGAACCTAGACATTAGACCAGAGACTCTGTGTCTACCAGAAAAAAGGTAGGCCCAAATCTTTACCATGTTGCCTTAGGACCTGATTTCCTCAGTGAGATTACTAAATGCCAGAATTAAAATCAAGAATCAATAAATGGGATGGTATCAAACATAAAAGCCTCTTCACACCAAAGGAAACATTCAAGATCCTGAATAGAGGGCCTACAGAATGGGTGAAAATATTCGCCACCTACACCTCAGATAGAGCATTAATCTCCGAGATATATGAAGACCTCAAAAAACTTACACCAAAACCCAAACAGAAAGCCCCAATCAATAGATGGGCAAAGGAACTGAACAGACACTTCTCAGAAGAAGAAATGCGATTGGTCAACAAATAAATGAAAAAATGTTCAATATCCATAACAATTAGAGAAATGCAAATTAAAACCACACTGAGATTTCATCTCACTCCAGTCAGAATCCATTCCAAGAGGTGACTATTATGTTCACCATGTTATTTCCACAACTGAGATTGCTGAGATTGGTTTTCCCCCATGGAAACACCAGATTCTAAAATATTTGGGGACATTTTTTTTTTTCTGTTTGAAGATAAATGTTCAGGTTTCTCCTGAAATGATCTTTGGTAGTGGCACCCCCTTTCTCCACAGAAAAGTCTTAACTGGACTTCTCCAGAAATCTTCACCATAGCTGATCTTAGGACTGTCAGCAAAAGACTGTACAAAAGAGCTCAATGTAGATCAACTTCCTATTTTCATGTTTCCCTGTCTTACTTGGCCACTGGCCGGGAAGAAATCAGCACTCCAGGTGCTGGACACCCCCTTACTAGTTTTTCGCAAACATATCCAGTACAGTAGTTTGTAGAAATGTGCAAACAAGGCCTCTGGCCTTGAGCTGGGCTTTACAGAGATGTCTACATTTTTAAGATAAGGGAAGTTACTAATTAGGCTCCATGGATACAGCTGGCAGGGGAAGAAAAGAAAGTGGAGAAGAAGCTCTCCCCTCTCAGGTGTTGTCCTTGAAGGGTTAACTTGCCCAAAACAGTGAAAGAAAAAGCTGCTTTTATGTGAACTTCTGCAGACTGTGAACTTACATGCAGGGTATAAAATTCTGAAATTACTTGAACTCAAGGTTCAGGGGATTGACTGATTACAGCAAAAGCTGTGCCCTCTGAACCTGGCTACAACCAAATAAAACTGTTTCTTCTGGCTATCTTTGGAGCTTTGCCTCATCTGTCCTTACAACACTTTCAGTAAATGAATAGTCATCCCTAAATTAGTAACAAGTAAATTCAAGACACTGTGGAAATCATTCACTGAAGAAATTCATACATTTTTGGGAAATAGTATAGGGAAAGGAGAGGTAGTGGACCAAACAACCAAGTGGACAAAACTCTTAAGACGATGACCCTCAGAGTCATTCTACTTGGCCCATGCCTAGAAAAGGATGTAACTCAGAGATCTCTCAGTATTTCCCCCTGGTAACTTCAATAAATACAATGGGTAGTTAAGCATGAAGAACAGAAAGCAGGGAGCCAGTAGGGCCAGTTATCAGGTTGTCCAGTAGGGTTGTTTGGTCACCACTACCATTGTTTCCATTTCTGAGCACCCCAGCCTCCTTGGATAGAACAAGAGTTTGGTGCTTTAAAAAAAATCACATTGAAATTTATCTCATGTGCAAGTACAGACTTCTAGTAGTCAAATATTTCTCTTCATTAGCCAGTTGGAGTTGTTTAGGAAAATATTTTGCCCTGAAAATTTTACCCTAACATGGCTGCTTTAACAAGGTGTCATATTATAAAATTATTTTAAAAGATTTTAAAAATGAGAACATATACAATAATTATTTTTGCAGATTGCTATGATTCTCAAATTTGAAACTTGTGCATGACATGGATCTGATCCATGTCATCCCCAGGAGAGAGAAAAAATTCTCCAAAAATGTAACCAAAGACACAATGTTCTGGCTCCAAAAAGTCAGATGTAGGGTTCTCCAAATCATGCAGAAACTCCCAGCTCCTGGAACATTTCCTTTGTCCTGACACCCCAGATGATGTCTCCTTCCTTGGATATCTAAACTGACACTAGGGAGACAATAAAGCATGGTGAAGAGTGGGCCCAGCTGGCATGCTGACCATGACCACAGTTGGTTGATCTCATGTAAATCAAACATATTGCTCTCCTATAGACAAGAGAATCAATGATAGATTTGTTTCCTAGGCTTATTCCAGGAAGGCCACACCAACTGGCTTCTTATCTCTAGAACAAAATCCACAGCTCAATTTCTTTTGTCATGAAGCCAAATAGATCAGGAATAGGACCTTCATATATTTGGATCCTTGTCACTTCAGAGAAGAAATCTGGGCTGCAGGCCTCCCTTGGAAGAGAGATGGTGGGATGAAGCTCTGCTGACAGATGGTGCACTGCATCTTCTTGAGTAACTAGTGCCACTGTGGGTCTTGGTCAGCTCCTTTGCTAACCTTCTGGCTGCTGCCTATACTCCTCTTTGACAGGACCTGGGGCTCAAGGACCCAAAACAACAGAACAAGGAGGATACATGATGCATTTATATGCTGCGGAGACACCAAGGGGCAGGGCATGAGCTCTGGAGGCACAGGGCCTGGGTTCAAGGTCTGACTAGGCCATTAGCAGGTGACTGCCCTCAGGAAGGGTGTGAGGCTTCCCTGGGCTCTTATCAAATGCCTTCTGAGAAGTGATTAGTATGTGTCTGCCAGAAAGTGGTGGCGGGCTTGCAGTGTGCTCTTAGCTCAGGGTATCTGCTCGCTCTCCACCAAAGTCTAGGCCAGCAGAGGTGACAACAATGGCCTTAGAGAACATGTTCTGGAGGCAAGGTGGAATGGAGGCACTGGAGAAGTCCCTGGAGAGGCCTGGCATGATCTGAGTGGTCCTGGCACTGGGATTTCAGCATGACCCACAAGGCTCACACATGCACCATCCCTTCCAACCTACTACAGGCCCACCTTCCTACTCCCACTCATAACTACCCTCCAGGCCACCCTACGCCTGTCTCCCTGTCTCCAATGAGCAGAGAGGGCTGGGAACACAGGGCAATGGGTCTTCGAGCTACTGCTCTGGACTGGGAACAGCGGAGCCTTGAGAAAGGGAAACCAGGATCCAGGAGCAACATGGGATGGGGCTTAGGTCCCAGTAGTCCTCACAGAGTGATGTCTGAGGTGCCCGACACGTGCAAAGAGCAGCCTTAAGACACCAGGGGCTACAAAGTGCAGCTCATCTTTTGCCTCGGTCACTCTTGATGGAGCCAGTTTCACCCTAAGTTCCTAGGCACCCTTTCTCTGTCACGTGTTTCAGCCACACATTGCAAGAACTGAACAGAACAGAGCACTTTGGCCTCTGAAGGAGCCGGTGTTGGTGGGTGTACAAGCTCAGCTTCCTTGGTCTGTTCTCAGGACTCAGAATCGACCCCACACCACCGGGGCTCTGAATGGGCAGTCTTCTCGGCAATCTTGGTGCCGGGCCTGGGCCCCTAGCCCTGTTGGGCCCTCCCACAAGCAATTTCCTGACCCCCTCTGCTCGGCCTCCCAAAGGAGATTACACTGCTGCTCCAACATGTGCCATATGCCCTGCCTGCAGGCACTTCCACCATGAACCCAGTCCTCCAGTGTCTTACTCAGCAGGCTGCTACAGAGCCCATCTCTTGCCAGGGGATGGGGTAGGAGTGGGAGGCACTACTTTCTCCAGATCCTCTCACCAGCCTCCTATCTGGATTCTGGAAAAAAGCCAGTGCTGTCCACTAGCAGCCTGCGGATCTTTGGACCCACCAGAAACAAGGCTCCCTCCTTCTTTGCGCAGAACAATCCTCTCTTGCCTTCACCACCTGAGAAGGTCCACCAGGCTGTGGATTCCATGCCACCTGGTCACCTCCTTGTTCCTGGTCCTGAGGAAACAAGAATGAGGGCCCAAGAGCAGCCTGAAGAAGGCACAATCTGCTGGGGAGTAGAGAAGCAGGAGGAAAAAGAGGAGAAGGATCCTGAAGAGACAGAGCCACAGGAGAATCATGAAAGGTGTGTCCAGAGCAACAGAGAGGAAGCCCAGCGAAGGCTTTGGAGATCAGGGCGACCTCCATGTCCTAGAGCCTAGTCCTGGGTCTGGAGAGGGAAACAACTTGTAAGAGAGGGTCCAGAGTCTCCCAAGAAGTTCTCTTTTGATGCCTCTAAACTGCACAGTTCCCACAGCCCAGATGCAAATGTGCTGACTCAGGCTCAGGCTGATGTAGAGGCAGCATTGCTGCTCAAGCCAGAACATAGCTGCTCTACCCTGCCAAAAAGAAATGGCTAAGGAAAGGCTGGATGCATACCACCTGCTGGGCTCTCCAGGGTCCCAGGGAACAGGCAAGGGAGCCGAGGGCCAAAAGCCCTCTGTGGTACACAGGGAGCTGTCCTGCATCCATGGCTGTTTGCAGGAGCTTCCACAAGAGAAAGAAGCCCATGGTAAGAGCCATGATGCTCCTGCTGCTACTGTTCCAGCATCCAGATGGACTGCCTCAGTCTCCTAAGAGGCCTCTTCTTTCTCAGGAGGAAGAATTATACCCTGCAAAGGAAGGATCCTGGGACCAAGAAGAGGAACTTAGAGGATGCCATGAGGCTTTGAAGGGTCCAACAGAAGCTTTTACAGCTGCTCTACCACTTCTTTCTCCAACCTGGGGCCCTTGTGGATGTACAGACCCACTGACCTCCACCCACCAACACTTCCCCCATCTCAGGTCTCAGCTATTCCTGCCATCACCCATTTGACTACCCCAACTGCTAGACCCCTGATTCTGTCTTCCCCTCTACCTTTCCGTATAGCAAATAGTGATGAGGGGGGAATCCCTACTTCTCTTCTTCTACCTCCTCCAGCTAGCCCTCTTCCTTGAGGCCCAGTCCAAACGTGGGGATTTCTGCTAATGAGGATCAACATCCTACTCACTTTCAAATGTGCATCACCTCCTATGTCCTACGTGTCCATACCTCCTATCATGATTGAAAGCAAACGAAAGAAAATACAAAAAGAAACACCTCAATGAATCAGCAATGGTTAAGCAGCAGAGGGGCACATTTTCAAGAGAAAAATGGCAACTTGTTACAACAAGTGTTTGAGTTTTATAGGATTTAGCAGGGCCACATCATGAGAAGAGTTTGTCAGCTATTTTTGGCAGGGAGGGGAACTTTAGCAGATAGGAAAATTGGGAAAGGTCAGAGATCTCAGTTTTCTTTTTCCCTGTAAGTTTCCACCTCCTTCATTCCAGACTTAAAGGGGGTATAATGAGTTGGGGGCAAAGTCATCATATCTGGCTACCTCCTGCTAAAGAGGGGCAGAGTAGTGGATTCCCTATCAGAGATCTGGAAGAAGATAAGGAAGTGGGGGTGTTTTAAGCTCATATCCAGTCCTGGCTTTTGTGGCTTGAGGAGGGTGGAGAAGGAGGGATCTTCGATATGATTGTGATTCCTTCCTTATGAGGATTAGGAGAGTCAACATTGTGAGTGAAGGAGGAGAATGGCTTTTGCATGTTTTGGGGAGGTGGTCTGGGTTAGATGGGTCACCTCGTCAAGAAGTTGCTTCTTTATAAAGTTGATAAAGCAGAGAAGAAAGGTTTTTATTAGAAAAATTAGTATTAGTGGGGTTAAAAGAGTATTATGGGGTTAAAAGTGGCTGCTAAAGTTCCCCTCCCTGCCAAAAATAGCTGACAAACTCTTCCCATGATGTGGCCCTGCTAAATCCTTTATTAAAAGTTAATAAAGCAGAGAAGAAATGTTTTTATTAGAAAAATTAGTATTAGTGGGGTTAATAAGAGGAAGTTTATTATTTTAGGTCTCCCAGTGAGACCCACCAGGAATCAGCTAGTTCTTTTCTCTGCTGTCCCACTAACTTCTGTAGTTGTTTAACCTTATCCCTTACCAATCTTGATTGATTGACATAGAAGCAGCATTCTTCTCTGAGGAAAAGGCAGAGACCACCTTGTTTGGCAGTAAGGAGATCTAGGTTCTTATGATTTTGCAGGACTACAGATGCCAGGGAATCCAACTGATTTTTTAAAAGTCAGTACCAAATCCTTGTCCTGTTGAGTATCTTCAATAATCAGACACCTTTTTATAGTAGTGAATAGAGGGTTCTAATCCTGCTTCTCCTGTGCCAATCTTGGCATAGATCTCTAGCCCTATAAGTAAGAGAATATACTGAAGGGCTATCTTGTGCCTGGTGTGCACTGTTATCAGGATAAGTACACTTTAGTTATTAGGTAAAATGTCAATTTGAGAAGTAAGGAAGACCAAGGTACAGACGCCAGTGCAATTTTTTGGTAGGCAGGGGTAAATATGAGCCTTGAAAAGAAAAAAAAAAGCCACAGAATTTGGGGGAGCACCAGGGTTGTGGAGTTGACACAAGTGTACATCTTAAGTTCCATTTAAGAAAATATTGTGGGGCTGGGAATGTGGCTCAAGCGGTAGCGCGCTCGCCTGGCATGCTTGCTGCCCGGGGTTCCATCCTCAGCACCACATACAAACAAAGATATTGTGTCCACCGAAAACTAAAAAATAAATATTAAAAAATTCTCTCTCTCTCTCTCTTTAAAAAAAAAGAAAGAAAATATTGTCTTTTCTTTTAAATTCCCAGGTATGGCTGTACTTTGATTATAACTGTTTTTGCTAGATGTTTAAGAGCAAGCTGGTCAAATTGACCATGTTTCTATCTATTGTTAAAGAGTCAGGGAGTCATGCTAGGGAAGTTGAGAGAAGCCTCTTAGCTTCTCCAGTGCCATATGCCAGGATGGTTAGGGTCTCATTGACCACATGACTTCCCTTGGAAGCATCAGGGACATCTCTCTCTCCAACAACCCTCTTCTTTGCAGCTGTGCACTGGTGGACTTTCTATTCTTTAGGATCTCATTAATTCTCCGGATTGGGAGGTCATGTGGCCCAGAGTTTTAAAGCCCTTAGACAAGTCCCTTTGTTCCCTGGATTTGAGCTAACCCCAGAGGGCAAGAGCCAAATATTGGCTATTTTCATTCTTGTCCCTTTTACTTCCTTAACTTTAGTATCCAAGTCTTGATCTTAAATATCAGCAAGCCAGTTTCACCAGTCTTAAAGCAGGAGTGCTGGGTTTTAACTTTAATGTCCATAACTTTACAGTTATTTTACCCCCTCAATTTTTTGGAGTCAGTATTAATACATGAAGTCAGTCTTATATCTTGTCTGTCCTTTAAGTGATGGCCTATTATCTCAAATTAACTCTAAAATCTGAATTTCTGTAAGGCACTAACAGACAATAATTATAAAGTGTACAAGGAGAATACAAAATGAAATTAACAAGAATAAGAACATATTTAGTTTATTAATAGCTATGAGTCAAGAAACATAATTTTTATAATATGGGATTTAAGAAGTTAAGAGTACTTGAATTTATACTTAGTAGTTGATATTTTAGCACTTAAACTGGTAAATTAATCAGATGTCTCCTCAAACACATTTATGACTAATCCCATTGGTGTTGATGTTAAATCTAATTCACTCATTTTTAACTGTAAAAACCAAGATATCAGACAAGTGTAGTTAACAGAACTGTCCATCTCTTCTCTATTAAAGAAAAATCCTAGAAACAGTGGATATTACATTCTAAACATTTTATAGAAACCAACACTGTTAATTGTCTGGCCACCTAGAAAAAATTGGAATTAAGTAATTTTAAAGACATCTTTACTTTCATCTGTTAACATAATTTAAATTTAACTTTTTAAGGTACAAGAACTAGGAGGTATTTGGATCCATTTCTCTTTTAAATTTTAATTTATAAGTCCTCATTTATCTATGCCAATTTTAATACCATGTACATGATATATGGACACAATCACATATATAGACACAGCAATATGGTACACAGGTGTGCACACATATATAAAACAGACAGGAAACAAAGATCTTATAGTTTTTTTTGTAGGTGGATCTCCAAGGAAGGAGACAATGCTACTGATGTTTATTAAGGCCTCCATTAGAAATTGAAATAGAGCCAATCACATTTTACTTTAAGACTTAAACATAGGGTAGGCCTGCATAGTTGGAAATGTTAGGTATAAAGTCCAACGGTCATGGTGGACACTGAAATATAAAGTTCAGGCCCTCGGTGGCTATCAGATTTATCCTTGACACTACCATGTCTATGTCCTTCTTAGGATTTTGTAAATTGAGATTTTCCAATTTGTATTTGAGAACTCACCCTCAACAATTGTCCTCTGAACAAGGACAGAGTGTAAAAACCTCCATAGATAAAATAAGACTGATCAGAAAGATTAATTTGGGCACACAGGACTAAATATAAATTCACCATAAAACCATGAGCTCAAAATATAGAAAAAGGAGCTCTAAAATAAAATGACATGACAGTAACTACTCTAGTTAAACAACATGCAGAACATCTTTATGAGATCAAAGTGCATACTTGGCTCAGATTAGAGTCAGTTCAGATATCTAAAGAAGGTGTCCTGAAATCCTCAGGTAAATATTCTCAAAGGAAAGAAGACTTGTTTATGGGATTCCATTTTTCCCTTACTTTAGGGAGAAACAAGTTCCCTTTAGAGAGGAACTTGTTATGAAACCAGGGAGGTAGAGTGTGAAAGCAGATAAGATAGCCAGTTAGGTCCTTGCATTGAAAAATGACATTTTTTCTTTCTTTTGATTTCAACTGGTTTGGGGAAATTTCCTTTGCAATGCTTGTAAATCTTGCAAGCTCTGCAAGCTCTGTGAGCTTTGGTAGATAGAGATCTAGAAGAAGCTTCGAAGTAAGGGAAGCTGCTGTTTTGAGCTTGAGAAAATGTCACGCATAGGACATTTTAACCATTTTTTTCTTTTGTAAAATCAGTCTTAAGTTGTGGCTCTATAGTTTATATTTCCTCTGGAGACCCTTCTTTTTCCTAATTGGTTGTCAGGCCAGGTTGGATGCAGAAAATTATGAGACATCTTCTTTTTCCAACTGTCATTTCCTAGGCATGACAGCAGAAGAAAATGAGGCATTTTTTTAAAGTTTCAATTTGTTCAAATTAGTTTTACATGATAGTAGAATGCATTTTGACGCATCATACACAAATGGAGCACAACTTCTCATTCTTCTGTCCATGGTGCAGAGATGCACAGGTAGTGTAGTTACACAATCATATAGAGTAATAATGTCCATCTTATTCCACCATCCTTCCTATCTCCATACCCCCTCTCCTCCACTCCCCTTACTCCCCTCTTCCAAATCCAAAGTTCCTTCATTCTTTACGTACACCCCCCCCATTATGAATCAGCATTCACTTTATTAGAGAAAACATTGGTTTTTGGTGTTTTGGGTTTGGATTATTTTGCTTAGCAGGATATTCTCCAGCTCCATCCATTTAACTGCAAATGCCATAATTTCATTCATCTTTAAAGCTGAGTAATATTCCATTGTGCATATATACCACATTTTCTTTATCCATTCATCTGTTGGGTATCTAAGTTGGTTCAATAGGTTAGCTATTGTGAGTTGAGCTGCTATAAACATTGATGTGGTTGTAGTATGTTGATTTTAAGTCCTTTGGATATAAACCTAGGAGTGGGATGACCTGGTCAAATGGTGGTTCCATTCCAAGTTTCCTGAGGAATCACTATGCTGCTTTCCAGAGTGGTTGCCCCAATTTGCAGTCCCACCAGTACTGTTTTCCCTGCATCCTCACCAACAGTCATTATTGCTTGTATTATTGATAATTGCCATTCTGACGGAAATGAGATGAAACCTTAGAGTAATTTTAATTTGCATTTCTCTAATTGCCAGAAATAATGAACATTTTTCATATGTTGTTTATCAATTGTCTTCTTTTTCTGAGAAGTATCTGTTCAGTTCCTTAGCCCATTTATTGATTGAGTTATTTGGGTTTTTTTGATGTTAAGTTTTTTGAGTTTTTTATATATCTTGGAGAGATTAGTGCTCTACTTGAGGTGTGTGTGGTAAAGATTTTCTCCCATTCTGTAGTCTCTCTGTTCATGACATGATTGTTTCCTTTACTAAGAAGAAGCTTTGTTGTTTCTTGATTTTACTTCTTGCACTTTAGGAGTCTTGTTAATGGAGTCAGGTCATAAGCCAACATGATAAAAATTTGGGCGTACTTTTTCTTCTATTGGGTGCAGGGTCTCTGTTGTACTGCCTAAGTCTTTATCTAGTTTGGATTGATTTTTTTACAGGGTGAGTGATAAAGGTTTAATTTTATTTTGCTACATATGGATTTCCAGTTTTCCCCACACCATTTGTTGAAGAGGCTATCTTTTCTCCAAGTATATTTTTGGCACCTTTGTCTACTGTGTGGTAATCATATTTATGGGGGTTTGTCTCTGTGTCTTCTATTCTGTTCCATTGGTCTACATGTCTATTTTGGTGCCAACACCATGCTGTTTTTGTAGCATAGTTGAAGTTCTGGTAGAGTGATACCTCCTGCTTCACTCTTCTTCCTAAGGATTGTTTTAGCTATTCTGGGTCTCTTATTTTTCCAAATGAATTTCATGATTGCTTTTTCTAGTTCTGTGAATAATATCATTGGGATTTTAATAGGAATTTTATTGAATCTGTATAACACTTTTGGTAGTATAACCATTATGACAATATTAATTCTGCCTACCCAAGAGCATGGTTGATCCTTCCATCTTCTAAGGTCTTTTTCAATTTCTTTTATTTAATGTTCTGTAGTTTTCATTATAGAGGTCTTTCATGTCACTCGTTAGATAGATCCCCAAGTCTTTTTGAGGATCAAACTAATAAGAGACATGAGGCTATTGTGGTTTTTCCAATTTCTCTTGCAGTGGATTCATCACTTATATATTGATTTTAAGTCCTTTGGATATAAACCTAGGAGTGGGATGACCTGGTCAAATGGTGGTTCCATTCCAAGTTTCCTGAGGAATCACTATGCTGCTTTCCAGAGTGGTTGCCCCATTTTGCAGTCCCATTTTGGATTTATGGGTATTGATTTTTTTTTTTTTACCCTGCCACTTTATTTGTTAGTTCTAGAAGTTTTCTGGAAGATTTTTTGGATCTTTTACATATAAAATTATGTCTTCAGCAAATCATGATAGTTTGAGTTCTTTTTCTATTCATATAATTTTACTTTCTTTCATTCGTCTAATTGCTCTGGCTAGAGTTTCAAGGACTAAGTTGACTAGAAGTGATAAGAGAGAGCATCCCTGTCTTTTTCCAGTTCTGAGAGAAAATGCTTCCAATTTTTCTCCATGTAGAATTATGTTGGCCTTGGGCTTAACATAGATAGCTTTTACAATGTTGAAGTATATTCCTATTATCTTTAGTTTTTCTAGTGTTTTCAACATTAAGAAATATTGTATTTTGTCAAATGCTATTTCTGTACCTATTGAGATGATTATCTAATTCTTGTCTTTAAATATATTGATGAGATTAATTATATATACTGATTTCTGTATGTTGAATAAACCTTATATCCCTGGAATGAGCCCCAGTTGATTGTGGTGCACTATCTTTTAAATATATTTTTGTATGCAATTTGCCAAAATTTTCTTGAGAATTTTTATGTCTATGTTCATCAGGGATATTAATCTGAAGTTTTCTTTCCTTGATGTGTCTTTATCTAGTTTTGGTTTCAAGGTGACACTAATCTCATAGAATGAGTTTGGAAGGGTTTTTCTTTTTATATTTCATTGAATAAGTATTTGTATTAATTTTTGTATGTCTTATAGAATTCAGCTGAGAATCCATTTGGTCCTGGACTTTTCTTGGTTGGTAGGCTTTTGATGGCATCTTCTATTTCTTTGCTTGAAACTTGTCGGTTTAAATTTTGTATGCTCACTTGATTCAGTTTGAGTATGTCATATGTCTCTGGAAATTTATTGATGTCTTCACAAATTTCTATTTTATCGGAATACAAATTTTCAAAATACTTTTGATTATCTTCTGTATTTCAGTAGTATCTGTCATGATATTTCTTTTTTTCATTATGAATTTTAGTAAATTGAGTTTTCTCCTTCTTTTTGCTAGGGTGGCTAAGGGTTTGTTGATCTTATTTATTTACTCAAAGGACGAACTTTGTTGTGTCAATTTTTTGAATTGTTTCTTTTGTTTCATTTTCATTGATTTCAGCTCTAATATTAATTATTTCCTGTCTTCTACTGCTTTTGGTGTTAATTTGCTCTTCTTTTTATAGAACTTTGAGCAGTAATGTTAGGTCATTTTTTTTCATTGACTTTCTACTCTTTTAATGAGGAAGCTAAATGCAATGAACTTTCCTTTTAACACAGCCTTCATAGTGTCCCAGAGAATTTGATATGTATGTTGCTCTTCTCATTTAACTTTAGGTACTTTTAAAAAAATTTCATCCTTGATTTCTTCCATTTTTCATTCTATAGCATGCTATTTAGTCTCCAGGTTTTAGGGTAACTTCTATTTTTTTATTTTATTATTGATTTCTAGTTTCAACCCATTATTGCCTGATAGAATGCAGAGTAGTATTTCTTTTTTGTATTTGCTAAGAATTGCTTTGTGGCATAACATATGGTCTATTTTATTGTATTTATTTACTTTTGCATTCAATTTTTTTAAAACTTTTAAAATCGATTTTTTAAAAATAAATGAAAGTGGAATGCATTATAATTCTTATTACACATATAGAACAAATTTTTTATATCTCTGGTTGTACATAATATATGTTCACACCAATTTGTGTCTTCATACATGTACTTTGGATAATGATGTCTATCACCTTCCACCATCCTTGCTAATACCCTTACCCCTACCTTCCCCTCCCACCCCTCTGCTTTATCTAGAGTTTGTCTATTTCTCCAATTCTCCCCCTCCTTACCCCAGTATGAATCATCCTCCTTTTATCAGAGGATATAGTTGACATTTGTTTTGGGGGGATTGGCTAAATTCACTTAGCATTATCTTCTTCAACACCACCTATTTCCTTGCAAATGCCATGATTTTATTCTTTTTATTGCTGAGTAATATTCTGTTGTGCATTAAACCATTAATCTATTGAAGGGCATCAAGGTTGGTTCCATAGTTTAGCTATTGTAAATTGTGCTGCTGTAAACATTGATGTGTCTCTGTCCCTGTAATATGCTGTTTTTAAGTCCTTTGAGTATAGAACTAGGAGAGAGAGAGCTGGGTCAAATGGTGGTTCTATTCCCAGTTTTCTAAGGAATCTCCATACTGCTTTTCATATTGGCTGCACTAATTTGCAGTCCCACCAGCAGTATGTGAGTGTACCTTTTCCCCCACATCCTCACAACACTTATTGTTTTTTGTCTTTATAATAATAGCTGCCATTCTGAACGGAGTGAGATGATATCTTAGAGTATTTTTGATTTGCATTTCTCTAATTGATAGAGATGATGAATATTTTTTCATATATTTGTTGATTGATTGTATGTCCTCTTCTGAGAAGTGTCTGTTCAGGCCCTTGACCCATTTATTGATCTGGTTATTTATTTTTTGATGCTTAGCTTTTTGAGTTCTTTATATACCCTAGAGATTAATGCTCTATTTGATGTGTGAGGGGTAAAAATTTGCTCCCAAGATGTAGGCTCTCTATTCACCTAACATTATTTCTTATGCTGAGAAGAAACTTTTTAGATTGAATCCATCCCATTTATTGATTCTTGGTTTTAATACTTGTGCTGTAGGAGTCTTATTAAGGAAGTTGGGGCCTAATCCCACGTGATGGATATTTGGGCCTACTTTTTCTTCTATTAGATGGAGAGTCTCTGGTTTAATTCCTAGGTCCTTGATTCACTTTGAGTTGAGTTTTGTGGGGTTTAATTTCATTTTGTTGCATATGGATTTCCAGTTTTTCCAGCACCATTTGTTGAAGAGGCTAGATTTCCAGTTTTTCCAGCACCATTTGTTGAAGAGGCTATCTTTTCTCCAATTCACTTTTTTTTTTTGCACTTGTGTGGGTTAGTCTCTGTGTCCTCTATCTGTACCATTGGTCTATCAGTCTGTTTTGGTACCAATACCATACTGTTTTTTTGTTTGTTTTTACTATTGCTCTGTAGTATAGTTGAAGTTCTGGTATAGTGATGCCACCTGCTTCACTCTTCCCTCTAAGGATTGCTTTAGCTATTCTAGGTCTCTTATTTTTTCTATCAGATGAGTCTCCTGGATGCAGCATATTGTTGGGTCTTTTCTTTAAATCTAATCAGCTAGCCTATGTCTTTTGATTGGTGAGTTTAAGCCATTAACATTTAGGGTTATTATGATAATAGTTTGTATTCCTAGTCATATTTGATTATTTTTGTTATTTAACTTGACTTGATTTTATTTTTTTATTAGTTTTTTTCTTTAGGTTACTACCTCCCTCTGCTGATTTTCATTGTTGTTTTTCATTTCCTCTTCATGGAATATTTTTCCAAGGATGTTTTATAGTGCCAGTTTTCTAGCTATAAATTCTTTTAACTTTTGTTTATCATGGGAGGTTTTTATTTCACCTTCAAATCTAAAGGTTAATTTTGCTGAATACAAGATTCTTGGTTTGCACCCATTTTCTTTCAGAGCTTGATATATGTTGTTCCAGAATCTTCTATCTTCTATCTTTCAGGGTCTATGTTATCCTAATTGGTTTTCCCTATATGTAATCTGATTCCTTTCTCTCATGGCTTTTAAAATTCTTTCCTTATTCTGTATGTTGGGCATATGGTCTATTTTATGGCCTATATTGGTCCATGTGCTGCTGTGAAGAGAGGCAATTTTGAGCATCTGGTTCCTATAGCCACTAGCAGCCAGCAGTTTGTGCCTTTCCTTCCATGACCTCTGGATGGGACCTCACTAAGAATGGAGGATACTAACTTCTTGACAGCTAGTTGTGCCCTTAAATTTTCTTACATGTTCCCTGTCCTTTTGGGTCCTCATACTCACAGGACCATGATTTCATATTATGTTCTTCAATTTGAATTGAAAGGCAAGCCTGGTAGTGCTCTGGGTGATGTCTCCACTATAGAAAATAAATAATTTGGATTCCTGAACAAGGACAGATGAGGCATAGTTCTACTCTAATAAAGTGAGACAAATATTCTGTTTTTTTCCCTGCCAGATCAGGGGAGTATACAAGAAAATGTGTCTTATGAGAGTCTAGAGAACGTAGTCTAATTTTAGCTCTATCTTGAGAATCTCTCATAATTATTCCCTGATTAAGAGGAAGACAGTATGGAAATAACTGGGGTAGAAGCATTTCTGAAGATGGAGAGATTGCTTGTCTCATGATCTAGGGATTAATGTGTCCCCTCTTTCTCAAAGACCTCAGATCAATCTGAGATTTTATCTCTGTCCAAGATTCATTGGGAAAGGGTGCCCTCCATCACGGGCTAAGTCAATCAGAAACAGAGAGACAGATAGTGATTAATATTTGGTACCCCTGAGGGCTGTCAGGGTTAGGCTTGGGAAATGAGAACTTCATCCATCACCAGGACATGGTCCTGGCCATCTTCCTTCAGTTGCTCTAGACTTCCTCTGTCCCTTGCCCCAAATTTCTTCTACAGATAAGAAACTGAAGGAAGTCAGGACCAACATTCCCCAAACATGGTTAAGGCGGATCCAACCCACTTCTTTGACTAGCATCAGACTTTCAAGTCTCAACTGTCATGGCAGCTCTAGGTCACTTTGGCTCACGCTGACCAGCTCTAATTGGATTTCCAACCATACATTCTTATTTTATGGCTAGGAGGAACTCTCCTTATCTCCCAGAGTCACAAAAGTCTCCTCTCCAGGGTAACTTGTTGTGGCGAGCCGCTTCTGCGGACTGTGGTCGCCATTACAAGATGGCGCTGGCCTTGTGGTGGTCTGTGATAAACAACTCCTTCTTTGGGAGAGTTGGCACATGGTTCTTTGACACCCTACGAGAAAGCTCCACGTGGCAGCTTCGCATTGGGTGTTTGGATACTTTATTAAGGCTGGGAGGGACTTCTGGGAGATTAGAAGAACTCGGAGATTAGAAGAACTCTCGAGAGCTTGAATAAACAGCTGTAAGAAGATTCCCGGTGTTGCGTCTTCCTTGCGGGCAAGGGGGTCGCGACAAGTGGTGCCGAGACCCGGGAAAATCAAAACTTGCAAGTCGTCAGAGGTGGTGCACTGAACAGTCCCGGTAAGTGGGACCCCACAGTCCCCGTGGGTGGGACCCGACAGTCCCCGTGGGTGGGACACGACAGTCCCGGTGGGCGGGACCTGATAGTCCCGGTTAGTGGGACCCGCAATCAAAGCGGAGTCAGCTCCTCTACAAAGACAGAGAGAGCCTCATATTTTATTGCAGCTGCACTGTGTACTTTTCTTTTGTTTCTGTGTACTTTCGTTTTGTCCTCTGTATCTGTTCTGTTGCTGTGTCATGGGTGTCACATCTTCAAGCCCGCTTCTTCTGGCACTAGACGGCCTGTTACGTTCCAAAGGCCTGAAAGTGAAACATAGTATCTTACAGAGATTTTTGCAGAAAGTAGATGTTGCTGCACCGTGGTTTGCATATTCGGGCAGCCTTACTATGCCTTGTTGGGATAAATTGGGCAAGGATCTTGACTTTGCTTGTGAGCAGGGCATATTGGAGGGTGGGGTGATTCCCCTTTGGAAGATAGTCCGTAGTTGCCTCACAGATGGCAGATGTCATGACGCACTTGCTGAAGGACAGGAGGTTTTAGAAAAGTTACATGAGGAGAAATCGGAGACAGCAGGCAGTGCGATATCTCAGGAGGATGGGAGTGTGCGGAGCGTGAAACAGGGGAGGAGACGATTATCTCTGACAAGAGGTGAGGTATCTCGGGAGGATGGGAGCGTGCGGAGCGAGAAGCAGGGGAGGAAACGCTTGTATCCAGATCTCAGTGCGCTGCGCACACCCCCATGTGGAAGCGGGTCAGAAGAAGAGGAGGATGAGGAGGAGGAGCTTGGGAGGCTGTCTCGCCAGCTAGGGAGTTTAGCTGCTGGAGAAGGGAACGAAGATAGACCGGGGCTCAAGAAATGTGATCCTCCGGACCCACCGCCGTATGGTGGGGGTGTTTCGGGGAGAGCTTTCCATGCTCAAACATGGAAGGCTGTTAACGCTGAGATGGGTCTTGCTTATCCAGTTTTTCAGGATGAGAATAGGGGAAGATTTTCGGAGCCTTTAGATTTCAAAATTGTGAAGACCCTGGCAGAGTCTGTACGCACTTATGGGGTGGATGCCGCCTTCACATTAACTCAGGTGGAGAGTCTGTCTAGATTCTGTATGACTCCCTCTGATTGGGCTAGCCTTGTTCGGGCTTGTGTTTCTCCGGGCAAGTATTTGGACTGGAGAGCATTTATGCTAGAGGGCGCAATAGAGCAGGCCGCCCAAAACCATGCAGCAGGACATCCTCATTGGGATAAGGACATGCTTTTGGGGCAAGGTAGATTTGCTAATCAACAGACAGGATTCCCTCCTGAGGTATATGATCAAATTAATAACATTTGCATTCGGGCATGGAAGTCACTTCCAAATAGAGGAGAAGTGTCTGGTAATTTGACCAAGATTTTACAAGGCCCTACAGAACCCTTTTCAGATTTCGTAGCAAGGATGGTGGATGCTGCTGGAAAGATTTTTGGGGATCCTGATAGAGCCATGCCCCTTGTTAAGCAATTGGTCTTTGAGCAATGCACCAAGGAATGTAAAGCAGCAATCGCTCCTTATAAGAACAAAGGCATAGAAGTATGGATGAAAGTGTGTAGAGAGATTGGAGGGCCTTTAACTAATGCAGGTCTTGCAGCTGCTGTCCTTCGGATTGCAAAAGGGGGCAATCCTGCCGCCAGAACATGCTTCCATTGTGGTCAACCCGGTCATATCAGACGTGAGTGTCCCAAAAATGTCAATTTTACTGGACCTCCTCACGGTGGCCCTTCCACTGGCCTTCGATCACCGGGATTGTGTCCAAGGTGCAAAAGGGGGAAGCATTGGGCAAAAGAGTGTACATCAGTGAGGGACATCCATGGACAGCTTATTTCAGCTGGGCCAAAAAACGGCCGACGGGGCCCCCGACCCCAGGGCCCGCAAATATATGGGGCAGTGGAGAATGTCACACCCGAACCCGAGACATGGCCATCTCTACGCCATCCCATGAAACGCGGAGAGCCACTACAGGTGCCGCGGGATTGGACCTCTGTTCCACCTCCAGACTCGTGTTAACACCTAAGATGGGAGTCCAATTGGTGGAAACTGAGTTCAAAGGGCCTCTACCACCTGGCACTGTAGGTTTGCTAATTGGACGTGCATCTTCCATTTTGCAAGGTCTTCATGTTTTCCCTGGAGTCATAAGTCCTGATACTGTAGGGATAGTAAAGGTTATGGTGGAAGCTCCAAAAGGCATTGTGTCCATCTCCCCAGGAGATCGGATTGCTCAATTACTGGTTTTGCCTAGTTTACATGATCATTTCCCTGCAGACTCAAAGTCACGGACAGGGAATGAGATTGGTACCACCGGAGGGAATTGTGCTTATTTGTCACTAGATATGAGTAATCGCCCTACTTTGGAATTAAGCATAGAAGGTAAATCAATTGTGGGCTTACTTGATACAGGTGCAGATCGTAGCATCATTGCACTTACGGACTGGTCTAAGGGATGGCCAGTGCAGACTTCTGATCAATCTCTGAGAGGACTTGGATATGCCCAGGCTCCTCAGGTTAGCTGTAGACATCTTTCCTGGAAGGACCCGGAAGGACATCATGGTACTTTTCAGCCTTATGTACTTAATTTACCTATCTCTTTATGGGGCCGTGACCTGATGAAAGACATGGGGTTCACTCTTAGTAATGACTATTCCCCAGTGTCCCAACAAATTATGCACAATATGGGGTATAGGCCAGGTTTAGGACTAGGAAAACATTTACAGGGACGTAAGCATCCTGTACAAGGTCATCAAAAGCTTGACAGATTTGGTCTGGGTTTTTCCTAGGGGCCGCTGAGGCTCAAATACCCATAACATGGCTCACCGAGGAGCCTGTTTGGGTGCCTCAGTGGCCTCTTCCCTCGGTTAAACTGGCAACAGCCCATGCTCTAGTTAAAGAACAACTTGACTTGGGTCACATCCAACCCTCTACTTCTCCATGGAATACTCCCATATTTGTCATTAGGAAAAAATCAGGGAAGTGGCGCCTACTGCATGATCTACGAGCGGTTAATGCTCAAATGCAACCTATGGGGCCCATTCAGAGAGGGCTGCCTCTACTCTCTTCTGTTCCTCAAGGCTGGCACATTATTGTTATTGACATTGAAGACTGTTTCTTTTCTATTCCTTTACATCCTAAAGACTCACAACGTTTTGCCTTTACCCTTCCCTCGTGTAACCACGAGGAACCAGATCAAAGGTTTGAGTGGATAGTGTTGCCACAGGGAATGGCTAATAGTCCCACAATGTGTCAGATGTATGTAGGGAAGACACTTGTGCCCCTCAGACAAAAGTACTCCTCCATCAAGATCATTCATTATATGGATGATGTATTATTGGCTGCTAAATCAGAACAAACAGTTCATGAGGCCTATGACGACCTCGTGAAGTTGTTAGCACAATGTGGGCTGCATATAGCACCTGAAAAGGTTCAAACAGGAGATTCTATTAAGTATTTGGGAGCAACAATTGGGTATGACAAATTACAACCACAAAAAATCACCATACGAACTCAGGATCTTCAAACTCTAAATGATTTTCAGAAACTGCTGGGAGATATTAATTGGATACGAGGATATTTACATATTTCTAATGTTGTACTACAGCCTTTGTATGCTACTCTTAAAGGTGATCCAGATCTTACTTCCCCTCGTAGCCTCACCAAAGAGGCTAGAGCGGCCCTTATGACAGTAGAAGAAGCTATACAACATGCCACTTTATGCAGGCTCCAGAGTGATAAACCTTTTCAATTATGTGTGCTTGCCACTATGCGGCAGCCTACTGGAGTACTATGGCAAGATGGACCTTTGCTATGGATACACCCACATGTATCCCCAGGAAAATCCTTAGAATATTATCCTGATGCTGTTGCAGCATTAGCACTTAAAGGGATTCAACAAAGCATTCAATTTTTCGGACAATCACCTTCTTCTCTTATTATACCCTATACTAAAGCTCAACTTAATGTTTTGTGTGCTACTCTAGATAACTGGGCTATTCTATGTTGTTCGTTTCAAGGGGATATTGATAATCATTACCCTTCTCATCCGTTACTCCATTTTGTTAAGGAACATCCTATTATTTTCCCTAAAGTAACTTCATCCAGTCCAATTCCGGGGACTGTTAATATTTTTACTGATGGTTCCAAGTCTGGAATGGGAGCTTATGTCATTAATGATTCTCCCCCTGTCCAACATCAATTTGCTCCTAGAAATCCACAATGGGTAAAACTACAAATTGTTATTGAGGTGTTTAAACAGTGTTCTTTTCCTTTTAATCTCATTTCGGACTCCATCTATGTGGTGCAAGCACTAAAAATCCTAGAGGCTGTGGGAGCTATTAGTGATGCCCGTAATGTATCTGCTTACTTTAATCAGCTTCGACAGCTTATCTGTAGCCGCACTGCTCCCTTTTATCCAATGCACATCCGGGCTCACACCTCTCTCCCTGGTCCATTATCACAGGGTAATGCCTGTGCGGACTCAGCCACTCGAGGTCAGTTGATCTGTTTGGCTTCCTCCTTAGAGGAGGCTAAATTGTTTCACCAAAATTTCCATGTTAATGCTTTAACAGTGCACAGGCGTTTTTCCATTTCTAGAACAAATGCTCGACAGATAGTATTGCACTGTCCCCATTGTGTCACATTTCTTCATCCCCCTACTTATGGAGTGAACCCACGGGGGTTGAAGCCACTGGTTGTCTGGCAAATGGATGTGACACATATACCTGACTTTGGTAACCTCAAGTATGTCCATGTTTCTGTTGATACGTACTCTAGAGTTATTCATGCTTCTGCGTTATCAGGAGAAAAGACACGTAATGTCATCACTCATTGCCTGGAAGCCTGGGCGGCGTGGGGTGCGCCCACGTCCCTTAAGACTGACAATGGACCTGCTTATACTGGCAGACAATTCACGTCCTTTTGTTCTACTATGGGAGTGCAACTTACTCATGGTCTGCCTTACAATCCTCAAGGACAAGACATTGTTGAGCGTGCTCATCGCACCTTAAAGGAAACTTTACAAAAACAAAAAGGGGGAATAGGAGCTGGACATACTCCTAAAGAATGCTTGTCCTTAGCTCTCTTTACTATTAATTTTTTGAATTTGGATATTCATGGTCGCTCTGCGGCCGATAGACATGTGTTCCCTCAGCCCTCTGTGATTGGCTATGTTAAGTGGAAAGATGTTCTTACGGGCCAATGGAACGGCCCCGACCCCGTGCTGACATGGGCACGAGGATCCGTATGTGTTTTTCCCCAGGATCGCACGGAACCATTGTGGGTCCCTGAACGCCTGACAAGAAGAGTCCTGACGCCAGCTACTCAGCAACAAGAATTACCACAGCAATCCCGTGATGAGGATCTTCATTCTGCTGAGTGCTCTGGCTCTGGTGCTGATGCCGATGACACAGACGACACCAATGCAATGGTGGGCGGTGGCACGGGCTTGGCCAATGCCGATGCCGGTTCACGGTAATTCCAGTGTCCTTCCCACTCTTTTCTCTACCTCGTGTGAGATGTCTGCACCCTGTGCCTCTCCTAGAGGGGACGTGGAACGCATTTACAATCAATCTCAAGTTAATCTCACAGGAGTGTTTTGTTTTAGCCTTGGGAACGCTCATTGTATCCGTCTTAAGACCAAGAATTTGACTAACTGGGACAATCCATTGCAGTCCAGTCAAGTCTCAGGGAGCATTCTCAGTACTGTATTGGGCCAAGTAGTCTCAGGGGAACAATCAGGCTCAGGAACCTCCGTAAATAGCTCTGCTTTAACCATAACTACCTTGGCTAGTATCTCCGAGGTACTAATTCCAATGCCCCCATATTCTAGTGGACTTCCTTATGCCACTCATTTTAAGGCTTCTCCTTACTGTACCCCTAATCTTGGTTTCCCCCCAACATTCACGCCTTGTCAGGATTATTCTTGGGAGAAACGTCAAGTTGCTAAAGGTTTCTCCCTTTCCCCCTCTCTTAAGAGGTATGTTTATGACTTTAGCAACAGTGCCAACTCCTCTACAGGAGTGGGTTGGTCCTGGTTTCAATGGCTGATTTCCAACACAAAGGGGGCTTCAGCTGATATTTCTGCACTGGCTCAATTGCTGGGAGCCAAAAGTTGGTTGGCTAATGTTTCTGGCACTGTTTACGAGAGTGAGCGAGGTAGTAGACTCACATCTGTTTCGTTCAACTCTCTGTTGGATAATGCCACATTGCCCCCTGCAGCGGTTTGTGTTCAATCTCCGTTCTTACTCCTTTTGGCTAATGACACCTCGTCAGAAATGCTGGATTGTTTTAATGTTAATTGTTTCTTATCTGAATGTTGGGATGGTTCTTCGGCTGTAGCAGTGGTTATGAAAATTCCAACCTTTGTTCCAATCCCAGTTATTGCGGACCCTGATAAATTCCCCATTGTTGAGCTACTTAGAGTCCGCAGGGATTTTGGAATCACAGCTGCTATAGTGACAGCCGTGGCGGTATCTGCTGCTGCAGCGGTCGCGGCCGGAGTGGCCATGGCCAATCAAGTGCAGACTGCTGCCTCCGTTAATCAAGTTGTTCAACAAACTTCTATGATACTTGAGTCCCAAAATGCAATTAATCAACATATTTTGTCAGGGATCTTAGCTGCCAACCAAAGAATAGATTTACTCCAAGCTCAGGTAGAAGAATTGGCTGATTTGGTGCTTTTGGGCTGTGTTGATCAACGTGCACATTTATGCATAACCTCTGTCAGATTTAATGATTCCAGGAATGCCTCCCGTATCATCGGAGAATACTTGGCCGGAAATTGGTCCATGGCAGCGGAAGACATGATCCAGTCTCAACTAACCCAGATAGCTGTCTTGAATAGTACCCACGTTGATCCCATAACGTTGGGTCAATTCACTGATTGGATATCTTCTGCCTTTTCCTTTTTTAAAGAGTGGGTGGGGGTAGGCATTTTTGGCGCAATGTGTTGCTTCGGTATGGTTCTCTGCTTGTGGTTTCTCTGCCGCCTTAAGGCCCGCAATGCTCGCGATAAAGCTATGATTATACAAGCACTTGCAGCTTTGGAAACTGGCACCTCACCTCAAGTTTGGCTTACACAAATTAAACAGTAAACCTTTGACATGGTCGTTGCACCCCAAGTTTTACGGACATTGCACTGGGAACGACATGTCCTTCCTTGTTATTCTCCTAGTGTTGGAAAGCCCTTGCACTCTGCCGGCTTTACTGCCATTGCACACAGATGGGTTTCCACGCTAGTACTTTTCTATCGCTCTATGACCCGTGCCTTTCTTTTAGGGTGTTGCCAACTTGTTTGTCATTGTATTTCTATACAGCCACAGTTCAGCCTCAGAGACCTAATCATGACTGGCTGAGTAGATACCATTAAACGCCTTGGCAACAACGAGCTGATCTTGTAGTACCCAGAGACGGGCAACTTTCACGCTTGCACTGCAACCTGAGACAGGGGAATGGGGCCTCCCCAAAGACGGGTAAGCAATGTAAGGGCAGTGAACGACCTAAGACAGGGGCTACTTGATTCCCTTTGACGTGCTATAAACAGTAGGAAAAAACTGCTGGCAGTGGATTCCCCCCGGCCCCCAGGGCTTGGATCCAGCCCTGATTTGTATGCACGTCAAGGAGGCCAACTCACAGGGCCTTAACAGCTTTGTGGTGTCTGTTTTCATATTCAGCCAATAACGGTCATGTGGGAACGTCCTGACCTGCTTGGGTCTGATGAGGTTCCTGGTTGAAGGCTTCGTATGAGTAATGGCGATTCACCTCTACTCTTGCCTGTTTTGTTTTTAGTAAACGAAAGGGGGAACTGTGGCGA
Source organism: Spermophilus citellus (assembly GCF_964194105.1). Taxonomy (NCBI): domain Eukaryota; kingdom Metazoa; phylum Chordata; class Mammalia; order Rodentia; family Sciuridae; genus Spermophilus; species Spermophilus citellus. Next base: position 31,668,980 of record NC_138196.1, read on the forward strand.
GCCGCTTCTGCGGACTGTGGTCGCCATTACAAGATGGCGCTGGCCTTGTGGTGGTCTGTGATAAACAACTCCTTCTTTGGGAGAGTTGGCACATGGTTCTTTGACACCCTACGAGAAAGCTCCACGTGGCAGCTTCGCATTGGGTGTTTGGATACTTTATTAAGGCTGGGAGGGACTTCTGGGAGATTAGAAGAACTCGGAGATTAGAAGAACTCTCGAGAGCTTGAATAAACAGCTGTAAGAAGATTCCCGGTGTTGCGTCTTCCTTGCGGGCAAGGGGGTCGCGACAACTTGTGTTCCTGTGATCAACATTATTTTGGGCCTGCATTTCTCCTACAGTTAATAGGTAGTTTTCTAAAGAATGTATGTATCCTGTTGATAAAAGAAAGCTTGAAGGTAAGGAACCTCAGGCCCTTTGACTTTTGTTGGAAGGAAATTGTCTAAGTCTTGGAGGATTTGGGGGTCAAAGTTTCCAAATTCTGAATTCAGGCCATTGACTTAGGTTGTCTAATTTATATTGCAGTAAAACCTCAGTACTCAGTCTAATAAGGAGTTCACTTTTGAGATTGGATTGGAAGTGGAGGATTTAAAAATTTTTAATGAGCCCCCTAAGGGAAAGTCCCAAGGGATGGACTGGTTTGCTCCTATGTTAGAGAGGTTTGACCAGGGCTTCAGATCTTTCCCATCACTGAACAAAACAGTTCTGTCAGATATTGGGAGGTTATTCCCTTCTGCAATCCCCATAGTGGAGGACCCCCAGGGTTTGGAAAGCCAAAATGTGGTAAGTCTGTGTCAGGGCACCTTTTTAAGAGACTGAAGAGATCTTACCTCTCCAAAGATAGAGGAAGTTGGTGTTACATGTGAGAACAAAATGGCATAAAGCAGCCTCTGATCAGAGGTCTAAGTTTATAGGAAAGGAAAAGAATTGGAGAGAATAAAGTTAGAAGGAGGTTGCTTCCAAAACCAATAAAGGATCAATACAAGTTCTTGCTCCTTCCATGTGGCAGTGAGGCAACAAAACTTTAACCCAGTTATGGGGTCAATTTTGGGTAGTGTACTGGCTGCTGTTGAGCTATAGTAGACTTGGAGGTTCCAAAGGGGCTCCTTCTACTAGGAGGAAAGAATTAAAGAAATGAAGAGATAGGAAGAGAAAAGATGATAGAGATTTGTTAGGAATAGGAGAGGTGGGGAACCCCAAATTCCATCCTGGGTTTCAGCAACAAATAAAAGCAAATTTATTTGAGGAGAGGGAGGGAGGGGAGAGAGAGAGAGAGAGAGAGAGAGAGAGAGAGAGAGAGAGAGAGAGAGAGAGATCAAAAAATAAAAGAAGAAAGAAAGGAAGGAAGGTGGGAAGAAAGAAAGAAAAGAAAAAAAGAAAAGAAAGATAGATCTCGATGCATCAGTGATACTTTATTAAGCAACAGAGGGGCACATTTTCAAGAGGAAAATGGTGCCTGGCTACACCAATGGTCTGAGTTTTATAGGATTTATCAGGGCCACATCATGGGAGGAGTTTGTCAGATACTTTTGGCAGACTTACTCTTGGTAGTCAGGGGAACATTGGCACATAAGAGAAATTGTGAACTATCAGAGTCTTTTGTTTTCTTGGCCTGCCCCCACAAAATTTTGTAAGTTTCCACCTTCTTCAATGGAGACTTTTCCCTTGGAAATGAGCCCCTGCAGAATGAAAGCCTCAACCCTCATGTACATTGATTCTTTTCCTCTTTCTGCTACTCTTTTTTCTCCTGTTTCTCCTTTTGTTCCTCATCTTCCTCCTTCCTCCCTCAGGCCTCCTCTAATACCTTCTACTTGTAACCCCAATAGCCACATTCGGCCCATAAAAGCTGCAAGGGTCTATCCCACAATCACAGCCAAATCATCTGCTCTCGTGACCTGACATTGCACTGTGCAGCCTGAGGACACTGCCATGGACACTATTCCTCCTTCAACAGTGGTGATTTTTCCATCTCACTATGCCTCCAATTGTAGCTTCTGCCCATAGCTGCAGGTCCACAGCCCTAAGCAGCACAGGTAGTGGGTAAAGGGATAAATCTCCACAAACCTCAGGACTCCCATCCCAACTCTAAGTTGAACAATCCACTTGGCCCACCAATCACTCATCACTCCATCTGGGAGCCTTGTTGGGCAATAAGACAGAACCCCTCCACTCAACACCCCCCTTCTAATAGTGTTCCCAGAGATGGACCATGCACTGTCCTCCCTCCTGACACACAGAGCCTCTGCATTGTCATCCTCCAATCCTGCGGAAGATGAGCCTATAGATACCACTCTTCTTCAAGGCTGTCTTCTTCCAGTCTCCTCTTGCATCCAAGAACAACCCTGGATCATACTATGGAAGTCTTCCTGGTTCTGGCAAACTTCATTCCAGCAGCAGCATTTCCTGGGCCCCAGTTTCCATCAGAGTTCAAGGAAGATGAAGGGATCAAATACAAATGTCTAGCATCCCAGTGGCACAGGAGCCACCCCTAAGCCCACATCCAGGGACCTGGTTGTCAGCAATAGCATAACTCTTCCTCTTTGGGCAACCTGGGTAGCACTGCCCTGGCTTCAGGCTTAAGCTCTCTCACAGCTCAACTGCTCTGTATCAGCACAACATAGTAAGGACTTGGGGTATCTCATCACCTAGGATCCCACTGGGAATACCACTCAACCAATGAACACCCTTTGCCAAGAACCCAGGTTCTTTGTGGGGGAGCACAGCCCCAAGCTAAGGTTTGGGACTTGCCCATAGGAGGACAGCTCCAAGCTAAGGTTGGGACTAACCCATAGGAGGACAGCTCCAGGACTTCATTGTGTGCCAGCACAACTCACTGGCCTGTGGAGTTCTTGAGACTTGCAATGGCTGGGAGTGGAGCGAACACTTGTTTTGGCACCAGTGCTTTAGGACTGGGGCCCAAGCAAAGAGCCACAACATAACTTCCCTGGATCTGAGGCATCCCAATGTGGATCATAGAGGAGAACTTCATGACTCTCAGCAGGACTCCACTCCCTGTCTTGAGGGCTAGCCTGGCTCATCCAAGCTCTAAGCCACTCCCCTAGCCTTGGACCTGCCTACGGGTCCTGTGCTGGATACAATGGCTCCCTTCTGGCTTACCTATTTGCCTTAATGGTCTTCCTCTTTCCCCAGTGATGTACATAATATGGTGTCATTTCTAGTTCCTCTGTCTCTGTTCATGCATCTTCTTTGCTCTTTGATTTGATAGGGGAGAAAGAAATGGCATGTGTGCATGGTGATGTGTGAAGCCTGATGTTGCACAAGATTCTGGGTCACAGGGAAAAGGACCCAGGCCAAAGATGATGGAGTACTACCTAGGACAGCTGTGGAAAGAAACTAAACGAGGTGCCAATTAACACATATCAGACTCTCTTCTCCAGTCAAATACTTCTGTCAGAAAACACCACTGTGTATGACTTTCTAAAAATCTGTTTATTAAAATAGAATTGATATTCCATGAGCTGCATATCATTCAACAGCCCAATTTCACATTTGGCGGCTGTGTATTCCCCTGAAACCATTTATCCTGTCAAGATAATGGACTTATCTCGTAGGCCCCAGGGTTCCATGTGTCCCTTCATATGCCCTGCCTTCTGCCTTTATATTTGCTTCCCCTCCATGTCCCCAGGAAGTGCTGATCTGTTCTTCATTACTGCAGATGTATCAACAATTTTTTAGAGACATACCTCAATGAGTTTATATGAAGTGACCTAGGTGGCCAGAGTTTTGTGTGTCCACTGCCTGTTCCTTTATTTTGCTGAGTAGCATTCCATTGTGTGGATGTATTACAGTGAGTTTATTCACACAGCTCTTAGTGGATGAACAGTTACTCAATGTACAGCTGGTGAGAGGGCTGTGGCTGTGGCTTAGTGGTAGAATGCTTACCTCACAAGTGTGAGGTACCAGGTTTGATATGTAGCACCACATGAAAATAAATGAATAAAGATACTGTGTCCATCTACACCTAAAAACTCCCCAAAACCAAACAATTCGTACAGCTGGTGAGAATGTACTCTTGAAATACTTTGGTCAAACATGCAAAGGAGGTGAAAGTCTGTGTCCTGCATCAGATATAGGTTTCATTTTACAATGGGTGAACTTCCTGGCTTCTGAAGGGGTGGGACCATTGGCCTTGCAGAAGAGTTCTGGATCTTACCCCTCACCACCAATGAGAGAATGGACAGAGATTCCCTAAAGACATTTCCACAGGATAACTTCTATGTCCATTAGGTCCTGTGGAGAACAGGACATGTTTGTCAAGGCCAGAAATCCATTCAAAGAAGTGGCTACCTTCAAAATGTAACATGCACATATGATACTGCTGAGATTGGTTTACTCCTAGGAAAATCCTGGATTTGAAAATCATTGGGGACATGTTTTTATTTGACTGTAACAGACCATGTTTCTCCTGAAATATTCTGTCAGTAAATGGATAGTCATAACTAAATTAATAGACTAGTAAATGGAAGGGACTGTGGAAGTTATCCACCACAGAAAGGGATTCATACATTTTTGGAAGTAGTAAGGGAAATAGAGAGGTAGTGGGTCAGACAACCAAGATAAAACTTCTCTAAAAAGACGCAGCACAGAGCCAGTCTGCTTGGCCTGAGGCTTGGATGTAATCTAGGGAAGAAGAGATAAGAGATACATGAAGGGTGGAGGCAAATGTTCTTGAAAGAAAATCATTCAGGAGTCCCTCAGTGTGTCCTTCCAGTAACTGCAAGAAATACCATGATAGTTTGTTGAGAGCCACAGCTGAAGGGGCCCCAGCAAACTTTCAGACTGCCAGCTGATGATTGGCTCACAGGGGCCCCAGCAACTTCTAGCTGATTGGCTCCTCTGCGGTGATGCTCATTGGGCTGTTTCCCCGCCCTTTCAGACTACGGAGCTGCTCATTGGGGGACTTTTTTTGGCTCCACCCATGCAACCCAGCCAATCGGCCTCAAGAGCAGGAGGAGTGGGGGAGGTTGAGAGGCTTGTGGGAAGCCAGTGGTAGCAGTTGGGCTCTGAGGGTTTTTCCTGAGGAGCTGTTTTGTTTGGTGTGTGTGGTTCTAAAAATAAAGTTCGTTTCTTTTGACAAGTGGCTCCTGAATTGTGCCCAGCCAGACTGCGGCAGTAGTTATCTATGAAGACCAGAAAACATGGAGTCAGAAGATTAATCCTAGGTTGCCAATAGGGTTTCATGGTCACTAGCATAGTGTGTCTGGTTCTGAGCACCACAGGTTCCTTGGATAGGATGGGAGACTGGTACTTTAAAAACTATGGTGGAATGTGATAGACATCATTATCCAAAGTACATGTATGAAGACACAAATTGGTGTCAACATACCTTATATCCAACCAGATATATGAAAAATATGTGTAATAAGAAATGTAATGCATTCCACTGTCATTTATTTTTTAAAAAAATCAATAAAAATAATGAAAAAACTATCATTGAAAATTATCTCACCTGGCAAGTACAAACTTCTAGTAGTTGAATATTTCTCTTTTTGTTAGCCAGTTTGAGTTGTAGAGTTGTTTCAGAAAATATTCTGCCATGATTATCTTTACCTCAACATGGCTGCTTAGGTAAAGCCAAGTTGTCTATTTCAAGTCAGGCAATAATACAAATGAGAAAAAATATATATATGTGTGTGTGTGTGTATGTATGTGTGTGATATATATATATATATATATATATATATATATATATAGAGAGAGAGAGAGAGAGAGAGAGAGAGAGAGAGAGAGAGATAGAGAGAGAGAGAGATGCATGTTTGACCAAAGTATGTGTGTGTATGTGTGTAAAGTATGAGGGAGAGGGAGAAAAAGGAAGAGGAGGAGGAGGAAGACAAGGATGTCCATCCATTTCCTTTGGACAAGAAAACTTAACTTTTTAAAGGATAATCTCATCTAAGTTTACTTCTACTGTCCTGAATTATTCCTCAAATGGTTAATAAAGTTTATTCTTTGGTTAAAATAAAAATAATAGGAATGACAAATATGTAGTCAATGGTTTTAAATGATTTTGATGTGGGGACAAACACATTTTGTAGAATTCTTTTAGAAAATCTTTGTCCTAATTCCATACCAGCTAATTTATGATCAAGGGAACAAAGAAAACCTGGTTCCAAATTGAAATCTTTTCTAATGATATAAAGGACACAGGCTTAAAGGCCATAAAATAGGTCATTTCTGGTCCTAGATAGGTCATAAAGGGCTGATTTGTAATGGGTCTTCTCTTTTTAAACACCATTGTGCTTTGGCTACTAGGAGTCTGTTATTCTTCCAAATGAATTTTAGGACTGCTTTCTTTGTAGTTCTCTGAAGTATGTCTTTGGCATTTTAATGGAATTGCATTGAATCTGTACATTGCTTTTGATAATATAGCCATTTTAACAATTTAAATTCTGCCTGTCCATGAACATGGGAGGTCTACTCATCTTCCGAGGCCTACTTCAATTTCTATCTTGACTTTTCTATAGTTCTCACTGTATAGGTCTTTCATCTCCTTAGTTAGATTTATTCCTAGTTATTTTATTTTTTGAGGCTATTGTGAAAATAATTGTTTTTCCTGATTTCTTTCTCAGAAGACACATCTTTGGTATACAGGAAATTACATATTTATTTATGTTAACTTATGACCTGCAACTTTGCCAATTTTATTAGCTCTGGGAGTCTTGGAGTTTTTTTTTTTTAATCATCTAAGTATGAGGTCATATCATCTGTAAGAAGTGATAATTTGACTTCTTTCTTCCTATTTTTTGTCCATTTCATTTCCTTCTCTTGCCTAATTGCTCTGGCTAGAATTTCTAGCAGCATATTAAATAAGAATTGTGAGAGTGGACATCCTTGTGTTGTCCCAGATTTTAAGGAAATGCTTTCACTTTTTCCTCACTTACTATGAGGTGTGCTTTTGGTTTCTCATAGATAGCTTTATGATGTTGAATTCATTCTATCTCTAGTTTCTTCATTTATAAAAAAAATCATGAATAGGTACTGAATTTTGTCAAAGGCCTTCTCTGCATCTATTAAGACAACTAAGTGATTTTTTCCTCAATTGTATTTATGTAATGAATTACACTTATTGATTTGTGCATATCAAACCATCCTTGAATCTCTGGAATAAAACCAACTTGTCTGTAGTGTATAATCTTACTATGTTTTTCAACATGATAATATTAAGTATTTTTTTCATCTAAGTTCATCAGGGATATTGGTCTCTAGTTTTCTTTCCTTCCTTTATGTGTGCTTATTTGGTTTTGGAATGAGTATGATACTGGCTTTATAGAATGATTTTGGAAGTGTTTCATCCTTTTATATTTTGTGAAATAATTTGAAGAGTATTGGCATTAGCTCTTCTTTAAATGGTTGGTAGAATTCAGCTGAGAATTCATCTGGTTCTAGGCTTTTTTTTGTTGGAAAGCTTCTTATTACACTTCTATCTCATAGAAATGTATCCATTTCTTTTGGGTTTTCCAATTTATTGGAGCATAAATTTTCAAAATAGTCCCTAAATATCTGCTGGATTTCTCTGATGTCTGTAATGATTTCTTTTTTCACCTCCAAGTTTATTAATTTGGGTTTCTTCTCTTTTCCTTTTAATTAGTTTGTATTGGCTAAGGGCTTATGAACCTTGTTTATCTTTTGAAAGAATCAACTCTTTTTGCATTGATTCTTTGTGTTGTTTTATTATTCTCAGTCTCATTGATTTGGCTATGTTCTTAATTATTTCCTTCCTTTTACTTGTTCTGAATTTTTTTATCAAGGAACTTTAGATGCATCATTAGGATGTTTATTTGGGATCTTTCTGATTTTCTTATGGTGGCATTCATATTTTTTGAATTTCCTCTTAGAATTGCCTTCATAGTGTCCCAGAAATTTGGAAATGTTGTATCATTATTCTCATTTGAGTCTAAGAAATTTAAAATTTCTCCCTTGATATCCTCTATTATCCATTTATCATTCAAAAGAGTACTGTTCAATTTCCATGAGGTTATATAGTTTCTGTGAGGTTTGTGCTGATTTTCAATTTCATTCCATTATGATTTGAAAAGATGCAAAGAATTCTGTGGCCTAAAATATGATATATTTTGAAGAAGGTTCCATGAGTCACTGAGAAGAAAGTGTATTTAACTGTTGTTGAATTAAATATTCTATAGATGCCTGTTGTGTACATTTAATTTTATAATATTTTTCAGGACCCAAGAGTGTTTGCTGAGTTTATGTCTGAATGTTGGGAGAGGTGTATTAAAATCATTCAGTATTATTTTACTGGGATCTGAGATTTCAATTTGACTAGGGTTTCTTTTGCATAATTAGGTGCTTTCATGTTTGGGGCATAAATATTTATTATTGTTATATTTTTTATTGGATTGTTCACCTTGCCATATAAAATAATCTTTTTTTATCTGTTTTTTGATTAGTTTTGTTTCAAAATCTGCTTTGTCAGTAACTATTACTACTTATTTTTGGGTTCCATCCACATTGTATATAAATTTCCTTCCTTTCATTTCAGCCTGTGACTGTCTTTTACTGTAACATGTGTCTCTTACAAACAAAATATAGTTGGGCCTTGGTTTTAATCCATCTTGCCAGTCTATGTTTTTAATTGGAGAGATGAGACCATTTGTATTCAATGTTAGTACAGATATATGTTTATTAATTCCCAACATTTTGATTTACTTTTTTTTTTGGGGGGGAGTACTAGGGATTGAACCTCAGTGGCATTTGACTACTGAGCAACATCCCCATACCTATTTTGTATTTTATTTAGAGACAGGGTCTCACAGAGTTGCTTAGTCCCTCACCATTGCTGAGACTGGCTTTGAACTCTCCGTCCTCCTGTCTCAGCCTCATGAGCAGCTGAGATTACAGGCATGTACCATCACACCTGGCTAATTTATTCTGATTTACATATAATGCTTAATTTGGTCCTATTTCTCATTTGCTTAGCTACTCTTCAAATGAGATTTATTTCATTTGTGAGGTCTGGAGTTTGTTTTTATTTCTTCTGTGTGAAGTATTTCATTAAGTAAGTTCTGTAGTGCCAGTTTAGATGTCATGTATTCTTTTAATGTCTGCTTTATTGCAAGGTTTTTATTTCTCTTTAATTTCGAAGGATACCGTCACTGGATTTAACAGTCTTGGTTGATAGTTATTTCCTTTCTCCTTTCTCCTTTCTTCTTTCTTCTTCTTCCTCCTCCTCCTCCTCCTTCTTCTTCTCCTTCTCCTTCTTCTTCTTCTTTTCTTCTTCTTCTTTTCTCTCTCTCTCTCTCTGTTTTGTACCAGGGATTGAACTCAGGGCACTTGACTACTGAGCCACATCCCCAGTCCTATTTTGGATTTTATTTAGAAACAGGGCCTCACTGAGTTGCTTAGTGCCTCACTTTTACTGAGGCTGGCTTTGAATTCAGGAGGCTTCAGCCTCCTGAGCCACCGGGCAGTCATTTTATTTCAATACTTGGAACACATAATTCCAAGCTCTTCCTGCTTAGAGTTTGTACTAAGAAATCAGAGGTGATTTTGATAGGACTACCTCTAAATTTGACCTCATGTTTTTCTCTTGAGGTATTTAAAATTCTGTCTTTATTCTGTATGTTAGGCATTTTAATTATAAGTTGTCATGGAGAGGTTGTTTTTTGATCTTGTCTCTTTGAGGTTCTGAATGTCTTCTGTATCTGGATGTTCATCTTATTCTCAAGATTTGGAAAATTTTCTGTTATCTCCCTGAAAAGTTTATCAATTCCCTTAGCTTGCTCTTACAACCCTTATCAATTCCAATGATTCTTAAATTTGATTTGTTAATGTTGTCCCAGAGATCTTGTACATTCTGATCATGTTTACTTATTTTGTTTTCTTTTTTATCTTTTATTGATTTTATTTTTTTTAAAATACACGACAGCAGTGGAATGCATTACAATTCTTATTGCACATATAGAGCACAATTTTTCATATCTGTGCATATAAAGTATGTTCACGCCAATTTATGCCTTTATATATGTACTCTGTTTTTTATTACAATTCTTAATACACATATATACCATAATTTTTCATATCTCTGCTTGTATATAAAGTATGTTGACACCCAATTCAAGTCTTCATATATGTACTTTGTATAATAATGTCCATCACATTCCACCATCCTTGCTAATCCCCTTCCTCCTCCCTTTTCCTCCCATCCCTCTTCCCTATCTAGAATTAATCTAATCCTCCCATGCTCTCTGTCTAAATGTTCAATGTTACTCTATTAGAGAGAATTTGAATATTTTATTTGATTTATTGTGTCTTTCATTTTTAAGATTCCTGTTGGTTTTTTTAATGTTTCTAACACTTTATTGAATTTTTATGCATATCCTTTACTGACTTCCTTAATTCATTCAGTTTTTTTTTTTTGTGTGTATGTGTCTTCTCTTGGAATTCATTGATCATTTTTATGATTCTTTTGAATATTTTTGCAGACACTTCAGCCACTTCAATTTCTTTTGGGTCAGTTGCTAGTTAATTGTGAACTTTAGGAGTTGTAATGTTATATCATTTGTTCATATTTCTTGTATTCCTGTGTTGATTTTTTTAAGGTATGGGGATTGAACTCAGGGGCACTTGATCCCTAGCCCTATTTTATTTAGATACAAGGTCTCATTGAGTTGCTTAGCACCTTGTTTTTGCTGAGGTTGCCTTTGAACATGCAATCCTCTTGTCTCAGCCTCCACAGCCACAGGGATTACAGGTGTGCACCACTGTACCCAGCCCTGTGTTGATTTTTTTTTTTTAAGAGAGAGAGAGGAAGAGAGAGAGAGAGAGAGAGAAAGAGAAAGAGAGAGAGAGAGAGAGAGAGAGAGAGAATTTTTTAATATTTATTTTTCAGTTTTCGGTGGACACAACATCTTTATTTTATTTTATGTGGTGCTGAGGATCAAACCCAGCACCCCGCACATGCCAGGCGAGCGTGTTACTGCTTGAGCCACATCCCCAGCCCCACTGTGTTAATTTTAACGTATCCATTAGAAGGCATTTTTTCTTTCTTATGTTTGAGCCTTTTTAGGGCATAGTCTTCACTTGACAAAATGTCCTAGAGTTATCTTGATTAAAATTCTCTCAAAGATGTTGTATCCATAGACTTCATGTTAATTCTTTGTTTTTTCTGTAGCAGTGGATATCTGTAGGTTGAACCTTGGGACCTAGCCCATTTCTAGTTGGGGCCTGGTCATTATTTTGAGTTTTTGTATACTCTATTCTTTGAATTAAAGTATATTTGTTTATTCTTTTAATGAATGAAAAATACACTGAGATTTTATTTCACTCCAGTCAGAATGGCAACAATCAAGAATATCAGTAATAATAAATGTTGGCAAAAATGTAGGGAAAATGTATACTCATGTATTGCTGATGCGACTGCAAATTGGTGTTACCACTTTGTAAAGCTGTTTGGAAATTTCTCAGAAAAGTTGGAATGGGACCATCATTTACTATCTCACTCCTTGGTATATATACAAAATACTTAAAATCAGCATGCTACAATAATGCAGCCACAGTTATAAAATAAACCTATGTGCCCTTCAACAGATGAATGTGTAAAGAAAATATTGCTAATATACACAATAGCATATTAGCCATAAAGCAGAATGATCTGGGGGGTTTGAAGATGGCAGATTGTTGTTAGGCAGAATTTATCTTAGCTTAGATACCCAGAACTTAAATAGTAAGTATACCACATCTCCCCAAGACTTACAGTGAAAAATCCTGAAGCTGGAGGGGCCATCTACCCTAGCTAAACCATAGACTGCATGACTCACTAATCAGACAGACAGACAGACAGACACACACACACACACACACACACACACGTACACATCTCCACCAGAGTTTATCAATTGAGCCATCTTGGGACTGCAGCATAGCAGAGTCTATGGAAACTGAAACCCAGATCTGTTAGTTTGCAGCAAGTTCAGCATGGACATCTATGTGCCTAAAACTCCTGAGGAGAGTCAGAAATCGAGAGCATTTTGACCAGGGGAACACAGGTTAGAGAGTCTGGAGAAAGCTGGGCTCTTCCCAGTTCCATAAGTCCTGAGGCTCACAGAGACTGACAGGGCTCATTAGAGCAGGTCAGAATGTTTGATGAGGATTTGAGGGCAGCTTGCTCAATCAGCCAGTTTGGCATCCACAGGTTCCTGGGGCTTACTCAGACTGGCACTTGCCAGGTGCTGGCAACAGCCTTGTCCCCGACTCCCTCCACAGTCCAGCAGCACTGGTTCTGGCTCCACCAGGTCTGGCATCAGTCTGGCACTCAGTAGGGCCCTCTGAATTCCTTGTCTCCCATCTCCCAACCTCCCATTCTCCAAACAAGCCAATCACTTGCAGCTTCATGGCCAACCTGCAGGTCTCGACACCTGGTATTGATCCACCTGACACAGAACAGCTGGGCTTCCAACATGGCTGGGTCCCACATTCCTTTTAACTATCAGACCTGTAAGGTACAGCACACAGCTCCATGACAGGTGCACAGCTCCTGGTGCTCAGCTCTCAAGAGTGGCTGGGAGAGAAGTGCCTGACACAGAATTTGAAAGGGCAGGAAAGATTGAGTTTGGAGGCTAAATCAGAAAACAGGATTTGTGGGGTTTACAGGCAACATAAGGTGCTAAGAATCATCTCCTATACCAAATGAGTGGAACCTAAAGGAAATTCTTGGGGTGTAGTCTTCCAACATGGACTGGCAATTACAGGGCCCTGAGGTGAACTAATAAAAATTTCCAGAAGAATTGGCCCACAATGAAGAGAGTGAAGTATACTTAGACTATACCCTGCTTCCAAGAGTTCTATCTCCAGGACTAACCCTCTCACCCTAGAAACTCCAAACTTCCTAAGGGTGGAGCTAGAATCAAAATCCATACCTAACTTTTGAGAAGGGAAGCTGAGAAAGTTTTAAACTCCAGGAGAGACAATTGTTCAATTTTTCTTCAAGTCCTTTTTTTTTGTCTCACATTTGTTCCATTTTTTGAAACCAAGTATTTTTCATGCATCAGTTTACTGAGGACTGGGATGTCTGAATAGTATGTTACAGTCTTGTTGTGTATTCTTTTATTTTACTTTTTTTAAAAAAATTTACTATATACATATATGTATGTATATATATATATATATATATATATATATATCACTTATCTACTTCCCTCTTCTTATAATTTTTTACTTCTATCTTCTCTCCTTCTTTATAAAAATCACATCCTACACTACTTCTGTTCTTTCTTTGTCCACCATTTGAAAAGGTAAACTCTATTGCAAATTTACTGTTTATATTGTAGACAACAAGTGAACATATTATTTCTGTTTAGTGTAAAAAAAGTGTAGAAGTATTAATAGGAAATATTTGATTTAAGACTGTATTTTGTTTGCATTTGTGCTATTAATATCGATTGCCCCCTTAAAAGTAAGGCAATAGAAACCTTAGGGGACACTATAAATCTACAGGGTAGAAACAGTAGTGCCTCAAGTCCACACTGCTAAATGGGAAGAAACATGAACAACATGAAAAAACAAGGGAAAAAATCATCAAACATACATACACACATAAATAAATAAATAAACAAATAAACCAAGATGCTCCAATAATAGAATCCATTAACATAACAGTAGAAGAAATGTCAGAAAGGCAGTTTAGAATGTTCATAGTTAAAATGATCTGTGATGTAAAGGGCAATATAAGGAGTAAAATCAGATATAAATTTCAAAAAGTGAAAGATCACTTCATTTAAGAGATAGAGATTCTGAAAAGAAATTGAGCAGAAATTCTCAAAATGAAGGAATCAATACACACAATTAAAAACTCAATGGAAAGCACCAACAAAAGACTATACCACTTAGAAGAGAGAACCTCAGGGAATGAATACAAAATACATAATCTTGAAAATAAAGTTGACCACACAGAGAAGATGGTAAGAAACCCTGAACAGAACTTCCAAGAATTATGGGATAATATGAATATATCAAGTTTAAGATTTACGTGATAGATGAAGGGGTGGAGATGCAAACCAAAGGAATGCAGAATTTTTTCAGTAAAATAATGTCAGAAAATTTTCAAACCTGAAGAATGAAATGAGAAATCAAATACAGATGGCTTATAGGATCCCAAATGTACAAAATTATAGCAGACAAACACAAGGTTCACTACAATGAAAATGCCTAAACTACAGAATAATGATAGAATTTTAAAGTAAGATAAAAATATCAGATTACATATAGGGGAAAACCAATTCAGATATCAGCTAATTTGACAACCAAGACACTCAAGGGTAGGAGTTCCTGGACTAATATATACCAGCTCTGCAAGAAAATGGATGCCAAATAAGAATTCTATATCCACAGAAATTAAGCTTCAGATTTGAAGATGAAATGAAAAACTTCCATGAAAAATGAAAGTTAAAATAAATTAAAACTAGAAAGCCTGTACTTTGAATAGCCTCAAAAAATATTCCATGAAAATGAAATGAAAAAAAGTGAAAACAAGGAAACAGAGGAAATACACTAAAGGAATAGTCAATCAACAGAGAAACTAATGCAAATTAAAAACTAGAAATAAATCAAAATGTCTGGCAGTATAAATTATATTTCTAAAATAAACATGAATGTTAATGACCTAAACTCATCAATCAAAAGACACAGACTGGCAGATTGGAGGAAAAACAAGACTCAACATTATGCTGTCTCCAAGAGACGCACCACATAGGCAAATATATCCATGGACGGAGGGCAAAAAGGATGGCAAAAAACATATCAATCACATGAGTCACATCAACTAGCAGAGGTTTTGATTTTCATATCAGAAAATGCCAAACCAAAGTTAATCAGGATGGACAAAAAAGGACATTTTATGCTGCTTAAGGGAATTTTACATCCACAACATAGCAACTGTAAATATTTATGCCCCAAACAATGGAGCATCTACATGCATCAAATAAACCCTTCTCAATTTAAAGAATCAAATAGAACACAATACAATAATACTGGGTGACTATAAATCATATTTCTAACTACTCAATAAATCCTCCAAACAAAAAATAAACAAAGAAACTATAGAACTCAATGATACAGTCAATAATTTATATTTAACAGACATATATAGAATATTTCATCAACCAATGAGAAAATATAGTTTCTTCTCAGCACCACATGGATTGTTCTCTAAAATTGACCATACATTATGTCAGAAAGCAACTCTTAGCAAAATAAAATAGAGGTAATACCTTGCATTCTATCAGATCATCATGGAATAAAACTAGAAATCAACAATAAAATAGAAAATAAAAGCTACTTGAACACCTGGAGACTACATAATAGGCTATTATATAATTAATGGATATCAGAAGAAATCATGGATGAAATAAAACAAACTTAGAGGTAAATGAAAAGAACAATATAACTTATCAAATTCTCTGGGACACTATGAAGGCAGTGCTAAGAGAAAAGTTTA
Source organism: Spermophilus citellus (assembly GCF_964194105.1). NCBI lineage: Eukaryota > Metazoa > Chordata > Mammalia > Rodentia > Sciuridae > Spermophilus > Spermophilus citellus. Next base: position 31,684,447 of record NC_138196.1, read on the forward strand.
TTGCATTGAGATTATTTATTAAAAGAATAGAAAATTAATGAGTAAATGACTGAATATTACCTCTCAAGGCCCTAGAAAAAGAAGGACAAACAAACACTAAAAGACCTAGGAAACAGGATATAATTTAAATTACACATGAAATTGATGTAATTGAACCAAAAGAAACAATTAAAAAATTGACAAAATGAAAAGTTAGTTCTTTGAAAAAATTTAAAAAAATAATAAACCCTTAGTCAAGCTAATGAAGAGAAAGAGAGAAAACTCAAATTACTAAAATACATGATGAAAAAGGAAATATCATGACGGACACTACTGAAATACAGAAGATAATCAGAAACTACTTTAAAAATTTATATTCCAATAAAATAGAAAATCTTGAAAACATCAACAAATTTCTAGAGCTATATGACCTACCAAACTGAATAAGGACATACAATTTAAACAGATCAATTTTAAGCAATGAATTAGAAGACACGATCAAAAGCCTATCAATCAAGGAAAGCCCAGGACCAGACAGATTCTCAGATGAGTTTTACAAGACCTTCAAAGAAGAATTAACATCAATACTCCTCAATTAGAAAAGAAGGAAATAGAAATATAATTATAAACAGAAAAGGAGAAAACCCTTCAAACTCATTCTATAAGACTAATATCACCCTGATACCAAAACCAAACAAAGAACATCAAGAAAAAAAACCTTCAGACCAATATCGCTGATGAACAGAGATGCAAAAATTTTCAAAAAATTCTGACAAATCACATACCAAAAACAAGATAGTGTACCACAACGAAGGGGGTTCATTCCAGGGATGCAAGGTTGGTTCAACTTATGGAAATCAATAAATGTAATTCATTACTTCAATGGACTTAAAGAATTATACTATCATCTCAATAGATGCAGAAATAGCATTTGACAAAATAAAGCAAGTTCAAAAACTCAAGTTCAAAACTCTGGAATACCTAAGTATAGTAGGAACATATCTTAACATTGTAAAAGCCATATATCCTAAACCCAAGGCCAATATCATTCTAAATGGAGAAAAATTGAAAAATTGCCTTTAAAAACTGGAGCAAGAAAATGATACCAATTTTATTCAACATTCTTGAAAATCTAGGAAAAAATGAGAAGAAATTATATGGATATGAATAGAAACAGAAGAACTCAAACTAACCCTATTTGCCAATTATATAATTCTATATTTAGAAGATCCAAAAAATTATACCAGAAAACTTATAGAACTAATAAATTAATTCAGCAAAATAGAAGAATAAAAATCAATAACCATAAATCTTCCTAAACTTCAGTAATGAATCAATCCACTGAAAGAGAAATTAGGGAAACTCCCTCATTCACAATAGCCTCAAAAAAATTGAGGGAGGGAGGGAGGGAGGGAGGGAGGGAGGGAGAGAGAGAGAGAGAGAGAGAGAGAGAGAGAGATAGATAGATAAACAGACAGACTTGGAAATCAGTCTAACAAAAAGAGGTGAAAGACTCTACAATGAAAACTACAATAAAATTCTTTTGTGTATATGTGCCACATTTTTTTATCCATTTAGAACACTAAAGAAAGAATTGAAGAAGACCTTAGAAGATAAAAAGATCACCCATGCTTTTCGATAGGCAGAATTAACATTCTCAAAAATGTCCATACTATCAAAAGTATTATATATTTTCTATGCAATTCCTATTAAAATCCCAATTACATTCTTCACAGAATTAGAACAATCATGAAATTCATTTGGAAAAATAAGAGATCCAGAATAGCCAAACCAATCCTTAGCAAGAAAGTGAATCAGGAGGCACCAAAATACCAGACCTTCAACTGTACTACAGTGCCATAGTAACAAAACAGCATAATATTGATACCAAAATGGACATAGATGTCAATGGTACAGAATAGAAGACACATAGTCAAACCCATATGAATACAGTTATCTTATACTGGACAAAGGTACCAAAACATACATTGGAAAAAAGACAGCCTCTTCAACAAATTGTGTGGGGAAAACTGGAATACCACATATACCAAAAGAAATTGCATTTCTGTCTTTCACACTGCACAAAACTCAATTCAAATTGGATCAAAGACTTAATCACTAGAACAGAGACACTGTGCCTAATAAAAGTAAAAGTAGGCCCAAACTTTTATCATGTTGGTTTAGGAACTGACTTCCTTAACCAGACTCCTAAAGTTCAAGAAATAAAATAGATGACCTTCAGTAGATGAATGGATAAAAAAAATGTGGCACTATACACAAAGGAATTTTACTCAGCAATAAAAGAGAACAAAATCATGGCATTTGCATGTAAATGGATGGCCTTGGAGAAAATAATGCTCAGTGAAGTCAGCCAATCCCCCCAAAACAAATGCCAATATTTTCTCTGATATAAGAAGGATGACTCATAGTGGGGTAGGGAGAGGGAGCATGGGAGGAATAGATGAATTCTAGATAGGGCAGAGGGGTGGGAGGGAAGGGGAGGCAGCAGGGAATTAGCAAGAATGGTGGAATGTGATGGTTATCATTATCCAAAGTATATGTATGAAGACATGAATTGGTGTCAACATACTTTATATACAGAGATATGAAAAGTTGTGCTGTATATGTGTAATAAGAATTGTAATGCATTCCATTGTCATTTATTTTAAAGAAACAATAAAAAAATCAACAAATGGGATAGAAAAAACCTAAAAAGTTTCTTCTCAGCAAAGGAAGCAATAAACAATGTGAAAAGAGAGCCTACAAATGGGAGAAAATCTTTACCACAAGCACCTCTAGTAGAGCATTAATTTCCAGGATATATAAAGAACTCAAAAAAAAATGTAACAACTCAAACAAATAACCCAATCAACAAATGGGCTAAGGAACAGAAGAGACACTTCACTGACGAAGAAATAAAATCAGTCAAATACATATGAAAAAATGCTCAGTATCTCTAGCAATTAGAGAAATGCAAATCAAAACTACACTAAGATTTCATCTCACTCCAATGAGAATGGCAATTATCAAGAATACAAGCAACAATAATTGTTGGTGAGTATATGGGGGAAAATGTACACTCATATACTGTTGGAGCCACTGCAAATTGGTGCAACCACTCTTGAAAGCAGTATGAAGATTCCTCAGAAAATTTGGAATGGAACCATCATTTGACCCAGTCATTCCACTCCTCAGTTTACACCCAAATGACTTAAAATCAACATACTCCACTGGCACAACCACATCGTGTTTATAGCAGCTCTATTCACAATAGCTAAACTATGGAACCAGCCTAGGTACCCTTTAACAGATGAATATGGACAAAGAAAATGTGGTATATATAGACAATGGAATATTACTCAGCCTTAAATAAGAATGAAATTATGGTCTTTGCTGGTAAACTGATGGAGTTTAGAGAATATTATGCTAAGTGAAATAGGCCAATTTCAAAAAAACCCCAAACCAAATGTTTTCACTGATACATGGATGCTAATTCACAATAAGTGGGGAGGGGCATAGGGAAGAATAGAGTTACTTTGGATTAGACAGAGTGGAGTGAAAGGAGAGGATGGAGTGTGGAGGCAGGTAGGATAGTAGAATAAATCAGACATTACTCTATGCACATATATGATTACACAACTGGCATAATGCTACATTATGAACAGCCAGAAGAATGAGAAGTTATAATCCCTTCATGTATGATGTGAGAAAATGCATTCTACTATCATGTATAATTAATTAGAACAACAACAACAAAAAGAATGACCTCATGACTTTTGCTGATAAATGGATAGATCTAGACACTATTATATACTAAGCATAAAAAGACAAGCTCAAAAAACCAAAGGTCAAATGTTCTCTCTAATATGTGGATGTTAACATTCAAGAAGTGTGGGGAAGGGAAAGAATAGATGTTTAGTGGATTAGACAAAGGGGAATGAAAGAAAGGGAGGGGAGACAGGAGTAAGAAAGACAGTGGAATGAATCTGTCATAACTTTCCTTTGTACGTATATGAACCACAGTAAATTCCCACATCATGTCAACCACAAGACTGGGATCCTAATTAGAATAAAATGTACTCCATGTTTGTATAATTACTTAAACATATGCTCTACTGTCATGTATAACTAAAAAGAACAAATAATATAGTACGCTTGAACACTGAGTGTCATCAATTTGTTTGTGGAGCAAGGTACACTCTATTTTGGTTGAGTTTGTTTCAACAGCAGAGTATAATGTGAATTTGTAGTGTCCTTGTAGGTTCCCATCACAATAGGAAAAAAAAAACAGCAACAACCAATGCAAATAATATATAGCATTAAAATCAGTACTTAGTTATTATGACATCAACAATATTAATTGCCACAAAACCTAGGAATGTGGGATCAGCATTTATCAACAGTATAAACAATAACCATGAACTAGGTCTGGCTTTAAAGCAAACAAAAGATGTCAACTATTTCATCCACAGCAGTAATAACTGCATCAGTGGGGACAGTAGTTATATAATTAGTTTTAAAAGATGGTAAAATTACAGTTAAGAGAAAAGAACACATACTAGGAAGTAGAACAAGGTTTGCAATTTAAAGAAAGTGGAGAATATGCAGAAGAGACATAGCAGGTGATGGTTATAAGGAAGGAGGCAGAAAATAGGAGAAGCAAAGTAAATGAAGAGATGAAGAGAGAAAAAATGCATTTGGTTGTTAGCAGGAGAAGTAATAGAAGGAGAAATAAGAGCAACAAACAAATGAAAAGTATACAAAACCAAACCAAAATATACAACCCCCAAAACCCCTAATCCTCAAAAGACAATCAAGGAAAAATAACTACATCTAAAAAAATTGTAAAAATGAGAAAAAAGAAACAAGTATGAAAAAATTATATATATATATATATATATATATATATATATATATATATATATATTAATAAATCAGCATAGCAAGAACTCTCTCACACACAAAAAAAAAAGAAAAAGAAAAAGGATATTTTTTAATAAAAAATTATGGAATTGCCTTCACTGAAGTGGTCAAATAACTGACACAAATGGATGGTCACCATCTGTACCCAACTATACAAGAGCAAGGCTGGGGATCCTTAACACCCTTCTAACACCCTTCTCTTTTTCGTTGCACTCTAAACTGCCAGCTGTAGTGGCCTAACACTGAAGCTGGTTGAAATAAGCCTCATCTTCCCTCCCCCCCAGTATAAGGTAGGATAGAGTGGGGAGTACTGCCAGTTGGAGTTTTGTCTGCACAGACAATATCTGTGCACTCTCATGGTAGGGCTGCTGTAGAGTTGTATGAGTGGAGTTCCGGTGGGTGGGGTTTAGGTCTAATAAGGCCTCAGGGGCTTTGTTGGGAGCTGTCTGCTCTGCAGATATTATATCAACATACTTCCAGGGCTTGGCAATTGCTGATCTCTGGGGTCTGGAACTCAGAATTCTACTTGTGGGACACAGGAGCTTCACATTCTGCTGTCCAGGAACACAACCTTCCCAGGCTTAGTCCCTAAGTGTATTAAGAGGCCTGTTAAGATTCCTGACTTGGGCTGGGGTTATAGTTCAGTGGTAGAGTGCTAGCCTAGCACATGTGAGGCATTGGGTTAAATTCTCAGCACAGTATATAAAGGAAGGGAGGGAGGGAGGGAAGAAGGAAGGGACAGAGGGAGGGAGGGAAGAAGGAAGGAAGGAAGGAAGGTCCATCGATAACTGAAAAAATAATTAAAAAAAAAAGATTCCTTACCCACTTCAGCTGGTCATGTGAGCAACCAGACTCACAGGAAGTGAGTTGGCTCCCATTCCTTTTCAGACTTGAATCCCAGCTGGGTATAATCTTCTTAATGCCAGCATCACTCCCATTCTGCTAGGTATATCCTTGACCACATGGTAAGTGCTTACTTGGATGTGTGCCAGTGTTTGCTATGATCTCCTAGGTCCTGTACTAGCCACTGAAGCTTGGCTGCCTCAAGATGACTTTGCCTCAGCTCTTTGTGGCCAGTTGAGAAACAGTACTTTTCAAGCACCAGTTCACAGTGCAGCCTCTGGATCAGCTAAGTTCATAACTCTTTTTCTGATCTCAGGTTTTTCTATACCAAATCTGTTTCTCTCTGTGTTTTTCCTCACTCTTTGGTGAACCAATGGTGTTACCACTGCCACTGCCATATGCAGCTTGGCTCCAATGCAGACTCTCTTCTTTGTTTAAGGCACCTAAATTTCTGAGTCTCTAAGACATTCTGATTGTTATATATTAAATTTGAATGGAGAGCATCTTTCATCCACCTTGTTGAAGAGCAGTACTTCTGCTTAAATCTTGAGCCTTGGAACAACTAGGAATGCAAACTTATTCTACTCTGCCATCTTGAATCTCTCCTAATTAAAGTTTTAAAGTAGTTCAGGGTACAAAAAAGATGATGTTAGATTAATTTGAAGAACTTGTAAAACAAAGCTCATAAATAAAAACTGAAAACCACTGTAGGTTTCAGTTAGCAAGTTGAAGCAGGAGTGACCGGGTTAGCTTCCTTATAATTTGAAAATAGATCTTCCTCTATTTCTTTAAATGCATAGCATTTTTAGAAGTATAAGCTGTTTTTTTTCCAAAATATTCTATTTACGTGACTCCAGGCACCACCATTGGTTGTGTGTCTAATAGGTGCACCTGTCACACTGGTCATAGGTACCACCGTACTCCCATACTTTTCCTTTGAGACTGGCTTCTTTGACATTTGCCAGAACGGAGATTCCTCTCTTCAGTTTCCATTTATGTAATCCTGTTAAATGTTAGCTTGTAAGGATGTATATTTTTTATTCTTTATGAACAAATCCACATGTTTTAGGAAACTGGAACACTGAGTGTTGGGCGGTATTTTTACAACCATAAATAGAAACAAAAACAACACAGCAATAGTTTCCTAATATCAACAGACTTGGACACATCTGTGACTTTTTTTTTTTCCAAAAGTGGCGATTGCAAAAGTTGGTTAATAAAATACAAGAAAATCAATATGATTTAGAATTTATTTAAGTACAGGACAACTGAGATAGAGTTTAAATTAGCTCCGTGTCCTTGGTAAACCATTTGATTTCTAAATGCACCTCCTCTTTTCATTTGGTTAATGATCTGTGGGTCTCAATTGAAATCATTGAAGTGTTGTTATAAAGATGCTGATTTCTAGGCCTCATTTCCTACCAAATAAATCAGAATTATGGGATCCGAAGCCAGAATTTGTTATTTGATTTTTCCCTCTAAATAACTTGCATAGATTGACTTAGAAATCATTGCTCTCCATAGAATCTAGTTGGCCTTTAAATCTCTTTTTATGAAGTCTTTTACAGTATCCTATCTCTGTGTTTCTCAAAGTTTATATGTAGTGGAATCATGAGAGCTAGGTGTGGCAGCATATGTAATCTTCCTACCTGAAAGGCTCAGGCAGAAAAATCAAAAGTTTGAGTTCAGCCTTGGCAACTTAGTCTTTGTGTCTCAAAATAGAAAACCAAAAGGGCTGGGGATGTTGCTCCTTGGTTGAACTCCCCTGGTTTCAGTGGTTCAATCCAAGTACTGCAAAAAAAAAAAAAAAAAAAAAAAAAAATATATATATATATATATATATATATGTATACACACACACACACACACGCGTGTGTGTGTGTGTGTGTGTGTGTGTGTGTGTGTGTTGGGCTCTACCCCTGGTCCCTAAAACAGTTATAAAATCCCACAATTTGCTTATCTAACATGTTTCCAGATGCTGGTGATCCTGATGGCCTGGAGGTCACACTTTGAGAATCAGTTTTAGCCTTTAGCTAATTTGGGAAGCATAGAGTTTCCAGCTGGAAAGTAACCTGTAGGATCATTTCTTAAACCTTTCATTTTATAGCTGGAATAAACTAGAGACAAGAGAATCAAAATAAGATTCTGGTTAAATATGGTGTGTCTTTTAATATCATAGTCACCTGATCATCACTTTTGTCTTCTCCCCAATACTGAGAAGGAGGAAAAGAAATCTTCCTCTTAAAGAATTCAGGGACAAAGATCTTATTAATAAATCATTATTATTAAATAATAAATTAGTGGTAGCTGCTATTTAATAAATACCTACTATTGTCACTTTTAGATAAAACACTATAGTGGAGCCTAAAATTTAATGAGGTCTTGTTATGTGCTAAATGGCTTTACATGTATTAACCTTTTTAATCTTTGCACCTCTGAGCTCAAGCAGTATTAACTTTCCTGGATAAGAGATGAAGAGCCCAAGAAGACAAAGTTAAAAAAAAATTTACCCAAGACAGAGATTGAGGCTCAGGCATTCTACCACACTGTTCTCCACATCCCTCTGATGTATTCTTTACAACAATGTCAGAAGCTCATTATTATTATCCCTCATTTTACAGATGAGCAGACAAGTTCATAAAGTATACAAGATGCTTCTAATCACTTGCTTGCTAATCAAATGGTGAAAGAGTGGTTGAAGCCAGGGCTCACTAACTTCAAAATCCTGACTTTCCTCACTAAGCCAATCCTTAATCTGTACATACATATGCTGCAGTTTGAAATAAGGCAGCTTATTCCAGACCATGGAACTGAGCATCTCACCTTCCCAATTTCTTGCAGCAATTGCATTAGAAATTGGTATGATGAGAACATTGAGGATACATCTCCCCCACCTTCCACCATTCATCAGGTTTTCTTATTGACATCTGTTCCAGACAGCTCTGTTCCAATCAGCTTCTGTGGGCTTCTGTGGCTCTTGTTTCAGACACAGCTGGATGGCAAATCACATTGACTTGATGACTTTGCTTTGTAGGTTTTTCTTCTTTCCCCACTAAAAGTTAGGCTTTGGTATTTGCCAGCAGTGTTTATTAAGTGGCTACTACATTCCTAGCACTGTGTTAGGCACACCTGAGGTAGAAAACACTAAGATCTTAGCCATATTGTCTTCACAGTCTGTTTTGCTGGTTGAGAAACAAAGAGAAATTAATAAACAAAACAAAGTTAAATAGAATAGTTAAAACAACTAGTGCAAAATAATTCATTGAAAAGATTCAGATGTCTAATATAGAAAATAGGGGCAAAGGAATTTGAGAACTGAGAGATGATATTAGTTTGAGTTACCTGAGAAAGCTTATAGGCTTATCTGAAATTGATGAAATAGATGAAAGAGATAGTGTAATTGTAATCCTGAAAGAAGAAAGAGCCAACGGGGGTAAGGGGAAGAAGTCATTTAGGAAAGAAAAACAGGAACAAATTGTATAAGAGTGGGCTAAGACAAGCACTTCCATTTCATATGGTTTAACTACTAAGTAAGTATTATTGGAGAAAGAAAGGTCAACAAGATAGCTTACTGCTATTCTGTAGAGTGATATCCTTTTTCCAGTACTGGGTACTAAACCCAGGGCCTTATGCCTACGACTCAGATACTCCAACCCTGAGTTACATCTCTGTCCTTTTTATTTTGAGACAGGCCTCACTACGTTTTCCAGACTGGCTTTGAACTTATCATCTTCTTGCCTAAATCTTCCAAGGAGCTGGGCTCTTAGGAGTGTGCTGCTATGCCAGGCATTTAGAACTCCACCAGGAGGAGAAAATCAGTCTGAACTTTGGCAGTTGGTAATTATTGGAAGACAATTCTTTAGGTGGCTCTTGAATTTCTTTTCATCTTGCAAAGTGACATACTGAGTGCCCTTTGTTTAAACTCTGTTTTTAAGGATGTTAATAAGGCAAATAGCCTTAGGCGATACAGTGTCTCCCTCTTGAGTAAGAAACAAGTTGAATTTTATTCTTGGAAGGGACAGAATGTTCTCCAGAACCAAGGATAAACACGCTTATTTCATTAAAAAATATGAAGTTTCCAAAGCTCGGGGTGTGTCTCCTAGAATATAATCCATGGCATGTGAAGATACCATCTGTCTCTCTTGATGTCACCATATAAGAATTAATGGAACTAAAGCTACTAAAGGAACTAGAACAAACACTCTCTGACTACTGCTGTTGCTTTAACAAACTATCCCATCATACCTTCTGCCAGAACCCATGAGAATGTAGCAATATGTTAATTTGTAAATAAAGTAAAATTCCAGACTTTCAGGTTATAAAGATGTGCATGTACACAATCATTAAATAAATAATTCAGTCACAACCTGGATTCAGAATCAAGGTTACCGTTGCAATGTTTGTTGAGTAACTTGGGAGAAAGGTGGCAGGGTAAATAATGCTTATGAAGGAAGAAAGTAATCGATGGACAATTTTATGTTCAGACCTTCCTGTAGCCTACTGTGCAATCCTTAGATCCATTTGAAGATGACAGTAGAAGGCCTTTGAGTTTTGTAGTGAGATTTGGCAGGTATAAGTGAGTTTAGCCTCTTTGGGGAGATTTCCTGAGAGATACAAAGACCCCTGGAAAACCATCTATAAAAAAAGGAGTGAAAATTGGGGCGCTCCCTGTCCCAGAATAGGTTTCATCAATCATCATGACCCACTGAAGAATGAGAAACCATCACAAAGAAGTTGATGTAATTGAGATCACTCCCACTGGCTTTGAAAACTCCAACTTCTTATGTTGAAAGCAAGCAATAATTCCCAAGGTGCCACAATCACAATTGGGAACCAGAGGTGGACTCCTTAAAAAAGGTGTTACTGAGGCATAAGAATAAACATATAGATCAATGGGATATAATGAAAAGTCCAGAAATAAACCATTACATTTATGGTCAATTGATTTTCAATACGGTGTAAAAAAAGAACTTAAGACAATTTATATTTAACAGAGTTTAATTGAGCAAAGAACAATTTGCAAATCAAACAGCCCCCAGAGCCAGAATAGGTTCAGAAGAACTCTGTGGCTATAATGTGGCTGGATAACCTTTATGGACAGGAAAAGAGAAGTGACACACAGAGAACAAAACCAAAGTACAGAGACAACTAGATTTGTTAAAGTTTGGTGTTTGCCTTATTGAATCGGATTTGCAATTTTAGATGCTTGTGATTGACTGGAGCTCAGCTGGTGTGATCCAGCAAGACTCTGCTTCTTGTTACAATGGCAAATTTCTAACTTAGGTTTTCATTTTGTCTATGCACTGAGTTATATCCCAATTTACTATGTAAGGACTGGAGTATGGAAATATGAAGGCAAACTTAGGACAAATTTAGTTTGACTTAGTAGTGGGAAATGAGGGTCAGGATACAGATCTGAAAGCAACAATTCATTAGTGGTCATGTCCCAGAGGGATAATGCCCAAAGTCTGAGTCCCAAGCATATTAGGGCTTTTACTTTTATACATAAGCAAGTTTGGGGTACACTAAGGCAAGGGAGTTGGTGCAGTTCTATTGAAGGGTGTATCTTACATTACTTATATGCATATAAGCTTGTCAATAGCATAGGATATTTCAGCCCATACTGCTTGGGGAATTTTACTGTACGAAGCCTATGGGGAGTTCTTCTGTCCCAGATATTTTTTTTCCTACATCTGCTACTGTGATCATCTTGTTACAACTACCTGTCAGCCTCTGCAAGCCTCTATGGTTAAATGTCAGTAAGCAGAGCTGCTGTGTGTCAATGTGTGACACCCAGCCTGTCAGCTCTTAAGCTGCTGAAGTTTCCATTTTGTTTTACCACAACTTAACAAGGGATATCAAGACAATTCAATAAAGGAAAGAATAATCTTTTTAACAGGTGTTGGGACCATTAGTATCTACCTGTAAAAGAGTGACTTTAGACCCTTTTTTTAATAGATAAATAAAAAATGAACTAAAAAAAAGCATAGACCTAAACATAAAAGTGAAAAATTTTAAACTCTTAAAATGAATCATAGAAGTAAATCTTTGTGACTTTGGATTTGGAAGACTTCTCAGATATGATATCAAAATAAAAAGCAAGGTAAAATGATGAATGGATTTCATCAAAATTAAAATCTTTCATGTTTCAAAGGATATAATCAAGTATAAAAACAACCCACAGAAAAGGAGAAAATATCTGTAAATGATATATCTGATAAGGAACTTGCATCCAGAATATGTAAAGAATATCTACAATTTAATTATAAAAGGATCCAATTAAAAGTTGGACAAGAATATGAACAGAATATCTCCAAAGAAGATATATGAGTCCACAAAAGGGCATGCGAAATAATGCTCAATATCATTATTCATAAAGTACTGATCAAATCCACAATAAGATACCACTTGACAACTTTTAGGATGGCTATTCAAAAAGACAGATAATGACAAGTGTTTATGAGGATATGGAAAAATTAGCACCTTATTACATTGTTGATGAGAGTAGATGATGCAGCTGATTTGAAGAACAGTTTGAGTTCCTTCAGAAATTATCATGATGTGATCTAGCAATTCCACACTCAACTGTAGGTGTCTTAGTCCATTCATGCTGCTACAACACACACATGCACACACACAGCACACACAGTGAATAATATGTAAATTAAAAAAGTTAATTTTTTATAGTTCTAGAGGCTGAAAAGATGAAGCAAGACTCCAACATTTGGTGTTGGGGAGGGCTATTCTTTCTTCCAAGTTGGTCACGACTATTGTATCCTCATGTGGCAGAGGGATGAATGTTGTAGCCTTACATGGAAGAAGATCAGAAGAGCAAAAAGGAGTTAAACACTATGCAAAAAACCTTAACCCCTTCACAAGGGCTCTGCCCTCATGAATTAGTTACCTCCTAACAACTCAACCTCTTCATACTATCACATTGATGATTAAGTTTCAACACATACAATTTTGGGGACATCAGATCATAACAATACCCAAGAGAATTTAACACATAAGTCCAGACAAAAAACTTACACATGAATGTTCATAGCAGCGTTACTCATATTAGCTAAATAGTATGAACAACTGTAATGTCCATCGTTGGATGAATGGATACACTGGAATATGGTATCCACATAATTGAAAATTTGACCATAAAAAAGAATCTAGGTACTGATATATGGTATAACATAGATGTATCTTACCAGCGAGGACAGGGAATAAGGAATTGGTGGTTACTCATAATAAGTATATGGTTTCCCTTTGGAGCAGTGGAAATGTTTTAGACTTAGGTAATAGTGACAGATGCATATCATTGTAAAAATACTAAAAATCACTAAATTGAATACACTTTAAGAAAGTGTATTTACATTGTGTGAATTATATTTGAAAATATAAAATTGCAAAAATACCCCATGGATTAACCTTGAAATCATTATCAAAGTGAAAGAAACCAGATTTAAAACACCACATTTTGTGTCATTCTGTTTATGAAGTGTCTAGAATTGGCAAATCCTTAGAGACAGAAAGTAGATTATAGGTTGTCAAGGGCTGGGCATTGTGCATGTGTGTGTGTGTGTGCGGGGAGGGTGACAATGGGCAGTGGCTGTTAGTGTATATGACTCTTTTGGAGAGTAAAGGAATATTTTTAAATTGATAGAGGTGATGGTTGCAAAACTCTTAATATGTGAAAAATCACTGAATTATACAATTTTAAAAGATAAATCTTACAGATGTTAATTATATTTCAATAAAACTGTTGCAAAAGGACAGGCGTATCTATGTGAGAAATAGAAACATTATGGAGTACCCATAAATGATGAATTTATCTAATTTATTATCTGTTTAAGAAGAAAAAAGAGTTTTACAGGACAAGTCAAGCCCATGTTCACCCAAATATGGAAACCCTGTAGTTCTGGATGGGAAGTAATGTGGCAAAGGCTTCAGAATTAAAAGATTCCCAAAGTTGAAATAGATGGACTTAGGATGGATTTAAAAAAAAAAACAACTTTGGGATTTAATTAACAACAAACAGTTAACATATTGCTCAAAACTGAAAGTAAATCTGTTTTGCTTTCAGTACCATCTGATCCCTTCTCCATCTATTTCAACCTTACCTTCTTTAAAAAGCAGACTATAGGTAAGGTTGTGGTCTCCCCATTCTCAAGGAGTACTGAAGGCCACACACCCAATTCTGAGTATGATGGGTGGCTTAGTTAGCTTTTTCACTGATGTGATTCAAGGATCCAACCACAATAACTATAGATAAGGAAAAGTTTATTTAGGGGCTCATGGTTTCAGAGGTCTCAGTCTATAGATAGAAGACTCCATTCCTCAGGGTTAAAGGTGAGGTAGGACATCATGGTGGAAGAATGTGGTAGAGGGAAGCAGCTCACTGATGATCAAGGAGCAGAGAGAGAAAAATATGCACTTGCTCAATGCAAATACATACCCCAAACTTATGCTCCTATTCCTTACCTCCTCTATCTACACCCCACCTACCTCTATTTACCAATCATTAATCCCATCATGTGATTAATCCACTGATTGAGTTAAGACTTTCATGACACAATCATTTCTCCTCTAAACCTTCTTATATTGTCTCACACATGAGCATTTGGAGGACACCTCACATCCAAACCATAACACTGGGGAAATTCTGGAAGGAGAGGAACTTACACTCTTATGATTCCCTTGAATGTGTCATCCAAAATTACCATCGGACGAAATCCTGTGGATGGGGAGGAACACCTAAATTTAACTCCTGGGTTTTGAGCAAGGTTGGTGGGGGAAAAAGCTAACATTATCTTATGGGTGGGGCCCTATGAGTTAACTCACTGTGCTTTTCTTATTGCTTCTACACCTGAATGTGGATGAGGAATTATTGTATTATGTTCTTTCATTTCTCAGTCTTATAATGATAGAGGGGTTTATTATGATCAAGAAGAGCTGCATGTACAGAGATAATCCTATATTTGGGGTATTTAAACTCTAAAGCATATTTTTAACTATAGGTTTCTTTGACTTAGGATTTTGCAAATGGAACCTTTGGCAGAAGGAGCCAGTCTCTATTTGGAGGTGCCCCTTGAAATTTTGGATACATTATCTTCCCTTTGAAAAACAGATATAAACACTTACTGGGCTCTTATAGAAACTGAACCCTTCACTCATGGAGGATTTAACACTCTATAAAATTACCAAAAATACTCTACTTGTGGTGGGTTGGGTCATATTTACTTATTGACAAGGTAAGATAGAACTAATAAGACTTTCTTTTCATTTGGAAATTGTGTATTCAAGAATGTACAGAGACTTAGCAGTATACCAAGTTTTAAATACATCTACCTCCTACTCCACTACAGTAGAGCCATTGGATCAATGGTGTCCTCAATATGTAGAGGTTATCCTAATGCTTGGATCTGGTTAACTGTTGTTTAGTGAAGCTGAAACATGATGATGTCCATTTCTCCACCTTTTGTGCAGAGCACAAGTTTGTTTTGACAGCTGTGGCCAATATCTGCCTTCATGAACCTTATTATATTTGACTGATTCTTGAGCTATTTCCAATGGTCTGCTTGCTCTTCTGCTTGGAAAACCAGAAAACTGCAGACTATAGTACTCTTTGGGGAAGATTAAAGGTATCCTTTGAAGTAGATGGAAAGCCCTATTTGGGAGAGCTAACCAAATAATCTAGGTCACTCATGTAGATGCCAATGGTAAGTGTTGGTTCTTTGATGACATCAACTGTAATGAAGTTGATCATAAAGCATGCACAGCACAAACAGATATTTTACGCCTGGTCTATCATCAAACTAAGACCCAACAGTGTGATTTTCTCAGACAGTGGAATAGGGAAAGTCACTTTCCTGGCTACTCTATGGCATGAAACCAAGAAAGCAGAAAGGCAGCTTCTCTGAAAGGAGGGTAAACAAAATAAAAGAGTGGGACTTTACTGGAATTTAAAACTGGACATTCAAAGAAGATCTGGTACTCAGGAGGTTGGAAATAATAAAGAAGTCCCCAGTCGGCACAGACACGGCTGCAGACAAGGGGAGATCCCTGGGATAAAGTCTTTCAGCTTGGGTCAGCCAGGCCAGAAGCATCATCCAGAGTTATCTCTTCATGAGCAAAGTGGAGGGGTAAGGAAATTAAAGGAATCCACATTTTTAGGAGGCCCGAGGCACATCTGGACATGAAGCATTTAGAGAATAAGGACATTGCCCAACAAAAAATCTGAAAGGCATGCTACACAATATGCTTGTGAAGGAAAGAAGATATAACCTCTCCAGGCGGCATGTGGAGGACAAAGGAAGAAACCATTTTGCAGCCATAGCTTGGGGGCTGGCAGGTGAGTGAACTGATTCCTGACAAACCTAAGTTTGGCCCTTAAAACAGGCCCCCAAAACACCAACTGCACAACATAGAGTGTGCTTAGGTGACCATGAGAAAATAAAAAAATGGAGAGAGATGACACAGGGGACAACTGGCATGGAAACTCACCTGCGTCTACCCCTTGCCCTCCAATCCAGTTGCTTGAGGGACCAGCTAGGAGAGATGTATCTGGCCAGGAATTCAGAAGAGCAGGGGCAGGAATGATTGAGTTTGGAGATTGAACTAAAACTAGAAAATGTGGGGCACACAGGCAACATATTGGAAATGTTTCCTCACCACACAAGTGGAGCCAAGGGGAGATCCCTGGGATAAAGTCTTTCAGCTTGGGTCAGCAACTACTGGGCCCTGGTGGTGAAAACATTTAAAACATCCAGACCAATTGGCATTCGATGAAGAGCCTGGAGCCCACCTAAGCCTAAACACTGCCTCCAGGATTTATACCAATGGGATTACCTCTCTTGCTCCAGCAATACAGAGGGTAGAGCATCAAGCTCTAGACTATACCACCTAAAACTGCTAAGAAAAGCTGAGAATCCTTTGAAGTCCAACAGAAAGAATTATTTAAATTTTCATCAGATTTTTTCTTTTTACTTTGTTTCTTTTTTTTTTTTTTTACTCTGTTTAATTGTGGCCTTAATAGTACATGGACATTTATACATATCCATATTTTTTCTCATTTATAGCATTTTTGAAGCCAGTTATTTTTCATGGAATTTTTTGAGGACTAGGGTGTTTGATTAGTATATTTTAGAATTATTTTTTATTTTTATTTTAAAAATTTACATATATATGTATATTTCTCTTACTATCCATTCCCTTGATTCTTATTCTCTTTTTTCTTCTAGTAACAATATCTATTTTCTCTCCTTCACTCTTCCTTTAATGCTTTACTTCTATCTTCTCTCACTTTGCCTCATAATCATCTCATCCTATGTCACGTCTTTTCTCTCCCTGTCCATCATTTAAATTGTAAACTCTTTTTGCAAACTTGCTGTTCTTATTGTTTGCGATAACTGATCATATTATTTTTGTTTATTGTGATAATTAACATTATAGAAGTCATAATAGAAATAAGTGGTTTAGTGCTTTATATTGTTTGCATTAGGGTTGTTGTTATTTGTCTCCCTTTAAATGATGAAGTACTGGAAACCTTCAGGGACGCTATAAGTAAATAAGCTAGAAACTCTACTGCATCAAATCCATACTTTTAGATGAATTCATTGCATTGAACTCATTAATTAAAAGAATAGAAAATCAACAAATAAATAACCTAATATTACATCTCAAAGCCGTAGGAAAAGAAGAACAAGTGAATACCAAAAACAGTAAAAGTTAGGAAATAATTAAAATCAGAACTGAAATTAATGAAATTGAAATGAAAGAAACAATCTAAAAAATCAACAAAACAAAAAGTTGGTTCTTTGAAAACAATCAATAAAATTGATAAACTCTTTGCCAAGTTAACAAAAAGAGAGAGAAACTCGAATTATTAAAATTTGCAATAAAAATGAACTATTTCACTGGATACTACTGATACAGTCAATAATCAGAAAATATTTTTAAAATTTCTACTCTAATAAAATAGAAAAATTTGAAGGCATTGACAAATTTCTAGAGATTTATGACCTACCAAAATTGAATCAAGAGGACATAGAAAACTTAAACATGTCATATGAAATAGAAATACCATCAAAAGCCTATGAAGACCTATGAAGAAAGAAAAGCCCAGGACCAGATGGTTTTTCAGCTGAGTTCTACCAGACTTTCAAATAAGAACTAATATGAATCCTCCTCAAATTTTTTCATTCAATAGAAAAGGAAGAAACCCTTTCAAACTCATTGTATGAAGCTAGGATCACCCTGATACCCTAACCAAACAATGACACATCAAGGAAACAAAAATTCAAACCAATATCCTTGATGAACATAGAGGCAAAAATTATTAATAAAATACTGGAAAATCACATACAAAACACATTATAAAGATAGTGTACAACAATCAAGTGAGGTTCATCCCAGGGATGCAAGGTTGTTTCAACATATGGAAATAAATAAACACAATTCATCATATTAATAGATATTAAAGACAAGAATCATAAGATAATCTCAGATGCAGAAAAAACATTTGACAAAATACAGCATCCATTCATGTTCAAAACACTAGAAAAACTAGGGATAGTAAGAACATACCAAAATATTTAAAAGCCACATATGCTAAACTCAAGGCCAACATCATTGTAAATGGAGAAAAGTTGAAAGCATTCCCTCTATAAACTTGAATCAGATAGGGATGCCCTCTTTTACTTCTATTCAACATAGTCCTGGAAACTATTGTGAAAGCAATTAGACAAATAAAAGAATTTAAAGTGATACAAATAGGAAAGATATATATATAAATTACTGTAATAACAATTCAACAAAAGGTTGATAGTACAGATATTTGATGGACCTTCCACATTCCTTATCATCTACAGGTATCTGTCATTATTTAGCTTGGAACAGCTTCTTCAAAAATCAATTTAAAAATCTCTCTGATTCTCCTTCTCTCCACACCCTGCAGAGGCAGTTTGGTTACTTATGTAGCTCTATCTGTAGATGGATCACCTCTCAGCTGTTTCTTGGGTAATGATCAGAATGAGTAGCGTAGGAAGTTATGTAGGCATTTTTGAAATTGGAACTTATCTATTGGTAGGCATAATGATTTTTTTTATTTTCTCTAAGACAACACTAGACCAGCCAAGGTGACATATCTCTGAGCAACACTTCAGACAGAAGATAATATAGGAGAGTCAAATTTAGTTGTTTCAGATCCTAGAATTATTTTCATTGATTTCAAGATTTGGATATTATGCTTGCAGAGTTCCTCCATGGAGGTCAATGTGGGATAACTTTGGGTGGAACAGTGTTTGTAAGATTTAGAAAAATTCATTTTTCCCTTAAGAACATGATCCTCTTGACAATAGTTCTGCGTGTGTGTAGGAGTCAGGGCATGTTTTGTGGCATTAGGATTAAAACATCAATCTCATCACTTGGGGAAGAAATATCTTAGGCCTTAGAGAGAAGGGTGATTATGGATGTTAATGATCTGCATCTTTTAAAATTGAACTTGGAGGTCTCCCCATTAATGAAAACTCTCTAGTAGATCTCACAAATTGTTATAAGTGTCTTAAAATTTTGAACAAAGGGCTGGATCTGCTATTCCTAATCACAAAGTTATTAGCCGTAATTTGATAACTTTTCTTCACAACCTTATTGATAAGTTTATCAGAAAAAGCAGAAGATGGCCCCAGTTGATCCCTGGCATCAGTTCTTGATGTCTTCTCCAACTTGACCTCAGTCGTCTTAGGGGGCAGAAGAATGCTATCCAATGTATGATATGGCTAGACCCTGAGAGATTGAATTGACCTTTGGAAGTCCCTCCAAACACAATTATTCAGTTTGCACTGGAGAGCCCAAGATCTGCCGTTAGCATAAAAGGCATGCTGGAGGCTCTGTTCTGCAATCTCTGCCACCAACATGAAGTAGGTTCCACTTGGAAAGACCTGACAATTGTAAACTCTTTTTTTTCTTCTTCTCCTTCTTTTTTTTTTTTTTTTGCATTACAATTCTTAATACACCTTTATACCACAATTTATCATATCTCTGATTGTAAATAAGGTATGTTGACACCTAAACTCTTTTTGTTAGGACCATGTGTGCTCACAGTACTTGAATGGAAGCCATATGTTTCTTTTCTTATCATCCTTCAAAAATGTAGTGAATGCAACTTTCTGGTGATCATGAGAAACCTCTGAATGTTTAAGGAAGTATCGGCAGTATGCTATGTAGTCCTCAGATGATGACAAGATCTCTCCAAGTATAGCCATTCTTGACTATGTGGGGGAATTTCCTGGAGGGATAACTGACTCATTATATAAGACAATTATTCACGTGATAGTTATTGATACCATAGTGTAAGCCAGTTAGAAAAATTGCATAATATTTGCCCGACACTAACTGAAATCATCAGTGAGACAGATTTTACCCCAGAAGATATTCTGTTTAGCCCAATTCACTGGCAAGGATTGTTGTGGTTGATAAAAATAGAATCTGTGCAAATGCTAATATATCCTTCTGTACCTGGATTAATGTCCAAGGTAAGTGGAATCATCACCACAAACACTTAGAAAAAGGTATTTGACTTTCTAAAGGAGACTCTTGTGTAGTCTGTCCAGCTGGCTGCACAAGGGATTCTGGGAGTCATGGCTGAGGTAATTACTGTATAATGGTATCCTAAAACTTGGAGTCCTGTTGATGGCAACCTATATTAAATTATATATGAGAATAACTGAATGAAATTGGTCGTAATCTTTGTTGGTTGGATTAATCAAAGTAGGCACTGGAGTGACATATTCATGTTAAAATTTTCCAAAAGCAGGAAATGAGAGGTGGATGTTTCAGGGGTGCTATTCTCTGTTGTCTCATGCATTTTGACATAAATTTTGAAGCAAGACTTTGACTGCACTCTGTTTTAGACTTGCATATTAAACATACATGAAAAATAGAGATAGTGCTAATGTCCACAGTAAAGGAGAGTTTTATTTACAACTTGTAAAGATAGACTGTCATCCTCTAGAGCAAAGGAAAGGCATGCTTTCTGATCAGTGTAAAAGATTCCCTTTCCCTAAGTTCAGGACTCCTTTCATGCAAAAGTGGATGGTTTCACATGCCCTTTTTTATATTACTATGTTGGGGAACCAGAACAAATGTTAGTACTGTGACACATGTTGTTGTACTGAGTAATAAATATCTTTTGTCTCTGAAATAGGAATCTTGTGTTTTCTATCAGCATTTGTGAAACTATAGAAGGTTAACTTGTTAGCTTGCAAGTAGAGTTAAATATCACACTCCCTAACATTGTCCATTGTAGTTACATGCCTGTGCTAGACATAGTACAGTTCATACTAAAGATCAGGTAGCATGTAGAGATCTTAGCAGTAATCTCTCCTACTGAGCTAGAAGAGGAATTTTTGAGCAATATAAAGCAAATACATAGAGAAATCACACAGTATCTTTTCTACATTGGGCTAGCACTAAAGAGACTAACCTCACATGATAGGAGGGAGCTCATGAAGATCCTGACAGAAAAAGTATGATGAAAATCAGTTTGTTAGGTACATTAATCTGTCAGTATCTTGTAAAATGGACTGTGAATCAATGAAACAAATTCAACCCAGGTATACTGGGCTCTGCAAATGATGCAGAGATGAATGAGAAGAGAAATAAGAGAAAGCTGATAATTTGGTTGGGAAAAAAGTAGGTGTATAAATTTATGATACATGTTTGAATAAAGCAAGTTAAATAAAATGGACAAATGCTATAAGAATAAAGAAGTGAAAATAACAATGGGTTAGAAATGTGTCAGGTAGGAAGTTAGGTGAGTTCACTGTTTCAGCATGGCTGTGTACATGTGAATTCCATATCCCTGGCTATTCTGCAAGTTTCCAATGGAAAGTAAATGGGAGAGGTTCTTTCTGAAAATGGCCAGAGTAGAGACCTGAGAGAACATCTATTTTAGGATCTACTGAATACCACCAAGCCTTCATGACACTGACTTGGTTTTATTCACATGTAGTTGTGATCATTCATCAGTCATTGAGCAAAATATTGGAGATGGGGAGAGAGCAGAAGATGATGGAATTAAGGAAAATAGATACATGAAAAAATATTCTTCACCTTATGACGTTCACATTCACTTCTGTGCTTTAGTTATAGACTAACAAATGCAGAACCCAGATTCCTGATGATGGCTTTGTAAGTGCTCATAGCAACAAAAATTGTCTCTGAAAAACTTCTTCACCAGCATACCTCATGATGGTGTACCTCCTCAAGCATCTGTATGTGTAAGATGTGCAAAGTAAATAAACTGTGATAAAATGATCTTTTTAAAGTTCATACTTTGGAATAAAACATTATCTTTATCTGCTAGCAACTTTTAAGCTCACAATTTATGGGTTTATTCTAGCAATAAACTCCTTTGGGACCACTTACAGGGTGGTTGTGAAGATTAACCAAAGTCAATATACGTGAAAAACACCAATTCAACAGTAAAATGGTAGACAAATTTAAGAATCCATCTACTCATTCATTCCAAGACTTGCTCCAGAAAAAAGTAAAGGTCTATTATTTATATTTCTATTAATAGCTGCTATATTTCTATTAGCAACTCAGAACTATCTTTAAACACTAAAAGGTAGTACTAGCTCTGCAGATTTCCAATGCTAGAGAATTACTTTCTTTAGAGTGTAGATGCACCTCTGGGAAAACTTAACAAAATAAGGGCAATCATTTAGCACATGTCATTTTGTGTCTGGATTCTCTAAGTTTATAATGTTGAGGTTTATCCATGTATCTATATTTTGTTCCTTCTTATTGCTCAGTAGTATTGAACTCTAAGGATGTACCATATTTATTTGTTTGTTGGCCTGTTGATGGATATTCAGGTCATTTTCAGTTTGGATAATTACACATAAAGCTGCTGTAAATATTCACATACAAAAATTTATGCTCTGAGATACTTTCTTCAGACTGTAGATGCACCTTCAGGAAAACTTAACAAAATGCACACATTGTGTGTGTGTGTGTGTGTGTGTGTGTGTGTGTGTGTGTTTGTGTGTGTAGTATAGCATATATATATATATATATATATATATATATATATATATATACACACTGCTATTTTTTTCTGCTAATACATTTCCAAATCAACATATTTGGAAATGAAAAGCAGGTGCAAAACAGAGAAAATTACCTTCAGAAATAATTATTGTTGAAAATATTGTATATTCTTTGAATCTTTATTCTAAGACACTATATATTATCTGAGAATTTATTTTAGGAAATTTGTTATGATGAATATTTTCTCATGTAAATTCCTCAGAATAAAGATTTTTAAATTTTATCTTATTACACAGTGTACAATTTAGGGAAAGCACTGTGTTTTTTGGGGTACTGGGATTGAACCCAATGGCAGTTAACCACTGAGCCATATCCTCATAATTGTTTTTTGAGACAGGGTCTCACTAAGTTGCTTAGGGCCTCCCTAAGTTGCTGAGGCTGACTGACTCTGAACTTGTGATCCTCCTGCCTCAGCCTCCCAAGTTGCTTGGGTTACAGGAGTACACCAACCACCATGCCTAGCAAGGGACCTTTGATTTACTTAATTATTATTGTGTGTTTACATAGTTTAAAAATTTTTGCTTAATGATTTAAACATATACCTACTGCATGATACAGTTCTAATAATGCTTAGACATCTGTCAAAGAGAAAGGAAATACCAATCTATAGGAAATTTTGTATGTGAATACTTACAGCAGCTTTATGTGTAATCATCCAAACTGAAAATGACCTGAATATCCATCAACAGGCAAACAAACAAATAAATATGGAACCTCCTTAGAGTTCAAAACTACTGAGCAATAAGAAGGAACAAAATACAGGTACATGGATAAATCTCAAGATTATGAACTGAGAGAATCCAGACACAAAATGACATGTGCTAAATGATTGTCCTTATAAGAAATTCTATAAAATATAAAGTACTTTATAGTGACGGTGAACTACCTGTAGACAGGGGTGGAGGGATGGATTCCAAAGGAATTTTGGAGGTGATAGGAATGTTCAGTAACTTGATCTATATTTTTCAGTATCAGAGATAGAATCTAGGGGTGCTCTATCAGTGAGTTATATCTCCAGGAATTTATTTTTATTTTGAAATAGGATCTTACTAAGTTGCCCAGCCTGGCCTGGCCTCAACCTTATGATGTTCTTTCTTCTACCTCCTGAATAACTGAGATTGCAGACAAGTGCCACTTCCCTGGGTGGAAACATAAATCAAAATCATTTTAATTTAAATAGCTATTGCTTAATGAATATAAATTATACCTCATTAATTTAAAAACTCCAGTTTGGTATTATGGTTGTTTTGATATGTGATTTTTAACTGAATTCACAAATCTATTTGTATTCAACAATTTTTTAATTCATGAGAAAAATGGCATGAATTTTTAAAGCTTTGGACACATATGGTAAAATTACCCTTCAAATAGATCTGAATATTTAGAGCCCCACTAGTCACTATATTCTTGTATCCTGGCATTTGTGAAGCTACCTTCATTTTTTCATCCCTTTGTATCAGGATGAGTTAAACCTCTTTGCAGCCTAAACAAATCCTTTCTGAGTAAATTAGTAGGTAGAGCAGAACCAGCTCATTACCAAATTGGACAGTGTCAGGTCCTAGATATTAGCGCTTATGTGGCTAGAAGACAAGAGATATGATTCATATACAGAACTATTTGATAGTCAACATTGGTCAGGGCCCAGAAAACAGAATTTTGAATTTTCTAAACTGTTATCCAAATAAACTTCCCAATCTTGTGAGTGAGATTAGGAATTTAAACATATTCCAATAGCCCAGGAAGCTGGCCATCAAGATGAGGACAAGTATATCATTTTCACTTGTTCATATAATAATGCTCAGATTCAAAATCTGGGCTCACAGCCCAGCAGATCCCCACAGTCAATGACCGCCGCCCCCCCCCCCCCCTGGACTTTTCCAGTTTTGACCTCAGCAACATCACTGAAGTACTTGGAACACTGATGCCCCCGTATCTAGGGGCTCTTCAGCAGCAATATAGACACTTGTTACATATAATAGTTGGTGTGATTTAAGAGAAGGAGAACGGGTGTTAGAGCTGGTTTTATGTGTATGACTTTGCACAAGTTATTTATTTCTGAGGTTTAAATGAGATGATATATGTAAAGCTTTACCACAATACCTGGGGACAATTTCAGGTAAATATTAGCCTCTTTCTCAATTAAAAAATAATAATGTGTATAAACCTTGTCTCACAAAAGAGTCTATTGTATCTTATATTTTTCTAATCTATAGTTGTATGAAAAATATACCATTGATGACAATGGTCTGTAAACTGTAGACCACTTTTATACCCATTAATACCTGGACTGAAACTTGCTCCTTGGAAACAATCAGAAAACCTGTAGTGGTTGATTAATTAAAGAATAAAGACTGCAAGTTCTTCAAACTTCAACTGATGCAAAGATGCCAAATTACTATATCTGATAAAAAGAAAAAACCCTGGACTGGCCATGCCCACTGGATAATTACTGTGGTTGCTACTGCCTGCTGTTGGCAGCAGTTTAGAATCATTGTGAAACCTGGAATGTATCCAGGCAATTTTACTCAACCAAGGAAGATTTTTGGATGAAATATATTCACAAAAGCTGTAATAGTTGTGGTTTCTAACAAAGAGGAGAGACTTCAAGAAAAGCAGACTCTCAAAAAAGCATTTTCTTACCCTTGATAACAAGGTCTATGTTGATAGTGACTGTGAATTTGGAATAGCTGACCTGCTGTTAACAAAATGCTTACATGGACTGCAAAGCTGGGAAGAAAAACAGATAGCCTCATTTCCTAAGGGGCAATGAACATGCCAACATGCTCTCTCCAAATCTTATAACAGCTTGGGAAATCTCAGAAGTTACCTTGTATTTTTGGAAAGTGGGAAGCAAAAAAAAAAAAAAAATCCTGGGAAACGGTCCAAGTTTTAAAAACATCTTCTCTCTTCATAGCCCTCCTGCTGTGATTTCAACTCTCCGCTAAGGAGGACAATCAATAGTTATTTTTAGATATTTAACACACCATGAGATTGGTAATTAACCAAGGCAGTGTTTCTGAGAATAGTTTGTTTCTATAGAATATGAAAGCAACATTTGCATGAAGGTGCCCCTCCCACCCCAAAGCAAATGTTTATTAACTCATTGAACATTTAAATTTCTGCCAGCCATGTTCAAAGGTCATGATTATTTGTCTTGCTGTAAATTGTTTCTCTACTTTGTTCCAAATCCAATTGGACACAGAAAGGACAAGAAAACCTAAGCTAGTGAGGACCTGAGAAAAGGTATTGATTGGGCAGCACCAGATCATTGCCTTCCTTTTTTTGGAATAAAAAAGAAAAATGGTGAAGTAAAACATAAAAGACCGAGTAAGTCTTAGTGGAGAAAATGAGATGACAGTTGGTAAGGTATTCTGATAGAAGGTGAAAAAAAATAACATCACAGGTCATTACATTTAGGAGCAGAATACAAAACAGGAAACTCGCAAACAAGCAAATCATGCTTATTTTATTTTAAGCACACATATAAGAAAAAGAGATGATTATCCTGTGTTTAATAAGCAACAAGATAATTCCTTATTTTCTTCCCTTTTGAAGATGCAATCTTTTAAAATATTTTTCTTTTTCCACCTCAAGCCGGAGGTAAACTCTCCGTGACTACATATTCTCAGCCGGAAGTTCACCATTTTCTTGTAATTGCAAGATGTGCTTCAGAGGCATGAAATCTCTGGGAGAGGGAAGCCAGGACATTAGCACATTGTGAGCATCTGACCCCTGATTTGGAGAAATGATGAAAAATTAATGGGTGCAGATGTGCCCATGCTGCAGTGGCCAGATGTTCACTTTACACACCATTTAGAATTCCCTAGTGTGTCTGACTACAGGATGATGAATACAATAGCTAGATGACACAGGGCTCCATACAAGTGCTAGAAAAATAAAAGTTTATTGTAGACCATGGGAACAGTGTTCTCTATTAACTAGGACTGATATTACTATGAGCCCATTTTATGAAATAGAGGTGGGGCTCATGTGGGCAGATGGCACTCACACTGACTGAGAATATCATGACCCACACACTTGCCACAACAGAGGATAGGCCATTTTTATATGTCAGCTGAGGTCTGGAGCAGTTGGATGTTGTGTATATAACTTGGTGACCTGTGGGTACATTATACTGACATTTATCATATAAGTACTATCCCCAAACTAGAGTGTGCTCCTGGTACTACTCTTCCTAGAATTTTTCCAGAATAAGCAGATATTGTATATTATCTAATAAACATGCAGTGAAATATGTTTTGGGCAAAGAAAAAAGATGTATGTCTCTTCAAAAAAAATCATTGATAAAGTATTTAGCTATTAAAGTGTTCCCCATTTAACCTCAGGTTGAATGACTTCATTGCAATAGCTCAGAAAGGGGAATACTCTCTCCTTCCAAATCAACTCCATCAAAAAACACTTATTGTTAAGTAGTGAGTCAGAGGTTTGGACTGGATATCCCATAAGAGAAGACTTCAAAGTGTTCAAACCTTCATGTATGGCCTATGAAAGAAAATATTTTTATTATTTGTGCTCTGCTGGAGATGGAACTGTGGGTTTCTCACTGCTGGACAAGTGCTCTCCCACTTAGCTACAACCCTAGCTCCCCAATTTCTCTTGAGAAGAGGTCTTGTTCTGTGGCCTGGGCTGTTCTCAAATTCCTGTACTCTAGCAATCCTCCTGCCTTTGCCTCCAAACTAGCTGGAAAAATAGGTGTGCTGTGTCCATGTCCAACTGAAGAAAAAATGTCCTAACTTGAGGGTGACAAAATAAGTGTTTTGGGGCCTCTACATATCCATATTCTGTAACACAGTCCCGTCCCCCGCCCCTGCAAAAGGCAGAATACCTGTCTACACAGAGGCTTAGGAAACACCATAGGGTGTGGTCATATCCAGGTCCCTCCTTATCTCTTGGGTTAGGCACAATGGTGCCAAGGCTCTTTCACAGTTATTAGCATTCTTGCCCCTCATTCCATAATTTAAAACAACAATACTGCTCTGGTTAAATTCTTTTTCTTATTTTTTTTATTTATATCCAACAGTGGAATGCATTACAATTCTTATTACACATATAGAGCCCAATTTTTCATATCTCTGGTTGTATACACAGTATATTCACACCAATTCATGTCTTCATATTTGTACTTGGGATAATAATAATCATCACATTCCATCATCATTAATAACCCCATGCCCCCTCCCTTCCCTTCCAATCCCTCTGCCCTCTCTAGAGTTTGTCTATTCCTCCCATGCTCCCACTTTTTATCCCACTATGAATCAGCCTCCTTACATCAAAGAAAACATTCGGCATCTGTTTTTTGGGGGGATTGGCTAACTGCACTTAGCATTATCTTATCTAACTCCATCCATTTACCTGCAAATGACATGATTTTATTCTCTTTTATTGCTGAGTAATATTCCATTGTGTATATATGCCACATTTCTTCTATTCTTTCTTTTGCATCTAAGTAAGGCTGTTCTTTCCCTACATGAGTTTACTATGTTCTACTTTACTTTCAAAACTACAAACATTGAAATCAAAATGTGGTCGAATGGAATGGGAACTTTAGCACTTTAAAAGCTGATAGGCTGTGGTTTTTCATGCTGACACACAGCAGCTCTGTTTATTGACATTTAGCTATAGAAGCTTGCAGCAGCTAACAGGTACTTGTAAAAGATAACTGCAATAGCAGAAGCAGGAAACAAATTAGCAGTGACAGAACAATCCCCCTTTAGGCTTAGTGCAATAAAAGACCCTTAGGTTGCATGAGCTAAAAGTCCCTAGGCTGTTGACAAGCTTATACCCATATAAGGAATTTAGAATGCAATACTCAATATAAAATTTCACCAACTCTCTTGCCTTGATGTACCCAAAACTTGCTTATGTATATAAGTAAGAGCCATGGTGTGCTTGGGGCTTAGACTTTGGAACTTATTTCTCTGGGCTGTGGCGCCAGTATTAAAGTGTTACTTCCAGATCTCGGTGTCCTGACTATCATTTCCCAGTACAAAAAAGAAAAAATAATAAATAAATAAATAAAATAAAATGTCATGAATAAAAATAATTTGGAGTTCAAAAACTATAATATAAGATAATCAACAGTGGCTTTGATATCACCATACCTCACTCCTTTCGGCAGCATGCTTAGGCAGTCACTGCTGGCTGCTTCAAGATTATACCGTCCTTGTGGTTTAACAGCCATGTCTGAAACAGCAAAGTAAAGCAACACCAAGATGGGCTGTCCTCTCCAAAGGAAGCCCAATTTTGTCTTCTGCAATTGAGTTTCTCTGTAAGGCAGAATTAATTAATACCTGGGAGGGTGGTGCTGTGAGGGGGACATAGTTTCCCAAGCTGCTGAGTAAAGTTTGGAGATTAATATTAGAAATCATGCTTTGTCTGGATATCATGTAGAATCTGCTGTGTCTCCTTATCGTCAATCCACTGCTCCAGGCTTGGGATCAGAGCCTTGGTCTCCTCAGCAGTCTCTGGGCAAAGGTCGCCAAACAGGTCAACTCAAATTTATGTGGTCTTTTCTGGAGAAGCAAGCTTTGGGAATGATGAACGGTGAGGCATCCTCTCCTATGTTGCCTGATCACTGATCACTGTCGCTGTCATTGCTGCACTTCCTGCTACCACAGACACTGTAGGACCTGCTGCCACCCTAAAGGGCCAAATGTGTTTTTTTCTTGTATAACCTTACAGAATAATTTATGTGATAATTTCTGGGATTTTTTTGGGGGGTGGATACTGGGGATTGAACTCAGGGGCACTCAACCACTAAGCCACACCACCAGACCTGTTTTGTTTTTTGTTTAGAGACAGGGTCTCACTGAATTGCTTAGTGCCTCACCATTGCTAAGGCTGGCTTTGAACTTTCAATCCTCCTGTCTCAGCCTCCCCAGCCACTGGTATTACAGGCATGCGCCACTGCACCCGGCAATTTATGTGATAATTTCTAAGACAGAAAATTTATCTATGAGAACTTTTGTACCTGGTTTGTTTTAACAAAGAATTTTTTAATATTCATATTCAAGCTTTGTTCAATAAATACTTGGTGAATACCTATTACAGGCCAAAGAATGTACTGAGGAGGATCTGAGTAAAACATATTAGGCAACATGTTAATATATGATACATAATAGAAAGAAAGTTTTATGTTTTTGCCGAAATACATTTTAGTGCATTTCATATGTGGAAATTTAAATTTTGCATGGATGATATTTATGTATTGTTTGGGTCCTTGATCTCCACTCATATACCAGAATTTGTGTAGCTATATATTACTGTGCTAAAAGAGAAATTTGAGTAGTAATTGTAAGAGTATTTTAGGAGAATCGAGACCAATATGGTTTGAAACAAACAAGAACAGCTTCATGGAAGAGGAAGGGGAGAAAGAAGATAGAGTGAGAGAAGTATGCAGTCTGTGTGCAGATGTGGCCTGAAAAAAAACTGTTTAATCAAGAATAGCTTTATGCCTGTTTGGGGGTCTGGGGAACACAGTCTCATGCAATGAGAGGGCATTTTATATTTTTCAGCAGTGAATAAAGCCAATTTTAAGGAATCACTTCCCCAATTCAAACTTCAATCCCTTAATGTCATATCAAGGGAGACAGACTAAATAAAGCATATAAAATAGTTCTTTTATCAGCAGTATTATATATATCATATTCTTGGATGAAGCAGTAATCTGAGTCTTGCATGCTGAGGTTGGATCAAGTACTATATGTCCTTACTTTGTCCAAAGAGGGACTTTTAAATAGCAGGATAGAGTATTTGAGATGTCCCAGAAGACATGACTTTATAAAAACCAAAGCATGGAAAGGAGTATCTATGTTTAAAGGTGAAATAAGGAAAATAAACATATCTATCTGAAGAACAGCAGGCTTGCTTGTGAGATAATTATAGTTTTTAGGTCCTCTCCTAAAACTGGAAAAAGAGGATAAATGCTTAAATTAAGCAATACAGGAAGTTGGATCAAAGAAGAAATGTCATGACTAAAGTCTAGAATGTTATAAAAAATATTTGGAAGATATTTCATTTAAAATAAGACAAGCATTTCTCTCAAACTGAAATGGTTGATGAGCCATACTGTCAGAAGTCAGTGAGGGAAAATAATTAGATTGTCTGGTGATTCCTTCCAGAAATGGGATCTTATGAGACTAAGAAACAAGGGCAATTAGTAAAGCCAACATTATAGCTACTTTTTATAACATTGCTTTTCAGCTCACATAATCTAAGCTTTCTTTCCTTTCATTCCTCTTGTCAATATCATAACATCCTCATTCACAGTATTTATAACAAATCTGTGAGTATCTTGTTTGCTTTGTTTCATAGTCTCTCTTCCCTCCTAAGAAGGCACCATTGAGGAAGGCAGAGATCTCCCCAGTATACCTTGTTTTGTACATGGAAGATGGTCACTAAATATATGTGGGAAATAACTGTACAAGTTCTTCTTAAAGCGATGGAAAAATGAGGTAGGATGAGATGAGAAAGCAGGATCTTCTTTCTCTTCGTATTTCAACTATTTACTTTAGAATCTTTTTGGAATTAACTTTTTTGCTGTTTTTTCGCAATGAGAGCAGGGTGAGGCAGCAGCAAAACTTTCTCTGTTTAAAGGCTTGTGTGCAGTGGAGGTGCTTTTTAGGTTTCTTGAAGATCATTAGGTGTCTTCTGGTCTGATCCTTTTTGCTCGAGGAGTTGGCTGCTATTCCTGAAATTATTATTTTTTTCTCTTCTATTATGCTTGTCCAACGTGGCACTTATTCTTTAATGCCTTATAGATAAAATGGTCTCTGTCAGTATGCACTTCTCATGCCTGGAGAAAGTTTTACTGCTTCATAAAATCCTGTAATGCCCCAGTGTTTAAAAAAGATCTATCACTCTATCAGTGGGTCTTTATGGGCTCTGTGTATATATATTTTTTCTTTTTGCAATGCAAGGTTGGTTCCTGAAGCAAAAAAGGGACAGAGATAAATGGATCTGTGTGTGCTAATGAATGTCAAGGATCCGGCTTAATTTATACTGAGGTATACTCAAAGCAAATTTTAGATGATCTCACAGGTAATGGTATTAAGGACCAAAAGAAAACTGTGCTGTCAGATTTCACCTTCATAAGTGGTGAAGGAAGATGACTATTTTTTTTTTTCCCATTGGCTTGGGTTAGATTTGGGTTTCATTTTTTTTTTTTTTTTTTTTACCTGACAGATGCTCAGAAGCCTGATGCCTGTTGAGTTTAGTTGGTGGACAGGGGACATTGGGCACAACCTGCTTCCTGCCATGTGTTCTACACCAAACAACTCTGCAGGGGCTATAAAATCTTTAAAAGCCATCCTTTAAAGGAATAAGCTGAAGGAATATCTGTCAGAGTTCAGGCAGGAAGCCTATTTCTCTCATCTGTTGTCTTAGGATAGCTTTAGCTACAAGTAGCAGATTTCTGTCAAAATGCATGCATGTGTGTGTGTGTGTGTGTGTGTGTGTGTGTGTGTGTGTGTGTATGAGAAAGAAGGGCATCGAATACATTGATGTGTACATCGAGGATGTATCTGTGTGTGTGCAGGCAACCTAGAGCGGCCAGGTACAGAAGTGTGTTATTCACAGTGGGAGAAGGTCTCAAGTTGCTGCTTTTCTTTATGGTAATGTTGAGTTATCTTGTGCTGTGGCTGTGATGTGAGCAGTAATTCAGTCTCCCACCGTCCCAGGCATCTGCAGGGAGAAGAAGAAAACAGGATCATCTGTCCTTTGACTAGGCAGGTAGTAATAACCAGATTACCTGTTGTTGAGTACTCAGACCTAATAGACACTGAACTTTGCCCTCCACTTCCCTCTCTCCATGATGGTGCACTGAAACCTATTTTCAGAAGCTTTTAGGGACTAATGAGCCTCTGTTTTTGTGCTGCTGAACAATTTGTTCTGTTAGGTTCAGGAAGTATTTACTAAGTAGTTTATTCATGTTCTGTGCTTTGGTAACAACTATGATGAATAAACTATAGCAACATTAACCAAAAATGGGGGCTTATGCAGGGTACTTGGTAATTTAAGCCCAAAATGCAAACAGGAGCCAGGTGCCCTTGAATTTATTCATGGTACAAAATTATGTGTCTCAGCAGCTGGCCACTACATATTGAACAAATGGATAAGGAGTGACCACTGTATGGCTTACTGGGATTAGGGATCAAAAACAAAGTGGAAAACCCAATTGCTTGCCACCAAAGTATTTTTTTTACATCTTTATTTTATTTTTATGTGGTTCTGAGGATCCAACCCAGCACCCTGTGCATGCCAGGCAAGCGCACTACTGCTTGAGCCACATCCCCAGCCCACCAAAGTATTTTTGACCTTCAGATTTTTTGTGGCATATATACACAATGGAATTTTACTCAGCATTAAAAAAGAACAAAACCATGGCATTTGCAGGTAAATGGATGGCGGATGGCGTTCGAGAAGATAATGCTAAGTGAAGTCAGCCAATCCCCCCAAAACAAATACTGAATGTTTTCTCTGATATAAGGAGTTTGACTCATAGTGGGGTAAGGAGGGTGAGCATTGGAGGTATATAGATGAATTCTAGATAGGGAAGAGGGGTGGGAGGGAAAGGGAGGGGACAGGGGATTAGCAAGGATGGTGGAATGTAAGGAGGGAGAGCATTGGAGGTATATAGATAAATTCTAGATAGGGAAGAGGGGTGGGAGGGAAAGGGAGGGGACAGGGGATTAGCAAGGATGGTGGAATGTAATGGACATCATTATTCAAAGTACATGTATGAAGACTTGAATTTGGTGTCAACATATTTTATATACAAACAGAGATACAAAAATTGTATTGTATATGTGTATTAAGAATTGTAATGCAAAAAAAAAAGAATAGCATTACCTTAGATTAGGTAGAGGGAAGTGAAAAGAGGGGAAGGCAGGGGATGTGGGGATAAGAAAGATAGTAGAATGAAACAGACATTATTACTTTATGTATATATGTGACTGTATGACCAATATGATTCTACAATATGTATACTCAGAAAAATGAGAAATTATATCCCATCTATGTATGATATATCAAAGTATATAAGTGCATTCTACTGTCATGTATGACTAATTAAAACAAATAAAAAGTTAAAAGAAAGAGAGAACAAATATGGTACAGAAAAAGTAGGGATGAGAAGACTAGGCCCTAAGGAGAGATCAGCATAGAGTATTAGTATAAGTACTCCCAGAGGAAGATACCAGGATACAAAAAAATAAATTAAGATAAGTTGCCAGAATATCTGAAAAGTATGAAGATATATAAAACAGAAATGAATGATGAAATATGGCATAAATAAACAGGGGTAAACAGAATGCAGAGACCAACGTTGGAATGTGGTATAAGTAATTTAACAGTTAGGGATAAATACATAGAAAATGATGCAATTAAAATGAAGCAATGGTAATCTCAAAATGAAAAAGTTTGTATAGTCATGATAATATAAACCATTTAAACTTGTAAAAAAAGAGATGTGATTTCTGTAAAGGAAGGAGAATGAATGGTTTGTTAGTATTAAGGTGGTGACAAGTCCCCTCCCTTGCTTTTTTTTTTTTAAGAGAGAGTGAGAGTGAGAGAGGGAGAGGGGGGGGGAGAGAGAGAGAGAGAGAGAGAGAGAGAATTTTTAATATTTATTTTCTAGTTCTCGGCGGACACAACATCTTTGTTTGTATGTGGTGCTGAGGATCGAACCCGGGCCGCACGCATGCCAGGCAAGCGCACTACAGCGCGACCCACATCCCCAGTCCTCCCTCTCTTGCTTTAAACCTGCTGAAGAATGTCTTCTTATAAGGACAGATGCCTGGGAAAAAGAGACGCACAGGGGGAGAAGAGGAAGCCTGCAAGGAGAGGCACACATTCCAGCCATGTACCTTCCCTATTTTGGGTTTTGTGATGGAATACTTTAAGTATTAGATCTTTGGGGGAAAATATGCATGTGGTTAGGACATAAAAAATGCTATCATGTGCTTCTTAGGGTTATTGCGTCAAGAAAGATGCTAGATGTTAAAGGGCTTTGCAAAGTGGATTGTGCTCTGTGAGATATTTGTTAGACATGAGGGATACAGAATGCAGTGAAGAAGTAGGTAGAAGTAGGCTCAGGTATAAGTAATAGTCACAGGATATGTACTGAAGGTAAAAATCTTCCCATGATCATGTATGCCTTGGTCTTGATGTTCTTTGCCCCATGTTCTCCCAATACTTCAAAGCACTAAATACTAACCAACACTCACTAAAAGATAATCTTTACTCCTGTTTTTTTTTATATTATTAGTATTGAAATTCTAGTCAATACCTCGAAATCTCTCAAAAGAATATCAGACCCCAAGGTGAGGGTCACCCTGAGATATTACAGAACCAATGACTTGGGAAAATATGCATTAATTTATAGGAATATAGGCTCATTCTAACTGTGAAGGATTCTGAAAATAAAACAAACAAACAAAAAAGCACATACTGCTATCTTTATTTCACACTGTTTGTATGTGAATGGAGTTTTCCTCACCTGTGTTATTGAATTCTACTATTTTTGCTATATGTCAAGGAAGTTACAACACAACTATGTGTCAAAACTCGCCGAGGACCAGTTGTCCGAGGGGAGGACTAAAATCTGTCCTGAGCATGAGTAAGTTTTGAATCTGGAATCCTATTACAATGGGGTCTGAATAATCTGCTGCCTGGGGAGAACTTCTCCAGGTACAGCCCTTGCTCTACTCCCTATAGAGGGGTCCAATACCTCTGCTTGGGTCTCTGTCCTGGCACTTGGCTTGTACATTGATTCCCTTCACTGGTTAGAATCCAACTCAGTCCAATAATTTGACTTCTGTCTCTCTGTCTGCAAGATGTAGGTCCTAGTCACAGTGGTTTCAGCTCAGTTGAGGGATTAGCTTCAAATAATAGTAATAATAGTTATAACTACTATAATGATACATTATTATTATTTTTACCTATGTAGTAGTTGTTGTTGTTGTTGTTATTATTATTATTATTATGCCGAGATTGAACCCAGAGACTCAAACATGCTAAGTATGTGCTATTCCATTGAACTATACCCCAGCCCCACAAAGAACTTTTTATTCAACAAGGTGGTCTGTCCTGAATTTTGATTTCTTTTCTTGAATTCAACAAGGAGTGGAGACTGAAAAATCTTGCTTATAGCTATAGGAGAATGTTCTGCTTGTTAAAATGAGGAGGTTTAATTTTTTTCCTGTATAACTAAGACTATTATAGAGTTATCACAAAATATTCTTTGCCAAAATCATGATATTTAAACATTAGTATCCTAAAGGAAGACATAAAATTGATATCTGAGGAGATCATTTTCTTTAGGGAAAGCTTATTACACAAAGTGAATGATGAGGAGGAAAATAAACACCTAACTCCAGCACTCTTTCTGGTCCACTGGACTGGGAGGGGAACTCTGTGATTAAAAGACAATATCTATTCATTGTAAAACTATTTATGAGAAAATTCTGGGGACTCTGTCCTTAAGCCAATCCACCTAGGCAGGTGACAAGTGTGATACAGAGTTAGAAAGCATCCACCCTGAACTGAGTTCTTCTTTGGCTCCCTGAGAAATGGTAGCTTTGGGACAGACCCCAAGAGACTTATCCCCATTTCATGGATTAAATTTCTCATTACTGACACTCTGAGAAGTGGCAGAGAAACTTCAAGGAATGTGATGAGTGGAAGGTGAAACAGAAGAGGGAGAAGAGGATTATATAATGTGGTACCTGTAGCCAAATGATTGGCCTTTGGGCCCACGTGAAGTAACACTTTAGCAACCACTGAGGGAAACAAAACCCTAATAACCTTCTATGAGAGAGGACAAATGTCACTCTATTTATTATGCATTTAGATGCAATCCTAAATGCATAATAAATAGAGAACAATTGAGTTGTACCTAGAGCCACAATTCTGCCATCAAATGATGAAGAAGGATTGCTGCTCTTTGGAGAATCCTGCTGTTCATTAGATAGGACATTTAGATTATCAGCAACAATTTTTATCTACCTGGGTTCTGCCTTAGGTATTTGTTGGATCTGCTGAGAAGCACTTCTACAAGATTAATTCCTTGAGCCCCTGGCCAAACTGAGTACCTTTTCTGGGGTTAAAAACTGTATATTGATTTTTGAGGAAAATTTGGGTGAGAGAATCTGAAATGGTTGAGGGATTATAAATTTAAGGTCTGGCATTTGAAGAAAAATAAATGATGAGTTTTAGTACAGAGAAGACAAGGCAGAAGGTGATATAATATACATATCTAAGAAAAACAAAGTACATGGATAAAATCAACATATATTTACCAAGCATAAGTCAAAATAATTAAAAGTTCAAAAAGGCAAATAACAGAAAATAGTTAATAAATGTGTCAGCATCTCAACATAGAAAATAATATATAATTTGTTAAACTTTTTATGAATATTTTCTTATTATTTTGTACAGTCTTGAAAAAATATTTTAAATCTTTTGAAGAATGAGAAAGCTATGATTTGGAGATAACTATAGCTTCAGGGGTTGATGCCACAGTGTTATTCCTGCAAATAACAGAAAATAGTAAATAAATGTGCTATAAGCATCTCAACATAGAAAGTAATACACAATTTTTTAAACTTTTTATGAATACTTTCATCATTATTCTTTTTGGCAGTTTTGAAAAAATATTTTAAATCTTTTTAAGAATGATTTGGGGATGACCATAGCTTCAGCGGTAGATGCCACAGACAGTGACCTTTATGCCTGCTGACATTGTTTTAGACACAATCTTGGTTGCATAAACCATAAAAAATATCAGACTTAGGGTTTATAACTTTTTTTTTCAGTATCACTTTAATAATCTATTATTTTGATCATAATCTTTCAAATAGCAAAAGAATCAACTTTCATATGAATTAAATTTGTTACAATACACTAAAGGTCCAGAGTTGAGCAAAATCATATTGTCTACATTAATTTATCAAAAATACTTCTAAACATGCCAGAAATAAACAAATACATTTCAGTGTATTAAAAATTGTTGGGATTTCAAGGTGACAAGCACTTATTATTCTAGGCCTATGTTGGGTACTAAAATTTAGAGCTGCCTAAGATAGGACTCTGCTTATAATCTTTGAGTAGAGAGAAAATGTCCAGAACTGTGTTCATTACCCCACTTAAAGATCTTTGTAATTATCTCTGAAAAGCTTTAGAAATACAAAGTTGACATTACAGCTCCCAAGGAAATTTTATTAATTGCCTTACCTCCAACACTTAGTCTACTTTTCCTATACCATTACCTCAAGGAGGTCTTTCTAGTCACAGGACCTGAATTGCTATAATTGCTGCTTAAAGCTCATCAGTTGTGCTATATTCATGTCTAGGGTGAAGCAGGGTAAGGGTGTTTCAATTACAGGAAAGGACAGAGGATAAAAGAAACAATTCCTTTTCAAAGCAGAAAAAAACAGAAAGAAGGTAGGAGGGAGGAAGGGAGGGAAAGAGAAAGGGTGAAAGGTGAACTGTGGTGGAAAGAAGGAGAGAAGGGAGAAGAACAGAAGAAAGAAGGAGACAAACAAGAAAAAAGGCAAAGAAGCTGAATTATCTATCCACTGCACATTCCCAGGACTGGCAAGTCCTTCAATGAAGATACTCTTCAAACATTGCTCTGTTTTTAGTAAGTCAATTTAGATAACCTTAAAATTGAATATCTGTCTAGATTGAAAAAGTGATGGAATGTCATGACCAAGAAATACCAGCAATGTTGGTATAGTCAAAATAAAGTATCTAAAATGTTATGAATACATTTTCTAGTTTAATATGATAGAAGGAAATAAATATTTACAGCTGAGACTAGCATGAATAAAAAGAAGTTTTGCCAAGTTTCTGGTAAAAACTAGTCAACATCCCCGACTTCCACTTAAGACCCCGGGAGTCTCAGGAGAGTGTATATTAGAATTGAATAAATATGAACCAGATTTTTTTACTAGATCTTCTTACATGATAAATAGGAAACATTATTAACATGAGATGAAAATGGAAAAATTAGGAAATGATCAGATATAGGAACCTTGATGAATCTTTCCTGGTTCCAATACATAAAAATAGATAAAAATTTCTATTATTTCCCAGGACAGTAATAACCTAGACAAAACAGGATGAAGGTGTATTTCTGTAGTGAATTTTTTGTGTATCCCTTAGAACAAAATGGAATAGTCTTAGCATTTTCTAGATAGACTGCATGGAGTAGGGTCCATATTCTGATCTCTAGGAGTAAGTCATAGAATCTCTACCAGTTGTAAACTTCTAAATGGTAACCTGTGCTATAAAGATGTGCTTCCCTGGAATGAGCAGCCAGTGGTGACAGAACTCTTTTGCATGCCACAACCTCCCCATCCTGTCTGGTACACAAGACTAACCCATATGTGCTCAAAATTATTTCTCAAGAACTAGCTTGAGATTCATTTACAGCTGTATGAAATGGCCAGGTAGGGGCCAAATGTATCTATCAAAAAGAATTTTTTACACACATGCCCCATTTCATCTGTTTCGGAAGGATAGAGATGGATTTTGCTCAAACCTAGAGACTTGGTCATTCCACTTTAATGTTATCTCAGAATGCCTCTTATTTTTTCCTCCATAGTCACATTGAGAGGATTGGTGACAGTCTAGGCAGATATATGAATGCCTAAGCTTTTGATTTTGATAACCCTTCTTTGGTTCAAAGGAAATATGAACAATTTGCTTAATTTACCAAGGTCTCAGCTTTATATCTGGAAAATGAGTTCCATAGTTGTTATGGTTCAGATGTGAAGTATCCCTCCAAAAGCTCTTGTGTGAGACCGTGCAAGAATGTTCAGAGGTGAAATGATCAGACTGAGAGTGTTGTAACCTAATCAGTGGATTAATAAACTTATGGTGATTAACAGGGTGATAACTATAGGCAGGTGGGGTGTGGCTGGGTTATTGTGAGTGTGCTTTGGGGGTTTATCTTTTGTCCCTGGTGAATGGAGCTCTTTCTGTTTTCTTGTTGCCATGTTCTGAGCTACTTTCCTCCACCACACACTTTCACCATGATGTTCTGCCTCATTTTGGGTCCAGAGCAAGGGAGTTAGCTGTATATGGACTAAGACCACTGAAACCAGGAGCCAAATAAATTTTTCTTCCACTAAATTAGGTCTTTTGGTCCCAATGACAAAAAAGCTCACTAAAACAATAGTATCAATCTTACTTCATCATGAAGATTAAATGAAATAGCATACATGAAACACCTGAATTAAGTATGCATTCAACAAATGATAGCTCTCATATCCCCTTTTCTATATTCAACAAATACAGCTTGTAGAACAATTTTTTAAAGCAACTGATGAGCTCTTATTGGTTCCATGCAAAGCTTATCAAAGGGAGAAACTAGTTTTCACACAAACGTTCTTATGGACCACTGTTTGTACTGCAAACTAATTCAGAAAAAGAACAGATTTCCATGGGATCCAGTAACTGCTTTTGTCAGCTTTGTCACTAAATACAGTGTGAGCCCAATTGTACCTCACCCCACAGGGACCCCAGATTCAGTCCACAAACTGTCCAATGAACACCAGTACTGGCAATTTTGCTGAAATGAATTAATTCAACATTAATCCTTGAATACTATGTATAGATTTTATGAGGAAGAAAATGTCATTAATTCAAAGAAAAAGGGAAAAAAAGTATCCCTGCTTTTCAACTGAGGGGGAAAATTCCTTTGAGCATAAACAGATTGCACTATTTATACATGATATATTTTCTGCATTTTTAAACTTACCATGCTCAAGTATTCTAATTAATTGTGGTGGTTGCCAGGGAAACCAAACTAACTCAATTATAGGTCTGCAGGAAGGTGCAGTGTGTTTATGACTAGGAAGCAGGTAGTTTTCTGTGCAAAATCCAAAACTAAGCAGATGCTTAAAGATTCTAAATGTTCTATAGAACACAGTGTTATTTTGATAGATCTCCTTAAAGAATCTTCGAATTTACTTTATAGCAACTTGGTTTGGAAATATGTACAGTGAATGTGGTTGATTAAGAAAAGGTTATGAGGAACATGATGAGTAATGAAACCACAGGAAATGACCACATTAGGAGCCAGTGAGTGGCACTGAAAGAGTTATAATTCTATATACTAATTTGTATTTGGCTATCTTCTTATGGAAGTATCTGAGGTCTGAGTGACTTAGGAAATAACATGGAAGCAGCTATCAGGAAAACAAATAATATAAAACATAAAAAACAGTAAGTTCAGCTAAAGCAACTGTTAGAAAAAAACTGAAAAATTAATGAACTTTGGTGAGTAAGAGGATCCAGGAATGTCCAGACTTGTCCTCCCAACTACATCTCTTTCTATGAGGCTTCTAAAAAAGTATGTATAGAAGTCCCTCCTTATCTCTGCCTGGGTTTTCCTGGGTTTTCTTCCAGAAAACCTCAGAATTTTCTGTTTCTTGAGGTCAGCCACAGTCTGAAAACATTAAATGGAAAACTTGAGAAATAAATAATTCATAAGTTTTCAACTGCACCCTATTCTGAAAAGCATGGTGAAATCTTTGGTCATTCCATTTTATCCAGATGAGGATGTGAATCAGACCTTTGTCCAGTGTATACACTTACCCACTTGTTAGTCACTTAGTATCTATTTGTCACTTACTAGACTGTCTGTGTTCAAGTAACCCTTGTTTTAATTAATAATGATCCCAGAGTGCAAGGGCACTGATGTCAGCAATTTAATTTTTATATTATAATTACTTAATTATGATTGTTATGTTTTGTTGTTGTTATTGTTAATCTCTTACTGTGTTAATTTATAAATTAAATTAAATCAGATATGTATGCATAGGAAAAAACATAGTATAGGTAGGGCTCAGTACTACCTGTAGTTTTAGACATTTCTTGGGAATATTAGAGCTTATCCTCCATGAATAAGGGAAACTGAGGTACAAGGAATGATTAGAAAATGAAACCTGTGGTTGGTGAATGGGTAACTTCAGATTTGAGAAAGTCTGTAATATGCTATTCTCATTATTATAATTATTAAACTTATTATTTTGCTTTTGTAACTCAGATGACTACACTATTTCTTCACTACATTATTAAAACCTAGTATTAGAGTGTGAAAAACTGTAACTCATGTAATCATTATTTTTCCACTACTGAGGACTAAACCCAGGGGTTCTCTATTATAAGAAACAGGATAATGTTATTTATCTTGTAAACAAGATACTGTTTTTCTGAAGTCCATCTGTTTATCTATCCATCCATTTATTCAATTAAAATTATATATTTAGTTTGTGCTCTTTCCCAAGACTTTTCTATGCTAGTCTCAGGCATAAAATAACAGAATTTCTACATTTATGGACTTTATAATATGTTCAAGAAAACACAAAATTAACTGATAATTATAAAAAACAAATATAAGTAGGTTTTGGAATAGCTTGATAGGACCTTGAAGCTCAGTCTGTTGTATTTCCATAAAAGAAGCCATTCTCTGGATTTGTTCATTAATTAATAATTAATTTCATTATTTACATTAATGTACTTGTTCATACTACTGATCTACCCTAGTTATCTTTTGGTTAGTGCTATAATCTTTTTGATTTTCTTTTTAAATTTAAAGTTTCTCTCTTATGAGTAGGAGATAATTAAATATATTTTAAAATCCAATCTGCTAATTTAGTTTTTCCAGTACTGGGGACTAAACCCAGGGGTTGTCTATTATTAAACCATATCCCTGGCCCTTTCCTTTTTAAAAAAATTTAAGTTGCCCTGGCTGGCCTCAAACTTGCGATCATTTCACCTTAGCCTTCAGAGTTGCTGAGATTACAGGCATGTGCTACCACACCTGGCTTAATTTACTTTTTTCTTTTTTTAGAATATTTTTATTCTATTTAAATTAAGTGTGAACTAATGTATTTTTACCCTTAATGCTGAGAATTGAACCAAGGACCTTGTGCATACTAAGCAAGTGCTCTACCACTAAGATAAATCCCCAACATATTCTTGGTTTTAAATCTCCCATCCTATTTAAAATTTTTTACTCTTTTCCTTTTCCTCTCCATCTCACCTCCTTTTTTGGGGTGGTGGTGGTGGTGGTAGTGAGTGGTGTCAAGTAGTATTTTCTTACCATTAAATTTTATTAATCTACTAGTTTGCAAATTATACATTATTTCATTATTTTGTGTTATTCTAGATATGATTGATTGAATTCATGGCTTATTAAAATATGGTATAAACTGAAATATTTCCCATTGTCTAGATAATGCAAAGATCTAAGAATATAAGTCTTTTTTCATCTTTTTACATGTTGTACAATTTTGTCATGTTTTATATTCACCCATATTCTAACCCAAAAGGCTGATTTCATATAATCAATATTTATGTATATTTATTCAGATAATTACTCTTCCCTTTGCTGTTAATTTTTCCTGTATTTCCATGTTTCCATCTGGGAGCATTTTTCCTCTGGCCTGAAATACTTTAATTGTTCTTTTAATGCAAGTCTACTGGTGAAAAACACCCCACGGTTTTGGCTTTTGGTTGTTCAAACACCTTTTTATTTCTTTTCTTTTGTATTCATGAAGCATATATTTACTGAAAATAGAGTTCTAGGGCTGGAAGTTGTTCCCTAGTCTCATCTCTTTTAGTACTCCTTTTCATTGTTTCTATTTCCATCTTATTGTTGCTCTGTAAAGTATATATGTATTTTTCCCCCTTTGGCTGCTTATGAAATTTTTCCTTTTTGTCTTTGGTCCTTAGGAGTTTTACAGTGATATGGCTAAATTCAGTTTTCTTCATAATTAATTGTTTTGGGGGCATGGAGAGCTTTTTTTTTTTTTTTTTTTTTTTTTTTTGAGTGGCCAAATTTTAAAAACTCAGTTTTGTAAAACTCTTGGTTGACATTGCTTTCCCTTGTCCTTGGCTCTCCAATTACACACATACTGTATCTTTTCACTGTGTCCTTCCAATCTTTTATATTCTTTTGTTTCTAGAT
The DNA here is from genome assembly GCF_964194105.1 of Spermophilus citellus. Taxonomy (NCBI): domain Eukaryota; kingdom Metazoa; phylum Chordata; class Mammalia; order Rodentia; family Sciuridae; genus Spermophilus; species Spermophilus citellus. The sequence goes on from NC_138196.1 coordinate 31,728,299, forward strand.
GCTACTCCTCTTGATCTATCCCAAATTCACTCTTCATCTTTTCTGATGGGTCTACTTTAGGCCCAAGCTGTTTCTATTTTGGATTTTAGAATTTTGTGACACTAGGTCTCGTTTTGGCTGTCCTTACTCCCAAGATGTAGCCCAACTGAGTCTTAAGAGCAGCCATGTTGGGACCCTGAGTACTTTTGTTATGCCCTTCCCATGAGACTGCCAAAAGTTCTGCTAAGTTTCCCCAGAATCTTAGCCATGATTTCCCCCTGGGTTCTGTTTTCCTGTCCTTGACCCTCAACAGATAAATATCATGAAGGGAAAAAAGTACTCAATATTCTTTCCTCTGGAATCTCTGAGTCTTTGAGCTCTGGCTGCCATAGTGATCCCACCAGACCTTCAAACACAAATTTTAAAAATTGTACAGCATTTTCAGTCTTTGTAAAATTGACAGCTGCTTATCAATAAATATCTCCATTATCAGAAGGGAAAAAAATCATTCTTTTATTTTCATTTCCCCAAAATTTCACACTTATTTAAGCTTTGATAACAAATCAGAATCATACAAATTGTTCCTATTTGACCCACTTTGTATTATTTATTTCATGAGAAACTATAACTTCCCTTGTGTTTTTTGTTTCATCAGGTTTGTCATTCATTAATCTATTGGCAAAAATAGTTTTGTCAACTTTATTTATTCCCTTAGTAGGTAGTTTTGTATAGTATCCACAGTAAAATAATTTATTGACTCAAACAATAGTTTTGGCTTAACTTTTACATGGACAGCTCTTCCACAAAGTCATTTGATAACTATTTCTGTTCTTCTTGGGTGTCTAAGGTACTAGTAGCCTGAAACACCTTAGATCTACCTCTGCTTCTATTCAAGCAGATTCATCACAGACTATGGAAGGCCATCCTTGACAAATGCCTAAACCTACCTATTTTCCAGATAACTTTCCATTGTATAGCTGCCTCACCTGAAAAATAAATTAATTAATCAATGGGGAATTTGAAAAATGAATTGTAGTAACTTTTGTGGTGCTTGCCTCTCAGCATCCTCTGGAAAACTTTCTCTAGTTACTTAAGTGAAGAGCGAGAAAATGAATCATGGACATTGCTGATGTGCTGTGAGACCAGTAAGTGGCCATGAGATACTCCTTATTTTAAGAATAGCTTCCAGAAAGGAGACTGAATTCTGTGCTGTTCGCCCAACCTGACTTGACAGCACATTACACAGTGCCTTTGACAGCACCAAGGATTGGAAAATGGAACTGCAACTATCAAGCTTCGAGTTATGTTTTAACATTTAGCTATAAAGGCCATGTCATGCCCTCTGAGATGCAGCATGAGTATTAGGCCTGACATTTTGAATTTCAAATGCAAATTGGAAAGTCCAACTAAAACGATGAAAGGACAATGCAGATAGGTTGACTAAGTTTAGTGTTCAGAAATGACTCTTGGGTTAGGGTAATCAAGTCTTCCAAAGGCTCCTGCTTTACTTTATCATCCATAAATGAAGAAAAATCTCAATTATTTCTTCTGAGTAATATATGAATAGTACATCTTGAGTATCACTTGGATATATTATTTGCCAAGGAAGTTATTGATACTATATATCCACAGTATACAATCAAGTTATGACAAACTACTTTAGTTCCACAACTAGAGTATTTCACAGATTTAAGTGTTTTTGAAGATATTTAAAACTTCCCTGTAATGCTGCCCATACTAAATACATTCATATTTTTCAAAACCCTTAATCTGCTATCCCCATTTTTCAGAGGAGTTAAGTAATTTGTCCAAAATCACATTTTGAAGAAATAATAGAGTTTAGACTAGAATATGGTTCTGTTATTTCCACTCCACTGGGGTTATTCTGACTTCAGCACAGTGTATGAATGCTTGCCACATACAAAAAGTCATAATGAGAAATGAAGGAAAACCAATAGCTTAGATGAAATCTGAATCCATTCTCTTTTGCTTTATAACCACTAGGGTGAGTGGGAAGAGAAGGTATCAGTTTGTCAATGTATGCATAGCTATAGCGCAGTTCAAAGTCCCTTAAGAATTACTATGTCCTTAGTGATTTTTGTAAAACACAAACTCATAGTTGCCTGCTATTAAGTCCAACTTTCTCAGTACAGCTTACAACTACTTGGCTGCTTCCTTTTCCCTTCTTATGACTCCTTGAATATTCCATGCCTTCTTAAGCTGGCTTTGCAACTTGGCTGACTCTTCTGTCTATATAATACTCTACTTAATTTTTGCCCTTTGCTTTGCTAATTATTTTTCATGTATCTGGCTTCAGCTGTTGCCACCCTAAGAAGTTTTTTTGTGTACCATATCTAAATTAGATTTACCTCCTGTATTTTCAGGCACTCAGTACTTGTCTGGCATCATAATAGTCATTGCAACTGCCTTTTTGTTGGTATGTATCATCCACTATTCTCTATGCACCATGTAAACAGGATTTGTGTCTCTCTTGTTTTTCTTTTATTTCTGGAATTTAGCATCCTGCCTGGCATACAACAGGTGCTCTATCTATCAGAAGACATGCTAACATCTTGAGAAAGGCTTTCAATGGGCAAAGGCCTTCTCCAAGAACAATATCACACTGTATCTATTATGTATCAGTCATTTTATTTTTCTTTCTTTTTTTGGTGGGGATAGGTACTGGGGATTGAACTCAGGGGCACTTAACCACCGAGCCTCATCCCCAACCCTATTTTGTATTTTATTTAGAGACAGGGTCCCACTGAGTTTCTTAGTGCCTTGTGGTTGCTAAAGCTGGCTTTGAACTTGTGATTCTCCTGCCTCAGCCCCCTGAGCCACTGGAATTACAGGTGTGTACTAGTCATTTTCTATAAATTAACTCTCAGTGCTACTTTTATAGAAAAAATAAAAAATCCCAAAGATTTTGTGATAGATTATTTTAGCATTCACTAATATTTAGTACCCTTCCTGAGGGTATACTCCTATTACCTGTTGAATTAAGGTATGGTCAGGTGGCTTCCATTATCAATGAAATGAGAACAGAAATGCTAAGTGTGACTTCTGCAGAGTTTTTCAAATTATTGATGATTGAAATGTTCCATAAAGATGTTTCTTTCACTTCAGATATTATGAAATAGAACCCCAGCTAAATTGAGCTTCAGCATGTAACATGCACCATTGCTAGAAGTGTCTTACTTAGTTGTGTGTGTTTGTGTTAGCACAGTACACTCTATTCTATCCTAATAGTGATTCACTCAAACTAGTTCAAGTGAAGGGGAGATTTGGGAAAGGATTTAATAGGAAATTTTATGGATATCACAAAATAGAACCAAGCACACTTAAGATTCATTGGAACAAAACTCTAAAAAGTTAGGGACTGGGGCTATTTTATCCATCTCAGAAGCTATGAAGCCTCTCAGATTTCTTCTTGCCTGTTACTTTCTCTCCCACCTCAATAAACTCTACATACTTACTAATCATATGGGTATAATCCCCTACTTTTTCTCTATATGACCTTTCAGCTCAGAATGTACTATCAACTCTCTGAATGTCTTGATTTATATTGTTGAGAGAGATAATTGTGATATGGTATGAGTACCTCATATTGAATTAGGCCATAAACTATATGATTGGGTAGTCAGTATTCCTGGTTATTGATATGAGGTCTGTCCAATCAGTTTTGCCTCAGAGAGAGAGAGAGAGAGAGAGAGAGAGAGAGAGAGAGAGTGTGTGTGTGTGTGTGTGTGTGTGTTGGGGGGTACTGATGGTGGTACTAGTTTAGTAACAAGCCCCATGATACAAAACATGGTTGACTGTAACAGCAAACAACTTGGTTGGGTTCAGTGTCAAAAATATCAAAAATATACAGAGAAGGTCTATAATTTGTCAATTTGACAATTAATACTTTGCCAATTTGCCATGGGTTTCATGAGAAAAAAATCATCACCATCATTATAACTACCAAATTAAAAATTACAAAGCTAAGGCCAAGGTTACAACTGCAAATTAATAAGAGAAGAATGAATTTAAAATTTCTACTATGGTATCTTTAGCTGACTCCAGATTTCATGCTCTGCAATATATTAAATCATCTCAAAGACTGGCATTGTCTCAGTCAGTGCAACAAGTATGAATAACTTCATGGCAAAAATTAAGTAAAAATTATTTAAAGGTAGGGTTGTTTATTGCAGAAGAGAGGACTGTATACACGGTATATTCTGAAGAGGCTCTAGGGCCTCACAAAGTTTTCTTCCTAACCCAGTAGTTTGTTGTAGAAAAAAATTTAAATATACACAAATTTGGAGTAAACAGCAATATGACCACCACCTAGATTGTAAAATTTATATTTTGCTATACCTTCTTTAAAACATCTGCACTTATTCATCAATAAATCCATCTTATATTTGCTGCATTTATAAGCATGGTGCAGGTATTTGATGCACTTCTCCTTCTGCAGGACCTTTTTCTTCAGTATTAACTATAGTTTAATACTGTTTTATTTAAAGAAAGATTATAGACAGTGAAATGTGCCAATTTAAGTGTACAACTTGTTTTCATGAATGCATAAATCTTTGTAGTCCAACCCTTCACAAGAATGATACCATCACTTAGAAAATTCCCTGTGCCCTTTCCCAGATTGCCATCATTTTCACATTCCCCTAGGACAATAAGAATAACTGACTGCCAGGTCTAGAACTTTGTACAAATGGAATAAGGCAGTCCTCAACTTCATGATGTTTCAACTTACAATTTTTCAACCTTACAATGGTATTGAAGTGAAACACATTCAGTAGAAACTATATCTCAAATCTTGAATTCTGATTTTTTTTCCCTTGGCTGGTGATATGATACTCTCTTTTGATGCTGGGTATCAGCGATTCACAGTTTCCAGTCAGACTTGCCATCATGAGGGCTAAAAACTAATGCACCACAGTGTGCTGTGTTGCTAAGCTGTGATATTAGGAGGGTAGGTGTTTTGAGTGCATTTTTTCCTTAAAATATATTACCTTATATATGAGTTTATTTGGGACATCTGATAGTTAATATTATTTATCAATTTGATTGCTTTGAGAGACACCTAGGATTTTAGTTAAAGCACATTCTGGGTCTGTCTATAGGGCATTTCAGAGACGAATGGAATGTCGGACAATAAGTGGGGATGGGGGTGGGGGTGGGGGTGGGTTTGTTTCCCCTGAATGCAGGTGGAACTGTCCAATAGGCTAGATGTAACAAACGTGGAGGGAGGAAGCCCACCAAACACATGCAAGCTTAATTATTCTTGAGAGGATTTGCTTTTGTTGCTGCCATTGCCCATGAATATCAGACTACGGGTTCTTCAGCCTTTTAATACCAGGGAGATTCTAGGCCTTCCATCTAGATTGGGATTACACCATCAGTCCCTCTTGTTCTGTGGATTCCAGCTTCTTGGACTGAACAGTGACTGGTTTCTCTGGCTCTCCAGATTGAGGACTTTCCTGCCTCTGATAATGTAAGCCAACTTAATAATCACCCCCTTATAATTATATACATATTATATTGGTTCTGTTCCTCTAGAGAAGCCTAACTAATATGGCTGTAATTCCACTCTAAGTCATGGAGCCTCTGTGATACAGTATATACACTGCTCTATAAGACTTCGATTACTTGCATGTTTCTGAAACAGCCATGTGGGTGGGTGTCAGTGTCAATAGTTTGGTACTTTCATTAGGCAAAGAGACTGGAAGTACTAAATTAGGTAAATATCTTCATTTTATGTTTCTTCTACTTATTACTAGTGTGATTTTGAAAAATAACTTGAGTCTTAGGTGTTTTTTCCATAGCATGGGTATTGGATATCTAGCATTTACTTGCAGAGTTGTCCTATCTCACTGTATCAGTGTAACACTTGTTCATTCATTCCCCAATGGATAGACATGTCAGCTTTTCCCATATTTGGTTATGATGAATTAAACTCATCAATATTCTTGTTCAAGTCCTTTTGGTGAATACAGGTGATTGAGTTGTGAAAGCCTTAACCAAATCATTAAATTAATCCTCTGATTGGATTAACTGGATGGTGACTGAAGGTAGATGAGGTGTGGCTGAAAGAGATGGGCATAGGGTACATGGCTTTGGGGTATATATTTGTATTTGCAAGTGGAGTCTCTCTTGCTTTTTGATCATCATGTGAGCTGCCTCCCTCAGCCACACTCTTTGACCATGATGTCCTGCCTCACCTTGAGCCTGAAGAAATGGAGCGTACTGCCTATAGACTGAGACCTTTGAAACTGTGAGTCACCAAAAAACATTTCCTCCTTCATAATTGTGCTGGTTGGGTCTTTTAGGTGCAGTGGCAAAAAAGTTGACTGAAACAACAGGTTTTTCATTTTTCTTCAGTAAATACCTAGAGTGAAATTATTGTCATACAGTGGATAGATCTTAAATTTTATATGAAATCGCCAAAATTTTTGCCAAAGTAATTAAACCGTTTTGGACTCTTACAAATTATATAAGAAAGTTTTGGTTTTTCTGCATTCTCAACAGCATTTGGTGTTTTCATTCTGTTTTAGTTCTTTTTTCATTATCGTTTTAATTTTCACTTCTCTGATGACTAATGATGTTGAGGACTTCTTTCTTCCTTGTGGTTGTTGGCCATTTGTACATTTTTCCTGTGAAAGTACTTATTAAAATCTTTTGCACATTTTTCAATTGGTTTCTCTTTTGTTATTAATATGTAATAATTCTTTATATTTTTGAGGTAAACAAAATGGTCAGGAAGCACCAAGTGACACTTAAGAGAATGGGAGAACTCAAGTTTATTATGCTAGCAGGCCCAGAAGAATCTCTGCTCCAAATTCTGAACTCTGATCCACAGTTTCTCACAACATTTATAAGCTATTTGGTGTCAAAAGATTTCTAATCTACGTGACTGAAGGCCTCGTGTGGGTTTCTAGTGGGAAGTGTGTTTACAGAAGCAAAAAACTGTAAAAGAAATTGGGTCTTTTCAAAGGCATCAAATGTGCCTGAAAGCCTTGCACAGTGGTATTTGTTTTTCAAAAGGGTGAAGACAGATTCTTAGAGACAGTTTATTACAATCCAAATGGTAGAGACCTATGGCTAATTAGGTTTTCTGAAGAAAAGCTCTCAGAAGGGGTGGGAAACTGACCCTTTCCCCAGGCAGTTGTTTCTCAATATAATATTCTCATAATTTCATTTTATAACCAGGTCTGATTTTGCCATCTCAATATGTCCTGGATATTAAATCTTTATGTTTTGCTAATATCTTTTTCCAGTCTGTGGCCTGCTTATGTATGTTCTTTCAATAAAAAATTTAAATTTTGATTAACTCTAATTTATCATTTTTTTCTTTTTATAGTTATTGCTTTCTGTGTTTTAAGAAAGCTTTGCCTATTCTAAGTTTTAAAGACATTCTCCTACAATATGTTCCAGAAGCTTCATGGTTTTATGTATTACATTTAGGTCTTTAATCTATCCCAAATTGTTTATAGCATATAACATGAAGTGGTGAGTCACTTTTTTAATGTGACTGTTCTGTTTCTGCTGCATCATTCGTTGAAAAGACTTTCTCTGTAAGAGTGCTTTGGTTCCTTCATGAAAAATCAAATAGTCCTTCATATGTGGGTATATTGCTGGGCTCTATTCTTTTCCTTTGATTTATTTGTCAATCCTTAAATTAATACTACACTATCTTGATCACTATATTTTTTATAAGAAGTCTTGAAGTAAAATAATGGAAGTCACGTGACTTTCTTCTTTTTAATCAGGATTGCCTGATATATTTAATAATAATAGATAGTCAATGGTCAGGCATTCAGGGGAATGGGCTCCAATTAAGATCTCTTTAAATGCAAAGACTTCATCCAGAGACTAAGAATTGGAACATTAATGGACCCCATCAAGGCTGTTTTCAGATATAAAGATACTCTGTGAAGCTAAGCTGTAGAGACATTCCAGTCAACTCCTTTGTGCTAGAGTATTGGGAAAATGAAAGATGGAGATGAATCTGGAAGATAGTTTCAGGAAGGACTAAAACTCAAATGATATAGGAAAGAGCCAATAGCCTGGATACTTTTTCAAAGCTTGTTTAACAGAGGTTTTTACCAATAGCTTTGGTACTTTTTCAATGCATATGTAACACAGATTTCAGCCAAAACTCATGCCCCCCAAACCATATAAGCCTGTAGTCTAGTACATGAAAATGGTTTTCCCTCTATTAGGTTCCCTCCTATATCGCAGAAGTTCTACCTTTTCTTTTCTCACTTAAAATAAATCCTACTCACTCTGTTTATTCTTGTCTTCCATCACTGTCTGTGGATTTTACTCTTCAAATTTGCAAGACAAGAACTCAGAAGAAAATTGGTGAAGTGGAGAATCTACTTTTATCCCAAACTCCGGTTTCAATATTATAAGTTCTTTTTATCCTTCAGAGGCCAATTAATGTCCTTTAAAGATATTTACAACTTATTCTCTAAAAATTCCAAATGTTACTTTATTTGCAAAAGGGGTTTCGCAGATATAATTTAGATTTTTCCAGGTGTGTTCTAATGATATCACATGCATTTCTATAAGAAGTAGGCAGAGGGAAAGTTAAAAGATGTCGGAGAAAGTCTAGGGAAGACATGGGAGGAGAGGGGGAATAGTGCAGTAACAAACCAAGCACTTATAATAAGGAGGAAAAGGAAGAAACAGATTCTCTGCCCATACAAGTGAATATATCTATGCCGAATCTTGGTTTTAGCCTAGCAGGGATCCTCATTTTGAACCTCCATTCTCTGGAAGTGTGAGATAATTAATTTATGCTGTTTTAAGCCACCTAGTTTATGACAATTTCTAATAGCCACCACAGGAAACTAATATGCCCTCACTATCCCTTTTAAAATTATATGGTACCCCAATAAATAGCATGTAAAATATTACCCAGATAGGTAGACTTCAGTAAAATAAAATCTATTAAAAGATATTGTTTTAAAGTGGAAGACATGAAAAATTTGGTCTTAGTAGTTTTCAATCATGCCTACGCATTCAAATCTCTTGGATAATATGTGGACACCTCAGCCTGATCCATCTTCAAATACTTAAATAATTTGAAGTCTGGCACACATATTTTCTTAAAAAGCTTTCTAAATCTCTACTGTTCAAAATATGACACCAATCACTGAGGTGTCATTTGGGACTTTGGTAGAAATGCAGATCCTTGGTCCCTTTCACAGATCATAAACCTGCATTTTACCAAGATCCCCAAATGATTCCTGTGTGCAGTTAAATACTGAAAAGTGGGTGATATGGATTATTCCAATTAGCAATGAGGTATGAGAAGTACTAAATTAGAAAAGTAGTTTTATATTTTCTTTCACTTGTCAGTATGATCTTGGACAATAACCGATTTAAATGTTATACTTTTTATCTGTGGTATGGGTAGAACAACATGTACTTTGCAGGGTTTCAATCAGGGTCAGATATGATCATTAATGGAGCAGAACTCTGGCAGAGGTAGTTGTTTCCACAGGCAAATGCATATTTAAATGGAGAGATAAGCAGTGAATTCCAAATTAATAGATCCCCCAAATGAAGTTTCTGTAGAGTTTCCTCATATTATCATCCAATTCTGTAGACAATATAGAGAAACTAATCTGGTAAGGTCTAAATAGAACAGATGGAATGGGTTTGAAGTAAATTTAGATGAGATAATTAAAAGCCTGGACAGGCATAAGCAGAGGTTTGGGCTGTATGTAGAAGAAGAAAGCAGAATTTTTAAGTCAGCTTGGAGGCTAAAGCAAAGTGAGAAAGGTAAATTTTTTTCCAGTTATAGTTATGATATCCTGAGATGGGAAAGGATAATTCAGAGTCACTTGGGTTCACTGATTTAGAGATGCCAAAGATTAACATAAAGGCTAAACAGTGACCAAGTGATTTGGTAGTGGGATTTATTGAAAATCAGTGAACATTTATTAAATGAATAGTAATTATCACACTGAGCACAAGAGGTATTTGCTGATAAAGAAGAGTAAGGAGGAAATTAAGGATACAAGAGGCATGGTACCACACAGAGTACCATGTTCGAGTTGTAAGATAGAAATGGAAGGAAGCAGAAACAGATCACAAATCCCAAGAGCTCAGAACATGAACAAGAGAGAGACACTGCAGAGCAGCAAAGTTCAGAAGAAAAAAATGGTCTCAGTATTTCCATAGCAAGTGCCTTTTTTAAGGATACACAAACAGCAAAAACACATTCAATAGTACCCCCAAAATCACTATAGAATTCTCTACAATTATTACCCGATTCTGTATTATGCCTTTATATTCTCAGTTTACAGAACTCAAGTTTGAGTCTCCAGAATGAGCCAAAAGTTCTTCTAAGGGCTGGTTCCATTTATATAACTTCCTTGTCGATTCGCACATTGCACATTCTTTGTAGACTTGTAGACAAAGCCCTTTTTAAGTAAAGGCTAAATGAAAGACAGGGAAAGCTTCTTTCACAAATAGAAAGTCCCAATCCTAGAGGACAGAAAGCTAAGACCATTTACATTATACCCCAAATATTGTGAGTAGCTTTCTTTATTTTCTACTCCAACTTCTGAGAGGTATCATCATATTGGTACTGTTATGATGTCCTAAATGCTTTAGGCACCTTCTCAGAAGTGTCACCTGTTAGTATTCTTTCCACCAGATGTGCCTCTTTCTCATCAGCAGTTATAGATGCTATTTTTAACCAGAGCTGAGTTTTATCTTTCCATAGCAGGGCTGTTGCTTCATTTCCTTTGATTTTACTTTGCTTCTATTAAAAAGAAAATAAGACTCATTTCAAAAAATTTCCAAAGATGCCTTTAGCAAATTTCAATGATATTTCTTTTAGTCGCCTAAATAGAACAGGCCAAAGAATGTAGCCTTCAGACATTCTCTTAAAGGTTAGTATTTGATTCTGGGAAAACAATCTGAACTGTAGTGATTTAAAGTGAAGAAAAATCAAAACCTTCTAAGGATTGACTGTTTTTATTTTAAAAGGTAAGAAATAAGTGCTAAAAATTCTATGGGAATAGAAATTTATAGATACAAAGTTTCCAGCATTAATGAAATTTATCTTCTATAGCAAATATGCTAATAATGTTAAAATAATCCTTTTGCTATATACCATCCCATTAGAAACTGGGATAGAAATTAAAAGCAGATGTAGAAGATGGTTTCTATTTTCCTGTTTAGACTCACTTTCCAACATTCCCTACCCTACTGTGTGCTTGGGCTTTAGCTGTTAGAGAGTATCCTGGGAGATGTCCTTGCCCTTTGACTTACAGTTGGATTTAGTTAATGGGAGTCACCAGCTGGGGATACAAGGATGTTTACTTTCTTGGTCCTTTTACTGGGTTGCCTCTGAATGACTGTATCCTCCTACTGAAGGTCACACCTTATGTTGGGAAGCTTCACCTTAGAGCTACTCTCTTTATATTCTGGTGTCTGATGTCTTCCTTGCTCCTTCAGGTACAGGTATAACAACTCTCACAGTTCCTGGCCCCTGGATATTGTACCATTTTCATTGGTCTACTTCAATTCTGCATACAGTTTAAACTTAGTTAAGTTTTCCCATTTGATTTTTCTGTTTCCTTCTGGGGTTCTGACTAATATAGAAGGAGTTAGTTTTATTTATTCACTAATTCACTTATTCATTTTTTCCTTTACTGATTATTTAGCAAACATTAAATATCTACTATCTGCTATGTGCTCCTCTGGGCCTTAGGAATACAAGCACTGAACAGCAACAACAACAACAAAAATCTCTGAACTATGGAACTTAGGTCTAGTTAGGGAAGCCAGACAATAAATAATAAAAAAACACTAAATTATGTACAGTTGGTCCTTCATATTTATAAGTCCAGTATTCATGGAGTCAACCAATAGCAGATCAAAAATACTTGCAAAATTGAATATGTATTGAATATGTACAGACTTTTTTCTTGTCATGATTCCCTAAGCAATATAGCACAACTATTTTGATAATATTTAAATCATATTAGGTACTATTAGTAATCTAAATATTATTTAAAATACACAAGAAGACATGCACATGCAATATATAAATACTATACAATGTATAGTAAGAGAGTTAGTTCTCCACAGAGTTTAGTATCCATGGGGGTCCTGGACCAGTTCCCCATAGATATTAAGGGATGCTTGTGTGTTAGAAGGTAGAAAGTGTTATAAAGATAGAATAAAGGAAAAAAGAGGGATAGAAGACATGTGTATAAGATGTAAAAAGATGTGGTTAGAGAAGTTCTCACTGAGATGATGACATTTGGATAAAAATCTGTGGGAGACAAGAGGAAAAAGTGAAGGAGTTATTTGGGAGGAAACTTTACAGGCTGAGGATTTTAACTGCAAAACGTGAAGCTGCAGAATGCATGAATATTTGAGAATGGTGAGGCAAGAAGAAAATGGCAGGATTGAGTATTCTCAGAGATGAATTCAGAGAACTAAGGATCTTTACCAAGTTGTATAGGGCAAATTGTGATTAAATGAACTTTGGCTTCTAATGTGATTAGTCAGGGAGCCATAGATAGGACCGAGTAGATGAATGACCTAATGAATCTTCTCTTTTAGAAGAGTTATTCTGGTTGTTTTATTAACAATAGCCAACAAGAAAATGAAATATGGAACCATGAAAAATAATTAGGAGATGACTGCACTGATCAAGTGGACAGAAACAGTGGTTTGGATTAGGGAAGTGGCTGCATAAACTTTGAAAAAAAGCTTGTGATAAATTTACTGAGAGACTGAATATAGTATGTGAATGAGTACATTCTAGGATAAATCCTGGACTTCTAGACCAACTAAATAAAAAGACAGAGTAACCATTAACAGAGGTGTGAGGGACTATAGGATATGGTTTGGGTATGAAAGACTGGATTTTAGGATTGGAAAGTTTGAATTGCTGTTGAACAAATATAGATGTTGCAAAGGCAGTTTTATATGAGAGTCCAGGGGCCAAAGAAAGTTCTGGATAAACAACATAAATATGGTAGTCATCAGCTTTTATCTTGGGGGTCATAAAGTTACATGTGTTTATCAGAGAGGGAAGCCTCAATATAGAAAAGATGAAGTCAATGGAACGAGTCATAGTATACCCCCCAATATGACATTATGAAGATGGGTGAGCAAATTGGTAGAGGAGATTAATACAGTAACAATGAGGTAGAAGTATCTTCAGGATCTACAATATGGAAACAAAGCAAATGAAATGTTCCAAGAGAGGATGATTAACTGTATTAAATGCTTGAGACAGTACGAAGTGAGGATTTAGAACTGTCCCTTGGGTTTAGTAACATGGTATTCAATGGTGACCTTCAAAAGGGTGATTTCTAAGGAGTGGACTCAAGAAACAATATAAAGGAAATAATTGAGGAAAGAATATAGACAAATTTTTTAGGAGAGTATAGCAGGGAGTATTGCCTGAGAGTATAGCAGAAAATGGGGCAATGACTAGAAGATAAGATATTGTGAAGGGGGGAAACACTATGTTTGTGTACAGATAGGAAAGATAGAATAGAGAGGCAAAAATAGTATAATGCACATGGGGTGAAGTGAGAATTTGTAGAGTAATGTTCTTGAGGAAAGGGCTAGAATAAGACTTCACTTTTGTAGAAAATTAGCCCTTGACAGGAGCTTAAATGGTAAAAAGAATAATAGGCATAACACCAGGCAGTTTATCAGTGAGATGGTGGGTATATGTCCAAATTCTATTATTAATGCTTGTATTTTCTCATTAAAGTTAAAAGTAAGATGTCAGCTAAAAGTGAGAATGGAGAGAAGGATGTTGAAGAATTGAGAAGGAAAGATGAAATAGTAGCTAGGGAGTATGAGATGGACAAATGCACAAGGAACGTAGAGTAAGATTTCTCGATAGCCTTGATGAGTGGTGATGCTTTAAAGTGAAACAATATGAGCTGCTGTGTGTTTCTCTCTAACCATCATAGACTATGTGAAGAAGAACATGGGGTGAGACACGGACTACATTTAGATAGGGTGGCTGAGAAGTGTCATAGGGTATGTATCCTGGGAAACAGACTCTGAAGCATATATCTGCATACAGGTGGTTTTACAGAGAATACACTTGTGAAAAACACTTCTATGGAAGTAAGGGCAGCAGATTTGTAAAAGGGGAGGAGTTGAACTGATCTTTGCTATAGAACTTCAGCAATCCCTGGGAGCCTGAGTGTAATGACTCCTGAAATATGTCCACATTTGAGGAAAAGGGATAAAGAGCTGTTGTATCCCCATGTCAGGCAGTCACTGGATGTAGGCTGTCTTTTGAGATTGAGGACAACTTTGGGCAAGGCAGTTCTCTTTGGCTGAGGGCAATGCCAGGGGAGGGAGTCATTAGTTGGTAGCACTCCCGTAGCTGGGGGAAGGCCTGCTTTGTTACTAATAGGAGACTCTGGGAGGCACACTATAGTATTTATTACTGTCCACTCCCTGTGCCACTCAAATCCAGTTGCTTTATATAATGAATTCTCCCTATCTGAGGACAATTCCTGAAGGGTGCAGACTGTCTCTTTTCTTGGAGGAAGACTGACAGGATGAAAGACTGTGTCTTTTGCTGCTATAGTTGGTCTTGGGGCCACAACTGATAATAATGGTCATAATCCTCTATTGCCTATTTGAAATTACTATTATACTGTTAGACCAGGACGCAAGAAAAGACCACTGACTCCAATTAAAATCAAATTAAAGCAAGCTTATTATTTCGACTGGCCAGGCTGCCTCTCCCTCCCAAAACGGCGGGAACAAGACAGCCCCGAGGCTTCTTTGTGGCCCAGTTTTATAGCCCAAAAAGTTACACAAAGGGGGGGGGTTACAGATAACAACACTCTGAGGAGCATAACACAAGTTTACATTTTTGCTGGCCCCAACATCAGAATTTATGAGGACCATTAGAGCCTCAGAGAGGGTCGTTGTCTGGCCAGGGAAGGCCAATATTTATGAGGTGTCACTAAAGTTTCAGAGAGGGCTGCTATCTGGTCAGAGAGCCAGGCATGGGTGAGTTCAAGGCACGGGCAGGCATACCAAGCAGGTTCAGAATTTGCAGTAATTTATAGTAAAGCCGAAATTATCTTTTCATGGTTTTATGGCAAGATGGCTCCCAATTTTAATAAAAGATCAGGTTGGGTCTATCAATACTTAACTAGTACCTCTGAGGGCCTTGATGGCTAAATTAGTAGAGGTAGTCCAACTATCACCCGTTAGAAACTGAACCCTTGGTTACCCTATCCCTCATGAGCTATGACCATTGCATTTGTTTATACTGTGAAGACGGCAAGGGAGTACCATGGACCCTTAAGTAACCCACAAAAATTCCTACCTCTTGATATTTATATCCTCTGTAATGTTCTACCAAAAATAATGGGTAGATCATACATGTATCTATGATGTGCTTTTAACAAAGACAATATAGTGAACGTGATAGGATAGTCCTCCTGTGATAATATGAGAATATTTAAGACTCTATATTGATGCTAGACTCAGTCTTCCTCTTTTGCTGGCCTTGATAGTATGGTTTTCTGTGAACCATCTATAGGCACATGACAGAGAATTAGGGGTGGCTTATAGTAGCTAAGCACAGCCACTGGCTGCTTAAAAAAAGAAAAAGAAACTCATCTCTCCCACATTTATAAGAAAATAAACTTTGCCAGAAGTCTTGGTGAGCTTGTAGTCAAACGGGGGCTGAGTGGGGGCAATAAACTTTAACAGAAAGGAGTGGTCCACATCTATCATCCCAGAATGTTCAGGGAAACTTGAGCATTCAAAAAATTCAAATGCCTATATGTTTCCATCTCAAGTCTCAGAATCACTTTACAAGCCTCTAAACCTGGTGTGGCAGACTTGCCAGGTTTCAGAATTCAACCTTATATGGTTCTCCACTACTAATTAAGTCCTAGGTTTCTTATTCAGCTCTCTGTTCTCCAGCTGCATTAGATAAAAGCCTCATTGCATGTAGCCAAGGAGACTTTCAACTGTATTCTTAACACTGATGATTAATCACTGTTGGCCTTTCATTATCTTTCTAGGATAATTTAATAACCTCCAGCAATTGTCATCAAATTCTATAATTCTTATAAGGAAAATTTTCCTGTATTTCTCAAATGCTTGAAACATTGTACCTTTCATTGTACTCTGTCTAGTGGGGAAACTATCTCAGTTTATTACCAATGGCAGTTTTACAATCACACCACTGCAACATGCCAGAAGTTATAATAACTCCATCTCCACCACTGATGTTTTCCTCACTGCCAGCTTGGAGACAGATGATCCTATTCCAAGATCTGACTTTAGAATCTGCTTTCTAGCACAACACTGTAATGCTAACTACTTAAGAATCACTTCCTGCTAAACATACTCTCAGATGGGAGATTTGTGTGCAGGTGTTTTATAGGGCAGGAATCTGGGGAGTAAACCTGCAAAGTACTAAGGGTAGTAGGATCAGGCAAAGGGATAAGTGGAAATGCCATGTGGTTGCAACTGATGAGTTCTTACCTGATCTTACTGGGAAGACAGAGTGAGAATGGCCCCTAAACTGAGGAAAAACATTTGGGCCTTTGGTCAATCAACCAGTTATTGGAGTCAGCTGCCCCTGGAGAAGAGGCGTAACCTTAAGAAAGTCAGAAGTCATGGAGGGCAATTCCTTAAGCAAGAGACTCAGATGTGAGCCAAACACAACCAACAATTTTAGCATATCAATGAATGAAGATCTCTGT
This sequence comes from Spermophilus citellus, assembly GCF_964194105.1. NCBI lineage: Eukaryota > Metazoa > Chordata > Mammalia > Rodentia > Sciuridae > Spermophilus > Spermophilus citellus. The sequence continues at coordinate 31,745,020 of NC_138196.1, forward strand.
CCTGAAGGGTGCATCTCAGTGGTGCACTAAAGACAAAAGGTGAAGCTACAGGAGGTAAGGTACTATGAAAGACCATGGAATTTAGATAGTTGCGGAGGAAAAGGAAAACAGAAGATAGAAAGAAAAGATGGAACCAATGGATTATAGATCCTAATTGTTGGAGTAAGTAAGCCAGAGGTAATGTGCCAAAAAACATAAATGATGATATTTGGAGAACAAGATTATTATAATTGAGATTTTAGAAAGTTTCATTTTCATATCCTTACTTATGACCATTTATTCTAAAGATTCAATCACTTAATTACAAAATCTCAACAGATATCAAATTGCTTGCTAAATGAAAGCTTTTCTACATAAGCCAGTATAGAATTGTATCAGAACTGTATGCATTAACACCCATCAACATATATAATCTTAGGAGTGTAAAGACCACAATCAGTTTTACTTTAAGATTGACAACATATTACATTGGAAAGTTTGGTGATAACTAGTTCATCTGTTTTCAAATTATCTCAGTGTAAATAAATGGTACTTTGCATTAGAAGAAGCCATCACCATTTCCCTCCAAAATCTAGTTTAAAAGTGACTATTAGAACACAAGTAATCAAATATTCTACTTTGTCTATTCTTCAAAAGACAGTTCTCTTACTTTCTGGTTTCTGAAATTCTTTTTTATCACAATTGAAATGCAGGAAGTCCTTGGCAAGGAAAGCTTTGAAAAAGAAAAAAAAAAAGTTTGTGGACTTGAAATGCCAAATACAAGTTTGCACATTTTTAAACTCTATCCAGAATATCCTTTTCTAGGAATTGCAGTTTTTCATTCATTTCCAGAAGAAACTTTTCTATTGTTCACTAAATTTTGAAGGCTGCCAGAATAACTCAGGATGAAATGGCTATGTGTATACAGACAGAAGGCAATGATTTGAACTTCAATCAAAATTAAATGTTGGAAAGAATACTTGAACTATTTATTCCTTAAGGATGAGTCTAACTGCTATGTTCAAAATTTTACAACTATAATTTTACAAGTATAAGCATTTGTATATGAATAGCTCTACTCTATATATACTAAGTTACAACCTAATTTCTAGACTCCCCGCCCCAGAATTCTATGAAAGTTTTTTCTTAACATTCATGAGTGACTTCTATTTGCATTGAGCAAGTATTATGTTTTTTTGTGTTTTTCATAGTTAGGGTCCTAAATGGCATGACCAAGAAGGGTAGTCAGTTCCATAGGCATATACTGAGTACTGAGGGGTAAGCTGACAAAAAGAGAAAGAATCCATAAAAGAGAATCTATACATAGAAAACCCATAATGAGAAAATTATAAAAATGAATAAGTTAACCATTCTAGACAAATTTTATCATCTTATTTGAAGATGACATTTCTCATTCTATTCTTAAACATAATGTTTTCACAGAACTTCAGAGACTATTTGCTTAAAGATGACTGAGTTGTTGGATCAGTATGAGTAGAAAATCGGTTCACTTATAAGAAGTCATTGAGATTAGTTTTACATCTCCTTTTATCTTTTTCTTCTTTTTAATTTTTAGTTGTCAATGACTCTTTATTTTATTTATTTATTTATATGTGGTGTTGAGGATTGAACCTAGTGCTTCATACATGTTAGGCAAGCGCTCTGCCACTGAACCACAATCGTAGCTCTCCTTTTATCTTATATAATAAAATGTTCAAACCTGTTTAGTTTTTGAGGGGAATCTAATTGAACCATTAGGGTAAAGATTTTTTTTTAATGAAAAAACTGGGTGGCACAATGGAAAAAAAAGAAAGTACATGATGTTTTTGTTTTCACAAAAAGAAAACTTGTATCTACTTAGGGAACAACAAAATCTATAAAGAATATTTTCTACAGATCACCAAATGAGATTGGGATTGAGAGAAAGGTTCATGAAGTTTTCTACTGTAGTTTTCTAGTTATCTTAAAAATATCAAAGGAAAATATATTTCCTTGTTAATATAGTACTCCCTACAATTTGGTGATGGTTATATGGATGTTAATTTTAGTATCCCTGTTTCTATATGTTTACAATATCTCATAATAAAATATAATACAGGATGCTTATATAAAGAATTATATTAAGGTAAATGTAATTAATTGCATTCAACTGTATTTACCCATGAAAAAATTCTGATTTCATACAGTTCAACCTAATTGCACATATATTTGAAATATATCTTCCCTGCTACTACCATTTGTGGAACACATTTCTTTCTGATATCTAACTTTTTGGTTAGTGTATTTTAAAGAAGGGTATGATACATGCAAGGCTATATATCACCTTACTATTCCATAAATACAGTTTTTCTAATGTCATATTTATTGTTTTACCATTTGTACTGCTCTAAGTAGAAAATTGTTATAACTTACATTAACTTTCTTTCTTAATATCAATGCTAAATATTCAGACTGGTCATAATATGTTTATATTCTGAGGGAAACAAAATATTTTTAAGCAAAACTAGTCTTAAAAACACTAAATGAAAGAAGAGCACCTTATGCATATGGTAGGCCAAATCATGCCCCTCTAAATGTGTATTCCTTCTAAGGTTTCCCTCTTGTTCATTAGTGTCTTTTTCATTCAGCTTGATTTGAAGGATTCCCTGTAGCATTTGTTGTAGAGCAGGTCTAGTGGTGATAAATTCTCTGAGCTTTTGTTTGAGAATTTTTAACAATTTTTTTCTTTTCTAGAGGATAGATTTACTGTCACGATAGTCTTGATTGGCATTTTTTTTTTCCATTCTGTGAATATCTCATACTACTTTCCTACTCTCTCCTGGCTCATAAAGTTTCTGCTTGATAAAGATGCTCTCAGACAAATTGGAACACCTTCATGTAGTATTTCTTTCTCTTGCTGCTTTGAAAATCCTGTCTTTATTCTTTGACTGTAATATGTCTTGAAGTAGATTGGGTGACTCTGTTGACTTTTGACCTTCCTGTAACTGGATGATTGTATCTTTATTTAGGTTTGGGAAACTTTCTTTTTGTTACTATCTCTTTGAATAAGCTTCCTACCCCTTCACCATCTTCAAGTCCCTTCTGAGCCTCAATAATCTGTATTTTTGCTCTTATATGTTCCCATAAGTTTTCTTCATTCCTCTTCTTTCTTCCTGAATTTTCTCTTCTAACTGCATATTTTCAAAATGTCTTTGAGTTACTAATTCTTACTTCACTTTGATCTATTCTGCTAGAGACAACTTCTATCATATTTTCATGCCATTTAGTGTGCTTCTAAGAATTTGTTTTTTAAAAAAATATTTCAGTTTCTTTATTAAGTTCCTCTGATAAACCAATGAATTATTTCTCTATTTTTTTGAAGTTTGTTTAGTTTCCTTGAAACAGTTATTGAAAAGTTTATGTCCAAGAGTTCTCACATATTGGTTACCATATGATCGGTTTCTAATGCCCTATTTTGTCCAGTGAGTGAAATCATGGTTTGCTAGAAGTTCTTGATGCCTAATATTATACCACGATGTCTGTAAATTAAAAAGTAAATATTCATTACAGTCTTTGTAATTTGGCCTTCCTTGTATCTGTTCTTCCAGCAAGTATAAGCAAGATACTCTAGAGAGCCTGTAATCACTGCCACTACGTTAGCACTAGATGGTACTCTATATCAGGATTTGTCATGAATCCATGGTTGGTGTGATGTCACTATTTCAGCACTGGGAGGAGGGCCCAGGCCCAAGGACTGTCTCAAATCCAGAGCTGATGCATTATTCAGGATCAGCTGGGGGAGTGCTGAAAAATGGTAGTCTGAGAGGAGAAAATGGAAGACTAGGGGAAAGCAGCATTTCCTGTAGCTCAGAGACCCAGGATTCAAGCATCAGGAACACTGCTTATCTGCGAGGTGGGTGAAAGGGAATTCACTAAAACTCAATACTGGATAGCCAAGGTGTCTAAGAGACAGAAATTTTGGGATTACTAAAGAAGGGAAAAGGAACAGCAATAGAGCTAAGCTGCTTGCAGGAGCAGCATAAGTAACACACAGGATGGAAAAAGTCGAGAAATACAACGAAAGCTCTTAGCATGGAAAATCCTGAGATTAGAGCAACAGCCTTCCCCAGGCCATTCCAGAACATGTTGGACACAAAAAAATTGGTACTAGAATAGTCAATCAAAGGGAATTCTAATTCCACATAAAAACTAGAAATAAATAAAAATGACAGGAAATAAAAATCACTTCTCAATATTAACATTGAATGTTAATGGACTAAACTCATGAATCAAAAGTCATAAAGTGTCAGACTAGATTAAAAAACAAGACCCAACAATATTCTGGGTCCAAGACACTCATCTCATACGCAAAGATATCCACAGACTGAAGGTGAAAGGGTGGGAGAAACAGATTATTCACATGGATCTTATAAACAAGCAGAGGTTTCTATTCTCATATCAGATAAAATGGATTTCAAGTCAAAATTAATCAGAAGAGTTAAAGAAGGTCACTTCATACTACTTAAAGGAATCATAGAACAACAAGAAATAACAATTGTAGATATTTATGACCCAAACAATGAATTATCTACATACATCAAATAAACTCTTCTTAATATCAAGAATCAAACAGACCACAACACAATAATACTGTATAACCTTAATATGCAACTCTCATCCTTCGATAGATATTCTAAACAAAACCTCAAATAAGCTATGGACTAAAATATATAATTAATACTTTAGACTTAACAGACTTATATAGAACATTTCATCCATCAGTGACTTAGTACACTTTCTTCTCCGTAGCACATGGAATATTTTCTAAAATAGACCATATCTTAGGCCACAAAACAAATCTTAATAAATACAAAAAAATAGAGATAACACCCTGCATTCTATCAGATCATAATGAAATAAAATTAGACATCTTTAATAAGATAAAAATTTGAAAACAGTATAATACCTACAGACTAAGTAACTGTTGAATGATGAATGGATGCCAGAAGAAATAGGGGGTGAAATAAAAAAAAATTGCTTAGAAGCAAATGAGAACAGAAATTTAACATGAAAATTTCTGTGATACTATGAAGATAGTTCTAAGAAGAAATTTCATAGAATTGAGCTCATTCATTAAAAAAAAAGAAAGATACCAGATAAATAATCAAACATTACATCTCAAGGCTCTAGAAAAAGAAGAACAAATCAACATCAAAATCAATAGAAGACAGAAAATAATGTCAGATCCAAAATCAATGATATTGAGATTAAAAAAAACAATTCAAAAAATCAACAAAAAGATTTTTTGAAATAATTAACAAAATCGATAAACTCTTAGCCAAGCTAACCAAGAGAAAGAGAGAAAAAAACCCTCAAATTATTAAAATCCATGATGAAAAAGAAAATATCACCACAGACACTACTGATTATAGAGGATAATCAGAGACTATTTTGAAAATGTAAACATCAATAAGCTAGAAAATCTTGATGACATTGACAAATTTCTAGAGATATATGACCTATCCGAATTGAGCCAGGAGGCTATAGAAAATTTAAACAGACCAATTTCAAGTAAGGAAATTGAAGGAAACAGAAAGCTTACCAACAAAGAAAAAGAGCAGGACTAGATGGATTCTTATCAGAGTTCTACCAGACTTTTAAAGAAGAACCAATACCAATTCTTCACAAAATTTTCCATGAAATATAAAAGGATGGAACTCTTCCAAACATATTCTGAGTCTGACACCAAAGCCAAAGATACATTAAAAAAAACTTCAGAACAATATCCTTGATGAACATAGATGCAAAAATTCTTAATAAAATATTGGCAAATCACATATTAAAACACATTAAAAAGATAGTGCACCATGATTGAGCTGGTTTCATTCCAGGAATGCAAGTTTAGTCAAACATATGGAAATCAATAAATGTAATTCATCACACAAATAGATGTAAAGACAAGAATCCCATGATGATCTCAATAGATGAAGAAAAAGCACTATCCATTTGTATTTAAAACACTAGAAAAAATAGGTATAGAAGGAACACACCTAAACATTGTAAAAGCTATAAATGAGAAACCCAAGGCCAATATCATTCTAACCAGAAGAAAATTGAAAGCATTTTCTCTAAAAACAGGAATAAGACAGTGATGCCCATTTTCACCACTTCTATAACATAGTCCTTAAAACTCTAGCCAGGACAACTAGGCAAAAGAAAAACATAAAGGGAGAAAATAGGAAATGAAGAACTCAAACTACTCAAATTTACCATTGACATGATCTTACATAAGAAAACTCAAAAACTCCACCAGAAAACTTATAGACTTATAAATGAATACAACAAATTAGCAGGATACCAAATAAATACCCAGAAATCAATTGTGTTCCTAACTCCAAAGATGAATTAGCTGAAAGAAAATTTACAAAAAAGATTCCATTCACAATAGCATCCCTCCCCCACCAAAATGAAATACTTGGTAACCAATCTAACAAAAGGATAAAGGACCTCTACAATGAAATGTACAGCACACTAAAGATGGAAATAGAGGATGGACAGACCTCCAGTGATCTTGGATAGGTAGATTTCATATTACCAAAATGGCCATGCTACCAAAAGCACTATACACTTTCAATAAAATTTCCATGAAAATTACAAAGATATTCTTTGTAGAAATAGAAAAAGTAGTTGTGAAATTTATTTGGAAAAATAAGAGACCCAGAATTGCCAAAGCAATATGGAGCAAGAAAAGTGAAGCAGGAAGCATTACAATCCCAGATCTTCAAATTATACTACAGGGCTATAGTAACAAACAGCATGCCATTGGCACCAAAACAGGGAAGACCAACAATGGAACCAAATAAAAGACACAGAGACAAACCCACATAAGTAGAGTTACAACGTACTTGATAAATGAGCCTGAAACGTACATTGGAGAAAGATAGTCTCCTCAACAAATGCTCATGGTAAAACTGGAAATTCACATGCAGTAGAATGAAGTTTAATCCTTCTCAACCTTCACAAAACTCAAAGTAAAACAAAGACTTAAAAATTAGACCAGAAATCTTGCACATACTAGAAGAAAATGTAGCCCCAACAGTCCAATATACTGGCTCATGAACCAACTTCCTTAACAAGAACATGAAGAGAAAACCAACAGAATGGGAAAAGGTCTCTGGTACCTGTACCTGAAATATAGCATTGATTTTGAGGGACATATGAAGAACTCAAAAAACTTAGCATTAAAACAACAACTAACCCAATCAATAAATGGGCAAAGGAACTGAACAGACACTTCTAAGAAGAAATATGAACAGTCAACAAATATATGAAAAAATTCAATATCTCTAGTGAGTAGAGAAATACAAATTAAAACTGCACTGAGATTTCATCTCACTCCAGTAAGAGTAGCAATTATCAAGTAAAAAAAGTTCAATTAACAGTAAATGTTGGCAAGGATATGGGGGAAAATGTACCCTCATACAATGCTGCAAATTGATGCAACCACTCAGGCAAGAAGTATGGAGATTACTCCAAAAACCTAGGAATGGAACCACCATTTGACCTAACTATCCCAGTCCTCAGCTTATATTAAAAATAATTAAAATCAGCATAGTACAGCAACATAGCCACATCAATGTTTATATCAGCTCCAAACACAATAGATAAGCTATGGAACCAACCTAGATACCCTTCAACAGATGAATAGATAAGGAAAATTTGGTATATATACACAATGGAATATTATTCAGACACAAAGAAGAATGACTTTATAACATTTGCTGATTAATAGATGGACCTGGAGAGTAAGGTACTAAGTGAAATAAGTCAGTTCCCCAAACACCAAAGATTGAATGTTTTCACTGATTGATGGAAGCTCACCCACAATAAGTGGGAAGAGTGGAAGACTATTCTTTAGATTAGACAAAGGGGAATAAAGGGAAGAGAACAGAATAGGAAAAGGAAAGACAGAAGAATGAATCCAAGACAGTTTTTCTCTGTACTTAAATAAATACACTACAGTGAATCCCACCATCCTGTACCTCCATATGAAAGGGTTCCTAACTAGAATAAGAAATAATATGTTTAGCCAATTTTATAAAATGAATTCTACTGTCTTGCATAAGTAAAAAGAACCAATAAAAAATAAAAAGGGTAGTCTGTTTTAACAAGATTCATACTTGGGCCCAATGGAGGCTGAGATACCCCATCCACAGTTACTTGTCTATGGCCAGGTGTGCCACAATTCTGCTTGGTACTGGGCATCACTGTGGAAGGACCAGCCCTAGGCTTCTGCTATAGTTTGGATGTGAGGTGTTCCCCAAAAGCTCATTTGTAAGACAATGCCAGAAGGTTCAGAGAAGAAATGATTAGGTTGTAAGAGTCTTAACCCAATCAGTGAATTAATCCCCTGGTAGGGATTAACTGAGTAGTAACTGAAGTAGTAGGGTGTGGCTGGAGGGGGTGGGCATTGGGCCATGGCTTGGGGGTATATATTTGTATCTGGCTAATGGAGGTCTCTTTCTATCTCTTCCCCCAAGCACAGAATAAGTCTGTATTGTGCTACTGCGATTGAGGAAGAGACAGTCTGACCCCACAATGTTGGGTCATGAACAGAGCCCACAGTCTGTTGAGCCTGCACATCACAGGGGCAAGATGCAGGCCAATGCTGCTATGGTCTGCCTGCTGCTATGGTATGCTGGTGGCCCAAGATTGATATAGTAAGCCAGCTCAAGATTATGCTAGCCAGAATAAAAGTCTATCTGACTGGGGCCATGGGTCTCTGCCTAGCATCAGAGTTGGTACTGAGGTTCCATCTATAGACATTGGCCTGGGGACATGGATTATTGAGGTACCAGGCCTAGCATTGAGTTCCAGGCAAAGTTCTGTATTTACTTCCCTGTCTCACTTTCCAGTGAATGGAGCCTTTCTTTGTGTCTTGCTGCCCAAGATTGTGGAAACTATGGTGGGGTTAATTCTATGGTCACCAGGCTATCACAGGTCCAGAGGCACTGGCCTGAAGGCAGAAATAGTGATTCTGCATAGTACTAGGTTTTACCATGGCAAACCTAGTACTGATTCTAAGCCTAAGAACTATACTTAAATTTCTTTTCCTCCCCCAAATCAATGGCATATCTCTCCAGAGAATACTGCTTACAGGCCACTCTTCTCTTCTAGCTTTGTTCAATAGTCTTTTCTTACTGGTATGTTAAAACCAGTTACCTTTGATTTTCTTAGCTCTTGTGACGGAAGTTCCTTGTGTGAATAGCTATTCAAATCGACGTTTCTGTGGTGAGATGATCGCTGGAAAGTTTTACTTTGCTACCATCTTGTTCTGCCTCCCAATATGTTCTGCCAACATATCTAGAGATGGAAATTGAATAAATGCTTTCTCTGAAGAGTTCCCCCAGCGTATTTCTGCCAGAATCATCGTTGGTGACTCAAAATAGGCATTGGAAAAGATTAACAAGTACCCTCCAGAAACTACTCCTCTGTCCATGAAACTAGGTTGACTCCAAATGTGTTTTCTGTTTAAGAAAGTAGAGAAGAAAACATCTTAAGAATTGATGACATTTTTACAGTGACACCAAGTCAGTTTGTTCATTAACTATACATGATGGAAATTATTTGTAAATGTACTGAGGGAGAATGTGTGCATTACCTAAATTGTTGTCTTAATATACAAGAGAATAAGCAGGGGCCTCAGGGCTTATCCATGCCAGTTAAGAGAGTCAGAACTCTGAAGAAGTTCAAACCCTGAGAAAAAGTTTCATCTCCTATATGTAGTAGAAAACCCCCATCAGCTCTCTTTTCTGTTCTCAGTTTTTACTATGAAAAAAAAAATAAATATATATTACTAAAAAACCCATATGCCAATATTTATACTCCTAGACAAGAACTAGTGATAAAAATCAGGATGACCCTCCTGAAATAACCAAAACAATGACAACAACAAAAAACAAATAGAACACACTTCCCATTGGAAAAGTTTCTGGACAAACTTACTATAAGGAAAATCCAGGGAAAGCCTGGGCAATCTCCTCAATTTTAGAGACAGAGCTGCAAGTCTGGACAACAAAATAAACCAGAGACCACAGGTTACAGAATCAGAGAGGAGAGAAAATGACACATAAAAATAAGCCTAGAGAGTTGCAAAGAGTTCCACTCACATACTCAATAGAATACTAATAAAAACATGTGTTTGAGGAAACAACCAAGTCTAGTGAAAAGTACACCTGAAATGATTAGAAATAATAGTGCCTGCCATTCACACAGAGCCCCAAACAGTGCCCATTTCAATAGCCAGAATGGAAAATCTCACAATACACATTGGAACTAAGAATATGCAGAATGGTCTACCTTCAGTAGCAGACCATAATAGGCCCTACATTCAGTATTGCTCTGATTTAGTCTTACACATCTTAAAACCAATATAAAAAGTATCTCATTGATCCCAAGTAAATGAAATGCATTTTAGAGCAAATCACAAAAATATTTGTATAAATATAAGAATATCTAACATGAAATATGTAGGTAAAATATGCAATAACTAGATTCTAATAAAAAATTGCTAGGCATGCATAAAAAAAGACAGGAAAATAGAAACCATATTTTGAGGTGAAGCAATCAATCAAAACTAAACCAGAACATGCTTAAATTTTAGAATTACTAGAATAGAATATTAAGAGTTATAATAAATCATATGTCATATGTTCAAAAGTTAAGAAAAATCTTAGAAGATACATCAAATATCATACTGAAGTTTTACAATAAAACCTTAAATGGGATAAAAAAATATACAGGACAGGATTAATGGCCAGTTGGGAAAAAAAAGGATTAGTAAATTTAAAGACATAGTAACAGTCCAATTGAAAAAAAAATTAGTAAATTTAAAGACATGGTAACAGAAATTCTCAAAATTGAAAAGTAGAGGGAAAAAAGAATAATAAGAAAAAAATAATAAAGCATCAGCTGACTGTGAGGCAACTTCCAGCAGCCCAATATATATTTAATTAAAGGCTTACAAAGACATAACAGGTTGGTGGATGGGAAAGCAAAAATAATTAAAAAAATAATAGCCAAAGTTTTCAAAGACTCATGAAAATGATAAACCCAGAGTTCCAAGTAGCTTAATGAATGTCAATCTGCAAGACCAATTATGATCAAATTCCAGCGACAAAGAAGAGAATATTAAAAGAGTCCAGAAGGAAACAAGACACATTAAACACAGAGCAAAAAATGTAAGTATGGCTACAGATTTGTCTTCAGTGTGAGAGGACAATGAATAAATGTCTTTGAAGTAAAGAAAAGAAAGAAAAAGAATAAAAAGAAAAATAGAGAGAAATGTGTCAGCCTATAAATCCATATCGAGCACAATTTTCTTTCAAACAAAACTTTTTTAGACATACAGAAGTTTAAAGGATTTACCACAGACTAGGAAGTACTTCAGGTAGAAGAAATATCATACAGGTTATGGTTTGGAGTGCCAGTGCTTCCCAAAGTCTCATGTTGAAAGCATGAATCCCAGTGAAGCAATGTTCAGTGGTGGGTCTTCTGGGAAGTGACTAGATCATAAGGGCTTTGGCCTCATTGGTGGATTTATCCACCAAAGTTTGAATAGACTATTGGGAGGTGCAGCACAGTTGGAGAAGGTAGGTGGGTGTACCTTAGGTGTATATTCTCTCCAGACCCTTCCTCTCTCTCCAGTTCCCAGCTGCCTGAGCTCAGCAACTATATTCTACCATGCCTTTCTGCCATGATTGTTTATCTCACGTTGGGCCCAGAACAATGGAATAGGTGGCCATGGGCTGAACTGTCAGAAACTGTGAGCCAAAATAAATCTTTCTGCTTCTAGATTGTTCTTGTCATGTATTTTAGTCAAAATAACAAGAAGTTGACTGACACAATAGACAACGGAAATATGGGATTTATACAATGGAAAAAAGAACACTATTAATGCTAGCTATATGAATTAATATAAAATTTTTATTACTTAAATATCTTTAAAAGATAATTTTAAACTGCTTAACAAAATAACAATAGAGAATATAGTTTATAATTTATGTAAAATTAAAATATTACTATAATAATGTAAAAGTCAGGAGAGGAGAAATGTAATTTTGCAATTGGAGGTTTCTTATACTATAGTTAAATTCCTATAATATCACTTGAAGGTAAACTGTGATATATTAAAGATATATCTTGTAAACACACATATAAAATAATAAAATGGAATAATCATGTTATAGCCAATAAGACAACACTAAAAATAGAAAAGAAATCCATTATTTCAAAAGAGATGAGATAAAAATGGAAAAGGGAACAAATAGTAGATGGGATAAGAAAAAACTAAGAGAAATTTATTAGATTTAACTCATATATATAATTAACTACATATTCTAATTATTCAAATTAAATATTCAAATTAAAAGGCAAAGATTGTCAGGATGAAAAAAAATCAAGATCCATTTATTTGGTACCTAGAAAAAATGTAATTTAAATATAAAACAAATAGCATAAAAATGAAGAATATAAAAATTTATGCCATCCTAATACTAAAAATAAGAGTAGAATAGCTGTATTGTTATCACCAAAGCAGATCTCCAAGCAAAGAATATTATCAGGGACAAATAAAATTATTTCCTAATAATCAAGTGAACTCATTGATATAACATAATATTCCTAAATATTTATCAAAGAGCTATGCTATAAAATATATGAATAAAAAAACTGCTATGTCTCCAAAGAGAAAAAGAAAACTTCACAGGTACCATAGTATATTTTAGTATACCTCTATTGATAATTTAAAGGACAAACAGGTAAAAAAATTAGTACAGACACAGATTTGAACAAGCCCATCCAAAACTTTATCTAATTGATTTTTATAGAACACTTATGAGAATACACATATTTTCCAATGCATAGGAAGCACTTATCAAGGTAGAAAATACTCTGGATAAAAAAATACATTGACAAATTTAAAATAATTCAAGTTACACAAAATATTTTTCTGATCACTATATCTTGAGTTAAAAATAAATTACAGAAGTAATGTCTAGATTCTAAAATTATACGGAAATGCAAAGGATTTAGAATTGCCAAAACTTTCAAGAGAAAAACAAAGTTGAAGGAATAATACTGCCTGTTTTATAAGAGTTGTTATAAAACTAAATAATCAAAACAAAGCAGTATTGGTGTAAGGTAGACATGCACATTAACAAAACAGAGAGTTGAGAAAATACATGTCTATATTATACAGATAAGTAATTTTCGACAAAGATACAAAAGCAATTCAGTGTAGAAAGAAAGCTATGAATGGGTCTCTACATGCAAAAAATAAAGAAGAAAAAGAACATGGATTCATATCTCACATCTTATGCAAAAATTGAATTAAAAGTGGACACTAATCCAAGATATAATACCACAAATTATAAAATTTCTAGAAGAAAACTGTTGTTTATATTTCTGTTTGTTCATTAGGTGAAGATTTTTTTAAGTTATGAAACCACATGCATTATCCATCAATAATTAATTTACATATCAGATTTCATCACAATATAAAACTTCTGTTCTCTGAAAGACCACATTAAGAGAATGAAAAGACAAACTGCAAAATATATTTGAGAAATATTTTCAAATCATATATTTGATGGACTTATATTCAAAAATATATAAAGAACTCTCAAACCTTAGTAAGAAAACAAAAGCCGGGGCTGGGGATGTGGCTCAAGCGGTAGCGCGCTCGCCTGGCATGCGTGCGGCCCGGGTTTGATCCTCAGCACCACATACAAAGATGTTGTGTCCGCCAAAAACTAAAAAATAAATATTAAAAAAAAATTCTCTCTCTCTCTCTCTCCCTCTATCACTCTCTCTTAAAAAAAAAAAAAGCCCAAGAACAAGGTAGGAAAAAGATACAAACAGGTATATTCTCCCTCAAAATATAAAGCTGGTTAATAATCATGTGAAACATTATTAATTAATCATTGGGGAATACAAATTAAAGCTACAATGTCTATTGAAATGGCTAAAATTATAGACTTGATAATATTGAGTGTTAGGAATGACATTGAAGAATGGGAATTCTTATATACTGCTGGTAAATGGGAATATAAGAACTGCATGATTATTTCAGAAAAGTTAAGACATTTTCTTCAAAGCATATAACTAAAATGTGAACAGTCACATGTATGTATTTTTCCTAAAAAAATTTAAGAAACCCACTTACCCATACATAGCAGGTTTATTTGAAATGAACAAAAACTGGAAATAATCCAAATGTCCACCAACAAATAAAAGAGACAAAGTATAATATCTACATATAATGGCATACTACACAACAATTAAAAAAGTGAGTATATTTTACAGCAACATGATAAATCTTAAAATTATGTTTAGTGACAGAAGCTGGACAAAAAGAATAGTATATGATATACAGTATGATTCTATTTATTTAAAAAAAAACCCAAACTGCAAATTAATCTTTTATGACAAAAGATCAGCATATTTTGGCTGGGGATGTGGCTCAAGCGGTAGCGCGCTCGCCTGTCATGCGTGTGGCCCAGGTTCGATCCTCAGCACCACATACCAACAAAGATGTTGTGTCCGCCGAGAACTAAAAAATAAATATTAAAAAAATTCTCTCTCTCTCTCTCTCTCTTAAAAAAAAAAGATCAGCATATGTCTGGGGAACATATGTTCATTATGTAGTACATGGATGTATACATGTGTCAAAATTTAACAAACTGCACACTTTAAATACATACAATTTGTTCAATTAACAAAACCTAAAACATTCCTCTCAGACACACAAGATTCTTTATCCCAAAGGACAAGTACCTGAACGCCACTATTATCAAATTACATTCCTTTAGTGCTTTTCATCATATAAAGCACATAGCTTACAAAATGTTCATACAATTTATTTAATCTTCATAACAAATCAAAGAGATTCTGTGCCCATAGTTGCCAACTCCCTCTCCCACTCTAAACCTCATAAATATACACAAAACTTGGAAATATGGTATTACTCCAAGAAGTGTCTTTAAAATTGGCATGCAATAGATCAAAACGAAGGTATATAAAATCTCCATATAGAGTATGAAATGTTTCCAGGTAGCAACACTTGGCTGCAATGTAAAATTATCAACCTGATTGAATTTGATAAGGAAAGAAAAGAGAATTTTGAAGGGATTTAGCCACCAAGAAACCTAGACAAAGGAACATCACTGAGGCTGTCTGTGTCCATTACCTATAAAGGCTATCCAGAAATGAAAGTGTCTAAACACTTGGCATATTCAGTCTTTATGGCATAAGTATCTTTGTTACAAGGATGGGTTCTCAGGTGTGAGTGTGCTGTAGAAAGTATTCTTCTAATAATATCTGGCTTCCTATGGACTCTGGCTTTGGAGGGAGTGTGCTGGCCAGAGGTCACCAGTGCCCTTGGGTAGTTCTCATGTTTTGTTTTAAATTAAGAATAGGAATTAAATTCAGTTTCTGCATGCATGGCTAATATGAAGCTCCCTTAAAAGACCCCGTAAGTCTCATATCCTCTTACTGAGCCTGCAAGATGGAGACTGAGATTTCTCTCTGTAACATGGCAACTCTCGTGGGGACCTACTTATGACATTGCAGACAATCTTTGCTATGAAACTATTGTTTATCTACTTTCCTCCTCTTTTATAATTTGTATGATTAGGTATTTTTATAAGCCATTTTTACAGATGAGGAAACTATGTCTTCTTGCTCAAGTTCACCAAACTTGTAAAGGATAAAGCTTAGGCTCCTACCCAACACTTCTGACTTCAAGATCAAACCTCTCTGTATTGCCTCCTGGAAATAAAATGTGGTCAACAGCAAGACACTTAACTTTGTGATATCTGCAAGATCTCTGTAGGTGATGGTGAAGAACTGACAGGGGTTGCTGAGTGGGTGATGGAACTGGGACAAGGAGAAAATATTTCTTAAAATAACATCTACCAAATGAGATGAAGACATTTGAGTTTTATATTGTCAGCCAAGATTCTTTCTAACTCTGTTAGCATCCATTGCCAACTTTCAGCCTCATGGTATTTATTTACTTGTTCAGTTGGTATATATCTGCTTTGATCCAGGAATAACATATGTGTATGTGCATGTTCTGTCTGCTCCATGTATGCACGTGGGTGTGATAAGGTGAACGTATGTAATTCTTTTTAGACGTTTTTGGCAATTGGAAATAATTTTACTTCAGCAGCCAACGCTGAGCTAGAATCTGACAAGAAATTACGCCATGCCTTACCAGCATGGAAAATTCTCAAGGGCTGGGATATTCAGGCTTAGTTTCGCAGCTAGTTCCATTACAGTTCATTATATGTGACTGGATGCCTCAGAGGGCCTGGAGAGCCATGCTTAAGGCATTCAGGAGATATCAGCCAGGATGGATGTAAAAAAGGAGGAAGTTTGTTTTTGAAAAACTGCTAAAACTGAGGTAATTAAAAATGACACAGCTCATCTGTTGTTGGATCAGTACGGTAGTGGGCTATTTCTGCATATTCCAAGATGACAGATTCACCTCAGGGTGTCTTCTTCCCAAATGGAAAAGTCAGAATTTATCTACCTTTCTAAATATTCTGCATAGATCTGCAATTAACTCAATGTGCAATGGGCTTGTATTTTCTAAGGAAGTGAGCATTTCCTTACAAAAATAAGGAAGACAAGTCTTTGGTGAAAGCAAAGAATAAAACCTCAGTGTATGTGGCATTCCAGTGGGATCAGAGTCTAAATTCCTTGAGAGCAAGAACTAAATACTTTTCATTTTTGTATCATAGAAGAGTAACTGGTACATAGCAAGTGCTTAATAAAGATTTGCATTATATCACTAAAGTATAATTTCAAAAAGAATGTTAACTTGTAATTTAGGATTGTAAAATATGTATTTCATGAATTTGTTTCATTACTGTTTATTTTATGCTACCTCCCTTCCAGCTAATGTGTATAGGAGCTGTTGAATTTACCATGCTAAGCTTGTTCTTGGTGGCTACATTTATTTATATGTAGAATTTTAAAATAAATATTTATATATTAATTAATATACATTCATTTCTATTGGACTTACAAAGTATTGGGTGAAGACCTGCAAATGAAAAAAGAAATCTGACCTAGAAGGCAGATTTGATAGGAACTAATTTCTGATTTATCTAGAAGATTATGTAACAGCTATTAAATAGCTGAATACATTTGTGTCTTTAATAACACAAAACTAAATTTTAAGATTTTTACTTTATTTCAAAATCTGTAAAATGAACAAATAAAAGTAGCCTCTTTATTCTTTTCAACTGTTTGGCCTAGATAATGCATATATTATTGTTTTTTCTCAGATACTTGTTATTCTTGTATTTATGCCATTTTCATAACATTTAAGCATCATGTTTACATTGATACTTTTAACAATTTTACAAGGTAAGTTGTTTTATCTAAATATTCATCATATTATATTTTGTATTCTTTAATTCAAGAATCTATCTGGGTGCTAAATAATTAAATTATACATATATATATATATAATATATTCATGTATATCACATCTATATAACCCATATAATCTCCTGGTATCTATATGTTCCTAATATTCTGTTATATTTTAAAATGTTTATAAATTACTGTTACTTGTGATTCTTTGAATAATGATCATATTAGAATTTATGAAAATATATGTGCTATAATTCACATATAAAGATATTCAATATTCACAATAAAATAATTGATCAGTAGCTATAAAGTTCTGAATGTGGGATTCTAGGGACATAGAATACCTTCCAGAGAATAAACTATCTTAAAAATCAGTAACTTATTTTTCTGAGACTTTGGAGACAAGAGAAAGTAGATATTTTTAGTCTGTACTTGGCAGAACTAACAGCTTTGGATATTTAGGTTTGTATTACCGAAAAGTAAAGGGCATGAATCAGGTGTTTCTATACATATACTTTCAGGTGGAAGCAACATATTTTCTAAAAATAATGGGCTGAAGGTTTTAACTTTTTCTCTGAATTAACCCATCAATCAATCATTTATCAACTATGTAGAAATCCATGTGCTAGGCATAAAGCAAAGCAAATAAACAGAAGGCATATTATCTGTCCTAGAGAGCTTATAGTTCATTTGGGAAAATGTGTTTATACAACAACCTTTTTACTTTTTATTTTTTTTGGACAACCCTGTAGAAGGTATGATGGTGAATATTTTGATGGTTATAAAAAAGATGAAAACAGACTTCCAATAGAGAGGCTCTCTGTTTACCAGGAGGAATAAATCTAGCATATCAACACATTGAATGGTAGGGCAGAATATGAAATATTTTATGAAGGAGAGCTAAATAAAGTGTTCTGAAAATCGAAAGGCAGAGAGATCACGTGATGTCAGAGGTTTCACTGAGCAGGTGGCCTTTCGAATACAGTTTGACAGACATAAAATTCCAATTGCTTTCCAGTCACCTTCAATATTTCTAAGACACCAAAGAGAGTTTGACACTCTCCCCATTTCTCTTAATAATCATAATTCCAGATGGCTTAGGAGAGAAGCCATGATTGAATATGACGTGTGCATGCATGTGTGCGTGGCACAGAGAAATGTGATCTTATAGCATATCTATAGACGCCATCTTCTTTTGAAATCTCTTCCCTGTCCATGACTTCAAAAAAGCACCTATCTCTCAGTGACCACTTATTTCTTTAGGCTAGACCTCTCCTCTGAGGTAATAGCCCCACAAAGCCAATGACCCATTTACCACTTTACTTTGTATAGTTTAGAGACATATCACACACTCAATGTGTTTCAAACTGAACTCTTGCTCCTTGCCCTAATCCTGTAGTGATAGACATTAGCACTCTTTCCAGATCTCTTATAAGATGGTTCTTCTATGCACCCTTGAAATTTTGTGTGGTCTCTACCTTATTCAATGGCATTTGCTATCATAAAAATTACCAACTTAGAAGTTATTCTTGATATCCTTTCTATCTACATTCCCCATGTCCAGTTGTTTGCAACTATTGGGAATTTTATTTCCCAGATATTTCTTGCACTTGGTTATTTCCATTTCCACTGATACTATTATCACTCAAGTTACTACTGCTTCTTTCTTACATTGCTGCTGTTTCCAGGTTTCTATAAGATGGTATCTTCAGGATTTGCAAATGGAGAACCATTGTCAATAATAATTCTTTGGAAATCCTAAAATCCTTCTTATTTTTTTAACACTTTAAGTGATCTTTTTTTGAGTGGGGGGAGGTTGTAATAATAATTTTAATAATATCTATAGGTATTTAACAATAATAAATGGTCATAATAAAAATAGTGCATAATTTTTTCTGTGTCAGGAATATGTTAAAATATTTGGAGTTGTACTGTAAAATTATATAAATAAATGAATGCTTTATTATTGTCATGAACCCCACATATTGTGAAAAGGGTATATATTTCAATAATATATAAACAATGATGTTTGAATAACAGAAAACATTAAATAAGCATTAATGTAAAATAAATGCCAAATAAAAATCATTTTAAAATTAAAGTATGAAACCATAAATATACAATAATTAAAGATTATTCTTGAGATGAAATTTAAAAACACACAAAGCATTAGTTGCTCTATATAATAACTGCCTTGGACTTTTTTCATGACCAATATTGCAGACATAGAAAATTATTTTACATTGCTCAATGGGAGTCATTTTGAGTGTGTGTGTGTGTGTGTGTGTGTGTATGTGTGTGTGTGTGTGTGTGTGTGTGAGAGAGAGAGAGAGACAGAGAGAGAGAGAAAGAGAGAGAGAGAGAGAGAGAGGTACTAGGGATTAAACTCATTGGTGTTCTGCCACTGATTTACATCTCCAAGAATTTTTATTTTATTTTTTAAGATTTTGAGACAGGGCCTCACTAAGTTGCTAAGACCAGCCTTGAACTTGCTGGTCTCCTACTCAGCCTCCTGAATAGAGGCCTGTGCCACCACGCCCAGCCGGTAGTTAAACTTTTTAAAAGTATATCCAGATCTATTTTCAAGTTACCAATAAGGTACATGATGTTCCTTATAAGCTCATTTATTTTTTATCAGTGAAACAGTGTTCTGCCCACTTGTACTGGTTTTTGTTTGGCTATGAAACCCATACTGATTTTGTTAATTCAAACTTCAGTTTCTGATTCTGCATTGAAATGTTCCAAAGCATCTTCCTCCTGTTCACTTTGCACTTCTGTTAATGAGTTCATATTGAACTCTATTCCATAGCAAATAGTCAAACACTAGAAAATGTCAGTAAAGCGTTTTTAGAAAGTATTCAAATAACATGACTTCAGATCTCCTAACAAGGTTAATAACATTATTCAGAATCACATTCTGCAATTTCTAATTTAAGGAATCTGCATGTAAAACTTGTTATGGAACATCACATATGATTCTGTATATCTACATTTATTAATAGTTTTTGTTTGTAAAACCAACTCACCCTTATTAGCAGACAGGGTCACATAAACATACTTATGATGCGACAAGAGCTACAAGCAAGCCAGACTCATTAGATCGTGGCCATTTCTCTCCTATGGATTCCTGTTCCAGCTTTAACAATGTCAACCCTCATCATGTACTTGGTTTGTCAGCATTTCCTGCTCTTACTTGTCATTTGATGCCAGTGGATTCCTTCAAACTAGCAATCTCTCTGTTGATCATTAAGCTTTATTCTCAGAGAAGAATCATATTTTCCTGTATTTCTAAACTTTTGACTGACTTTTCTTGAGATTTGGAAAAAATTCTGAGAATGCTAAAAGAAATTCTGATATGGAAATAATAATTCTTGTAACAGTCTCCCTATATCCATTCAGGCTCTCCTTCAGTCTTTTATCATAACATATTTAGAATCATTTTTGTTTGGCTATGAAACAATCATTGTCTAAAAAGGGGTGTTCCTCTTGCTTACATGTCCCTAATGGAATCCCCCTTGCTCTCAGGATAAAGACCACTCCTTAAAATGTTTTATATGGTATCTACAAAAATTTCTGATCTTATATTATGGTATTATTCTTTCTCTCAACTTTTGTGTTGCACTTAGTCATGCAAATCTCCTTTTAGTTTCATTTCTTCCTGACCACTGAGCCTTTGCACTTACTATTTCTGGCATCTGAAATCTTCCTCACTAGTCACCCTTCTGATGTCAGCTCAAATAAAATTTAACTTTTGCCTACCTCAATATATGTCTGACTTCTATAAATATTGTAAATATACTTTCTTGCAAAATATCTAGATCAATTAATACCTATATAATAATTTGCATATGGTTATTTGATTAATGTTTCTCTCTATATAAATATAAATATATATATACATATGTGTGTGTGTGTGTATGTGTGTGTGTGTGTGTGTGTATATATATATATATATATATATATATAGTAAGTTGTACAAGAACAAAACTATGTCTCCATTTGCTCTCCCAAATATCTGGGACATATAACAATATGCATAACACACAACTGTAATTTAAAAACATATGATGAATGAATGTTCATGAAGAAAATCATGGTTAACAAAAAAATCAGGATATTATAATATGTAGAATTTATGGTCCCTGTTAGTTATGATAAGAAAAAAGATGCCCTTAATCCATATTTAACTATATAATTAAGTATGTATTATGTACCAGGCATTGTGCTAATTGCTGGAATATAAGAGTGAATGAACCAACAACAGAAGTCCCTATCTCCACTGGAGCATATACATTCCCATGGGAGGAGAACTGCCTGTGCAAAATCAGTTAATTATACACAATATGCTAGATAGATATAAGACAAATAAATCAGGTAGGTGGAGAAAAATAAATGAGGTAGGTGGGCTAGCAGAGTTTTCAGGGGACAGAGACTGCATATTTATAAAGGTTGCCTAGAAATTTTCACTGAATTTGACAAGAGTGTAAAGACTTTAAAAAGGGAGAGAGTATGCTATATGGATGTCTGGGAGCAAGACTGAGGTGAGAAGATGTCTAACATGTTTAAGATTTATAAGAAAGTCAAGATGGTTGGAAAGGAATGCATGAGGAAGGTAGGAGAAGATAAATTCAGAGGTGATAGAGGAGGGATGAAGATAAATAATGCTTTGTAGGGAATATATTCCCAGTTCTTTGGTTTTTACTCTGAGATATGAAAACACTGGAGGATTTTGAGAAGTGTTCTGACATAACCTGACTTATATTTTAACATGATGGTTATGGCCACTAGTGGGTTAGGTTCAGAAGCAGAAGGATTAGGAGGCAATTACAGTAATGTCAGCAATAGTTCCCAGCTAATAGTGAAACAATCAGTATAGTAACAGAAGAGGTAAGAAACAGATACTGGATATAATTTGAAATTGAACCAATAGGATTTTCTTACAGACAGGATGTAGGCTATGAGAAAAAGAGAAAAATCAAGTGTGACTATGCTTTTATAGGTTAAATTCAATGGGCATATGAAGGTTCCATATATGCAGTATGGGTGCCAGGGTACATTGTAAAATTAAAGGTTTGTACTAGGGATGATCAGGATTATATTTAACACTTGTTAAATCCAAGATGCCTAGTATCATTCTAGTGAAGATATTGAATAGGCAATAGAATAAGTTTGACATTCAGGGACTAGAATGGGTCTGGAAATATTAATTTGGTAATTATCAGTATCAAGACTGTCTTTATAGCCATCAGATGGGATGATGGACCCAAGAGAGTGACTAACATTAGAAACTAAAGAGGTGCTAGGATTAAGACATGGGCATTTTAACCATAGGGATTGTATAGAAGAAAAGAGAATCATTGAAACAGTCTGAGTAGTGACAAAAGAAGTAGACAGAAAACCTAGAAAATACTTGAACATCTTAACAACACTGAAGGTCTTCAAATGGTCTAACTTTGAGAGCATGAGATTCTTTTTTTAAAAATCTTAGGTATTTGGCAAAAGAGCAGTCTTACATCAAGTACATAGGCTGCTTCTTGATCCCGGGTGATAGAAGCTTCAGTGCTGATGAAAGAATGGTACTACTTGAGTACACCAAGTTCCCATTTGACCCCTACTGACGGACTTGAAAAAGCAGGTGAGTCCTGAGAAAAGATTACACTTTTGTGAGATCTGTTGATCAAGGCTAGCTAAGAGGTCGCTTTATTTAATATGAAGTTGAAATAGGCATTTTTATGAAAGTAATAAAAATATTTACAGGAGAATTGTTGAACATTTATGCTTTTACTCAGTATTGTTTGGAAAATAGCACTTTCTTAGGTTAACCTTTTGTTTGAGGAATAAAGAAAGCAATTAGGCCATTGGGCCCTGAATAAAAACTTTCATGTGCACTGGCTGGTGACATCATACAACAATGATATATTAACATAATTTTCTACGATTTTCAGGTATTATTCTTTCAGATGCTTATTATATTAAAAAAGATAATAATCTATTTTGATCTCGATTTAAAATAAGAATGAGGTAAAGACTCTACCTTTTTTTGATTAAGGATACAACTCTGTATTTTTACAGGTGTATGCTGATGTTAGTTTATAGCTGTTACAAATGGGGCCAAAGATGGTTTAAAGTGTTGACTCTAATAGGCAGATACTGTACAGAGTCTACTGTTCAGGACTTTGAGGGACCTGTTGACAAACTAGGTTAACATCCTGACCATTATACTAATATTTGAATGATTCTAGGCAATTTACTTAATATCTATCAGCCTTGGTCTTCATTGATATGATACAATAACATCTGCTTCCAAATTTGTTTGAGGATTATAGATTTACACAAGATGTTATACGTGAAATCACTTAACACAAAAAAAGACACTCAATAAAGTTGAATATGTGTGGGGTGACATCTGTACACTCATGTGTTAAAAAATAACAAAGATAACCAATTTAAAATTTAGAGGACTTTACAATCAGAGGAACAGAAAAATTAAGGGGGTACATAATTGTTTGATTTTATAGCCAGTCACTTCCTGGAGTAGTGGAGAGAACTGAGTATGCAGGGAGTCAGTGAAGTTGGAAAATCAGAGGGGGCCTAGCCTCAGGCTTATGGAAACTCTATAGGGACTCCATCCCAAAGGAAACACTTCTAATTGGCAATAGGAAATGACAGTAATGACAGCTAACAGTTATAGATAAAGCCTACCTTCATTTGTTATCACCCCATTTCCTATGTGCTATTGTCCTCATTTCACAGATGATGACAGTCATACACAGTGTTTAAGTGATTTAGTCAAGGCCACACAGGAAAAAAAAAAAAAAACAGAGCTGGTTGTAAAATCTAGGAAGAGCTTACATTTTTATTTTTCTCTTTCAGAGTTTTATTTATTTATTTTTAGAGAAAGAATAGCAACAAGAAGAATGTGAAGTTGCAGCTTGACAACTGAATAGGCAGAATAGTCTAGAAATACATAAACATTCCTTGTAGAACAGTTATTGCAAATATCTTAAGATCACAAGGCCATCTTTAGCTGGCAGCAAAACAATAGCAAAAAAATAATAATTAGAAAAAGGACTACCGTAACCATCAAGGCCTGTATGATGATTAACACTTATTTGCCTCCTCCTGAGGAATACAGAAGTAAGAGGAAAGAGCTTAGATAGAGTAAATGAAAATGTATCTTATTCATGTGATTCAAAATCAAATGTTTGGAATCTAGAGCAAAAAAAAATCTGTAATTGAATTATTTTCAGCTTCCTAAAATTACACTTGCTCATTTTTATTTTCTCTTGTAGTCTTAGACACCTATAACATGAGGGCTTTTGACCAAATAATCTCTATGCTCCTTTTTAGTTCTTAAACTTCATAATTCTATTAACTTTTTTATTTAAGAAGAGGGGATGAGGGGAGAATTAAACTCTTAGTAGGAAATTTCTATTTCATTAGAATGATACGATAACATGTCCTTAACTCATAATTTCCCATATAAAAAGTTTTTTTTCTCTCTGCTTTGTGCTTAGCCTATCAGTAAAAAGAGATTTCAAAACATTCATTTCAGGCCACATGGAAGTGGAAGAATCAAAACATGTACTCTCAGAACCCTAATCTTAGATTGGAAAAATTCTCAAGCATATTTAAAATTAGAAACTATTAGTCAGCCTTTATTGCTGTGACAAAATACCTGGGAAAAATCAAATTAGTTTTCAGTCCATGAACCTTGGCATAAATGTTTTGGACCTTTGGCAAGATAGGTTATCATGGCAGGGAGTGTGAGGTGGAGAAGTGCTTATTTCATGACAGGGAGAAAGAGAGAGAGAGAGAGAGAGAGAGAGAGAGAGAGAGAGAGAGAAAGAGAGAGAGAGAGACAGACAGACACAGACAGAGACAGACAGACACAGACAGAGACACACAAGATATATCCTTCAAGGCATGTCCCTAACCTACCTACTTCCTACAACTTGGCCCTACCTCCTCAAGCCTCCATCACTTCCAAAAGCCCCACCAACTGTGGACTAAGCCCTCAACACATGAACTTTTGGGTGGACATTCCAGATCCAAATTATAACAAGAACCAATGAAAGTTTCTACATAATTGAAATCATTAAGCCTCATTATCTTAAATGGCTAATAAATCTGGCTATTCTAATGCTCAGTTTAGTGAGAGGCTCAGCTGACCATGTTGCAAAAATAATCAATACACCGACTACATGAAATCTGCAAATTAAAGAAAAGTTTGAACCAGGTATGGTGGCACAAGCTTATAATCCCAGTTACCTTAGAAGTGGATAAAGGAAGAATGAAACTTTGAGACCAGCCTTCACAACTTAATGAGACCTTGTTTCAAAATAAAAAACACTGAAAATTCAAGTCTGAAGTGTAGTTCAGTGGTGGATTGCCCTTGGATTCAATCTCCAGTACCACAATAAAAACAACTAAATTTAAAACTTGAGCTAATTTTCAATGGAGGTTTAAAATTACCTAAACATTTCAATAGCATTATCTAGATAAAACATGTCAAGGGAAAGTTCATAATAAAATGACTGGTCTTTGAGTCTTCTCAATTTTGTGCTGCTGTGTCAAAATATCTTATCCTTTATAGTATATGATTCCATCAAGTTACAGATGTTGAGAAAGAGACATAATATGTTCATTGGATTCCAGTTACTAGAGTAAGAGTGACATGTACAGTTGATGACATCACCAGGCTAATTAAGAACTCTTACTTATTAGAAGATGGGTACTTATTACAGCCTGAATATAGATTAATTAGATGCTGATTCAACTTTAATTAATAATTTTAATATGTCAAGTTTTCTAATTGAATTCTACTATATACTGCAAGAGGGACTTTGCAGATGGGTTTAGGTTAACAATCTTAAAATGGGAAGATTATACAGGATCATCCATGTTGGCCCAAAGTATTAGAGGAAGATAGAAGTATCACAGTAAGATAAGGAGCAGTCCAAGTGGTGTTAAAAGGTGTCCACTAGCCAAAGAAAGGGCGGGGGAGGGGGGGAGTCTATGGAAGCTGACAAAGACAAGGAGAATAGATTCTCCCCCAGATACTTCAGAAGGAATGCAGTCTGGCTCCATGGGGCATATTTCAGACTCCTGACCTATAAAACCTTAAGATGATAATTAGATGATGCATTAAGCTACTCAATTTGCAATAATTTGTTATAGCAGTAATAGTAAACTAATATACTGCCATCATGACTTCTATTGATTGTCGGAGACCAGCTCCATGAGGAGTCGGCGAAAGGAGGGTGGAGAAACAACACAGACACCAAAGTGAAGGTGCTGATCCCAATCTTTACTTGTGAAGTTGATCATATATACTTTTCATTTTGGCAGGCGCACAGTACTTTGTGGTTACAAAACAGGAATCATTATTCAAAGAAACAAAATATTACGTAGCTACAATTAGAATAGAAGAATGTATCTTGGCTTATGCATAAGCAAGCATTTGTACTTTCAGTTTGAGTTTTGCTTTGAGCTGTTTCTGCTTAGTTAACTTTTAATAATAGTTAGAAATGTCCCAAACTATTGGCCTATACCTTGACTATTCTTTCTTGACTTACTGACTGGAACTGGTGCCATGGTTACGGCAAGTGGTTGACTTGTTATTAATTTTAATCAAACAAGAGTAAGAGCACAAACCATTGTGCACAGGAACAAGAACAAGTTGCCCAGTACTAAGCACTAATCTGTCTTCTTAACATTAATTTTTCTTCTCTAGATTTTAATTTAATTTCTCAAAAACTTCCCTGACAGGAATACAGGGAGTTTTTCATTAGACATTAACAATTTACTCTCTACAGCTGAATCATTGCATTTAGAGCAAAAAGATCTATTCTTTAGAAGTAGTTGCATTAATTGGGAAAGTCATGTTTTTTCCTTCATACTTAATGGTCATATAAGAAGTCGCAACTATACTTATTAAAGGAATACAAAAACAA
Source organism: Spermophilus citellus (assembly GCF_964194105.1). Lineage (NCBI taxonomy): Eukaryota > Metazoa > Chordata > Mammalia > Rodentia > Sciuridae > Spermophilus > Spermophilus citellus. The sequence goes on from NC_138196.1 coordinate 31,772,379, forward strand.
ACCAGTCCATTCCCAGAAACATACTGCGCTCCTCCAGAGGATGGACGACTTGCGCCATCCATGCAAAAAGTCATAAATCTATAGGTTAGACAACCTCTGAAGTCCATGTAGTTCTAGATTATATATATATATATATATATATATATATATATGAATGATGTGTATTTTCTAGTTACATGTGATAAATTCTTGTCTTCACAGGTATCCCTTAATATGATGCTTTACTAATGGCCAAAATGAAGACAAAGCAACAGATTCCAATTATACCTCTGAGACAAAACCAGAAACTTACAATAAAATTGATTTATAGGGTTAATATTTTTATTCTTGTATATATTCTATAAAATTATTTAAAATAGTAATTTAACAAAGGTTTCAACATAAAAAAGGTGAGAGAGATAGAGATAGAGAGACATCACAAAGATTCTATCTGACATTATTTACAAATTAGAGAAACTCTGACCTAGTGTCAGATGCTACCAAATTACAGTATTAATTTAATATGTAAATGTATTTAAGAAAACCTCTGCTTTATTTTTAAAATACTGATTTTCTTGCCCCAAGACAAGTTAGTCACAAGCACTAGTATTCTTGATCCAGTGTTTAGGATTTGTTGGTGGACATAAGTTTTTTTAACAACCTAAGAAAACTGGAACCAAAGAGACATGTAACATGGTATGCATCCAAGGCAATATGAGAGAGAGAAAGATGAGTTGATTGAGGCAATTTCAATCTATATCATCCCTAAGCAAAATCTGAGTCATGATCTAATAAGGAAATTAACTTAGAAAAAAGTAGAGGATTATGTTAAATTCACAGAAGGAAAAATAATCTATGTGCAGTCTTAGTATAATCATTTGATGAGCTCTCCACATTTCAAAATATCAGAAAATTTAGAGCTTGTTCTTATGGCAACATTTAGCTGACATGACTGATTTTGATACTGTCTTATACTTAGCTTGCATATGAAGGCATTTTCCTTACTTACCTTCAGGGATATCAGAAGAAGGTTCAGAAAAGAACTAATTGGCAAACATTCTGAGAGATGCTTGCAGGAATATATAAATTGTAGTGTTTTATAATGCCTTACACAATGCTGAAATAATTGAGAATATCATGGCAAGGAGCTAAATCTCAGTGGAGCCTTTTAAATATTTTTTTACATCTTAGGATTTCAGCCCATGTGGAAAAGTGGATTCCATTTCCTAAAGAGAATATAATAACTGTGTGAATATTAGAACAGAGTTGCTTGTGTAGCTCAGCTGGTTTTTCCTAGAACTTATTACTGTACAAATCGAAAATGATTGTATGCCCTTTACAAAAACATTGTGTTGTTCTGATGTAGCATCTTCCATTAAATGTGTGGGGTTATAAAGTTCATTTCCATGGGTTAACAGTTGTTTATAAAGCACGAATTTATAAAGTACATGTTGCATAATTGCAAAGGGGCAAAAGAGTAAAAAAAAAAAAGGAAATGAATATGGTTTCTTAAGGATCTATTTAGGCAAGCAAGACACAATATAGGAGTGAGGTGGAGGAAAATGGACAGAGATGGTATATAATAATGTAATCTGGGCTGTGACAATAAGGGCTAAGGAAATTCAAAGTGAGAAATACTGGTGTAAGGCTCAGAGGCTTCCAAGGAGACTAGTCTTGATTAGCGAGGCTGTGGGAGTTAACTGAGAATTTGTATGCTCTGAGGATAGAAAGAGAGCATTCCCAAAAGATGAGGATGCTTTCATCTTTTTAATAAATGATGGGCATTTATTAAATGATGGCTAATGTGTCAAAAATAGTCCAGATACTAACAATAAAACAATAAAAAATCCTTTCTTCATAGTTATAAAAATAAATAAAATAGTTTGCTATATTATGACAATTGCTATGAAGGAAACAAAATTGAAGAGAGATGCCTTGGAACAACTTTAAATAATGTAACTAGGGTAGGTCTCACTTAGAACATGGCACTGGTGTCAGATCTGAAAGAAGGGATGGAAAACATGGAGAACTAAGAGCATGGTATTAGGCAGCAGGATAAGGTGGTGAGGTAAAACCAGCCCAGTATGACTGAACTCGAGTGGCAGAGAAATAATGCTGGAGTAGGATGAGCAAAAGGGAGAATTATAGGGGATGGGTCAGTGAAGAGGTAAAGCCAGACAGTGCAGGACAACCTGCATCACTTTAAGGGCCAAGACTCTTTGTCTGAGTGAAACAGAGAGCACCGGGGAATTAAAGCAGAAAAGTGATATGAATTGGTTTATGTTTAACAGGATCACTGCACAATGTGCTAACTATTAATAGACTATATGAGGCAAGAGTGGAAGGGCACCACAGGTGGGCAATTAGAAAGTTGCTGTAGTAATTCAGGAGACGGAAAGTGGTGGCTTGGACCACAGTGATACTTGTGGAGTTTGTGAAAAGTGGTCAATATGTTTATTTTGTAGACAGAACTAACAGATTTGCTGAGCTATTAAAAGTGTAGAGAGAAAGAGAAAGGGATGCAGGGAGGAAGGGGGGGGAGAAAAAAAAAACTGTGAGAAGGATAGAGAAGATGAAAGAAAATGAATTCTGGTCAACTGGTAAGGTGGAATTGCCAGTCAAAAGACTAAGACTATAGGAACAGTTTGAAGTGAAAATAACAAATGCTTAGTTTTGGGCATGCTAAGTTGATGATACTTATTAGATGTTCAAGTGAAGATATGATTGGTATGTGTCTAGAGTTGAGGGGAAGAATTACATGAGGGAGATACAAATTTGGCGATTATAAGTACACATTGTATTTAAAGACTTGGAATTGCATAACGTCATCAAAGAACTGAAAAGAACTGAGTGCATAAAAAGGGGTTTGGCTATGAATTCTAGAACCCTTTATTGTACCTTAGTACCCTTTATTGCTAGCAGTCAATGCAACCAGCAGGAGACAGGTGAGTAACTGGTCAGATAGGCACGTCTGCACTCTAGCACTGATTCTGGAAAATTCACATCCACAGTGGTGAAACATATGAGTCCTGTGGAGAGCATTCTAAGTGAAAAATTTAGAAGGTCCCTGAGACCCATGTATCCAGTAGAGATGAGCATTTGCCCAGCAACAGGAGATGTGGATCTAATTCCAAATACCTCCAGAAAAAAATTCCAAAGGATAGAGAACTAAATCCCAGTTGCTGGAACTTCCCATTTAGAACTCTGCATCATTGCTGCTCTGGGAGTGCAGTGACCTAGTCCATGCAGACAAAATTCAGCACTCCCCAGTCTATCCTACCCTATCCTGTGAGACAGGAAACTGAGAGCTACCACAACCAACTGAGATTCCAAGCCATACTGACAGGCAGGCAGCTTGATGAGAAACACAGAGGTTGGATTTAATGACCCAAAGCCCTTGATCCAAAGACAAGTGCAAAGAACTGTATGACAGCATAAGCAATGGACATTTCATCTTGCCAACAGTTTTGACCACCTCACGAGAAACAAGTCCTTTATTTTCCATGAAGATTTTTTCTTTTTTCCCCCCTATTTTTATTCTGTTTATGTATGAGTGTGTGTGTGCAAGTGTGTGTGCGCATGTGCGTGTTTTCTTGGTACACTGACAGGTTCCAAAATGATCATACATACATATATTCATATAATTTTTCTTACATCTTAATGATTTTTTTCTTTACCCATTTGTTATTTAGTCTTGTTTTGACTTTGGAGGGGTACAATTTTTATGTGGGTTTCTTCTGGTTTGATTTTTTATTTGTTATTACCTTTATTTTTATTTCTCTTTTGTCTTTACTTTATTTCCCCTCTAATAGCCAAGTTCTCTTGTTCCCTCTTCCTCTCTAATTACTTTTATTTATGTTTTCTTCCTCCTACTTCATAGCTGTCACTTGCTTCCTTTCTCCTGTTCCCTTCTGTTCACTTTTTAAATATTTCAAACTTTCTTTTGGTTTTCTACCTCATTTTCTCTTAAGGAACTATACTTTTAATATCTGTTAAGAACTATTTATTTAATATAATTCCTAACCCTATTATTCACATTTTGGTGGTTATTAATATGGTGGGTGATACAGTTGACACCTGGTGTTTAATGCTAGATCTAGTTCATGACTATTTATTATTGGAGGTGAGGTTACATGCTGAACCTACCATTCCTCTTAAGTGGCAAGCAGTATTATAGATGTCATAATAGGCTCTGGACATTTATTTTAAGGCTATATATTGGTTGCTAACATTATTGCTGTTCCTTTCTCCTTTGTTTCTAAGGGGGGGCTGAGAAGTGATTAAGATAATACAAGTTCACTGGATAGAGGTACTGCTGCTAAATTATGATTACAATTCAGTTAAACCACAGCAAGCCTCACTTCATACACAAACTTGCCCACTGGAACTCCAAAATTACTTCAATGTATAGAATATAGGAGGCAAAAAACCCCAAACCAATGACCATGCCACAGAAGAATGGTCAGAGTGCAATCTGAGGTCCCACTCCTGGCATCTGCTCAGACAGCAAAAACAGAGAACTTACAAGAACAAAAGGATAACTACATACGTATTAAAAAAGAAGAGAATCCATCTCAACAGATGCACAAATCCAAGACTTCTGAAAACATGTGGAAATAAGCAAATATATTTCCTTCCCCCTATCAAAATTTATAATCCCCCAACAAAGGAAACCACAGATAGAGAAGTGGATGAAATGCCAGAGGAAGACCACAGAAACTGATTACTAAAATGCTAAAATTACAAAAATGAGAGCTACCACAACCAACTTAGTTCAGTGAGCTAAAATAAGAACTAAGGAATGTATTAAGATAGTAAAAGCAGAAGGTGAAAGACTATTTCCATAAAGAAATAGAGATACTGAAAGGAAACCAATCAGAACTGGAAATGAAAGACACAATGAATCAAATAAAGAATTCATTTTTACGTATCACCAACATATTAAATCATATAGAAAATAGAACATCAGGGTATATGAACTTGTAATATGTAATATGTAATAAAGGAAAAAACAATTAAAGACCATGATCAGAATATATAAGAACTCCACCAAATCTGAGAGTCACTGAGATAGAAGAAAAATGGTGATACAGACTAATGATATCAAGAAACTTTTCAGTGAAATAATAGCAAAAAAATTTCCAACCTTAGAAATGAGGTAGACACCCACATACAGGACTCAAATGGAAACCCAAATAAACAAGATCAAAAAAGGTCCTCTTCATAAGCAAAATGCTTAACAAAGAAAATAAGAAAAAAGAATGATATGATCATCTGAATAAATACAGCAAAAATCTTTGACAAAATCCAGCACTTATTGATGTCAAAAATGTTGGAGAAATCAGAGATAGAAAGAGCTTACCTCAGCATTATAATGGCTATATGTGATAAACCCAAAGCCAACTAAATGGAGAAAAACTGAAAGCATTTCCTCTAAAACCAGGGACAAGAGGATAACATCTACTCTCACCACACTTTTTATTTCCCTTAATTTTTAAATTTGTTTTAATTAGTTATACATGACAGTAGAATGCATTTATGCACTACTCTTATTCAATATTGTTCTTGAAATTCTAGTCACAGCAATCAGGCAAGAGAAGGAAATTAAAGGAATACAAATAGGAAAAGAAGTCTAATTATCTGTTTGCTGATGACATAATCCTATATCCAGAAGACCTAAAAAATTCTACCAGAAGACTTATAGAACTGATAAGCAAATTCACTGAAGTAGCATTATGCAAGATCAACATTCATAAATCAATAGATTTCCTATAGTCCAATAAGGGTTTGCTGAGAAAGAAATCAGGAAAACTATCTCATTCAAAATAACCTCAAAAAATAAATTAAAATACTTGGGAATAAATCTACACAAGGAAGTGAAAGATCTCTACAATTAAGAAAGAAATTGAAGAAGATCTTAAAGATGGAAAGCCCCTCCCCTCCCCATGTTCTTGGACAGGCAGGATTAACACTGTCCACCTGCTGAGCCCTCAACTGACCTTATTTAAATCTCATGAGAGATGCTGCACCATAACCACTGAAATTTATATTCTAAAGAAACTACGAGATAATAAATATTTGCTATGTTATGCCACAAAGTTTTGGAGAAAAATATTATATAGCAATAGATAAACAATAACCAAATCTCATCACATCCAGGTCAATCACTGGATCCCTAAATTCTCCTTTCTGGTTCAAGTGGCAGGAAAATGGGGCAGAACTATCCCTCATACTTCCATGTGGCTTTCTTCTTCTGTTCATGGGAAGTCTTATCCTCTGCCACCCTCTGTATGCTATGTACAGTCAATAGTGATATTCTCTAATTGAGTATTAATTCTCATTGTGCTGAGCTGGAGAAAGCATCCTCCTCCTCACCCATGCTACAGTCTGACATTATGGTCATGAGAAGAAATGTTTTTACATTTTTAATTTCTATAACCAGGTCTCTAAGAATGTCCTTCTTTTATTTGCCTGCTGTATGTTTCAGCACCTTCTTTTTTAGGGTGATGACAGTTTGTTCCTTAAGGGCAAGGCTCAAACACAATGTGAGAGACAACACACTCTGAAGCACTCAACCTCTTCTCTTCCCTCTGACTGTCCAAATTAGGTACTGGATGCCACTCTTTCAGAAAAATATGTCTTACCTTTAAGCTTAATATGTTTATAATAATTCAGCCATGATATCGAAGATAGTCTTAAAGTTTAAGAACTTAGTAAACAAGTGTGATATGGTCTAAACTATCTTGCTAGATGATTTATCTATAAGGTAGATAAGGTTTAGTGTTGTTATAAAGTTATTTTTTTATTGTTGGTTGTTCAAAACATTACATAGTTCTTAATATATCATATTTCACAGTTTGATTCAAGTGGGTTATGAACTCCCATTTTTACCCCGTATACAGATTGCTGTATCACATCAGTTACACTTCCATTGATTTACATATTGCCATTCTAGTGTCTGATGTATTCTGCTGTCTATCCTATTCTCTACTATCCCCCCTCCCCTCCCCTCCCCTCCCCTCTTCTCTCTCTACCCCCTCTACTGTAAATCATTTCTTCCACTTGTATTATTCTTCTCTTACCCCTCATTTCCTCTTATATGTAATTTTGTATAACCCTGAGGATCACCTTCCATTTCCATGCAATTTCCCTTCTCTCTCCCTTTCCCTCCCACCTCTCATCCCTGTTTAATGTTGATCTTCTTCTCAAGCTCTTCATCCCTACCCTGTCCTTGGTTACTCCCCTTATATCAAAGAAGTAATTTGGCATTTGTTTTTTAAGGATTGGCTAGCTTCACTTAACATAATCTGCTCTAATGCCATCCATTTCCCTCCAAATTCTATGATTTTGTCATTTTTTAATGCAGAGTAATACTCCATTGTGTATAAATGCCACATTTTTTTATTAGACAATAAGATAACAAATAACCCAATCAACAAATGGGCCAAGGACCTGAACAGACACTTCTCAGAGGAGGACATACAATCAATCAATAAGTACATGAAAAATGCTCACCATCGCTAGCAGTCAGAGAAATGCAAATCAAAACCACCCTGAGATACCATCTCACTCCAGTAAGACTGACAGCCATTATGAAGTCCAAGGACAACAAGTGCTGGAGAGGATTCGGGGAAAAGGGTACACTTGTTCATTGTTGGTGGGACTGCAAATTGGTGCAGCCAATTTGGAAAGCAGTATGGAGATTTCTTGGAAAGCTGGGAATGGAACCACCATTTGACCCAGCTATTCCCCTTCTCGGACTATTCCCTAAAGACCTAATAAGAGCATGCTACAGGGACACTGCTACATCGATGTTCATAGCAGCACAATTCACAATAGCAAGATTGTGGAACCAACCTAGATGCCCTTCAATAGACAAATGGTTATAAAGTTATTCATAATAAAATCTCCTTCCTCAATAGAAACTGCCCTGAGAGATCAGTAGGCCAATGGGTACCCAGAGTGTCACAGTATCTTTGACACAATCTCTAAGCAGTGTGAACACAATAGTGTTTCCCAGGCCAAATGATTAAAAGTGATTCCTGACACATGCTGCTTTACTTCGGGCCATTTGACTTTGCCAGGCTGACCACCAAAGTTTATTCTAGAGGCTAAAATTCAGTCATGAACAATCACCCACAGGGGATGCACAGGCATCTCTGAGGGGCTTGGCAGGAGAAGACTACTCCATAGGGATGGTCAATACTGTACTATGACTAAACTTTCTATAAGACAGGATCTAATTTTATTAGTTAATTCTGAGACATAGAGAAGGATAGATGATAGAATGCCAAAGAAAGGCACGATTCAGAAAGAGAGTCTGAGGACTAAAGGAATATGCTGCAGAGCATTTGGTAACTTCAGAGTAAAAGTGGAGCTGGGAACAGAGTCAGGAGAGAGACAGAGGGAGCTCTGTGGAGAGATGGTATATCAGAGTGTCACAAAGTTCCAATTCTCCATGATGCTTTCTGGCACCACAGATGAGAATGACTGCCCTCCTTCCTTCCTTCCCTTGTGGCTTTATACTAACTCTTATCACCAGAGATAAGCTGAGTGTTTAATTATTTTAGATGACATGAATCAAACACAGCAAGCAAAGTTAAATTTTTCTTAGGGCCAGTCAACCTCATTATATCTACAGTTGGTCTTCCCAAGTGCTACCCTGGGTTCTCGTTAAAATGACCCATCACTGGACGTGGTGCATGCCTGTACTCCCAGTCACTCAGGAGGCTGAGGCAGAAGGATAACAAGTTCAAGATCAGCCTGAGAAACTTGATGAAACCCAATTCTAAAATAAAAAGGTCTGGGTATATATCTCAATGATAGTATCCCAGAGTTCAATCCTCAGTATCAAAACAAACAAACAACCAACAAATAAACAAATAAATAAAACAACAATAACAGCTAAAAAAAAAAAAAACAACCCTGTGTGGCCAAATTTCCCTATCTCTATGTCCTAATATAGATGATCCTCAAATTTCAATGGGAGTATATTCTGATACATCCATGGTAAACTGAAAATATCATTGTTTAAAATGCACTTAATTTATTTAATGACATCATAGCCCAACCTAGCCTACCTTAAACATGTTTAGAACACTTATATCAGGCTATTGTTGGACATTATGCATGAGAGCATCATATTGTATATTGCTAGTGTGGTAAAAGATCAAAATTCAAAGTATAGTTTATGTTAAATGCATATCATTTTCACAGTACTGGATTAAAAAAACATAAATTGAACCATTGTAAATGGGGGAGTATATAGTTATAATGGCTTCCATGTATTCATCAAGGCTTTGTTTTTAACAGATATCATTTCCAATCCTTATACTGACTTGAGAGTCTTATTCACTGAACTGACAAATACTTCATTTTGAAATTGATAGCCCCATTTAAAAATAAATTAAAGCTCAAAATAACTTTGATCTAACTCAAGGTCACACAGCTAATGATTTTTAGAGCTGGCATTAAAACCAAGCATTATTTATCTCCAAAGATCCATCCACTAAACCCAAGTACAAAGATGACAGTTTTTTTCCAAAATACAAAGATGACAGATTTTATCATTCAACTAGTATGTTCTGAACAACTATAAGCTTTCTACAAAGGGATTTCCACTGGGTCTATTATTTGTTACTTAAGGTTTGGAAGTACATCACCTAAGAAGGAACAATAAGATTTGGAGGCTTTACCTTGGAAATACTAAATTTCTAAGCTAGTACACAGAAAGAGGGGAGAAAAGATTTTGTCCACTGAGTAGGATAGAAGACAAGTGGCGGGGACTGGGGAGGTAAATAGGACAAATGGGAGTATATGTTAAAGGCCATCAGATGCTGACAACTGCTTTGATTAAATACAGAAAGTGATAGAGTTATTTTATTCCAAACCAGGAAGGAGAAAACTGGTAATTAGAACATAGGGGTGGTCTGGGGAGAGGCACAGCAACTGCCAATTAATTCATTTGCTCAGGGAATAAGGGACCACTGGTGAGTTCCGAGCTCTAAGGAGGTCTGCTATATTGCAAAGAGACAATTTTAAGGTGTAGAGTTGAAGAATAACCCCACTCATCCTTTAATACTGTTTCATAAATCTCTTTGGTCTCCAGCCTTCCCTGGGTGATCTAGTATCATACAAATGCACTGAATCTCTTCTGTGACCTGTTTCTGAATTGTTAACACTGGAATGCTCAAATTAAGCCAGTGACACAGAAGGAATATTCTCAAAACCAGAGTCAAAAAGTAAAGCTACAATTCTCATTGTTTTCTTCTCTTTCATCCAGAACTCTGGAATACATACTAAATAATAACTATGCAAGAAATTACCAGCATGAGTCAGCCTTATTACAGATGAACAGTTCATCACTAATGTATTTAACTCAAGTTCTTCGTGTTCTAATGAATTAACTGCACTTAAGTGGCCTGCAGCTGAGAACTTGTTGGGGGAAAATAGCTTGGATACAAATCCCATCTGTAATCACCCTTTGAAAACACTTAATACTTATGCAATATTTAAATCAGAGCAGGGAGGAAGAGCAGGAAGAAAAGATTAACATTAAACAGAGACATGAGATGGGAGGGAAAGGGAGAGAAAAGGGAAATTGCATGGAAATGAAGGGAGACCCTCATTGCTATACAAAATTACATATAAGAGGTTGTGAGGGGAATGGGAAAATAAACAAGGAGAGAAATGAATTACAGTAGATGGGGTAGAGAGAGAAGATGGGAGGGGAGAGGAGGGGGGATAGTAGGGGATAGGAAAGGTAGCAGAATACAACAATTACTAATAGGGCATTATGTAAAATTGTGGATGTGTAAACGACTTGATTCTGCAATCTGCATTTGGGGTAAAATTGGGGGTTCATAACCCACTTCAATCTAATGTATGAAATATGATATGTCAAGAGCTTTGTAATGTTGTGAACAACCAATAAAAAAAATAAAAAAGAAAAGAAAAGAAAAATAAGGTATATTGGGGCTGAAGATGTAGCTCAATAGTAGAGTACTTACCTAGCAGTACAAGGCACTGGGTTCAATGCCCAGCACCATAAAAATAAATAAATAAATAAATAAATAAATTCGCTTTAAAAAAGGCTAGGGAGGTCTGGGGCTATAGCTCAGGGGCAGAGTGCTTGCCTCACACGCATCAAGCACTGGGTTGGATCCTCAGTACCACATAAAAATAAGTAATAAAGGCATGCTGTCCATACCCAACTACCAAAAAAAAAAAAAAAAAAAAAAAAAGGCTGGGGATATGATTCAGTGGTAGAGTGGTAGACTGCCCCTGGGTTCAATTCCTAGTACCAAAAAGAAAAATTAAAAAATCGAAAAAAAAATAAATAAATAAAAATAAATCAAGGGTTATTTTCAATTCCACTGTCAAACATCTTAAAGGAATATAAACAACTTGTGGTTTTCTAATATGTGGCAATATGTAATGCATGCAGATGACCATTAGGGATAAATAAAAATTAACATGAATGGGCTCTTAAACTGGAATCCATTTCCCCTTTAGACTATGAATGCTGTAGTCCTATGCAGCTTAATTACTTTGCCTGAGAAATTTCCAGCTGATGACTGTATCTACAAGACACAGAATCACATTGTAGATCAGCTCCAAATCCTGTAAAGTCAAACAATCATTATTTGATTTATCCATTGTTTGGAGAAAGGAGATACATGTGTCTAAATTGATTCTTTGGAGTTAATATCCGAAGTGTCATAAGATCATTTAATGTGCAGTTCATCATGTAGTGATTTGAACAGCATCGGTGAGACTCATGTCACTTCACTGAAGAAGATCCTATAAATAAACACTGCTTAAAGCACTTTGCTTATGAGCTGCTATATTGGAAATTTCTAGAGAAAGCCAGAAACTCTCTAAGAAACCACAGCAGCTTCCTTTGGTCAGCAAGCACAGATATAGAGTTCTTACTTGCACTATTCTGTTTTAAGAGGGCTCAGCCAGGCTGTACTTGAGCATGAAAGGACTCACTGTCAATAACTCTGAAGTGTTAATAAGACATAGAAACATAGATGCTATTCAAAACTGGCCAGGACCTTAACAGAACATTTTACCATTTTAATTTCAGTGTGTTAAAAGAGGTGTCTGGAAAATGGATGTAGTCCAGAGAGGAAAACAAGAGAAATGATTAAAGGGTAGGGAAAATAACAGTTTGTAGAAAAGTCTAAAGGGATTTGGATTTTTCTATTCTAAAGAAAATTGGAGCTACATTGTTCTTTAAAAGTCATTTTCCATTTAGTGAAAAACTATTCTAAAGTTAAATTGAGAATTAGTACTTGGAGATAGCACTATATATATATACACACATGCATATATATGCATATGTATTTATATATAGATATAGAACAAGGGAGATGTGTTCTCTAGTCTAAAACTTTGTAAAGGCAGGAAAATGCCACTGATGGTGGTAAAGATGTATTTTTCCCAATTGTACTCTGAAAATCAGTGATCTCAGAGGCAGGACTGGCGATTACTGAGTCATTTCCACAGTTAATGTTTGGTCTTATTTTGGACTCGCTGTCTCTCCCCAGGCACTTATTCCTATTTCCTACTAGAGTCTTCTTAGCAATGAAAATTTTTTTCCTAATCCTATCTCAGGAATTTTTCTTTTGCTACTAGTTCTTCATTTACGTAATATATTGTATTTAAATCACCTCATGTACCTCTATAAAGATGATCCTTTGAAATTCTGCCTATCTACTTTTGTTCAGTCCAAATCATATATATCTGAACACCAAACTCCTGCATTTTACAAACTGCAGACAAAAGTAGTACTTTTTCTTTGAGAGAGAGAGAGAGAGAGAGAGAGAGAGAGAGAGAGAGAAAGATAATTTTTAAATATTTTTTAGTTTTTGGCGGACACAACATCTTTATTTTATTTTTATGTGGTGCTGAGGATCCAAACCAGTGCCCTGCAATGCCAGGCGAGCGCGTTACCGCTTGAGCTACATCCCCAACCCAAAAAGTAGTACTTTTAACTTGTTGGTCCACTAAATCTCCTTTCTGCCTACTCTTGCCATAGAGATAGATACACAGGCTATAAAAGTATTAGTGATTAATTCTGACTACCCTACATTAATTGAATTCTCACCTAGGTAAAGGTCTTTGACAAAGTCATTATAATGTGATTAGGCAAATAACTTTTGTAAGTGGAAAGAGAAGGCTTTGATTTATCTCTGATTCAAAGATGCATCAAGATCACTCTGAATAAAAATATCCATCTGTGTCCACATATATAAAACATTTGTTGAATTAATGAATGGGCTGTGATTTTAAAATAGTGTCTTTAATACACAAATTACTCTCAAGCAATATACAGTGATGAAATGTTCATATTGGCTGTTGTCCTGATTTTTACTTTTTCTGCATGACTCCCCAGACTATTTTCAGTCCAATAAAGATCGTTTTTAACATCTTCAATTGATGATCAACTCCATCTTTCCTCTTCCCATAACCATGAGCCACAGTAGAAAATAAAATGGATACCATTGAAAAAAATCACTGTATATCAAGAGCTCAAGCATGATTCTTTTTTTTTTTTTAGATGAACATCTGGTCCTGTTCTATTTTGCTTTTTTTTTCCAGCTTCTTTTTTTTTATTGGTTGTTCACAACATTACAAAGCTCTTGACATATCATATTTCATACATTAGATTCTTTAAATAATGAATCAAAGACTCCACTATATTCCTATAGCCTATTGAATCACCACATACTTTAAAGTGCTCTGTGGTGTGTTTAACAAATGTTTATCCATGCCCAAGTGTATAATTACTAATTTAGTCTGAAACCCCACTTAGTAATTTCAGAAGGTTTTGCATTCTGGTTCCAAAGTAAACTTTTAGAAGAAAACTGAAATACTAAGTGATTTTTTGAGTAGAATTGATATGAATCCATACATTATTAAATGTTCTTATTCTTCAACAGTTAATGTTTTCTTCCTTCATGGCTATTAATTTCTGTATTAAAGCAAACAGACATTAAGACTTTACTTGCTTGTTTATAATGAAAGCCATTGATGCAATCAAAGAAAATAGAAGATGTTTATATACAGACCTATTTGGTGTCCCGGAATATCCAATGATTACCCTGTGAGGAGGAACCAATGCAAAAGAACCTTTACTATTACTGCTGGCTGGTAAGGCAACCTCTCCCCCACTGGCTGGAAAGATAACTTATTTTAGGGGAGAAGGTGCATGCCTGAAGCCATCATGAAATTATATGCGTCTGTCAAAGCAGCCACTGAGCTGAATCTCTCCTCCCTTTCCCTTGTCCCTGTCTTCCCTCTTCTTCTTTTCCATTCTTCGTCTCAGCTTCTTCCACAAACTTCACATCTTTACCCTCTCTTATCTGCTTTCTTTCCTGAGGTGTTGATTGTCAGCAGCTTCAGTTCCTCCAGCTGGACGCACCTGTTCCTTTTGTTTCTGCTCATGCAGACAAGTTGACTAAGGAGGAGTAGGAGTAATGAGAATTATGACTGAGATCCATCCCATTGTTCTATATCTATCTCCTGCACAGCTTGCTTCTCATGCTCTAATCTACAGTCTTAATTTAGAAACCATCTCATATTTGTTCCTGTGAATAAAAGTTTTATAGAAAAATGAAGTATTGGAAAAGTTTTCTTAGTAGAATTTTACACAAGATTTATGAGCACACTTCAATCTGTTAACATAAGGTGGTCTATTTAATATACCTAATTAGTTCTCTATTACTGCATAACCGCTTACATTTATTATCTCACAGTGTCCATAGATCAAGAATCTGGGCATGGGTTAACTGGGTCTTGTGCTCAAGATCTCATAAATCTGCAATCAAGGTGTCATTCAGGATTGGAGTCTTGTTGTGGCATGGGATCCTTTTCTGAACTCATGTGGTGATTGGAAGAATTCATTCCTGTGTTATAGAAATAGGCCCTCAGTTCCTCAAAGCTATCTCCTCTACTGAAAATTCAAAACATGGCTTCTGTGTCCTTAAAGGGTACAGGAGAGCATTTCTCTGACTTCACCCATCTCTGACCTTTAGACCCTCTTTTAATGGTTCACTTAACAAGGTAAGGCTCAATCCAGAATAAGCCCATTATTATACTTTAAACTAATAAAGTAACAATTATATATGCAAAATCCTTCACCTATATCACATAACAACAATGGAGTTATAGGCATGATATCCTATCACTTATATATTCTGTTGGTTAGAATCCAAGTTTCAGGTCCCACCTACACCTTAGGAGGAGAATTCTACAAGGGTGTGTACCACTAGGGTTATTTGGTAACCAGAGTTTAAAATCAATGAGTTCAATAATCTCCCTCCTCTTTGCTAGCCATCCTGGTAGTAAGATACAGCAATTAATTAATTTCCCTTAAGATACAGCAATTAATTCTGTAATAGGTGGGTTCTTTGTCTTGCCAATTCAAAGAGAGATTTCCAAGGACAAGCAGAGGGTAGAGAAGTAAGATTTATTTAAAGCGGAGAAAAAAGGCTCCAATAGAACAGGAGGGGTCCCATGGGAGGGTGCTGTTGGCTGTTCTTTGCCTGGGGGTTTTTAAAGACATACCTAATGGCCTAGCACAGGTGATTGGTGGAGACTTTGTTAATGAGGGATGCTAGTCTGGACTAATTAAACTCTTCAAGCTCTGAGTTTAATGAGCCAATCAGAGGTGTGTAAATTCAATCCCTTATTTATGTAATTAAGAGAATGGGTCCAACTTTTTGCTTTTGCACATCTGTTAGGGAGAAGCCACCCTTCATGTAAGGGTAGATTTTTGTGGGTGGCGTTGCAACAGGTAAGGGTAACTAAGGAAGAGCCATAATGGTTTCAGCTATCAGGGACAGCAAAAGGATATTCTCATGGCCCAATGTCTCCTTTCAGAATGTCATGGTGCCTTTTCCTCTTTCCCTATTCTGAGGACCTTAACTTATCTGCCTTGAATAGTCATTTATTCAACTCTAAAAACTTTCCTCAAGTACCACTTGAGCTATACACTTTCTTTCTCCTAATCCTCATCATCAACCAGAAAAAAGAACTATTTCAAATCAGAAACCTTACATGCAAATCCCTGCTTTCTAATCTCAGACTCTTTCCATCATGTTCTTCATGCCTTCACTCTATCGATAACTACTCTTTAACTTAAGAGTGGCAAAGGTTCTTCAAGGGCTCCATTTTCTTCCAGATTATCAGCCATCTCTTGGTTCTCTCATTTCCCTAACTAGACTACAGTAATCCCTATATATTACCTCAATCTTGCTCTCACCAATACTTTTAATTACTTTAGCCCTAGTATTTCCATTGTTTATTTCCCTCATTATCCAGTCTTATTCTTTTCAACCTCTAGGCTGTTTAAGATTGGTGAAGATAAATCAATCAAACAGGTCTTTTAATGTCCCTACAAACACATAGTAGTCAAAGCTCTCATTTACTTTAAATCTTCAACTTTTCTGCCTGAGAATATTATATCTCAGTTGGTAGAATGCTTGCCTAGTTGGGAAAGGCCAAGTTTGATAATCAGCACTACAAAAAAAAAAGTTTTGACTTTTATTATTCTCTCCTGCACCCCTCAGAGTCTCCATGTATTTGATATCCTATTCAAGTATGCTACCCAATTCCCACAATTCAATGGTGTTATTGGGAAGTGATGGAAACTTTAAGGGTGATGCCTATATGAAGAAAGTAGATCATTTAAGAAAAGATCCTATATGTCACATAGAAAAGGTCACAAATAGCCTGATTACCCTCTACAAAATGTGTCCTAACTGAACTTATTACCTGCCACGTCCTCAAGATAGTAATTATCCTGTTTCTCTTCAATACCGTTCTTTTCTCTTTTTCCCTTCCTTCCTTCCTTCCTTCTTTCCTTCCTTCCTTCCTTCCTTTCTCTTTTCTTTCCCCTTTCTTCCTTCCTTCCCTCCCTCCTCCTTCCCTCTCTTTTTCTTTCTTTCTTTGAACACTTTATTGAATGAAGATACTGCATCTCACTTCCGTCTTCATCTTATCTCCCCATACTTATTATTATGGTAATGCTACATATAAACTCAGACAGGAAGAACTAAACTTAGAGATAAAACCACAAAACTAATTGTGTGCACAATACTTTAACATGAACAAAGTGATGATTTGTGTTTTCCTACACTTCTATAAGCTACCTGAGGACAAATACTTGGTTATTTATTTTTGTTTTTGAGAGCACCTAGTACATTTTTGCATGTGATAAATGTTCAGTAAATGTTTGGTTCTATTATAGTTATTATTACTATCAGTATTTGTCTTTTTGGTGGTGGTAAGGACTGGGGATTGAACTTGATGCACTTTACCACTGAGCCACATCCCTAGCCCTATTTTGTATTTTATTTAGAGACAGGGTCTCATTGAGTTGTTTAGCAACTCTTTTTGACATTGGCTTTGAACTTGTGATCCTTCTGCCTCAGCCTCCCAAGCCACTGAGATTAGAGGCGTGTGCTACCACTTCTGGCTTATATTTGTCTTTATTTATTGATTGATGAATATATACATATACATGTATATCTATCTATCTTTATTTATTTATTATTGTATTTGTTTTTATTTATTTATGTGTTCTATTTGATGATGTAAGGTTTGTATCTGGAAAATATCCAAGAGATTCATGCACTGAAATCTTGAGCCCCAATGCAGGAATGTTCAGAGGTGGGGCTTTGGGAAGATGATTAGATCATGAGGACTCTAACCTCATCAGTGCATCAATCCACTGATGGGTTCATAATTGGATGGCATTATTGGGAGGTCATGGAAACTCTAGGAGGTGGGGCTTAGGTGGAGGAAACAGATCGATGTAGGCATGTTCTTGACTAATATAACATGCTTCTAGCCCCTTCCTCACTTTCTCCCTCTGTTTTCCAACTGCCATGAGGTGAGCAGCTCTGTTCTGTTCTATATTCCATGTTGTGATGTTCTGCCTCCCCACAAGGCCAACCAATCATGGAATGAAATCTCTGAAACCATGAGTCAAAATAAATCCTTCCTCATTTTAGTTGTTTTTCTCATGTATTGTTACAGTGGCAGAAAGCTGACTAATACAATAGCCCCCACAAATAGAAGGTAAGTTCCACGAACAAAGGAAGACTTTCTACCTGTTACTGCTGTATCATTAGTTCATTGTTAAATGTGTGGCATTTAACAGATAGTTGTTCAATGAATATATAAAACTGACATAGTAGGTGCTTAATCAATTTAAAAATACATTTTGGGACCTGAGGAAAATTCAAGGTAATTTTCTTTCAACTAAGCTTCTTTTTCCCATTTACAGAGAATAAAATTCTGTTCAAGGAGAGTATATTGTAGGGCTTGAGAAACATCCATCATAGTTCTACAGGCATTAGTATTTCTCTTTGGCTTTTTAAAAAATCTAATGCAGCATAAAAATACATGTCTTGTTGAATGACACAAAGCATTATCCAAAGCACAGGGGGGTGTCTGAGAAGGTAGGTTTAGTAGCATTGTAATATGATTACATTGTTTTGAAATTCATTACTTTTTCATCTGAATGAATATGAAACCCAGAATATTAATACAATGAAGACTGGCAGTTGATGACCCTACAGAGGCTGCTCCAAGTTGCTGATAAAACAAGGACAGTGGTACTTCCAAATCTCAGAGTTGTTTGTAGGTGACTTATTTTTAATCAAGATTTGTAAGTAATGGTGCATGAGCTGTTCTCTGGCCATTGTTATTCAACACCATCACCTACTATTGTCTGCAATCTTAGATGGGCTATCTCATCAATCAAACCTCCCCTTCCCATATTCACAGTATCTGGAGAATCAACAAAGCATGTAAAATCAGCACTTTACTCGGTCCTTGAGAAGGTGCTCCTTTAGACATGATGAGAGCCCCTTCCTTATCCACAGCTCCTCAGACAATTTATAGCCCATTCTGCACTTGACTTTTACAAATACCATCCTCAGATATAACAAGACCCCCTGGGGTTGAAGGGTGAAAAGGGGTTCTGAGGAATGGCATTTCCTTTTTTGATGCCTTGGTGCCTGAGTGCCACGTGAAAGATTTAATACCAACTCTATTCCTCTGATGCATATGACAATATAATATCCTCTAATTGCATCTGTTATGTCTTTGTACAAAGAGGAAAAATATTCTTTGCAGCAGGACTACAAAATTACACATATTACAACTGAATATTCAGGTATGAAAATAGGTTTTCTTATTTGCTAGGGGAAAAGCAACTGGAAATTGTTTTTGTTTCATGTTTCACATAACATGGGGCTGAAGGAGAAGGACTTGGTAATTTTACAGATGTCTTAAAATACATAGCTCATGGATATTTGATAGGAATACTTCAGCATAGTGTCACAAAAGTTACTTCAAGTAAACAATGGATAAATCCATGTTACCTCACTTTCAGTAATATTACAGAAAAGTTAAAGGCTGATGAATAGCTTTTTCCCCCTTTTAACAGCATCTATTTTTCTTTTTACCACTTTTAGCCATCCAAAGTTTACTAGAGCTGTAATCCATCCATGTACTATTTACTTTAAGTGAATTTTGTAAGTATGTGAAACATTTGGCTTCCTATCTGTCCAAATATGACCATTTGCATGTAAGGGTAGGACCTATGCCATTTGCAAGCTGTCAGGCACTATGTGGTCACTAAGCAAATTTAAACTAAGTGCAATAAAAATGGCTATCAATTGTTAAAGAGTAAAATAATTCATTAAGCATTTGCCTATCTTCCATTGTGATATGACTCATTTCTCTTATCCTTACTTCCAAAGAATAATCATTTTCAATAACCAATAATGTCACAGACCAACTGATAATTGGTGAGGGAACATACAAACATTTCTTTCTTCTTTTTTTGGTAAATAGGATGCTGTCATGTTCATAAGACATGCCTTTCCTTCCTGTGGAAATATCCTTGCTCAATTTTTGTTGTGGAAAGGCAAGTATCAGCTCTTGTGTCTATATGCCCAATGTGGAATTTTATCCCTCTAAAACAGACTAACCCATCCAGGAAAGGAGCTTACCCTTTTAGTCTCACAAAATGTTCAGAACCAGCAAATCCAGTTTAGGGCAACACCCCCAACATGCTCTTTTTCTTTGCCCACTAAGGCACTAAGCATTCTGCATTATCATGTTTATCTTGGGCTTAATAAAACATCAGGATAGACTAAGTGACAAATGCAAAATGTAAAAAATTTCTCAACTAATAATTAAAATCATGGTTTTCGGTCTGTATGTGTAAGAATACCAAGTAATAGTCTCAGAAAACTAGAGGATAATGACTTCACTCATCTTTAGATCTTTCCTCATGATTTTGTCCATAAGTAGTGATTAAGCATAATAAATGAAGAACATACACACTCATAATATAAATGTAAATTTTACATTATTATTCAATCCACTGTAGAACTCTGGAAAATTCAGTGGTATCCCTACAATTATCATCAAACTGTGATACCTAAAAGGAAATGTTACATCATTTTGTAAAATCCTTTCATGTCTTCTCTTGACCTCAAAAGGAAAAGTATGACCTCATGTGGTTGTGCACATAGTGCACATAATCCCAGAGATTTGAGAGGCTGAGCAAACAGGAGCACAAGCTCAAGGCCAGCCTCAGCAACCTAGTGAGACCATGCTTCAAAATAAAAAAATAAAAAAAACTGGGGATGTGGCTTAGTGGTAAAGTATCCTTGGTTTCCCCTCTCATTACCAATAACTAACTAACTAAATAAACAAACAAATAAATAAATAAGATAAAATAAAAATAAAAATAAAAAAGTAAAAGTATATCTTTTGTATTCTGTATAAAATCTTTCAAATACACATTTCTATCTAAATCCACCTCTCTACTGTTGACTGTAGTGCTCCAAGAAATAAGTAATAAGAATGATGTTGAGACCTCAAGTTTTCATGTCTTCCACTATGGTCAGACCCGGACAAATCAATACAGTAAACTCAGTGCCCCAGCATCAGTATATCCTTGGTGCTTTCTCTTCTCCCAGAATCTTACTTCTGACATTTTTTCCCCATCATTTGGTTCACTTGTCTTATAACAAAATCCTCACATCAGCTGTCAATCTGCCACACTGACAAGAAAGTAAGAATGACAATTTTTATAGCCAGGGAAATTAGAGACTATCAAGGCCCTCATTTTAAGCTCTTTATTAAAGTCTAGAGAGCCAATGTCAGTTAGTAACCAAGTCAAGATTAGAAAACCGTGTCCCTAACCCCAATACCACCATGGTATCAGGGACCATGTAGTCAGGTATAAGCAAGCGTAACAGCAAATTAAATGTTCCTACTAATTCTATTATGTCAAAATCACTTATTTATTTAGCTTTGTTTTAGTCTAGAATGAATATATATATATATATATATATATATATATATATATATATCACGTGTGCATTTGTCTTCAGAATATTCTGCCAATTTCTGCTAATAAATCTGAACTGCCCATCAGCTGTTCCACTTTTTCAGTCAACATATAATGAATGCCTATTGGAATGTGTACTAGGTACTGAACATAGATAACATATACTTCACACTCTGAGACAGATTTGAAGAAAAGAGAGCAGGAAGTGCTGTAGTTTGTGTTTTAAGGTAAAGAGTACAGAATTGAAAGAATCAATGTCTACTTCATTGTCTTTTTTTCCTTAACAGAAAATATGTGATCTTATGTTCAGTTGGAGTTAGGTAAGATGCACCTGGAGATTTAAGGAAAGAGGAGAATTTGTTTTGAAGAATGAGAAAAAATGCATTAGACATTATGGGGAAATCAAAGGATTATGAAGAAAAATTGATATTTTAGTTTTGCTTTCAAATCTGTAACAGTACAAGACGAAAAGAACTTTGTCATTATAACATCTATTATACTACTCTAAGTATATGATTGTATAACAAAGGTGTTTTTAAAATATTCATTCTAATTAGTTATACAAGATAGTAGAATGCATTTTGACACATTATACACAAATGAAGCACAACTTCTCACTTCTCTGGCTGTACATGGTGCAGAGTCACACCTCTAGTGTAATCATACATGTTTGTCTCATTCCAGTGTCCTTCCCATCTCCATACCCCTTCCCTCCTCTCGTTCCCCTCTACACAATCCAAAGTTCCTTCATTCTTCCCTGCCCGCCCCCCATCCCATTATGTATCAGCATCCACTTATCAGAGAAAACATTCGGTCCTTGGTTTTTTAGGGTTTGGCTTATTTTGCTTAGCATGATATTATCTAGCTCCATCCATTTACCTGCAAATGTCATAATTTCATTCTTCACAAAGGAGTTTTTAAAAAGCTTGTGAGAGTTCACTGAATGCTTAGTCATTAGTCATTTAGATCATAAGCAGATAAGAGAGAAAATAAAATTTAGAAGATTTGTCAAAAGTATAAGAAAAAGGATTCAAGGGTATATAAATCAGTAAGAGCTTCAAGGAAAAATTCAGAAAGAATTAGAAAAGAATGTGATAGAAAGATAGGTAATTTTGGTCTAAGAGAGGAGGGTATTAGAAGTTTGAGATGATGACAAATAATGGCTTTGAGAATCACTCACTGAGATGGAATAATGGTGAAATACATTTCAGAAAATATGAGAAACTGTACAATAGGGCATGAATAGGACATTAATGTGACCTGGACATATCCTCAAAACAATAGAAACACAATGAGGGACCCACCAGTAGGTGGATGTTGGCTAGAAGAATAAGAAAGCAGATTTATTATTTATTTGTATAGTACATTGTTATAGATGGATGTGAGGTGTCGCCCAAAAGCTCATGTGTGAGACAGTACAAGAAGTTTTAGAGGAGAAATGATTGGGTTATGAGAGTCTTAACTCAGTGAGTGAATAATTCCCTAATGGCATTAACTGGTAACTGAAGGTCAGTAGGGTATGATTGAAGGAGATGGGCATTAGGTCATGCCTTTGGAGTACATATTTTGTATCTGGTGAGTGGAGTTTCTGTCTCTTTGCTTCCTGATCATCATGTGAGCTGCTTTCCTCTGCCACACTCTTCTACCATGATGTTTAGCCACATCTTGAGCCCTGAGAAAGAGACAGCTGTCTATGGATACAGACCTCTGAAACTGTGAGCCCCAAATAACCTTCTCCTCCTCTAAAATTGTTCTTCTCAGGTCTTTTAGTTAGAGCAGTGAAAAAGCTGACTAATACAGAGGTACTGTCCTAAACACTGGAATATGTGCTAAGCAATAGCTTATACCTTAGAAATAAACAAGAAAATACATGAACAAAATATTTTAAGGTAGTGATAACTGATATAAAAAGAAAACAAAGTAATTAAGTGAAGAGTGGCTGGGTGAGGGACACACCAGAAAAGGAATACCTTAAAGAGGTGGCATTTGAGTTAAGACACTAGAAGGAGCCAGTCTTGCTGAGATCCTGGGAAAACATTCTAGGCAGAGGTTAAATATGTACAAAATCCCTGAGATAGGGATGAATTGATGTGCTTAAGAAAAAGACAAGCCACCTGGTTGAAATGCAATGAATGAGGCAGAGACTGATAGGAGATAAGGTTAAAGAAGAAGTGAATGTCTGATATCTGGGGCATTATTGTGCATAAAAAGGAACCTAGATGCCATTCTAGGTACAACAAGAAGTTGACTTCTAGTGGATGCTATTAACTTTACTAGTGGTAAAGATTATCAAATAGAAGTCATAATCTCAAAATGACATACAAGAATCAAAATAATGCTCTGCCTTCAACTGTTCCCATGATATTAAGTCAGAGAAAGTAGGAAGAGATGGGGAGACAGAGGATTAACAATCAATTTTGTTTCTCTATAACCTTCTTTGATATAGACAGCATTGAAATAATCGGTGAGATATCAAGGTAATAAATGAAGACAACAAATGAATTAATGAATTATGATTTAATTAATGAAACAGTGAATTTTGAATTAGGATTATTGTAGTTTGGTATGATGATTTGTGGACATTCAAGTAGTAGCAGAGACACAGATTATGATGCTATTAAAATAACTCATGCAAAAAGATCAGTTGTTTGGACAGTGGTAGAGGTTATAGGAACTAGTTATATGGAAATGTTTTGAGGGTACAACTGACTTGCTGATAAACTGGATGTAGATTGTAAATAAAGGAGAGGAGTCAAAAACAATGTCAAGCCCTCCTCCCCTTTTTTTGTACATTATGTATTTTAACATACATGTGGTCTTCTGTAACAGGATGTCTCTGTAGTGATTGGCCTTGCTCTGAACTTCAACAGTAAAATCTCATAGACAATACTATTTATTGTGACTTAAGATAATTTTATCTCAAAGAGTCCCATTCATATTCATAACTAGCAAACCAAAATTTACTCTTTTCAACTGATTTTCTATTGCTAATTGAAAATCTAATTGTTGTCAAATTTGATGTTTACATTTTGATATTTTTATGATGTAATTCTTACTAAAAATTTACAAATTTCTGGATGTCTCCATATCTGTAAGGTAAGTTCATTTTCCATAATAGTAACATGTACTGACCATAGAAAAGAACATACATAAACTTTGTCTTTTAATCCTTAACCCAATCATGCTCCCTCAAAATGAACAACATGCTATTTTCAAGGACATAGATTATGCTTTAGTATTTGTACACAAAACAATACCTTTATGGTTTAAGATTTAAACTATTATTATCTTTCCTTTTTGGAATACTACTAATAAGAGGATAGTAGAAAATGTGCTGAGGTAAAAAACAATTCTGGATAAAAAGTCAGATCTGGAGTTTAGTGAGGATTGACCCTGCACAGATGATGTCTCATTATGAGTCAAATATGCAAAAAGGAAAAAAAGTAAGAAATAGATAACTTTGAGTTGAGTTTTGTTCATGGTGAGAGATAGTTTATTTTTATTTTGCTACATATGGATTTTAAGTTCTCCCAGCATCATTTGTTGAAGAGGCTATCTTTTCTTCAATGTATGTTTTTGACACTTAGGCATTCTTGCATCTTCTATCCTGATACCATCACAAATCCCCCTTCCTATATTCATTCCAAATAATCGACTACATGAGTGAATGATATGTCTGTCTGCACTAAAAGTTCATGAACAAAGAAAGAGTATTGTGCTATATGATCATTTGTCCATCTCTTTAGAAACAATCAGAACTAACTGCCTCCACTTTTTAATAATTAATGTATATAAGTAACATTTATTTCTTTAGAGCTCTGAGTTCTGAAAACGATTGTAATAATATGCAACACTGCAAAAAAAGATGAAGAACAACCCTCCCAAATTCCTCTCTGCTTCTATCTTGTCTAATCATCCTCCACCTCTAGTCCCTGGCAATGATAGATTTGATTTCTGAACCTATAATTTTGTCTTTGCATAAAAGTCATATAAATTAGAATCATAATTAAAATTTAGCCTTTTGTGTTTGCTTTCTTTCACACATTTCACATTTAGTGTTACACATATTGCTTTGTCTTTCTTTATTGCTGATTAATACTCCATTGTATAGTATAGTACAGATGGTTCATGTATTGTTGGGGTTCAAGTGTGCAGAGTTTAGCTCCCTCAGCCCTGACAGGTTGCAAGAGCTGTGGTTGTGATTTAGGTCAGCTGAGGCAAACCTCAGTTAGGAGGAGAAAAAGTTCTCTTCCCCTTATCGCAAGTCACAAGTTCTGCATGGTTTGGCTAGGAGGAAGAAGCTTCCTGCATACTTGTCCTGGGAAGGTACATTCTAAAGAAACAAATGCATCCTCAGAGGATTAGATAATGTTTACAAAGAACTTTGGGAGGGTACTTATCATATGAACAGGAATGATCTGAATTTAGCTCTGTGTATCCGCTGAGGCATGATATTTGGGCAATGTGGGTAAAGTGTTAATTGCTTCCTTTGTTAGAAGAAGAATATAAAAGGAACTTGCAAATAAATCTCAACATGCAGTTGCAACTGCTGCCTTTGCTCTGCATCCCCTGTGTCCCGGTTATTTTGCGACCCTTACCCAGGGACCCGAACGCACTAGACGTTCACAATGTATTCTCAATTTAAAATATATTTGGGTCGTTTCCACTTTTTGAGTTTAAAAACATAGCTTATATCATTATCCATTGGCAGGATTTTGTGTGAACATAGACTTAGTTTTCTCAAAAACAGAGAAGCATGAAATTGAAGCTTATTGAATGAAACATGTAACATGCTGTTCTGAATCTATGTCAGAAATTATTAGTTTCATTTGAAAATTTCTGCAATTCTAATAAGTATTAGAATATCTGATTGTGGTTTTATGTCTAATGATGTTAAAGACATTGTCAGGTGTGGGTTTCTGTATAACTTATTTGGTAAACTGTCTTGAGATTTTATATTAGTTTTCATTTTACTGTGAATTCCTTTGTTTATGATCATTGATAAATCTTTTGGAAGATATGTGATTTGCAAATACTTTCCCCCAATTTTAAGATTTGTTTTTGATACTATTAATAGTATGTTATGCAAAACAGAAGTTTTGATTTCAATAAAGTTCAATTTATAACTTGAAAAATAGATTTTAGGTGATTTTTAGGCATGTCAAATATTAGAGCATTAATGCCTTATATCACAATTTGTGTGTTTCAAAACTTTGATTATATCTATTCTTTCATTTAATAGTTCCCCAAACTGTGGTAAAGAGGACAGGCAGATAGAATCACTCTTTTTCAGATGAGAAAATGGAATGTATAAAGTTCAACCTAAGAGTATACAGACTGGCCAGTGTATAAAACTTCCTATTCTAACAAACCACTAAATCTAAATAGTTTAATAAAAGCTTCCCATTCAAGCAGAGTCCAGCATATACATAGGGGCCATTTACAGTGCTAGACCCTGTCATCTTGTGGCTTGCCCCTTCTCCAGTATATTGCCATGGTGCCATTTTTATTCAGCCAGTAAATAGGGAAGGAGACAGCTCATTTTTATGGAGCAGACATGGCAGTGCCAAATGTCATGTCTACCCACATTTTATTGGCCAGCATCCAGAAGCATGTCCACACAAAGCAGCAAAGAAGCTGGCAAATATACTTTAGTTTGTGCCCTGGATGAGCAGCAGTTTGGGAAAACACAAAAACGTCTGCCAAAATCAGTAAAGATCACAGGACATGCCACCATTTTGTTGCTCTGTACATTGGATTTCTTCACATTTGCTAGTAATCACACCTAATCCAAATTTTAGATTCATTTTGTTCAGTTCCTCAGCACAAGGAACATCCCTAGCAAAGGGGGCATATTCATAAATTCCATTTATTTTACCATTGACCAAGTCATTTTAAAAGTCACAGCTTTTCTCAAAGGGATTTAGGAAACAGCCAGATAACAGAGAAGCAAAATGAGTTTATACCATATCTGGGAATTTGAATGCTGACAGGGACCTCTCAATGCTTTGAGTTTGTCATTACTCTATTAAAGGCTTGTGATAGTGATTTAACACAAATTCTAGAAAGGTATTTTGCCCAGTTCTGTGATTTGTGGATAGAAGTCTAGTAGGTGAAAGAAAAAAAGTACCACTTTGCCACCGTAACCCCCAGACCCATTCTCTGCCAGGGATGTGCAGGAAACCTACAGAGACTATCCTAGAGCACCTCTCCATCACCAACCACACTTCTCAGTTTTCCTGGGTTTCCATTCTCTCTGCACTCCTCCAAACCTGGAGCGCTTCCCCTTGTGCTCTCCCCCTGGTTTCCACTTTCAGGTCTCATGCAGGTGTGTGTAATTTTACCTAAGGCTGTCTCTAAACAGAACTTTCTCCTAATCTGTGACTTGGCCAACTCTGTGTTTCCTTTTCAGTGGTTTTACAAGAGCTCTGGGGCTCAAGAATGAAGTAGGGTATGCAGATGAGAAGCAGGAGAGCAAGCCAGAGGGGGAAAATTCACATATATAAAGTAATTTTTAGAACAAACCATCTCGTTTGTACCAGAGGTTAGGACCATTTTAATTTTCACTAGCCTCTGGTATGTGATTATCTGTGAAGTCCGATAAGGTTTAAGGATGTTGGCCTTTCCTTTTTTGCTGCAGATCCTTGAGTTGTGCTAGGGCATTTATTCTATTATAGAAGACATGGAAAAGGAATATTTTCCTCTGTCAGCCTGCACAAAACAGAGGGAGTCAATGTCTACTCTTAGGTTTCTGCCTCTTATGGAGGTCTGTCAAGCTGTTTTGGTTTTGACTGACTTAAATGACAAGATTTCTTATTGTTGTTATTATAAACAACATTCTGAAATCCTTTTCATTATCTTCCCATAAGTTATAGGATTTCATTCTCCTGTTGCTGCAGTCTCTGATGTTTTAAGTAACATTTACCCAGAAACTCTGATCTAATTTTCAGAATATCTTTATTATTTTGAATCCACTGCCAGTGGCATCTCCTCTGGCTTGCCATGTGGCTGAATGAGAAAATCATTAGTACTTCCAGTGTGGTGCAATTTTATCATTTACTCTTCCACCAAAAATTACAAAGAACAGTCTCTGAACACTAACAGTACTTAAAAAATCAATTAGTTTTCACTTTGGATTTTTTTATTATAAAGGAAAATGTTTATTTGCCTCATGATTCTGGGACTGGAAAGAACAAACAGCATTTCACTGAGGTCTGATATGCACACTTCTGGCTATGTTACAATATTACAGAGAAGTGAAAGGGAAAACAGGTGTATACAAAAGAAGCCAAGCAAAAGGGGTGGCCTTGACTTATAACAACCTGCCCTCTTGGTAACTAATCCAGTCCCATAAGACTAACTCATAACATGAGCACTAATCCCTTCAAGGTGGTGCCCATATCTTCCACTAAGCATTGCCTCTTTTTTTTTAGTTTCTTCTTTATTTATTAAATTATTTATTTATTCTAATTTGTTATACATTATGGCAGAATGCAATTCATTTCATATTACTCATATACAGCACAGTTTTTCAATTCACTGTACACAAAGTATTTTCACACCACTTTCATCTTCATACATGTACTTAGGGTAATGATGTCTGACTCATTCTACCATCATTCCTACTCCCTTGCTCCCTCCCTTCTTCTCCCTCCCCCTTGCCCTAGCTAAAGTTCCTCCATTCCTCCCATGTTCCCACCCCCATCGCCATTATGAGTCAGCATCTCATATCAAAGAAAACATTCAGCCTTTGATTTTGGGGGATTGGCTAATTTCACTTAGCATTATATTCTCCAACTCTATCCATTTACCTGCAAATGCCATGATTTAATTCTCTTTTAATGCTGAGTAATGTGTCATTGTGTATATATACCAAAGTTTTCCTATCCATTCATCTACTGGTATCTGGACTGGTTCCACAATTTAGCTATTGTGAATTGTGCTGCTATACACACTGATATGGCTGTGTCCCTGTAGTACGCTGAAATCAGCAAAGTAGCTGGATATAAAATCAACGCCCATAAATCAAAGGCATCAGTGTACAAATCTGTGTACATCAGTGACAAATCTGCTAAAAGAGAAACAAGGAAAACAATCCCAATTACAATAGCCTCAATAAAATAAAATAAAATAAAATACTTGGATATAAACTTAACAAAAGAGGTAAAAGGCCTCTACATTGAAAACTACAACTTGCTAAAGAAAGAAATTAAAGATGACCTTAGAAGATGGAAAGATCTACCTTGTTCTTGGATAGACAAAGTTAATATTGTCAAAATGACCATACTACCAAAAGCACTATACAGATTCAATGAAATCCCAATCAAAATCTCAATGACATTCCTCATAGAAATAGAAAAAGCAATCATGAAATTCACCTGGAAAAATAAGAGACCCAGAATAGCCAAAGCAATCCTTAGCAAGAAGAGTGAAGCTGATGGCATTACTATTCCAATCTTAAACTATACTACAGAGCAATAGTAACAAAACCCACATAGTATTTGTACCATAATAGACCTATAGACCAGTGGTATAGAATTGAGGACACAGAGACTAACCCACATAAATACAGTTATCTTATATTAGACAAGGCACCAAAAGCATACATTGGAGAAAAGATAGCCTCTTCAACAAATGGTTCTGGGAAAACTGGAAATCCACATGTAACAAAATGAAATTAAACATCTCTCTCTCTAACCATGTACAAAACTCAACTCAAAGTGGATCAAGGAACTAGGAATTAAACCAGAGACCTTGTGCCCAATGGAAGAAAAAGCAGGTCCAAATCTCCATCATGTTGGGTTAGGCCCCAGCTTCCTTAATAAGACTCCTATAGTGCAAGAATTAAAACCAATATTCAATAAATGGGATGGATTCCAACCAAAAAGCTTCTTCTCAACAAAAGAAACAATCAGTGATGTGAATAGAGATTCTACAGAATGGGAGCAAATCTTTAGCACAAGCACATCAGATAGAGCACTAATCTCTAGGATATAGAAAACACTCAAAAATCTTAACACCAAAAAAAAACCAAATAACCCAACCAATAAATGGGACAAGGACCTGAACAGACACTTCTCAGAAGAGGATATACAATCAATCAACAAACAGATGAAAAAATGTTCAACATCTCTAGCATTTAGAGAAATGCAAATTAAAACTACTCTAAGATTTCATCTCACTCCAGTTAGAATGGTAACTATCAAAAATACAAACAACAATAGTAAGTGTTGGCAAAGAGGTGGGGAAAAAGGCACACTCAGACATTGCTGGTCAGACTGCAAATTGGGGCAGCCAATCTGGAAAGCAGTATGGAGATTCCTTGAAAAACTTGGAATGGAACCACCATCTGACCCAGCTATCCCACTCTTCGGCATATACCCAAAGGACTTAAAAACAGCATATTACAGGGTCACTTGAAATTTAAAGTGAAGCCCCCACCCCGACCCCTAGCCTGTTGTTTTTTCTACTGGGATGGAGACAAATTAGTGGAGTAGGCAAAATGTTGCCGCAGTCTGGCTGGGCACAATTCAGGAGCCACTTGTCAAAAGAAACTAACTTTATTTTTAGAACTACACATGCCAAACAAAACAGCTCCTCAGGAAAAAACCCTCAGAGCCCAACTGCCACCACCAGCTTCCCACAAGCCTCTCCCCCCAACACCAGCCTCCCCACCTCCCACAATCCTCCTGCACTTGAGGCCGATTGGCTGGGTCGTGTGGGCGGAGCCAAAGAAATCCCCCAATGAGCAGCTCCATGGTCTGAAAGGGCAGGGAAACAGCCCAATGAACA
This sequence comes from Spermophilus citellus, assembly GCF_964194105.1. Lineage (NCBI taxonomy): Eukaryota > Metazoa > Chordata > Mammalia > Rodentia > Sciuridae > Spermophilus > Spermophilus citellus. Next base: position 31,803,538 of record NC_138196.1, read on the forward strand.
TCACCGCAGAGGAGCCAATCAGCTAGATGTTGCTGGGGCCGCTGTGAGCCAATCATCAGCTGGCAGTCTGAAGGGCAGGGAAACAGCCCAATGAACATCACCGCAGAGGAGCCAATCAGCTAGATGTTGCTGGGGCCGCTGTGAGCCAATCATCAGCCGGCAGCTGGAAGTTTCCTGGCAGCTGGAAGTTTGCTGGGGCCCCTTTTGCTGTGGCTCTCAACAAAATGTATCTTTGGTTTTCTTCCTAGAGTCCACTTCCTCAGCAATGTTAAGGGAAAACAAGAGTGTGAGTTCTTCATACCTCTCACCTCTCCAATTGTGCAGGGATTCTGACTAAGGAAACACATTCTGGGGTCAGCAGGTGGAAGAAGATGCAAGGCACAGTTAAGTTACTAGGCATGCTTTATTCAGTAGTGGCCACAGCCTATAGCCTCCAGCTTCAGTTTTAGCTCCCAGATAGTTCCATTTTGTCCCATATTTTGCCCCATTCTGTCCCTTTTAGCCCCCTTCACCCTGAGTCTTTTCCACAGGTCCTTTTTATATGAAGGACAAACAAAGAAGGCACCTGCTCACAAGTTAGTGTTCATGACCTTGAGTTCACATGCTGAATCAGTATTTCTGGCCTTGACTGCCATAACATAGCCAGTTCCTAGCCCTGGCCACACACTAAGTCTTGGTAAGGAGCCTAACTACAGCCATTTGGGGCCTGCCCCAACAATCCACCCCTTTAGGATTCCTCATGTACAATCTACATGTATGAAGTCTTCTGCAATGATCCCTTAAAAAGAGGGCAGAGCCCTGCATCCACAGGCCACAGAAATAATACAAGCTACAACAATTTACAACCAAAAGACAAGCCCCATCACTCACGATTACTAAAAGTTATTGCTAGTTTCATCCCATATTGGAGTAGAAGTAAAAGATTTTCTTAGCCATGTCCATTTGTCCAAGGACAGAGTCTGAATTTTTTAGGGAAGTCTAGCAGCAGACCTCACAGGTATTTCAATGCATATCCAATATAGACACCTTTGGTGTAGGTGTGGGAGATGTGTGTCCAGTTCACAATGTTGTTGGTGAGGACATGCCTACAGACTAAAGAACAAAGCAGTTACAGGCGTTAGCACAGGTAAATCACATCCTTCCAGGAAAATGTATGCCAACTTAGAATCTTGAAAAAGCACAGTAATCACCTGTGGCAGCTTCCCTAGGTGGTGATACCATGCTCATACAGGTTTATTCTGAACTTCATCAGGCTTGGTGTGCTCTAGCTCCAGGGAACTATAATTGGTCAAAGGGAAAGAAAATGTACCCTTTAAAATCTGAGTCCCATCTGAGGAACCTGGCAAAGTCATGTGTATCCTGGGGGCATGGCATTCCCTAGTTACCAATGGAATTACAAGATCAAACTCCAAACCTCTATCCCTATGGGCTAACAGGGCTGCCCAACAAACGTTGGGACCTTTATTGTCTAGGGTCATGTCCAATCCACAATTTGCCCCCTATTCAACCCAGTGGGAGCAGGCAACAGAACATTCCCTTGCTTCCAAAACTCAGGTTGAAATACATCCTTTGTCACCTGGACCTCTATTGGGGCTGTTGTGTGATGCAGCAATGTTTTCACTTCCAAAATGAGGAGAAGTTGGTCCCCATGTCCTCACTGGAGATGCTCATTTACAGCTATCATAACTGCCCACAGGCGTTGTGCCCTCCCCTTCATAGAAGGTGGGTTGACTGAAGTCCTAAGTCCTTGCGTAAACAGGCCTTTATCTCTATCTTGGCTGCAGTCTGTGGGTGATATGGATGTGCAGCTTCTATTGAATCTGTAAATGAGTTGTCGATCATTGTACATCTTGACCTGTACAGTAGTCCCTTGGTCACTTTCTTTTGTAATGGGTGGACCACACCAAGCTGTCAATAGAGTCAGGGCATGAATGGTAGCATGGTGATTCATTTTACCACTGGCCCAGGCAAATAACAAGCCTGTAGCCATATCAACTGCTGTCAAGGAAACATCATCCCTTCTGACCCCAATAAATGGCCAATGTAGTCAGTGTTGTTAAAGGGATGCATCCACACATTACTTGGCCATTCATGGTTCCAAAGCATCCGGATATTCCAAGGTTCCAAGGATACTCCTGAGTATAAACCACACATGCCTGGCAGGCCTCTACCAGGGCATCCCAAATTAAACCACACTGTTTAACTACATTCCACATAATCTTCACATTTACATATTGTAGGCAGCAGTGCAACCAAGCTGCCAAGTCAGTGGGAGGCATCCACTCTAACCACTGGCCGGAGCCAAAGCATCTGCTTCATCATTCCCTGGGCTAGCCAGGGGGCATGTCCAGTAACATGCCCTATAGTCACCTGTTCCTGGTGGCTAAGCTCCTAAAGCTCCTAAAGTTCTTGCCACAGAACTTATCCCTATTACACCTATACATGTAACTAGGGGGGTACCCTTCATTTGCAATCACTATTTAGCTCAGCTGACTGACTTCCTTATCATATACCCATATCAAATGAGACTATTTGAGACTCCACTGTCACTGCCAACCACCCAGGCTATTGACCATGGCTAGAGTCATCAGGGTACCAAACCTGCACAGAATAGGTGTCTTACCTTCAAGGTATGGGCTTGTTTCTGGTTCACCTACAGAGGTAATGGGCTCTAGCACCTCTCTTGTTTTAGGCTGCCGGAAGGCTTCAAAACATCTGGGCTCTCTTGATTCCAGCCAGCTCCTTGCACACTTGAGCTCTCTTGGTGCCTGCCGGCCCCTGGCACACAGGCTCTCCCTGTCCCTGCCACCTTCTAGCACATTTGGGCTCTTTTGGGCCCTGCCAGGTTTAGTACACTTGGCTCTCATGGCCCTTGCCACATCCGGGTTCTCTTGGCCCTAGCTGGCTCCATGCACAATTGGGCTCTCATGGCCCCTAAAGGCTTCTGGCACACTTGGGCTTTCAGTGCCTGCCAGCTTCTGGCACACTGGGCTCTCTTGGCCCCTGTCAGCTTATAGTACACTGGGCTTTCATGGCCCCTTCCAGCCTATAGCATATCTGAGCTCTCCTGGTCCCTGTTGGGTCCTAGTACACTGGGCTCTTTGCCCCATCCAGCTCCTGGCACACTTGGGCTGTCTTGGCACCTGCCAGCTCCTGGCACATTTGGGCTCTTTTGGCCTCTGCCAGCTTCTAGCATATTTGGGCTCTCTTGGCCTCTGCCAGCTTCTAGCACACTTGGGCTCTCTTGGCCCCTGACAACTTCTTGCACATCTGAGCTCTCTTGGCCCCTGACATCTTTTAGTATACCTGGCTCCCTTATCCCCTGTCAGTCTACAGCACATTTGGGCTCTCTTGGCCCCTGCCAGCTTCTAGCACACTTGGGCTCTCCTGGCCCCAGCAGGCTCCTTGCACAATTTGACTCTCTCTTGCCCCCTGCTGCTGCTGGCACACTTGGTCTCTCCTGGCCCCTGCCACCTTCTAGAATATTTGAGCTGTCTTGGCCCATGAAGGCCTCTAGCACATCTGGACTCTCTTGGCCCCAGCCAGCTCCTTGCATACTTGGGTTTTCTCATGGCCCCAGGTAGCTCCTTGTACACGTGGGATCTCTTGGCCTTTGCCAGGTCTTGGCAAATTTGGCTCTCAGTGTCTGATAGCTTCTGGCATAGATGGACTCTCTTGGTGCCTGTCAGCTTATTGTACCTTGTTCTCTCTTGGCCCCAGCCAACTTTGAGTACACTGGGCTCTCATGGCCCCTTCCAGTCTGCAGCATAACTGGGCTCACATGGCCCCCGCTGGCTCCTTGAACACTTTGGTTCTCTCTTGGCCCCAGCCACTTCCTTGCACACTTGGACTCTCTTGGCCCTAGCTGCCCAAAGCACACTTCAGCTCTCTTGGCCGCTGTAGGCTTCTGGCACATTTGGGCTCTCAGCGCCTGCCAGATTCTAACATATTTGGCTTTCTTGGCCCCTGCCAGCTTTTAGTACACTAGGCTCTCCTGGCCCCGGCCAGCTTCCGGCACATCAAGGCTCTTTAGGCCCCTGATGGCTCCTAGTACAGTGGGCTCTCTTGCCTTTCCTGGCTCCTAGCACACTTGGTCTCTTTGCCACCTGCCAGCTTCCAGCACAACTGGGTCTCTTGGCCCCAGCCTACTCCTTGCACACCTGGGCTCTCTTGGTCCCTGCAGGCTCCTGTCACACTTGGCTCTCAGTGCCTGCCAGCTTCTGGCATATTTGGACTTTCCTGTCTCTGCCATCTTTTAGCATCTTGGTTTCTTGGCCCCTGCCAGCCTCTAGCACATCCGGACTTTCTTGGCCCCTGCTGGTTCCTTGTACATTTTGGTTCTCTCTTGTACCCAGCCAGCTCCTGGCACATTTGGGCTCTTCATGCCTGCCACCCTCTAGCATTTTGGGGCTTTCTTGGCCCCTGCCAGCTTCGAGTACATTGGGCTCTCATGGTCCCAGCCAATATCTAGCATATCCGGGCTTCTTGGTCCCTGCTGGCACCAGGCACACTTGGGCTTCCTTGGCCCTTGTCAGCTTCTAGTACATTTGGGCTCTCTTGGCCCCTGCTAGTTTTTAGTACACTTGGCTCTGTCAGTCTCCAGCACATCTGGGCTGTCTTGGTCCCAGCAGGCTCTGGTACACTTGGGCTTTCTTAGGCCTTCTGATTCCTTGCATATTTGGGCTTTTTATGCCTGGCCTACTTTAGCTCTCTCGGCCTTGGCCAGCTTCTAGCACAATTGGGCTCTCTCAGCCCCTGCCAGTTTCTAGCACAATCAGGCTCTCCTGGCCTCTGCCAGGTCCTGGCACACTTGGGCTCTCTCAGCCCATAGTAGCTTCTAGCACATTTGGACTCTTGTGGCCCTTGCCAGCCTCCAATACATTAAAGTTTTTGTGGTCCTGCTGACTCGTAGTACACTGGGCTCTCTTGGCCACTGCCAGATTCAAATATTCTTGGAATCTCTTGGCCCTTGCTGGCTCTAGGCATGGCACATTTGAGTCCTCTGGCTCCTGCCAGCTTCTCGTACACAGGGCTTTCCTGTCCCCTGCTGAACTCCAGCACATCTATGTCCCAAGGTTGTACAGGATCAGTAACATGTAGCACAAGGGGTATCTTTACCCTGTCAGTTCTGGGCACCCCTAAATCTCATAGGTATAACAATAAAGAAATCAGAGACTCTCTTGGCATCTGTACAAATTATTTTTCCAAGTTCACTAACTCCGCTTTACTGGTAGAATGTAGTGAACTTCATCACCTGGGCCAGCCCTGCTGGTACTCCAGGAGCTGCCCATGAGAACCATTTTTATTTTCATTTTCTGTATTACCATTGGGCATGCTTGCAGGCATTAATCTTCTTCCTCCTCCCTAGTATTAGGGGAGAGGCCAATGGGTATTTTTAAGGTATGGAGACCCTCCCCCAAAGACCATACTCAAGGCACCTTTGTTATCTTGAAACTCCCTCATCTTGGCAGTCTCTGGTAAAGCTGCATTAGTTTTTGCTCACAGAGCTGGAAGAAACATCTATCCCATGGCCCCAGCAGCTGTGCATGCAGCACCTCGGGTCATTTCTCTGTCTCATCTGCACTGCCATTGCCATCTTTGTCCTTGGCTGTGCCTTGGCTGTAGGTAGGAGCCTGGGTGCCACTGCTCAGAGTTCAGAGTCTGCTCTGGCAGATCTATTTTCACCGCAGGGCAATCAGAAGTTTTCTCTGTGCTCACAGGGAACCCAGCCACCGTGTCTCAACTGTACACAGGAGTTCATTCTAACAGGGCCTTGGTCACCAAGTGCTATGTGTTACTCAGTAGTCACTTGTCCCTCCTACTCATTGGGACTAAGGCATCGCTCACCTGCAGAACATGCTGCTAATTATGTCAACTGTCCTGTAGGGTCCCTGACCTAGGAAATAGATTTGGGGTTTGGCCAGTGGAAGATACAAGACAGTTAAGAGAGTAGACATGCTCTACTCAGTGGTGGCTACAGCCTCCAGCCTCCAGCTTCAGTCTCAGTTCCCAGCCAGTTCCATTTTAGTCCTCATTACCTCCACTTTGTCTCCAGTAGTCCCCTAACCTTTTCTATAGGTCCTTTTTATATGCAGGCCAAAAAAGAAGGCACACTGCCAACAGGTTACATATGGGGACATCTGCTCAGAAGTTAAACGTCTATGACCTTGAGTCTACACACTGAATCAGAGTGTTTCTGTCCTTGGTTAACCATAACATAGCTATTTCTCAGCTGTGGTTGAGACATAACAGCTTGCCAGAAGTCACAGTGTGGGAGCCTAACTACAGCCATTTGATCTGCCCCAACATCCCCACAATCCATTTATCAATTCCCTTAAACTTAGTCTGTCTTCTCCCTAAAGTACCAATCTGAATTCTTTTATAGGATATTTACTATATCCCCACTATATCCCAGATATGTTTCCTTTGCATTAGAGTTATAAAGATGATTAAGATAAATCCCTGAGAATACGCGAGGGTCTGATGAGAAGGAGGAAAATACCTAGAACAAATAAGTGAGTTATCTAGAGAAAATACCAAGATGCTATGAAAGCAAAGAGGCTGCTACGATTAAGAGCCTGGGAGGCTGGAGTAGGAATTCCAATGAGATGGGCATTTAAAGATGAATAGAAAAGAGAATAGGACATGCAGAATTAACAAACAGTGTGCATAAGAATATGTATGAAGAGGATAAGGTGCTCAGAGGAGAAGTCTAAAACTCAATTTTCTAACAAGCCCCACTTAACAAAATACATTTTCTTTAATATAGACGAGCAGTTCTCAATATTATTTTATAGCAGAGGCACACCTTAAAGATGGAATGTGTGATCATTGATAACAGTAACTCTCTGATTTGCAGCACATCAGAGTCTATCTGCATCTCTGCAGGAAAAAGCATCATGAGGAATGGTTTAGAAAAATCCTCAAGAGTGCTGCTGACTACTCTGATTATGAATTGCAGGCACAGATGCTCCCAGGGAAGGGTGATCATTATGACTTACCTTTCTCTGTTAAATTTATAAAAATAATAAAAACACAGTGTGACAAAATAGAAGTAACAATTTCAAAACAATATGTCTTTAAGAAGTGGAGGAATAGGGATAAGTAATTTTCTCATACTACTTAAAATATACTCATGAATATGGCTCTATTAGTAGTCCTTATACAGAATTTTTTGAAATAAAGATTTACCTCCAATATTAATTCTTTTGGAGAGCATCCTTAAAAAATTATAGCATAAATTATGGGGATTAGAAATCTTTTAAGGTAAGCTATTATATTCCCAAGAAAGTAATGGGCAATGAAGTAATAGTTTTCAAGATTCAGTGTATCATTCTCAATTGAAATGAGAATTTTATCTCATTAGCTTCAACTCTGAATAAAAACAATTCTCCTCCTTCCCCAGGAGATTCATTACCATATGGAAGCATTGGGCAGAGGGAACAGTCAAAGTAGTATAAAGATGTTCCAAACTATGAAGGTCTCTGGAACAGTCCTTTCTTTTAATGTTGTTTTGTGGCACAATGAGTGTAGGAGCTGCAAAGTGATCAGACAGTAAATTCAGAGCCAATAAAAAGGAGATACTTCACAGGGCATGTAGCTTGATTCTGGGAATCCCTGACATAGAAGGTCAAGGAATTAAATACTGGAGTTGGATTTATACTAGAGCTGACTGTTTTTATGGCCAATACAACATTTATTGGTATGTTAAGATAAAGTTAATCAAGTCTTGGGCTTCATCGTGGGGAAGCAAATATTACTTCTTGAGAATTAGAGAAGGATTCTCCTCAGAACACTGCAGCATACACATATGCACAATCATTTAGTTTTCTTTACATTTCTGGAGTTTATTGAAAGTTCAAGTACTAGTCATTGAACATCTGGGTTCTTAGGAAAACCTGAACACCATTCTGAAGCTGTCACATTTTGGGGGATGCACTATGCAAGCATTTTTTGTTTTTAAACAATTTCCCACACAGCAGAAGTATAATTTTCATTCTTTACCTAACTCTGACTAATCAGGGCAATTTCCCAACTTATTGCCCCAGACTTCATTTTCATATTTAAAATTGGGTTATCACATAATTTTGGAGGGGGTGAAAAGATGAATTGTTTTAGCTAAGATTTGTAATTTATTATTATTAATGTGTATTTCAGTCTTTTTTTGTGGGAGGGTACTGGGGATTGAACTCAGGGGAACTCAACCACTAAGCCATATCCCCAGCCCTATTTTGTATTTTATTTAGAGACAGGGTCTTACTGAGTTGCTTAGTGCTTTTGCTGAAGCTGGCTTTAAACTTGTGATTCTCCTGTCTCAGCCTCCCAAGCCACTGGGATTACAGTTGTGTAACATCACATCCAGCTGATGTGTATCTTTCAGGCCTGTTTTCAGTTCAATTAATGACCATAAAGAGGGTGGCATTGGTGCAGGGCTCTGTGGACAATTTGTAATACCCTTAGGTCACTGTTTAAGAAAGCATAATAGGTTTATGGTTTAGAATATTTCACAAAGATTAAAAAGAAAGGATCATCACATGATTACTGATTATTTTAAGGCCATCATTCAGCTTTTGGTGTAGCAGATTTAGAGACAGTGGTGAAAGCTGAAAAGGTGTAGGATAACCACTAAGCAGCAGCTTAAGGTCATGGAAAAAAACAACTAAAGTTCAAATCCTGGCTCTGCCCCTTTGTTTCTATGTGAACTTGGCCAGTTATTCAATCTTTCTTAATCTCAGTACCTTCCTTTATAAAGTGGGGATATTAAAGCTACCTTGAAACAGTGTGGAGAAGATTAGACTTAATCAATGGTTCTCAATTAGAACAATTTTGTCTCTCAGGGGAAATCTGACAATGTCTGCAAATAATTATGGTCATCACTACCGGGGGAGAGGGAGTTACTGGCAGAAGCCAAGGATGATACTAAAATGGATTTAGTAATGGTACAATGCATAGAACAGTCTCCTAACCCTACCCCAAGAAAGAATTGTCAGGTATAAAATGTCCTTAGTGCTGAGATTGAAGAACCCTGAATTTAATTCATTCAAAGTGACTAGAATAATGCATGGCAGAAATAAAGAAAGGTCACTGTAATGGACTGAGATGTGTTCCCCCAAATTCATCTTTTATGTCCCTAGTCCCTCAAAATATAACTGTATTAGGAGATAAGAATTGACTAAGTTAAAATGAGACCTTTATATGACTGGATTCCCAAGAAGAGCATAGACAAAGGCACTTGGGCACTTGAGTATAAAGGAAAGACTATGTGAGAATATAGCTAAAAGCTAGTCTCCTGAAGGCCAAAAGACAAACCTCAAAAGAAACCAAACCTGTCAACACCATGATCTTGAAATTCTAGCTTACAAAATTGTGAGAAAAATTATTTGGTTTAAGCTCCGCAATCTATATTTTCTTATGGCAACTCTAACAAACTATTATAGTAGTGGCTGCTATTATTATTATTATTATTATTAAAAGGAACTGTTTGATTTTGAAAAACATTATCAGAAAACTCAGAACAAATATACCAACTCTTTATTGGTATTCTAACAGCCTAAAGCCCTATTAGAAAAAGAGTAATTTGAGATAGTAAAAGCGAATTGAAAAACAACAATGCTCAGCCCATGGATATGGCAAAGTTCAGTGTTCATAGAAATAAGAAATGGTAAGAATGTACTCAAACAGAATTTGCATGGATAATGCTCTTGATTACTTATTATATTACTTAGGTTCCAACTGCCCTACCTTCTGACACTGTGAACTTTCTAGGTGTCTGCTCAAGTTACAGATTCCTAAATGAGATCTATTTGAGGCACAAAGACAGCAAATGAATATTCTTATTAGAAGTTGATTTTCTGGTTCCAAGTATCATGCAGAACTTCAATCATGAGGTGCCTGGATAGCAAGAGGATTCTTTATGCCATGCTCTTCAATAGCACCCCACCAAACACAGAACTCTTTGAGCTCTTAATTCCAGTTCATACTCCTTATCTGAAATCCTAAGGTCTCAATTTTGATGAGAAGCAGCAAGAAAAACCAAGATAAAAAGTGTTTTTCCTGAAGCCTAGAGTTTATCCGACCGATGTTTTTCTAAACATTTGTTCCCAGGCCTTCCCTTGATTTTTTTCCTTCCAAGAGTGAGTTAATCTTGGATAGCAGACATAAGGGGAGACACTGTCAAAACAATTAGTGAATACTAGGTGATGTTTTATATAAGGATTAGGCATTACTGCTGTCACCAATTGCTTGTATTCAATTAGAAGGAAATGATAATTATGTTAATCCATAGTTTAAGAGAAGAACACTTGTGCAGGTATCACTCCCATTTTACCAGAGACAATGAGTAGAGACCATTAAGGACAATAACAAGGTTAGCCTCATATCAAATTAAGAGAATTTTAAATGGCATTGCCTTTGGTAGGAACATGGAACATTCATTTTTTTTTTTTTTTTTTAAGAAGCTGACAATTTGAAAACTACACGAGGTACTACTTTGTTACAGCAGACAGAGCCCAACACAGTAGGCTGGTCAAATTTCAGCCATAAGTACATTCCTCCAGATGTCCTGTGTAGAGAGTCAGAAGGTTGGATTATTTTAATTCAGAGTTGTTCATAAATCTAAGACCCTTAGTTTTCTAGTGCAGAATATGAGGGCCAGAGCAGTGAGGTGATGCACCAACTAAAAACAAGTACTCAGTTGTGCAAGAAATCTTTAGATGCAAGTGCTTGAGTACATGGCTCTTTGCATTCTACTACCCTGGAAGGTTAGTCAAGGTACATATAGATGTGTATATAGAATTACACATCTCTTCTAGAACATTTATTATCTCTTTGTTTTCTTCGTCCTAATAACACCTGCCTGTCCTTTGGACATACATCTTCCTCTCCTCCCTTACCCCAATTTTTATTATACTCATGAGGACTGGAAAACAGTCTTGTTTTTTTTTTTTTTTTTTTTTTTTTTTTTTGGTGGTGGTGCTGGGGATTAAACCCAGGGATTCATGCAAGCTAAGTATGCACTTTACCACTGAGCTACAACCCCAGCCCAAAAAATGTTTTTAATACTGAATAAATCCATACTACAGACTACTATCCAGGTTTTACTTTTTAAAATTAAGATACTGAAGTTTAGTTTTTTACAAAATCAAGCAATTCTCAAATTTTTTTATTAAAGAAAAAATATTTTAATAATATAAAAGCATAAATTGGTGTGAACAAACTTTATATACAGAGATACAAAAATTGTGCTCTATATGTGTAATAAGAATCGTAATGCATTCCACTGTTGTCCTGTATTTATTTAAAAAATAAGATCAATAAAAGAAAAAAAATATATGAAACTGAACAAGAAAAAAATTAACCTAAAGATTTTGTTTCACACAAATTATTGTCCAAGATAGAGCTTGTCTGCTTATTATTTACAATCTTGGGCAAGGCAATTAGTCTCTCTAAACTTCAGTGTCTTCAACTCTTAAGTGAGGAAGTGATCATTAACATATTGTGTTATTGTAAAAATTGGTGAAAATGTATATAAATTACCTAGCATGTAGTGCCATTGATTAGTGAGGTCAATTGCAAATACAGCCCCTCTTTGCACATTTGCAAGGTCAGTACAAGCTCCTCCATGAAATCATGGAGTCTAATTCCCTACCTGATAAATTTGAGCCAAATTTGTTACTTGTTATAGGCTAATAGTCTACCAGTTCTAAGTCAAGCCATTCTTGTGACCACATATAAACATATCTGGACAAACCAACTAGGAGGTGGGAGAAATGCAGCCTAGTCTCACAGTCATTCTGATAATCAGAGAGCCCCTAGAAGCAGACATGCTAAACTGACATGCACGTGACAGCACAGAGGGCCCAGCCAATACCCAGAACTGTAAGATGAAAACAGCCTAAATTTCCATCCCACAGAAATATAAACTAAATTAATGAATATTGTTTTAATATCCATTTTAAGTTTTGGAATCATTGGTTATTCAGCAATGAACTGATTTAAGTAATATTTCTATTAATGCTTTAATTATAAGAGTTTTTTAAGGTTAAACAATCTTAGGTGTCATAATTTGCCTAAGAACACAAGTGATATCCTCAGAATTTTCTTTCCCAGAGTACATAAGCATCCTTAACCAAAATTTTTAATTTGACTCTGAAATTAATGGCTTTGTCCAAAAGGTCAGGAAGTAGCTCTAGTTCATGAACATAGCAAAGAAAAAATACAAATGATAGGAAAGTAGAATGGAAGTTAATGTTGTATCTTGCAAAAAAATATCTTTCAAAAGACTTTAAGAAGAATTTGAAGGACTAGGGGAATCACTAGAAAAATTTGGCAACAGACTGTAGCTTTGGGTTATTAATTACATAGTCATTCTCTCCCTGGTCTCTAACCCTTCTTCAGAGTTACTCTTTCCACTTGCAACATTTTTTCCAAGGGCAGTCTATAGTATATTATACACTTTGCCCTTCTCCAGAAAACAAATCAGCCTCAGGCCATTTATGGTCCCCAAAATGTTTTGTTTTGTCCTAGGATCAAAAACAAGTCAATTTATCTCATCAAACACTGACCTCTGCATCTACAGATGAGTCCAGACAGAATACAGCTCAGCCCCTGTCTCAGAGTTTGGGTACAGGAGGAAGCTGTGCTGTGGTCCCCAGGCCAGATGCCTGTCTAACAGGCAAACTGGGTATGGTTTGCAAACAGACAGAGATGGAGACTCTTAAAAGCAGTTTGCTTTGGCTCTTGCTGGGAAGCAAGGGTCTGGGCATCACAGAGAACTAGAAAATCAGGTCACATGTGATGGCAACTTGAACAGAGGCAACTGTTGCTTTTTATATCTGTGTTTATAGATTTTTCCCCCTGTACAGACAGCTTTCAAGAGCAGCAGGAATGAGAAAGTTTGGCAAAAAAGAAAGTTTCTCTATTTCTTTTCAGCACATTGCTCTTGGATACATCTTTGGCTGGATGCTAAACTAAGGACACCTGCCAATTTCACCTTAGGTTTTGATAAGATAATTAAGTTATGAAAGAGAATGTAACATTACATATTGTATAAACTCAAATCCACGTAATTCACATGAGGGATTAAAGGGAACATTCTTCCTCCCATAGGTTGTGAGGATTTCACTACAAATTAAATTACATTTAGTTTGAGGGACCAAAATCTAAAAAGAAATCTGAAAATTTAAACATTTAATACACTGATGGATCTTAAATAGCCTAATGTCTTAGAGATTAAGGAACCAGATAGTTAAGGGTCCAGATAGTTAAAGATGACAAAGTACTTTCCCCTTAAAAAGCAGATAGAGATCTGAGGTTAGTCAAAGTTCATTATGCAAATGGGAACATGGTGACTAAATTTCTTTAATTATTTTTTATAAAAATTGGTAAATGCATTCTCTAACTTATAGAAATTATATACATATTTTCTCCCTTCGCCATATTTTCATTTCTACCAACATCTAAATATATTTTGAGATCTCAACATCTAATTCTAAGTTAACTAATAGTTACTGCAGAAACCAACCCTCTACCTCACAATGTGAATTTTACACACATTTGTGTCTAAGTTAAAATAATTCTTTACTCACAAAGTTAAGGTTCTTAAATTATTAAAAATATAATACATTTAATTTATAATTTTAATTTATAATTTTTAATTTATAATACAGAAGACTATGTATGGTAATTTTCTTCCAAACCCATAGATGAGCACAAAATGTTTGCAGATAGACTTTTTTTTTTTCCTGAAGCACATCCTCAGAGTAGTCTACAAGGCCCTGTATCATCTGGTCTTTGCTTATATTACCACCCCTTATACCTTGTCACTATACCCCCACAGGACTGCCCTTATTTCAACTGCTAGTGTTCATCAATCTAAAGGCTCAGGTCATTTGCACTTGCTATATCTGTAATCTACATCAATGTTATTAGTAGACTGGCTGCTTCAGGCATCAGGTCACATGTCTCTTTCTTTGGGGTGGCTCTCACAATACTATCTAAGTTGGAATCAACCAGTTATTTTCTAATTCAATAACTTGTTATTTTACTTGATAGTCCTTAAAAAATATGGTTCTAAACCCAGAGTTGTATTCTTTCCCTGAAACACATTTAGCATTATCTATAGATATTTTTGATTTTCAAAACAGTGGGGAGAGGAGGGACTGCTACTAACATCTGAGGGGTGGAGGCCAGGGATGCAAGTAAACATCCTCCAATGCACAGGACATCCTCAACAAAGAATTATATTGCCCAAAATATCAATAATTATGAAGTTGATAAATACTGACTCAAAACAGTTATTTTATTTGTCAATTCCTTTGTTTAATATATTATCCTGCTGAACTGCAAGATGAAAGATGGTAAAGATGAACCACTCTTAGTCATCATTTTATACTTCATACCTCAACCAGTACATGGCATGTAACAGATGGTTAATAAATACTTGTGGAAGCAAAGAAGATCCAACTACAATTAAGGACAAAGCTGTGGCTTACAGGCTTTTGAAATGCAAATGGGAAAAGGTCACATTCCAAATTTAGCAGAAGGCAGTATTCAGTAAATTATTAAGGGAATGATTTTCCCATTAAAATCAAAAGGTTTCATCAGTATTTGATACGTAATTTGTTCTAGCTGAAAACAACTGCACATAATAGTAAGCAGATCAACGATGGTTAGAGGAACAGTTGGTCAAGGTGGTTCAGTGTGGCTGAGCTTATACAACTAATGTTCCTGGAATGGTCATAATCCAGAAAAGAAGCTGTAGTGTGATTACAGTAGTCTCCATTTTGATCCCTGATGCATGTCACTAAGTTTTTTTTTTTTGAGCATAAACTCCAATAAATTCACAGATATATATGCATAAATTATATATATATAATAGCGACATTTACTTTGGCTGGAGTGTATAAGGGAACACAACCAAGTGGCATTCATTAATAGTAGATATAGATCCATACACCAAAAGATTTTATTGATAATTTCTAAAAATTATGGTAACTTCTCACTACATTGCCATTATTTTCTCCCTTGTAAAAACTTAGAGACTCTATAGGAAAGGTAGACTGTCATCTCTGTTAATCTGTACCTGTACCTGCATTATTACCTTTAATGAGCAATGTATTTATACACGAAATATTAGGCTAGTTGTATGTTTTTGAGAGTTAGTCATATCTAAAAAATACATTTTACAAATTCATTAACCAGGTAAATGTAAACTATAAAATATTGCGTCATCCTAAAAGCAAATGAGGACACTGCAGTTAATCTGTGTATGTGGCAAAGTTCCTTCCTCACATACTATGTATGACTTGTGATCCATGGAAAGTAGGAGAAAAAAATGAGAATCTGCTAATGTGACTGTACACATACCTTTGTTGCTTTCTCCAAATTAAAAAAAAAAGGATGTCTAATATGTTTTTCATTTACACTAGAGGATTACTTTACATAATTCATCCAGGAGGCACATGTACCTCTCTCTGGCATCACTGACACAAAAGGACAGGCAGGATTACTAGTGTGCCCTTCCATCAAGGGTTGAGGTTCTTAGGAAGCAAGAGCTCAGGGAAAAGACATCCTTAGGTGAATGTGGACTATTTATACCATAAAATTTGTTCTATTTTGAGCTCTTTGAGGGTAAGTAAAATGATATATTCTCCTTTCTGAGGTTGTGGAACCTGACCCAAAAGGAACTCAATTAATACTTCCTAAATGAATAAACACATGACCACAAAGAGCAAAAAAAGATGCTGTGAAACAGACTCAACAATGATATAAAAGGAATAAAACTAAAACCTGGTATGATTATCATTAGGTTTGGGTACAAGCATAAGTAGCTTGACAGTATCTATAGCAATCAACTTTTGAGGCCTTGTAAGTATATATCTATAAAAGAAAAAATCAGATTCAGAATAAGAAAAGTCAAGAAAAAAACCCTATGGCTTCTCTTGTTTCTTTCTGCTAATATCTACCTTTCTATCTGTGCCTAATACATATGATCTCCATGAATCTAGCTGATATAATTTCACATTTTGTAAAAGGAAAAAACTGCAAAAATATAAATATGAATTGCAAGAACTGATATGATGATGTAATCACAAGGAAAAAATAAAATTTGTAGTATCGTTATTTTCAATAAATCCTGGATCTGAAATATTTTTATCTTTAAAATAATTACTTAAGTGTATCTCTTTAATTAAGATATAATAATGAGCCAATAATTAAGTTATTATTCATTTTAGGAATAAATAAATAAATGAACACTTAAATCTTGCTTTTGAGTTCAGTAATCTTAAAAAAAAAATGAGCCAGTGAGGTAGGCATTATTTTGGATGGAAAGGTGCAGGTCCAGGAACACGTAAGAGAACTGCTCCTTAGAATTGCTAAAGGTTTTGTTTTTCACACAGTACCTTGAAATTCTGATTAGTTGTGTTATTGTTGGTGGAAGTCTCACCAAAAATTTAGCACAGTCATATCATATTCAAGATGAATGATTACTTTTTAATTAACCATCAACCACACTTGTCTTAAGAAAACACATGATCTTATAAGCAACATGCCCTAGGGTCAGCTTAGGAGAAGGGGTTTAATAAATTGATGCCATTTCATCTTTGCTCTCTGTTACCCTCAAATAAGCCTCTTTTGCTTACATAAGAGCCTGGTGTAAAGAGTGCTCAATATGACAGGTCAATGTTGAGAAGATTGGGAGCAACAAGATAAACAACTTCCTCTGTCTTCTTACTAATTCATTCAGGACATTATATACACTGAAATGTATCAGCATCCTAAGACTCTAATAATCCTCCTTTTTTCCTTTTATTTGTAAATATTTCGTTTTTGCTCCTTGTTCCACCATCAAGATAAAGGACTTTTTATATATTTCAAGCCAGAATTTCTTTGGCCTGGAAGACTAAACCCACAATAGATAGGTCTTATGGTAATACCCATGCAGGGGTTGCTGCACAACTGTAAGTGTGACAGAAGTGACTGCCTTTTAGTACCAGAACATACCTGTCATAGAACTGGTTAAGCCCCTCTGGTGCACAGGGATTGTTTAGCATCTATATGTATCATGATCTAATGGAAAATTAGGAATCTACTTGGCAACACCTGTGCTATATACAGAAGACTTAATATCTTGATCAATGAAGGATCCACAGATGCCCTGAAATTCAGTCCTCAGGAGGTGATTGTTATTATCCTCCACAATTAGAAACTGTCATACACAAAACCATTAAAATATATAAAAGATACGATTCAGTTAAGTACCACCTGGACAAAATATGTGTGTGTTTGTGGAGAGCAGGGAGAGTATAAGATACCAATTCTTAAATTTAAGGAAATGACAGCAATTTCTATCTTAACCTCTTCAGCTCTGGTTGCTAAGTTACCGTGACATACCACTGTGTATGCTTTTCAGTTTTTGGTTTTGGACCTGACAGTTTGATTAATTCTCTGGAGTGCAAAAATCTTCACACTGAATATTTAAAAATTTCACACGTGTGCACACACAAATACGCCCACTCACCCGGCACCCCATTATTGCTTCTGATTTATAAAATCTGTTTTATAATTATATTGACACATGTAGGTGGAAACCTAAAATGACACTTCATTGTGGGGAAGAAAGAACTCCCCCCTCTGGAGGAGAGAAAATCCTCTACTATGTGATGTTTCTTGAAAGTGTCCTTAAATATACCACAGTTCACTCTTTCCTAATAGAACACATTTCTCCCCTTTAATGTGTTCATTTAACCCTTGACTTTGTATCTAAGAAATATGGAAAAATAAATCAAGGGTTATTTAATAGTTGTCATTGCTTTTCCTTCCTCTGCATGTCTTACTTTCTGTGTGATTGAGTTCAAAGGTGTCCATAAATATTACTGTAAGTTGGTGACTAGTGGGCTGTGGGCTATGAGATGTATCTATAAGGGAATATGTCAATATAAGACAGATCAGCCAGGCTCAAAATCCCAGGACACTGCACAGGAGATAATGTTAAACACACACACACACACACACACAGGTATATATATATATATTTTTTTTTTTAAATGGCTTCCCAAGTCATGCTGTTGTCTTGTTCTCCAATATTTCAGTGCAGTGACTCTAAATGCAAAAGACATTGCATTCCTCTCTCGGTCTGGATGGATTTCCGGATTTTTAAACTTTTTAAAACAAAGAGTGACAGCTTGAAATTATTACTACTAACACAAAATGAATTTTTATGATACTGGTAAGAAAGGATTCAAAGTAACAGGTATATATTGGGGCAAATGTAGACAAAGCTAATTTAGATGGTGAACAGAATTTGCCTATTACTATTGCTGCTGTTTTGTTATCCAAAGTCTTGCATCTGATCTCTAGGGAGTGGCTAAAGAAATTAGAATCTATGGTTCTGCTGATCAGGTAACAAGAAGAAATCTGACCGGTTTATACTTTGTTTGACTTTTTGATTTCATTTTTGTAAACTAAGAATATGATCATGCTTCTAAGGGCTAATCTAAGCATGTGAGTCTGTTAACAGATAAGGAAGAGTTGATAAAGTTGGAAATTGTTCTATAAGACTATAAACTCAACTGCATCCATTCTTTTTCCTCAGTCTTTCTACTAGAATAGCTTAAAGTTTCCTCCTGTAAACAAAATTCAATTCCTTGTTTGTGTGCTGGATTCCATTCCTTCTCAACGTCCCAAGAATATCCCTCTTATAGATCAACTCTTTTTGGATTGCATCATTAATCAGCATCTTCCACCACTACCAATTTATTATGATTAGTAGATAAACATGCTCTAGAATCTCCCATTTTATGAAAACTTCGTTTTATTTCCTGTCCCCTTTGATGTACTGTCACATTCCTTTGCCTCCTTGAAAGCAAAAGCTCTGTGCTCAAAGTTTAATTTTATTTTTAATTGACAAAAAATAATTATTTGCATGTGTGGGATACAATGTAATGTTTCAATACAGGTATACACTGTGGAATGATCAAATCAGGCTAATTAGCATATGCATCATATGAAATATTTATAATTTCTTTGGGTGAGAACTTTTAAAGTCCTCTCTTTTAGCTATTTTGAAAGATAAAAGTGTTCACAATAAGGGGGGACCTAGGGAAGAGGAGAAATACTTTAGATGAGGCAGAGTGGAGTGAAAGGAGGGGGGATTTGAGGGCAGAAAAGATAGTAGAATGAATCAGACATTATTACCCTATGTACATATATAACTATACGACTGGTGGGATCCTACATCATGTACAACCAGAAGAATGAGATATCATACTCCATCTAGGTATGATGTACCAAACTTCATTCTACTGTCATGTAGAACAAATAAAAAAGTTATTAACTATGTTGTCCTGTGTAATAGGAAACTAGAACTTATTTCTCCTATGTAACTGTAACTTTGTACCTATCCATCAGCATATTCCCTTTCCTCCTCCAACCTCAACCCCAAAGTTCTTAAAACAATTATCTGCACTTGCCATTTACACTAGCTCAACTGCCATTCATTATTTTATCTCTCTTCATTTAATATTAAATTTTAAATTTGACATTTTTTTCCAACTTCCTATCATTATCCACCAACTCCAACAATTCAAATGAGACTGCACTTGTCAAATCCCTAATGGCTTTTGTGGTTACAAAGTATGAAGATAACATCTTCCTCAATCTCTCAGCACCTCCAACAGGGCTGCTACCTCCTTTCTGAAATATGGAGTTTTTTGGCCTTCACATAAGTACACTATATCAATTTTATTTATACCTCAGAGTCTTCTCTCCTTTTTAGAGTCTTTTGCAGATTCCTTTCTTTCCACCCAGCTTCTAAATGTTGGGGTTTTTGAGGGCTCCCTTTACAACTTTACTATCTGTTCTTAGAAGGTATGTGTATCTCATGTCTTTAAATTATATGTATATGTTTATGACTCCCAAAGTTTTATCTTTAGTAATCCAGATATCTAGAATAAATCTCAGGCACATATATTCAACTACATATGTTTAACTTAAAGAATTCCCAAGGCATCACATTCAAGCACCAACTTCTGATTTCTCTTCCTCCTATACAATTGTTCTTTTCCTAATCTTCCATATCTTAGAAAAAGATATTGTAATCCATTCACTTGCACAAGTTAAGAATGCTATTGGAATCCCCGATTGCTTCTTATTCTCCAAAACATTGAAAATTCTGTCCATCCTAGTTTTGAAATATATTTCAAATGTCTACTTCTGGTATGATTGTGGTAATAACCTAAATGGTCTTCCTGCTTCAACTCTTGCTACACATCTCCAATCCATTCCACATTTTAGAATCATGTTTTTGAAATACTTCATATCATTCTCTATTTAAACTGTTATGTTACTCCCTATTTAAAATTCTTCAATGGCATCACACAGTTTTTAGAATTTAATCCATATTCCTAACCTTCAAAATCTGCATTCTTTTGTCTATGCTCTGACTCCATTTCCACGATGCTCCAGTCTCTTTCTTTTCACCTCAAAGCCTTCCCATTTGTAATTCTTCCTAGAATAAAGATTTGTCATTCTCATATCACTTAATAAAAACAGCTTCTTTTCAGTCTTCTCAATGTGAACCGAGGAGTCTCTAGATACCTTATTATTTGACTTATTCCCCTATTTATTCTCAACCAGAGCTCACAGTTTATTCTCTTCACAGGGATTTAGCATGATTTATATCAATATTTCTTTATTGATTAATTTATTTGTTTGCAGGCTGCCTTCTCATTAGACCATACATATCACTGGTGCCTGCTAACACACAGCCAGATAAAATAATTATTTGTTGATCAAATGAATGATTGTTGTGACCAATAGATACATACTAGGAAGGTAAAATGGGTACATAATGACACGAACTGGCTAAGAAAGAGCTTTAGTTTAGCAATCAGTCCATCTTTGAGTTCCCAGAGGTTGCTGAGGAACTCAAAGAAAATCTGTACAATGTATGAATTTAGTTGACCAGAATTTTGGATCACCCTGTGTGGTAAAGTTAAGAATGTCTACTTTGCCTTCCATCTAACCTAATCTTATAATTGAGAAAATACATCAAAGTAATAAAATTTCAAAATAACAGTCTAGGTCCTTGAAAATGGGTTTTGCTAGATTTAATGATGAGTTAGTTTCTATGTACCATAGTTCAGATGAAGCACTGAGGCAGATGAAATGGCCAACATGGAGAAAATGTTGACAGGGTGTTTGATCCATCAAATCTTTGTATACACATTTCTCAAAGAAGAGAGGTTTTCAGTTGTCAAAGGAAGATAGCCTACTACTATTGAGCAAGACAGCTTCAGCACTTCTCTTCACTCTCTTTTGATGTAATTCTACCAAACAATTTCAAATATAAAATATAGTTGACAGCTATAATGGAAAGAGGGTGGGACTTCACAAGTTAGACTTTAAGTTTTTCAAAGGGAAGGGCTGCAAGTTGCAAGAGAAATGCATTTAGGAAGCTTTATTTTTTCCACTTATCAGATAAGTGGAAAAACCATAGACTGCGTCAGACTGTACAGATTAAACTGCTCCTAATAAGAAAGTAACCAAGTAAATAAAAAGTCGGTTAAGGCAAGCCACTCTAAATAAAAAGCTATAGTGCAGTGGACACTGAGTGTGGGTCTGTACACCTTATTGAACTCTCCTTTTTGCGATTAAAAGGAATAATCAGAAAGTAATCAATACAGAAAACCAAACAGAATATACTCCCTTGTTTAAGTGAGAAGATCTGCCTTTTTCTAAACAATAAAGCAGCAGAGAAGGGAGAAAGGAAAAACAAACAAAAAGTAGAAAATATAAAAAAATATTCTGCAAGATAATGAGAATTTAAGCTGTGGAAGATACAGCTATTTTTTAAAAAAATGATTCATGACTAGTACAGAAGTTTCACAGAGTGTGGTTAATATACTCAAAATTCATAAAAACAGACTTCAAAATAAGAGATGAGCATGACAAAAATAATAACAGAAAACTGAAATTTAAAAGGTGCTAAATTGAAGACAGGCATAAATAAATAGAAAACTGAAAGAGAACAAGCAAGAGTGTACCACAAGTATACATGCAATACTGTGATGAAATAAGTATTATTTGCCATAAAGAGCAGAATAATCACTGGTATATATTGAATTGTACATGAGATATTGCAGATGTTCTTCCAGGACATGGAGGGACACAAAGGAAATAGTAAGAGAGGTTATACATATGGAAGACAAAGTTTGAACATCAAAAATGTGGGTAACTAATATTCAATAAGAAGAAATGAAAACATAAATGAGAATAAAGGTATAATCAACATAAAATTTCATAAGAGACCTAAAAAAATAATAATCAAAATAACAACCTAGCAAAACTAACAAAAAGAGACACCTAGGTAAACATATTCTTGTTTAAGCATAGAACTTTTAAGATAAAAGCTACCAGCCTTTCAATTCTCCCCACCCCCCCACCCCCCACCAGGTTTTCTCTCCCAAACTCACCTGTTACCACCATCTGGTCTCTCAGTTACCTCTGTTGGGTTCTTTTTCATCCAGCAACAAGAAACATGAAGGCAGAGGTTGAAGGGAGAGGAAGCAGGAAGTGGACTAGCAGGAGGAGAAGCAGAAAACCTCACTCACAAAGACTGTAGAATCTAACAGTTCTCCCTCGCAGGACCCTTCTATCTTAGCTCGCAAATGAATCTGCGGAGCCTCGACACCAAAGCTGGCCCTTATGCGATGACGTCAGGCGCACAGCGTCTTCTGCAGCACCACTTCCGCTTCCGGCCTCTGAATTGCTGAGGTGAGCCCTAGTCATCGTTCCGCTCTACCCTTGGCCCGGTGATGTAAGATCCCAGCAAGGACGGTGCAGACCAGGAATTCAGAGGGACTGAAAAGTTTTAGTGACTGTGAAGTTTGAAGACCTAGTTCCTTACTCAGCGCCCCAGCCTCTAAAATTGGAAAGGTAACTGGTAAATTCGAGTTTCCAGTCAAGCCAGGTATAATGCCAGGAAGATCATCTTAGAGCCAAGAAAGAAATCATAATTCTAACAAAACAAATCCTGGAGTGCCCGTGATGACACAGACAACATTGATACTTCCATTTTTTGAGAATGTTAACATCTTCAAAGAGTAGCATGCGCCTCATGTTGCAAACCAGTGTTGGGATGGCATACTAGGGGGTTACAGATCTGTTTGTCAGTCCCAGGCGTGGTATTGAGTTGGGCAGCAGAAACTGCAAGAGACTTCAAATCAGCATAGGCCTGGAGAGAGGAGTACAGTGTAGCAGGTGCCATTAACATATAGACTACACCTGTGTATTGTGGACACCAGTGTAGACCCAGCTGCTTGGGAGACTGAAGCAGAAAGTTTGCTTGAGCCTGTGAGATCTAGGCTAGCCTTGGCAGCATAGTGAGACCCTGTTTCAAAACAAAGTAAGCAAGCAAAAAGGAAAAAAAAAAGCAAAAAGTGGACTAGAGAGACAAGGAAAGAACAAGATCATAGATGCAAAGATATGTTCACACACAGATCTCATAAGACAGTTGCTACTCCATGTAATTTTAGACCTTATAGAGGACCCCAGACCCCAGTCACACTCTAACCCAAAGTGAATTTGATACCTGGAAGACATCTAAAAAATAGATTACTGTACTTTCTTGTGTAACCTAGTTTAGCTGAGCTCAGTTGTTTTGAAAAATGTGTCTTGAGACTGGGGGAGAGTGCTGATTTGGCTGCGAAGACACTAGAGGTATGAAAGAGGTTAGAAAAGGAACAGTAGAAATGGTAACATCTGCTGGGTAACCAAAATTAGGAAGGTTCTGTGGTGAGATACTCAAGGTGGCAGAGGAAATAAAAAAACAGAAACAACAAACAAACACACAAAAAACAACCCAAGAAAGTTGAATAAGGACTGAAAGTGAGTCATAGCAGTCTGATATTTCAGCCTCCTCAGAAACGCTGAAAACACCAAGAAGGAAGAATGAGAAAGTGAAAAAAAAATCTACAAAATAAACCAATGAACCATTGTACAAAGAGAAAGACTCTTCTCCTCTATCTAGGCTTCTTAACCCATTTAATCTCATCTTTAAAAAGTGACAACATCTCCATCATGTAGACCTCTTGGGTAAAGCAAAACTTCAGTACTTCCCTTTCACAATACTTTCAGGAAGCAGCTAAATATAGCGATGGTGATATACTAGCTCCAATCTTGTAGGCAAGAGATTCCTAAGAAAGAAAAGAAAGATTGAAGTGGGAAGTCCATTGGTGATCCAAGGAGATGGACCAATCAAAAGCCACTGAAAAGATTCTGAAAAGAAAAGGAGCCCAAAATAACAAGATTCCAGATTTGTGCTTCAGCAAAGAACCCAGGGGTAAATCCAGTTCGTTAAGCAAGAAAGAGTTGATTAGGAAAATAAAAACAAAGTAAGGAAATATAATAAACAGAATTCCACTGGGCCCTCACTATCTTGAGTTATTTTGGAACTCTCAAATCCAACCCAGTAGCCACTGCCCATGTGTAGGCATTTCAATTTTAATTATCTAATCAATTACAATTAAGTAAAATTAATTGTAATAACCATACTTAGAGTGCTTGGTGGCATTATGAGGCTGATTGCTACTGTAGTTATTGTATTGAACAACACAGATATAGGATATTCCCATCACGACAGAAAGTTCTATTGGACAGGTATATCCTAGAGCAAATCAAGACTTTCTCTGGATAATAGAAATTAAAGTGCTGCATACATGTAGACAAAAAGTAAGTATAAAGGAACAAAGAGTACCTGGGCCTTACTCTTACAAACCTGAACATCAGAAAATAAATCAGTTACAGTTCATGTGAAAGGAAAAGAAAGAATTGTGATGTGAACATGACCAGAAACTATATTACATCTATTTATTTTTCTTTGGAGAAAAATATTTAACCACATCTTCTGTAACTTAGGAATAAATTTAAACAAAAGAACTCAAGAATGAGGCAATTGTATTTAAAGGCTGGGATAAACCTTGGCACTAATTAAACACAAAGGTATGACTAAAGCATTTTTATAATAATAGATGAAATCAAAATTAAGTATCAAGAATAATCCTGGATGATATACAGTAATCCAAGATGTATATCATAAATGACATTACTACTGGTAATATTGTTCTGGTCAGGTTATTTTTTTCAAAGTGTATATGGGAAGTTGGAGGCATGGATGTAGTAAGAGTAAAAGCATACCTTTTTTCTAATTTTGTATGGGTGGGGAGTAAATTATTTCTTTTGTTTCAATGATATATTAAGAAAATTTATAATTCTAAATATATGAAAATATGTAAAGCACTTTGTGTATTTATATAACTTATTAGGGAAATTTAAAAATAGCAAATGAAGCACATTTAGAAAACACCTGATCGTAGAGGAATGGAAGAGTAAAAACCAAAAGCATAATAAAAAATTATGACATGTCACCACGTAGAGGTTGAAAGCTCATATTATTTAATGCTGAGAGCCATTGCCAAGTAGGAATGACGCATCAAAATTTCCTTGCCAGCGTACCCCATGTTGCTTAGAGGAAGGACTCGTGGAAATGGACTTGCCTTGGACATACGCTGTGACATTGCATGTATGCTTTAGTAAGGTGACCTTGTTCAAGGACCAGGGCGGATCCGGGTTTAGAGCTGATCAGGTTTTAGGGAGTATCCAGTCCTTGGGTTTAGGGCAGTTCCTGCTGCCTCAGGCATGCCCGATCCTTGAGTTCCCGTTGAGTTCTCCTGGGATTCAGAAAGTATTTGGGATTCAAAGCCTGGTGGAGTACGTGAATTTTCCCCAGAACGTGTTTGTAGAGGGCCGGTGTGAGTTCGGGAATAAAGAATTGCTGTTTGAATCTACAAAGCTGTGAGTGGCTCATGATCTTGTGCCCAGCCAGACTGCAGCAATTTAAAACAATGAAAGCACAAAATTAATGTGTTTTTTAATGAGAAATGACTCTTAAATCATTTCATTAAACTGTTAAAAATTAGACAAAGATTTATCAGACAATACCAACAAAAAAGAACACCAGAGCTGCCACATGCATGAAAATTAAATCAATTCCCAAAAGCAATAAATGGACAGGGGGTGTTTATTTTATTTTGATGAAAATATGACAGATATGAACATTGATATACCAAATATAGAATGTAAGTATTCCCAATGAATGCTTTTAAACATGCAAGGAAAATTCAACAGAGCTATAATAGTAGGGGATTTTTTTAACATACACTTATTTATTTATTTACTTATTTTAATGTGGTGCTGAGGATCCAACCCAGTGCCTCAAATCTGCAAGGAAAGTGCTCTACTGCTGAGCCACAACCGCAGGCCCATAGCGGGAGATTTTTTTTTTTTTTCAGAGTAGAGATTAGAAGTTTATTAAAGGACAGCAGAAAAGACTTCTCCTGGAGGAAGAAGGGGACCCAAGAGGTGGAATCCATGGAAGTGCGGTTGTTTCCCCTTTTTATAGTTTTGGTGATGGAATGTAGGTTGGAAGGCCTGAGGGGTGGGACACAGGTGGGCCAAAGAAGTAATCTGGGCAGGAAGGACTTCTGAGTCAGCACCTTCAAGTTTGCTGGGGGCTGTTCATTAACACTTCTTTGAGGTGGACTTTGGCCTAGGGCCTTTTCGAACTTCATTAACATTCCATGAGTTGTCCTGCGTTTCCCCGGAATCATTCTCAGCATGGCCTCCATTTTAGATTTCACTCGGTATTAGACCCGATTTACCTAACTATACTGACTACCTAATTTTAAATCTGGCTTCATTCCCCCCTCTAATTTGGGAACTCATTACTGCTGTAAGGAAGGGGGGGGGGCGAAGAAGATCTTTCTGGCTGCTTCAGGCTGAAAAAGGACAGCGTGGGGCAAGCAGTTTGGAGTCCCCCTTTAAAAATCGGGTCTATCGAGTGGTCCATGATAGAAGTCTGATTAAGAAGTAATAGACTGGAAGGCCATTTGAGTGATGGGTGGTCTATAAGAGAAACAAGAATTCATTAGTACTGGAACCATATTGATGCAGCAATAAATCCCATAGCACAGGAATATGCCAATGAGTATGATGGCAAAGACAGAGACTAACAATGTTTTCCACAAGGAAGTACCAAGAACCAGGAACTAAGATATTGTTTCCATGACAAAGTTGCTGAGGACATGGCTTCTATCTGAGCATGTAAATCTTTAAGGATATTTGTCACATTGCCAGAATTGGCAGGGATGTAAACACAACATTTAACTTTTAGGGTTACAGATGTCCTTTTCCTTAAGGTACAGTTTAATAATTTAATGTCATCTGATCTTGCAAAATCCTTTTACTAGTATGACCTCTGTGTCTAATAGAGAAATATTTAATTCTGTTACTTAGGGCTGGATAACCATACTAGCAAACATTAAGACTACCTGTGTAGGTTAGAAATAAAGGTCTTAAACTAAAAACTACTCTGGCAGTTCCTTTTGATAGTTATCAGGCATTCCTGTCTGAGAATCTCTTTTGTAGCCTCCAGTTTACTTATTTATGGAAGTTATATTTAACTATTATTATCATTTAAAATGCCTAGGAATAGTTGTGTTTTGGCTTTGACTGTCTTTGCTAAGTGTTTAAGATGAAGCAAGTCAAACTGACTTTTGTTTCTATCGATTGTTAACAGTCAGCTGAGTTTCCCTGGGAGTCCTCGGGGAACTTTACAGTAGCTTCTCAGTTCTGCTAGTGCCATTTGTGCTAGGATGGGTCCAGGCCTTGCTTGACCATGTGGCTTCCCTCGGAAGCATCAGGGATGTCTCCCTTTTTTGATGACCCTCATCTTCACAGCAAATGCACTGATTGGCTTTCTGTCTTCCTCTGGTCTCATTAATCTCCCTGATCAGGAGGTTATGTGGCCTAGAGTTGCAAAGTTCTTTGGAGAAGTCCCCTATTCCCTAATTCAGACTGACTCAGAGGGCAAGAGCCAAATATTAGATTTCTTGGCCCTTTTAATTTAACTTTAATTTTAAAACTTAATCTTAAACATCCAGCAAATAAGTTTTAACAGCCTTATACTAAGAGTACTGGGCTTTAATGTCTCTCTCTCTCTCCTGTAGATGATAACTCCTTATCTTAAATTAACCCAGGTTGTATGTTTTTAAAACAGTACCTCTGCAAAACATTAAAAGGCAATCTTTAAACCATTTATAAGAGAACTACAAAATAAAATTAACTAGGGTAAAAACTAAGTTTATGTGATAGCTACCTTGAATTTTGGTGGAGTTATACATTTTAATTCCCTGTTTGAGATCCTGGTAATCGTGACAGAACCTAACCTTTGGACACAACTTTAAATGTACTGAAATCTGGCCTACTCCTTTCATAGTCACATTCACATGAGATGGGACATAGAGCTTATCTCAAGTAAGGCGGGGCTCATAAATCTTAAATACTGTAGTTCTGAAACTGATCTTTGTTTTTTAAACATCATTTTACAAAACCTACATAAATTGTTCAAGTTTACATGAATATTAGCTAACACAATGTAATATCACACCTAAAACATGAATTAAAGAAAAGCTGAAAGCTTTTAACCTCTTGTAGAAAAAGTAGCAAAGTATTTTTGTGTTTTACAATAAAACCTTCACACATATTAGGCTCTCATTAACTTAAAAATACATTTAAATTGTATCCAAGTGTAAAAAGTAACATAGAACTTTATATAACTTATTGATAATAAGTCCAGTTATAGAACACAAATGATATAAATAAATCTCCAACATGTTTTTCATGTTAAGTCTAAAATTACCATACAACTTTAGATCACAGCTTGATATAATGCCCTTTCTAAAGCTTCTACCTTACAGACTTGTATACCTGGAAGATATGAACACATTAATAGCACCAATTACATTGATGTTTTTATATTAACCAACTTTAGCTTTTAAAGAAAAAACATAGCACAGTACTCAACAGCACTTGTTTATCTAGCTGTTTAATTTCTTTAAGATTACTTGCTCAAAAACTTACACTTATAACCAACTTACACAGACCTTCTTTATATCATTTACTTAAACCCTCTTAATTACTTAATCATATAGACTCTTATCCAGAAACACATTTTCCCTCTATTAAATCCATATCTAGAACCTTTTAGTTTCTTTTTCTCATCTGTTAACCTTCTGTTCACATTTTGAAACAATACTTGTAAATGTTTGAATTTAAGAAGCTTATTTCATAGACATCAACATTTTATTAGGTTTTATTTTTGAACACCTAGAAAAACTTAAGCTTAATTTTAAAGACATCTTTTCTTTCATCTATTTACCAAATTTAAATTGAGCCATTTGAATCACGTGAATCAAAGCTATTTGGATCCATTTTTTAAATTTTTCATGAGCGCTCCTCATATATCTATCAATTGTCATATCACTACATGATATATGGACATACACACACAGAGACATACCGACATACAACACGTAACACAAGTGTAACACATAACACAATAGTAAAGGCCTTGTAGCTTTCTCAGGTGAAATCTCATTGCAATGTTTAAAAAAAAAAAAAAAAAAAAAACTCCAGTTGATCAAAAATAGAACTTATCAGAAAAACAGATTTTTAAAGAAATCTTTTAGTTTTTGACAGGTCATTTAGAGGAAAAGAATAGATTAAAATTAATAATAAATTTAGTTACAAATTTTTGAGTATGCCTGGCATTGGGCCAGGCTCTAATGATTCAATAGTAAAAAGTATAAATATAGCACTTGTACTTTAGAGCTTAGTGAATATAGAAAAATTAGTGACAAAGATGCACATGTATTAAGGATGGGTATAAAGACTCTACATGTATGTATTTGTATCCTCTGGAGAACATACTGCCTTTTAAGTATGGATTGAAAATTACTTAGAATGAAGGTAAGTGAGAAAAATAAGTAGTTTTCAGTTATTTATATAGATAGGACTTTTTCAATTTAACATTCTAAAATTAGAAATTGATTACAAAAAAAACTATAGAAATTAAGATTTATTGAATTGGAAAAAATCAACTCTCCTAAATAACTAAAATAAAATATTATAATTGCAACTTCGTATTATTTAGGAATTAAGCACAATGAGAGCTTTATATTATCATGCATGATAATTTATAATACATGGTCAAATCTTTACTCAGAGAAAATTCTGTATTCTAAAATTCTTATTAAATATAAGTGAGCCAATCATTTTGTTCTAAATATAGAATAAGATAAAGAAAATGCTCCAGAGAATTTAAAATTAAAACAGAAAATAGGCTGGAAGAGGTGGCACATACTTTTGTAATTCTAGCTGTCTATAAGGTTGAAGCAGGAAGATTACACTTTTGAGGCCAGCCTCAACAACTTAATGAGACCCTGTTCCCAAGTAAAAAATAAAAAGGGCTGGAAGCATAGCTCAGTGGTAGAGTGCCTGCTGTTCAATCCTTGTACAACAAAAAATAAAACCTAAAACACTGAATTAGAAAACAAAAAGTAGAATAGCTATATATAATAACACAAACTATAAAAATATGTAGGTAAATTTGAAAGGCATATAAGAAAACAAAAAAGTATATATGTGTGTATAAAACATATGTATGTATAAAAATTATGCATAACAACACACTCAGATACCTGGTAAAAATTATATTACAAATGTATCAAGAAAGAACTTCTTATATGTTATTTAGAAATAAATATTAAAAGCAATACACATTATCTCTATGAATAAAACTCCAAAAAAACCCCAAAACTGTAAATTATGATGTATATAAACAAATAAATTCCTGGAAAGGAAAACTCAATATTGGAAAGGCATCATTTCTCACTATGTTATTCTAAACTATTAAGGAAATAAAAAGCATCAGTAGGATTTTGGGGGGATTGGTAACTATTGTCAAGGTTATTTAAAAGTTCACCTAAGAACAAATCAATGTAAACATAACTAAAATATCATTTTAATTTTGTTGTGATTACAGGTTCCAGTGCCCTTGGACAAGGATGCAGCAGTGCACCTAGTTAAACAAGTTGAGCTTATTACTCATCATGTTATGGGAGATTGTGCGGCATAGGTATGATGATGCTACCTTGGTAAGAATTTGCTATTAAGGACTTATTCTTGTATTTCAACATTGGTTGGTTTATTTGGGGGACAGTCTTTGAAAAGACAGGTTTATTATGGATTTAATGCTATAAGAAAATGAGGGATATTTCAATAATTTGGTGTTTTTAGTTTTAGCTATAGGGAGGACAGGCTAGAGTAAGATTAAAATTGATTTTAAAAAAGCAGCATTCGCTCATCTTATCCAGGAGAGGGGGATGTTTGGTATTTTGTAATTTGCACTATAAATGTGCTTAGATAAGCAGTTGTCTTCTCACTTCATCATGGTCTCACAGTGACTTCCTGTGAAATTGGTGTTCCGTGTGATTATTTATGTCCAGCGAGAAAATAAGAGCTTAGCTTTGAATGCCAGGTCAACTTCTAACAGCTCTTTGGCCTACTTGAAATTGTTAGGTCAATTTCTAGATCTTGGAGGCTCCTTATTTTCTTTCTCACAATCATATTTGCTGCTATAGTAGTTTTTCAATTATTTAAGCTATTTTTTAATTCTTGTTTTTCTTTTCTGATTTCTTCTTGAAATACAGCTTTTTATTAAATATTCTTTAGTGGTTTCCCTTAAAATTTTTAAAAGTTTTTATTTTTTAGAAATGTTATTGTACATACTATTTTTTCTCATCTCATTTTTAGAGGAAACTATGTAGGTCATTAGTAATATTGCAAATAAACAAACCACATTTAAATTCTACTAACATATTTTCCAGTTCTTTATTTGCAGTTATTTTTTGTGTTCCCCTGTTTTGTTTTGTTTTGTTTTGTTTTCCTGGTTCTATAGATCGTTTTAGACATTCTTTTACATGGGTTTTGTAAATATGTAGATTATCTTATTTGTGTGTTGCTAACAGATTTTCAGGAATTTGTGTTGTAGTTCAACCGTTTGCATAGTGAGATTCTGAGTTTTGTTTTTAGCATTCCAGCTCTGTGATTTATACGAGATATGAGACTTTTTCAAGGCAAATATAGAAGGTTTCCTGTCAAATATACAGCACTTAATCTGCAAATTAAAATTCCTGATATCATTATTTCCTTTCTATAATTTGCCCAGTGAAATTAGAAGCAATCAGCTGATCTTGTTTCCTACTCCTTAGTTTGATAAAATTGTTCAAAGGTCCCATGTTAAAAGTTAAGCAGAACCTTCTTTATAAATATTAGGAAGAGCTAGTGTATTACTTCTATTCCTACTTACACACCCTGGCATAGATTATTTGTGCCATCTTTAGTACTATAATCATTTGTGCATTTAAATCTAACCAGTTTAGTTAACCTTCGTTTTCTATTTCTATTCGGATATCAGAACCGCAGATTCAATGTGAAAGACCCATCCTTAAGATTCTGTTCCTCTAATACCTAATTGTCAAAACCTATATTAAATCTCAGTACCAAAATCCCTGTTCCATAGAAACAGAACTCATTGTGTGTGTGTGTGTGTGTGTGTGTGTGTGTGTGTGTGCATGTGCACATATGTGTGTACAGCGATGCATCATATAACACTATTTCAGTGAATTATGCACTGCATATATGATGGTGGTCACATAAAGTTATAGTGGAGCTGAACAATTCCTACAGCCTAGTGATACCACAGACATCACATTGTCATGGCACAATGCATTACTCATGTATTTGTGATGGTGCTGATGTGAACAAGCCTACTGTGCTGCCAGTTGTATACAGGTATAGCATATACAATTATACACACTTCATAATTCTTTTATTTTTTTAGATTCTGCTTTATTTTTAAATAGATGTACTCTTAATTTACTAGTCCCCTTTTAAACATTTGAACTGTTTCTATTGTATGAGTAATTTGATGCTTACATCTTTGAGAATGAAACGTTCGTTAGTCCATTTTCTGTCACTAGTAACATAGCACCACAGACTGTGTAAGTCATAAAAGAGGTTTATTTTGACTCATGATTTTGTTCAAATGCCAGCAACCATATCTAGTGATGGCTTCCTTGCTGATAGAGTCCCAGGGAACTACAGGGCATCACATGATGAAGGACAATATGTGTGTGTAAGTCCCATCTGGTCTCTCTTTTCTTATAAAGTTACTAGAATTCAATTACAAGGGCCCCATCCTGACAATCTTATCCAATTCTTATCACCTCCCAAAGGCCCCACGCCTGAACACTTTAGTTGGATTAAGTTTTCCCCTCTTAATACCTCACAATGGGGGTTACATTAACATGTAACATGTCTTGGGGTGGGGGACACTACATACAAACCCTAACACTCTCTGTATTAAAGTCATTGACTGTTTTCAGTGTTGGTGATGGTGTTGCCTAAGGTACTTACAATTTTTTACCTGGTAATCATCACAGTGAATCCTAGTACATCTTAAGCCCACTAAGCGAGAGCTCTCCTGAAAATAGAGGATGAGGAAACACACAAGCTTTGGTCTTCCTTAGTGTAAAGGGCAAACATATAATCCTAAAATTGAAAAGTACTGAACTTCTAGGATGGTGACAAAAATGATATCCTTTATAGTCAGCTAAAATACCTGTATGTTTGTTTCTACATTGTGCTTTGTTATTATCTGAAGCATTTAGTCCCAAAACTTTTTCATTTCGTTTGTTCTGACAGAATTCCTTTAAAGGGAGAAGGGCCCAAAGACATCTTGTCCAGCTGAGCTGTGTGTTGCTAGATGAGCTAATGCCATAAGAGAAATTTTACTAAAACCAACATTTTTTCATATTTAATTGAATCATAAACATTGCATGTGTTTTGGGGATGCCACATGATTATTTATACATTGTATAATGTTCAAATCAAATTAAACTTATCTGTTACTTCAGACATTTATCCTTTCTTTATGGTGAAAACATCAAAATCCTTCCTTCCAGGTTTTTGAAATGTACAGTACATTATCATTGTCTGTAGCACCTTACTGAGTAATAGTACACCAGAACTTCTTTTTTTTTTTGAATTTTTTAATCTTTATTTATTTATTTTTTTTTTTTTAGTTTTCGGCGGGCACAACATCTTTGTATGTGGTGCTGAGGATCGAACCCGGGCCGCAGGCATGCCAGGTGAGCGCGCTACCGCTTGAGCCACATCCCCAGCCCATACTCCAGAACTTCTTGTGCCTATTTATAACTTAGTACCCATTCATCAATCTTACCCCATCCCTCCCCACCCTCCTCTCTCCGCACCTTATGTTAACCATCGTTCTGCTCTTAATTCTATATGATCAACTTATTTAGATTCTATCTATGAGTGAGATCCTGTAGTCTTTGTCTTTGGTACTTAGGTTATTCACTTAACACGATGACCTCCAGTATGTCCATTCATGTTATTGCAAATAACAGAATGTTCACTTTCTTTTATTGTTGAATAGTGTTTATGTGTGTGTGTGTGCGATACACACACATTCCATATTTTTGTTATCTATTCATTCATTGATAGACATAATTATTGATAATAAATTACTATATTGCTGGTTTATATATTTTACTATATTGTACTTCTTATCATTATTTTAGAGTGTGCTCCTTTCATCTATTAAAAAAATTCATTGTAAAACAGCCTCAGACACTTAGACATCTTCAGGAAGTATTTAGATGCCATTGTTAGTGTGGGAATAACAGCTCCATTTGTGAGAATGCTCCTGAAAACAGAAGCAGGGGGACAAGATGTGGAGGTAGAAAATTAAAGTCTTCAGTAGGGTACAGTAATGTTCTAGGCCTTCACATTTACTCATCACTCACTGACTCACCCAAGCAACTTGCCTTCCTGCAAGCTCCACTCATGGTAAGTTCCCTGTATAGTTGTGTCCTATTTAATCATTTATACCACATTTTTACTGTGCTTTTTCTATATTTAGATATGTTTAGACACACAGATACTTACCATTGTGGTATGATTGCCTCTAGCATTCAGTATGGTAACATACTGTACAGTTTTGTAGCTGAGGAGCCTGAGGCTTTAACATGTGGCCTAATTGTATAATAAGCTCTACCATTTAGTTTTGTGTAAGTTTACTTTGAAAGTCACGCAATGATAAAATTGAATAACAATGCATTTCTCAAAGCGTATCCCCTCTGTTAAGCAACCCATGGCTTTGATATATATCTATATATTTATTGCTTGATAAATCTACTGATATATTGGTAGATTTAATGAAATTGATGAATGATTTTGTAGTTGACATCTTCAGGGAAAGTCAGCAGGCTGGAATCCCAGGGAATGTTCCCTGCTTGAGTCCAAAGTCCAAAGTCTTTAGTTAGATTTAAATGCACAAATTGCTGGCTCAATTTCCCCTTCTCCAGGGGAGGCAAATCTTTTCTGTTAAGGACATTACCTGCTTAGTTGAGGCCCACCCACATTAAGGAAGGTAATAAGCTTTACCCAAACTGTACTGATTCAAATATTAATCTCATATAAAAATATTCACAGAAAAATTTAGAATAATGTTTGACCAGGTACTGTGTACTGTGGCCTAGCCAAATTGATACATAAAATTGAATATCACTGTCTCTGTAAGAGCTTAATATTCTGTTTATCATGTTCTGGTCAGTAAATGCAAAGATTTGTTGTACAAATTTTTTAGATGTATAGTTCTGGTTTTCAGGGAAGCATGTTGTGTGTATTTTGAAGAACATTACTCTTGTGAAAAATGAAGATGTAATGTGCATTTCTCAGTCTCATTTGTTTCCTTTTAAGTGGAGTTTTCTACAAGAGATCTAAATTCATACTCTAGGAGTCCAAAATAGAAACTTATTTTTGTTCCATTTTCCAGTGAAGTTTCAGAAAAATAGTTATACCAGCTTTTATTTTTATTCTTACCCATACCACATGCTGAAACTTGTTATTTCTTTAGTGAGGGACTTTATTGAATTTTTCTATTTGCAGAAAAGTAATGGTGGTAGATGTTTTGAACTCTAGATTATGCAATTCTCATTTTTCTCAAACCTCAGTGATAAGTTGAATTTCAAAAATAACTTTTTTTCTCAGTTTACTTTGGATCTCTTTAGTATGTGAGTACCCCCATAACTTTTACAGAAGGAAAACTACCATGCTAATTTGAAATAACTATTTGGTATCTCTCCTGATTCAGCTAACTCAGTGTGCACTTTATTCTAAACTTGCTAGTATTTTTTTTAGTTCAATCTTTGATTTTTCTAATTGTTGCTAGTTGTGTTTCTGATTCCACACACTAGGCAGTAATTTGTGATCTCTTTGAACCATGAATGGTTAGGTATTCCTTATATGTATAAGTCCACACACAGTGAAGATAACAGTAACGTTTGTAGTGTTTTATTTAAGCAAACTTGCTATATTTAAGTAAACTTGTTTATTTAAGTAAACTATTGTATTAAAATGATTATAGATTAACAGGCATTTGTGGCTTTTGTTTGTTTGCTTTTGTTTTGGAAGCAGGGATTGAACCTAGGAGTCCTCAACCACTGAGCCACATCCCCAGCCCTTTTATTCATTTTTAATTTTAAGACAGGGTTATACTAAATTGCGTAGGGCCTTGATAAAATGCTGAGGCTGGCTTTGAACTTGTGATCCTCCTGCCTCAGCATCCCTAGCCACTGAGATTACAGGCGTGTGCCACTGCATCCGGTTTAACAGGCCTTTGTAAGGAAGATACAGAAAGTTTCCATGTATCCTTCATTCAGTCCCCTTCCCTCCCCAATAATATTCTGAAAACATTTTGTACGTTACAACCAAAATGTAGACATTGACTCAGTTGAGATACAGAATATTTGTGTGAATATCCCTCTTCCTTAACTACTAGCAACCACCGGACTATTCCATTTCTATAATTTTAAGAATGTTATGTAACGAATTCATACTGTATATAATCTTTTGGGATTGGAATTTTTGTCAGCGTAATTTTCTGGAGATTCTTCTGTGTTATATAAAACAATTTTTTCCTTTTTTTCTGAGCTATATTTCTTGCTATGGATATGTCAGAATTTGTTTAATCATTCACTCATTAAAGAATATCTTCATCAGTTCCAGTTTAAGATCATTTCAATTAAACCTGCTATGAACATTTGTGTACAAGTTTTGGGTGATGATGAATTTTTTTATACATTTATTTATTTATTTATTTATTCTTATGTGGTGCTGAGGATTGAACCCAGAGCCTCGCACGTGCTAGGCGAGAGTTCCTCCACTGAGCCACCACCACAGTCCCAATGATAATGTATTTTGATTTCTCTGAGATAAGTGCCCGATTGATGATTTACATGGTAGCTAAAATTTTAATTTTTCAAGGAAAATATCAAACTCTTTTTCTGAGTGGCCATAATATTTACATTGCTACTAGCAATGTATAAGTGATTCAGTTTCTGTCTTCACCAGCATTTGGTGCAGTCACAGGGTTTTTTTTTAATCCTCCTAATAGGCATATAATGATATCTCATTGTAATTTTAATTTGCATTTATTTCATGACTAAATGATGTTGAGCACATTTTTGTATGTTTGTCATCTGTATATCCACTTTTCATGAAATATATATCCCTATCTTTTCCCCATTTCCAGATGTACTGTTTATTTTTCAATGTTGAGTTTTGAATTTTAATTATATTTTAGATATTAGATCTTTGTCATATATGCAGTGTGGACTATAGCTTGTTGTTTCATCCTCTTAACAGAATATTTCACAAAGCAAACAAAAAAAATAGTTGTTAATTTTAATAAAATCTAATTCATGATGATTTCCTTTAGTGGGTTGTTCTTTTGCTATGAAGAATAAGAACATTTTACCTAATTCTAGTTCATGTATATTTTCTCCTACATGTTTTTTCTAAAAATTTTATACTTTTAGATTTAATTATTTGATTATTACATGAATTTTTTTTTAATTATTTTATTGTTGGTTGTTCAAAACATTACATAGTTCTTATTATACCATATTTCACAGATTGATTCAAGTGGGTTATGAACTCCCATTTTTACCCCGTATACAGATTGCTGTGTCACATCAGTTACATTTCCATTGATTTACAAATTGCCTTTCTAGTGACTGATGTATTCTGCTGTCTATCCCATTCTCCACTGTCCCCTCACCCCTCCCCTACCCTCCCCTCCCCTACTCTCTCTCCATCCCCTCTACTATAAATCGTTTCTTCCACTTATATAATTTTTATCCTATTCCTCCTTTCCTCTTATATGTAATTGTGTATAACCCTGAGGCTCACCTTCCAGTTCCATGCAATTTCCCTTAACTCTCACTTTCCCTCCCGCCTATCATCCCTGTTTAATGTTATTCTTCTTCTCAAGCTCTTCGTCTCTACCCTGTCCTTGGTTACTCCCCTTATATCAAAGAAGACATTTGACATTTGTTTTTTAAGGATTGGCTAGCTTCACTTAGCATAATCTGCTCTAATGCCATCCATTTCCCTCCAAATTCTATGATTTTGTCATTTCTTATTGCAGAGTAATACTCCATTGTGTATAAATGCCACATTTTTTTAATCCATTCATCTATTGAAGGGCTTCTAGGTTGGTTCCACAATCTTGCTATCGTGAATTGTGCTGCTATGAACATCGATATAGCAGTGTCCCTGTAGCATGCTCTTGTTAGGTCTTTAGGGAATAGACCGAGGAGGGGAATAGCTGGGTCAAAAGGTGGTTCCATTCCCAACTTTCCAAGAAATCTCCATACTGCTTTCCAAATTGGCTGCACCATTTTGCAGTCCCACCAACAATGAACAAGTGTACCCATTTCCCCGCATCCTCGCCAGCACTTGTTGTTGTTGGATTTCTTAATGGCTGCCAATCTTACTGGAGTGAGATGGTATCTTAGGGTGGTTTTGATTTGCATTTCTCTGACTGCTAGAGATGGTGAGCATTTTTTCATGTACTTGTTGATTGATTGTATGTCCTCCTCTGAGAAGTGTCTGTTCAGGTCCTTGGCCCATTTGTTGATTGGGTTATTTGTTATCTTATTATCTAATTTTTTGAGTTCTTTGTATACTCTGGATATTAGGGCTCTATCTGAAGTGTGTGGGGTAAAGATTTGTTCCCAGGATGTAGGCTCCCTGTTTATCTCTCTTATTGTTTCTTTTGTTGAGAGAAAACTTCTTAGTTTGAGTAAGTCCCATTTGTTGATTCTGGTTGTTAACTCTTGCGCTATGGGTGTCCTATTGAGGAATTTGGGGCCTGACCCCACAGTATGTAGATCATAGCCGACTTTTTCTTCTATCAGACGCCGTGTCTCTGATTTAATATCGAGCTCCTTGATCCATTTTGAGTTAACTTTTGTGCATGGCGAGAGAAAGGGATTCAGTTTCATTTTGATGCAAATGGATTTCCAGTTTTCCCAGCACCATTTGTTGAAGATGCTATCCTTCCTCCATTGCATGCTTTTAGCCCCTTTATCAAATATAAGATAGTTGTAGTTTTGCGGATTGGTTACTGTGTCTTCTATTCTGTACCATTGGTCCACTCGCCTGTTTTGGTACCAGTACCATGCTGTTTTTGTTACTATTGCTCTGTAGTATAGTTTGAAGTCTGGTATTGCTATACCGCCTGATTCACACTTCCTGCTTAGCATTGTTTTTGCTATTCTGGGTCTTTTATTATCCCATATGAATTTCCTGATTGTTTTATCTATTTCTACAAGAAATGCTGTTGGGATTTTGATTGGGATAGCATTGAACTTATAGAGAACTTTTGGTAATATCGCCATTTTGATGATGTTAGTTCTGCCTATCCATGAGCAGGGTATATTTTTCCATCTTCTGAGGTCTTCTTCTATGTCTCTTTTTAGGGTTCTGTAGTTTTCATTGTATAGGTCTTTCACCTCTTTTGTTAGATTGATTCCCAGGTATTTTATTTTTTGGGGGGATATTGTGAATGGAGTAGTTGTCCTCATTTCTGTTTCAGAGGATTTGTCGCTGATATACAGGAATGCATTTGATTTATGCGTGTTGATTTTATATCCCGCCACTTTGCTGAATTCATTTATTAACTCTAATAGTTTCTTTGTAGACCCTTTTGGGTCTGTTAGGTATAGAATCATATCGTCTGCAAATAGTGATAATTTAAGTTCTTCTTTTCCTATTTTTATGCCTTTAATTTCTTTCCTCTGTCTAATTGCTCTGGCCAGTGTTTCGAGGACTATGTTGAACAGAAGTGGTGAGAGAGGGCATCCCTGTCTTGTACCAGATCTTAGAGGGAATGCCTTCAATTTTTCTCCATTCAGGATGATGCTGGCCTGTGGCTTATCATAGATTGCTTTAACAATGTTGAGGAATGATCCTGTTATCCCTAATTTTTCTAGAGTTTTGAACATAAAGGGATGCTGTACTTTGTCGAATGCCTTTTCTGCATCTATCGAGATGATCATATGGTTCTTATTTTTAAGTCTATTGATGTGGTGAATAACATTTATTGATTTCCGTATATTGAACCAGCCTTGCATCCCAGGGATGAATCCTACTTGATCATGGTGTATAATTTTTTTGATATGTTTTTGAATCCGATTCGCCAGAATTTTATTGAGGATTTTTGCATCTAGGTTCATTAGAGATATTGGTCTGTAGTTTTCTTTCTTTGAAGTGTCTTTGTCTGGTTTAGGAATCAGGGTGATGTTGGCCTCGTAGAATGTATTTGGAAGTTCTCCCTCTTTTTCTGTTTCCTGAAATAACTTGAAAAGTATTGGTGTTAGTTCCTCTTTAAAGGTTTTGTAAAATTCTGCTGTATACCCATCCGGTCCTGGGCTTTTCTTAGTTGGTAGTCTTTTGATGGTTTCTTCTATTTCCTCTATTGTTATTGGTCTGTTTAGGTTGTCTATATCTTCCTGACTCAATCTGGGCAGATCATATGACTTAAGAAATTTATCGATGCCTTCACTATCTTCTATTTTATTGGAGTATAAGGATTCAAAGTAATTTCTGATTATCTTCTGTATTTCTGAAGTGTCTGTTGTGATATTGCCTTTTTCATCCCGTATGCTAGTAATTTGGGTTCTCTCTCTTCTTCTCTTCGTTAGCATGGCTAAGGGTCTGTCAATTTTATTTATTTTTTCAAAGAACCAACTTTTGGTTTTGTCAATTTTTTCAATTGTTTCTTTTGTTTCAATTTCATTAATTTCAGCTCTGATTTTAATTATTTCTTGCCTTCTACTTCTTTTGCTGTTATTTTGCTCTTCTTTTTCTAGGATTTTGAGATGAAGTATGAGATCATTTATTTGTTGGTTTTTTCTTTTTTTAAGGAATGAACTCCAAGCAATGAATTTTCCTCTTAAAACTGCTTTCAATGTGTCCCATAGATTCCGATATGTTGTGTCAGTGTTTTCATTTATCTCTAAGAATTTTTTAATTTCCTCCTTGATGTCTTCTATGACCCATTGGTCATTCAGTAACCTATTGTTCATTCTCCACGTGGTGCATGATTTTTCCTTCCTTCTTTTATCGTTGATTTTCAGTTTCATTCCATTATGATCAGATAGGATGCATGGTATTATTTCTACTCCTTTATATTGTCTAAGAGTTGCCCTGTGACATAATATATGATCTATTTTTGTGAAGGATCCATGTGCTGCTGAGAAAAATGTGTAACTACTTGATGTTGGGTGGTATATTCTATATATGTCAATTAAGTCTAGGTTGTTAATTGTGTTGTTGAGTTCTATAGTTTCCTTATTTAACTTTTGTTTGGAAGATCTGTCCAGTGGTGAGAGAGGTGTGTTGAAGTCTCTCATGATTATTGTATGGTGGTCTATTAGACTCTTGTACTTGAGAAGAGTTTGCTTGATGAACGTAGGTGCACCATTGTTTGGGGCATATATATTTATGATTGTTATGTCTTGTTGGTGTATGGTTCCCTTGAGCAGTATGCAGTGTCCCTCTTTATCCTTTTTGATTAATTTTGGCTTGAAATCTATTTTGTTTGATATGAGTATGGACACTCCTGCTTGTTTCCGCAGTCCATATGAGTGGAATGATTTTTCCCAGCCTTTCACCTTCAGTCTATGTATATCTTTTCCTATCAAATGCGTCTCCTGTAGGCAACATATTGTTGGATCTTGTTTTGTGATCCATTCGACTAGCCTGTGTCTCTTAATTGGTGAGTTTAAGCCATTAACATTTAGGGTTATTATTGAGATTAGGTTTGTTCCTCCAGTCATATTTGTTTATTTATGTTACTAAACCTGATTAGTTTTCCTCTTTGGTTACTTTCCCCCCTTTACTGTCCTATCTCCCACTGATGGTTTTCAATGTTATTTTCAGTTTCCTCTTCCTGTATTGTTTTGCCAAGGATTTTTTGAAGAGATGGTTTTCTAGCTGCGAATTCTTTTAACTTTTGTTTATCGTGAAAGGTTTTAATTTCATCTTCCATCCTGAAGCTTAATTTCGCCGGATACACGATTCTTGGTTGGAGCCCATTTTCTTTCAGTGTTTGAAAAATCTTATTCCAGGATCTTCTAGCTTTCAGAGTCTGTGTTGAGAGATCAGCTGTTATCCTGATTGGTTTGCCCCTAAATGTAATCTGCTTTCTTTCTCTTGTAGCTTTTAAAATTCTCTCCTTATTCTGTATGTTGGGCATCTTCATTATAATGTGTCTAGGTGTGGATCTCTTATGATTTTGCACTTTTGGCGTCCTGTAGGCTTCTAGGATATGGGATTCTGTTTCATTCTTCAAGTCTGGGAAGTTTTCTCGTATTATTTCATTGAATAGATTGTTCATTCCTCTGGTTTGGAGCTCTGTGCCCTCCTGTATCCCAATGACTCTTAAGTTTGGCCTTTTAATGTTATCCCATATCTCTTGGATGTTCTGCTCATGGTTTCTTAGCAGTCTTGCTGAACTGTCTATGTTCTTCTCAAGTTGAAATACTTTGTCTTCATTGTCTGATGTTCTATCTTCTAAGTGATCTATTCTGCTGGTAGTATTGTCAATTGAGGTTTTAAGTTGGTTTATTGCTTCCTGCATTTCTAGGATTTCTATTTGTTTGTTCTTTATTACTTCTAGCTCCCTGTGAAATTGATCTTTTACTTCCTGGATTTGTTTCTGTAGTTCCTTGTCAATGTGATCTTTCATTGTCTGATTTTGCTGTCTCATGTCTTCCTTGAGAGTCCAGATCATCTGAAGCATGTATATCCTGAACTCTTTATCTGACATTCCATCTGTTGCAGCTATTACCTCTTCTAGGGTTGAGTTGACCTGCATTGCTTGTGGTCCTTTCTTTCCTTGTCTTTTCATGTTGCTTGCGTTTCTTTCTGCTTGGTGAAACTGTTGTGTTTTTGAAATTTTTCCCCCTGTTTATTTTTGTTGCTCTTGTATATTTGGGATATCTCTCTTGTAGGGCGGGTAGTGGCTGTGATCCTCCTCTAATCAGGGTGATCTATATACTACGCTGGTTGGTCGTAGGTCTGCCCGCCCTGCGGGCACGGGTGGCTGCTCTACTCTGCCCCCACTCCAATTGCGGTGACGTTCCTACCACGTCCTTGGATCGTTGGTCCTGATCCGGACGTGGGCAGCAGCTCTTCTCCACCCCTACTCCAATTGATGTGACGTGTCTACCACGCTGGTCGGCCTCCAAGCCTGTTCCGCCGGTGGGTCTCAGATCTGCCCACCCTGCGGGCCTGGGCTGCAGTTCTGCTCAACCCCCACTCCCAGTGGGGGTACCTAACTGCCTCTCCAACGGGTCT
Source organism: Spermophilus citellus (assembly GCF_964194105.1). Lineage (NCBI taxonomy): Eukaryota > Metazoa > Chordata > Mammalia > Rodentia > Sciuridae > Spermophilus > Spermophilus citellus. The sequence continues at coordinate 31,847,233 of NC_138196.1, forward strand.
CTGGGCTCCTTCCGGATGCTGGCGGCGGCTCTGTTCAACCCCCACTCCAACCAGTGTGACGTGACTGCCTCGATGCTACTCGTCCACTACACTGGCCGGCTGCCGAGCCTGTCCTGCCAGTGGGACGCAGGACTGCCTACCTTGCAGGGTCAGACGGCAGCTCTTCACGGCCTCTACTCCAAGTGGATTGACTTGGCTACCCTGCCGTCGGGTCGCTGGTCCTGTTCCAGGCGTGGGCGGCTACTCTCCTCGGCCCCAGCTGCAGTTGGGGTGTCGCGATACCACACCGGCGGGACCCTTAGCCTGCTCTGGGCACAGGAGGCAGCTCCACTCTGCCCTCCAGGCCCCCGCAGTACCCAGCAGGACCCGGACCAAGAAGCAGTCCCTGTAGGATCCCCAACCCTGAGCCAGAGCCGCTTCGGGAGCCAGGAGCCGGTCTCTCCGATCCCCGCCACTTTCTGCTAGGAGCAGGCTCCTCAGGGCTACCGCCGCGGGTTCCCCAATCCCAGGCCAAAGCCGCCCGGGGAGCCCAAGCCTGGCCGCACCAGACTCTCCCTGCTAGGTGCCCAAGCCTGGCCGCACCAAACTCTCCCTGCTCGGTGTACGCTCCCCTTGGAGCAGAGTCTAAGACGCACTTCCCGCGGGCTCTCCAGCTCCGGGTCAAAACTGTTCCAGGAGACAGAGACCCGCTGCCCCTCGTCGCAAGTTTCACTTGTGGCTGGCCTCAGCTCGCGGTCCCTGCAGGCTCCGCGGCCCTGGGCTCAAGCAGCCACGAGGGCCAGAACCCAGCCTCTCCGATCCCTGCCACACTCTGCTCGGAGCAGGGTCGACAGAGGTACCCCAGCCTCAGGCCCAGGCGGCCCCCGCCCGGGCCTGGCAGCTCCAACCTCTCCCAGCTCAGTGTACGCTCAGACAGGGGCAGGGTCAAAGACACAGTCGCCGCGGGTTCCGTAGCCCCGGGCCAAGAAGGATCTCCCGCCTTGGGCCAAAGCAACCCGGGGAACTAGAATCTGGCCGCTCAAAGCCCAGCGCCCGCCTTGCCAGGGGTGAGGCCTGAAGAGTATTCTCCTCAGAGTTTCCAAACCCGAGCCCGAGCGATCTGTCTGCGCGACGCAGGCAAATACCAGCCTGGAATCACCTGTTCTGTAGTTGAATGAGCTGAGATCAGTAGAAAACAGGGATGATTGCGTCAGCTCTCCATGATGGCGGCTGCATTTCTCCTGCGTGTTCCGACCGGTGTCGGGAAACGAACTGGACCGATTCTCTCCTGTATTTCAAAGCTGGAATTCAGCACTCAGCGCGGCTAGTGTGCCACTGGCAGGAGCCTGCAGAATCCGCTTCGCTGTAATCCCTCTCTGGTAACTCGCGGCTAATTAACTCGGGCGCGTCCCAGACTCCATCCACGGGGCGGTCCGCTGACCAAGTACTGCTTCGCTCCGTGCGTAGTAATCGCCCGCTACCAAGCCCCTGCAGCCGAATCCCGTGCGCTGGAATTTTGACCTCTAGATTCTGGAGCACTTCAATTTCACTGGGGATTCCCACCAAGGTAGCCTTCAGCCATTTCACCTTGTGTTTCTCCCACACAGTGGTGCAGCGTACTGGTCTGCTGTACTCCCTTGGCCGCCATCTTCGCCGACCCTTTTTTAATAATTACATGAATTTTTGATTGAATCTTTTTTGTCTTCTTCTTGTGTTGGGTTGTCTAATTTGTCTAACACAATTTGCTGAAAGGTTATTCTTACACCATTGAATTGCTTTGGAAACTGTGAAAAATCAGCCTGGTATGGGTGTGGGGGTCTATTTCTGGATTATTATTTTTCATTTTCTGTGTGACAGTTCCTCCATCTTTACCCCATAATCTTTATTCTGTTTTTATATAATAAATCTTTAAATTAGATATTACTCCCACTTTTTCTTTTTCAATTTGGTTTAGGTATCCTAGTTCTTTTGTTTTAAATATTAATTTTAGATTTATTTCTGGGTGTACAGACAGTGTTGCTGACATTTTGATAAAAATTACTTTATATCTGTGTATCATTTTTGTGAGAAATGTTCTTTACTATATTGAATATTCCAGTCTAAAATTTAATTTAATTTTATTTCTTTCATTAGTATTGCAAGATTTCCTGCAAACAAGTTCTTCATGTTTTGTTAGAGTTACACCTAAGCTTTTCATTTTTAAAAGCAAAAAAAAAAAATAAAAAATAAAAAGTACCAAGAATAGAAAAAATAAATAAATAAAAATTAAAAATAATAAAATTAGCAAATGCATCCTCAACTTAATAACTCAGTCATTAGGCAAAAGCAATGAGTAACCTCTTCCACTGTACTGTTTTACAGACTTGACATTTCCTGGATTCTGACTTAACTATACATTGAACAGTCAAAATGAATGCTACTTAACATTCCTTAGAGTTGTCAAATTCTTTCTCTTCCAAACTGAATAAAAATCCTTGGTCGAAATAAAATGTAAGCATATTCTCAACAACAAGATACATAAGGGAACATTTGGGTTTTAAATAAAAAAAGCAGGCTTCACTATTTTGAAAATTACCTAACCCCTGTGGGCTCAGATTTCTCATCTGTAAAACAACAAGTAGAACCTACCTCATGGTTTCCATAAAATTTAATAAACGAACCCAGTGTTTAGGCTAGTGTCTGAAATGAAGAAGGCAAACAATACATTTTAAGCAATAAACCACTATCACTGGGAATCATTCAATGGTACATATTGTTAAAAAAAAAAAAAAAGATCTAATTCGACTCTCTCTCACGACATAGAAACTGGAGCCCGCAGGACTGACTCCCTTGATCCCTTCCCTAAGTCACTGCTCTTTCCATGGCACCAACACATACACTTTCATAAATTAGACTGCTTTATGTAGTCATTGAAAATTTGTAGGATCTCTTCCCAGTGTTAACCAGGAGCAGGAAGTGAACAAGAAAGGTTTTCTAAAGCAAGCACTTAAAAAAAAAATAAGACCGGGGTAAAAAAAAAAAAATACACATGGTATTATATTATTAAATTTTACTTTCCATGTGTTCATTGCTTATGTTTAAAAATAAAATTGATTTTTGTATGTTTATCTTATATCTTGCAATGTGGCTATTTTAGGACTTTTTGTAACTTCCTTGTGATTTTCTAAGAAGCAGGTATGATCTCTGAAAATAGACCTTTACAAATTTTGGCACTTAGTGCTGTAAAGTTTTCTTTTTAGAACTACTTTATTTTTGACACATAAAACTTAATGTATAGTTATATTTTCACTTTAATTCAGCTCAATGAATTTTAAAATTTGTCCTTGAAACTTCTTCTCTGACCCATGCATTATTTATAACTGTATTGTTTTAGCTTCAATTATTTGGATATTTTCCTGTTATATATTTTTCACTGATTTTGAGTCCACTGTGGTCACAAAGTTTACTCTATATAATTTCAATTATTTTATGATTTTGAGTGGTTTTTTAATTATTTTTTAATTTATATATGACAGTGAAATGCATTATAATTCTTATTACACAAATAGCTAACAATTTTTCATATCTCTGGTTGTATACAAAGTATATTCACATTAATTCATATCTTCATATATATACTTCGGATAATAATTTCCATCACATTCCAACATCATTTATAACCCCATGCCCCCTCCTTTCCCTTCCCACCCCTTTTCCCTATCTAGAGTTTATCTAGTCCTCCCATGATCCCCCTCCCTACCCCACTATGAATCAGCCTCCATATATCAGAGAAAACATTCAGCATTTGTGTTTTTGTTTGTTTGTTTGTTTTTGGATTAGCTAACTTCACTTAGCATTATCTTCTGTAACTCCATCCATTTACCTGCAAATGCCATGATTTTATTCTCTTTTATTGATGAGTAATATTCCATTTGATGTTTGTTTTATGACTCAGGTTATGGTTCATGTTTTCATATGTTCTGTGAGTACATAAAAAGAATATGTGTGATTCAGTTGTTGGGTGAATCCTATCGTTGATGGTGGTGTTGAGTTTTTCCATGATATTGCTCACTGACTATCTAATTTTCCAGTTAATTGCTGAATATGGATGTTAAAGTCTTGACCTGTAATTGTTAATTTGATTCTCCTTTCAATTTTATCAGTTTTTCCTTTACATATTATATAGGTAAAGGAAATATGTACATATTGAGTGCATACACATTAGGACTGATTTTTTTTTCTTAGAGGAATGATTTCTTTCTCATTGTATCATAATGTCCTTTGCTTTCCTGGGTAAGGCAATTATCTTTGATAGGAAACACATCTTATCTGATATTAATAGTCATCCCTGCTTTGTTTTATTGAATGCATGATATATTCATCCTTATAATTCCAGTTTGCTTATATAATTATATCTGAAGTAAGTTTCTTGTGGACAGCATAAAGTTGAGACATACTTTTAATCCACCATGACGTTCGTTCTGTCTTGGAATTGGTATATTTAGACATTTACATTTAGTATCATTATTGATATGCTAAAGCTTATGTCTCTCACATTTTTTGTTGTTGTTATGGTGGTTCTTATTGTCTTTTACTTTTCTCTTTACTTTTTTCTGCCTTCCTGTGAATTGCTTGAACATTTAAAAATCAATTCAAAAGAAGTTAAAGACTTAATCATAAAACTTAGAACCATAAAACTACTAATAGAAAACAGAGGAAAAGATCATGACATTGTACTTTGTGATACTTCTTAGATATGACCCTCAAAATACAGGCAACAAAAACAAAAATAAATTAAGAATACATTAAAACAACAATAATAGCAAAAGTTTTGCTCAGTTAAGGGAGCATCAACAGAGTAAAGAGGCAACCTACATAATGGGAGAAAATATTTACAAGCCATATGAATGTTAAAGGATTAATACTCAAAATATATAAGAAACTTAACTCTATAGCCAGGAAATAATCAAAATTTAAAAGTACGCAAAAGACCTGACTAGAAATTTCTCTGAAGAAGATACACAGATGGCTAACAGATATATGAGGAAGTTCTGCACATAATTAATCATCAGGAAAAAATTTAAAATATGTAATAGAAGTAGATCTCTGTTTCTCACCCTGCACAAAACTCAACTCAAAAGTGGATCAAAATCTAGGAATTAGGGTAGGTCTTTGATCCACCTTGAGTAGTGGTATTTTCTTGAGTTCTTTCTGTATCCTGAATATTAATGCCTCATTGGGAGAAAGCTGCAAAGATTTTCTCCCATTCTGTTTATTCTCTCCTCATGCTCTTGTTTCTTTTCTTGTGGAAAAGCTTTTAAATTTGATGCCATCCCATTATTGATTCTTGTTTCTTTATTTCTTGAACTTTCGGAGTCTTGTTAAAGAAGTTGATGCATATGCTAATATGTTGGAATGTTAAGCCCAGGTTTTCTGCAAGTGATAGGAGAAAACAGGAAGAAATTATATTTTACATGTGTTTGAATATGGCGTAATGAATCTTATTAATATGTATAATTTTAATCCTCCAAAAAAAGCTACAATGAGATGTTACCTCATCTCTGTTATAATGGCTAAAATAGAAAAAATATGAAACAAGTGTTAACAAGGAAACAATTCTGCACTGTTTGTAAGAATGTAAATTAGCACAGCCATTATAGAGAAGATTATGGGGGTTTTTCAAAAACTTAGAAATAGAAATATACGTTATACAATAGCCTACTCTGGTTATGCATATCCAAAGAAATTGAAATTAGTATTTGAAAGAGAGATTTATACTTCAGTGTTCATTGCAATATTTATTAACAATAGAAGATATGGAAATAACCTAAGGGTTCTACAGCAGATGAATAAAGAAAATATGATATATACATATGCAGTGTAATATCATTAAGACTTAAAAATGAAATCCTGCCTTTTGTGACAATACAGATGAACCTGAAGGACATTATGCTGTTATATATGCCATGTACAAAAAGACAGTATGATCCTCTTTACATGTGAAATCTCAAAAGTCAAAAGAGGGTAGAAAGTTATTTTTCAGTTTCTGACGGTTGGGGAAAATGAAGCAGTTAGTCAAAGAGTACTAAATTTCTCTTATGCATCATGAATAAACTCTGGAGTTATAATGGACAGCATGATGTTTATAGATAACAATACTGTATTTATACTTGAAATTTGCTAAGAGAGTACATCTTAAATATTCTCACCACTTAAGAAAAGGTCACTGTGAAGTGATGGATATGTTAATTAGATATAATTTTACAATGTATATTTATATTAAAGAATCATGTTGTACACCTTAAATATAAAGAGTTTTTGTCAACTACACCTCAGTGAAGCTGGAAAAAATATTTCCTCCACATTAAGCCATATTCACACACCATTATAATTTAGCTTCAACTATGAAAAGTAATTTACCAAGCACAAAAGAAAAATAAAATATATGGCAGTTAGTTATTTAATATCTTCATTGTTCATTCTTATTAACATTCCAAGATTTATTGGATCATGTCCTTTCTGTTTAGATAATTACCATTAGCTATTTTTTTCAGCATATTTTGGCTAGTGACAAATCATTTCTTTTTGAAAGATTTCACAGGATTTAGAATGCTACATTGACAACTCTTTTCTTAAAACAATTGAAAAATGTTGTAACATTTTGTTATAATTTCCCAAAATGTCAGATGATAAATCTGTTATTGATTAAATATTTTTTCTTCACTTAGAGATAAGGGTGTTTTGTGTTTTGTTTTGTTTTGTTTTGTTTGTGTGTATGGTTGTGTGTTTGTTTTTCTCTATATATCTTGCTAAAGATATTTTTCTGGATCTTTAGTTTTCTATAACTTATGATGTGTCCTCAGACATATTTTGGAGGGTACATTATGTTTGAGGTTTTCTCAGCATCCTAAGATTATATCTTTTGTCAAATATCATAATGCTCAGTTCATATTTATTTTTAACATTGCCCTCTTCCTCCTTCCATGTGAAAATCTGGATGATGTGTTTTAAATATTTCTTATAAATCCACAAATCCTTGATGTTCTGTACATTTTCTTCTTTTTTGTATGATTTTTTTCCTAATCTTAAAATTTTGTATGATTTTTTTCCTAATCTTAAAATTGGGTAATTTCTTTTGTTCCAGGCTGGATTTTAAAAATTCTTTATTCTGCCTTCTCCATTCTTCTACTAAGTTCTTATGATGAGAACTGAATTATTTCCTCCAACCCCAAAACCAAATTCATATTTTATAACACTCTTCTTCCATGTGATGGTATTTGGACATGTGACCTTTGGAAGGTAATTAAGTGTAGATGAGCTCATAAGAATAGGGCACATAAAATGGGATTAGTGTCCTTAGAAGAAAAAAAATGAGAGTGATAACACACTTTCTTCACACTTAAGCAACTGAGTGAGTACACAGTGAGAAGGTGGCTATCTGCAAACCAGAAAGAGAACACTTACCAGAATACAGTGATACTGGCACTGTGAACTCTAATTTCCGGACTGAAAGACTGTGAAATAATAAATTTCTGTTAAGACACCCATTCCAGTATTATATTATGGGTACCCAAGATAAGACCTCTATTGAGTTTTTCTTTTAGTTATTGAATTTTTCAGTTATAAAGTTTTCATTTATATGTCTTACATTTTAAATTGTGATTTTGTGTGTGTGGGTGTGTGTATATCTTTGCTGAGATGTTGTATTTCTTTGCCAAGACTTTCTGCTTTCTGCTATTTCATTTGTTCCAAGTATGTTTGTAGTCATTAAAGCATTTTTTTAAATTTTGCATGTGTTGTCTACTTTAAACTCTTTGTCAGATAATTCTATCATCTGTATTATCTGGGGATTGGCATCCATTGATTTTTCCCTTTTTTTGGAAGTTGAGTTTTTCCTGATACTTTGTGTAAGAAATTTTTGTTGACATTTGGTCATTTGGAGTATTATAAAATACTGGAAATTATTTAAACTTTCTGTTTCAGTTGGTGCCCTCTGACACTTCTCCAATAGAAGGAGTAAGTGAGTACTGCATTGGTACTAAATGGTGGGAGAAAAGTCTAGTTTCTACACCAGCCTTCACTGACATCTAATGGGGAGAAACATACTTATTATTGTTCAGTGGAGGAAGTTGTTCTGGTTCCCACTAGACTTCTACTGATATCCCCTAGGTCAAGAGGAGGAGAAACTTATTACTTTTCATGTGTCCAATGAAATAATAGGGGCATGGTCTCAATAGTGAATGATGACAGGGAAGAACTTGACTTTCTACTGGGATTCCTCTATAACTACTTCAATGGAGAGAAGAAGAGACATATCATTCCCTTCTGTAGAAATCTGTAAAACTAGTGTGGTTACCAGTGATACCACAAGGGAGGTCTTGAGATAGCCTAACACTAATGAAAGTCCTGATTCCTTTTCGGGCTTTCTCTGACACCATGCTGGTAGGGTTGTTGAGGCATCCTTTAACAGTGTCATTTTGGTGGGGTTCTGTGTTTCTCTCTGGCCTTTGTTGACAGGAATGTGGTTTGTCTATATTTGTTTATTTATACAGATGATTGGCTGGAGTAGAGCATTTTTATTCTAAAATTTTTCTTTTCATATGATGCCTTTCTGATCCTTTGGTCAGAGTGAAAAGGCCTTTGTTGGGGTTTTTTAGTCTTCACATACTGTTGTTTCAGAGTTGCTAGCTTTTTTAGCTGAAAGTTTGGGACATTTAGGAATGGAAATCCTAGAAAATTTATCATTATGATTTTCCTTGGGTCCTGATATTTCTATCCAGTCTGCTTTTTTCCCAGTTTAGAGCTTATGATGTGTGTTTTATATATAAAAATTTAGAGATTTTTCAGTAGCAGTTAGTAAAAGAATGAGGTAAATTACATGTACTCCATCTTTTCAGAAGGGAAAATGATAATTTCAAAAGTCTCTAAAATTTTCTATCAGTTCAATCATTATTTCTTTCTCTTTTATCTCTTTCAATTTTTTAATAGAAGAAAACATTGTACCAAATCACCATCTTTTAATTCATTTATATTACTGATTTAACATCCTGCATTTCCCCTAAGCACACACAACCCTCCCTCCTTAAGACAAATGTGCTTAGTGAAGGTGTATTTATCTAATAACTACACTGCCTCTACAATTGTATTCCATGGCTCTTGGTGCTTAATTGTCAACCTCAGAAAAATCTACAAAACCCTTGACAAGTTGAGGAAGGGACATAAATGCAAGAGTCTTATTAATAGACTTTAAAATTTTGAGATTGAAGCCACAATAGCAAAATTAAGGTTCTTTGGCTATGATTGAAA